>NC_090941.1:523179388-523804388 GCF_040938575.1 Ambystoma mexicanum | reverse complement strand
TTCCCTCTCAAGCTGCTTGGTCAATTCATTCTGTTCATCCCTTAGTTTTGCTAGCCGTTCCTCCAAAATCTCTTCCTTTTGTCTTAACAGCTCTTCCCCCCTCAATTCACTCTCCCTGGTATTATCCTCGTCTGTTTTCTTCACTACCTCCCTCTCTTCTCCCGTTAATGAACCTCGTAATTTTAATAATATCTGTGCAGCTACCCATTCATCATTTCCTATCTCCACAGTCTGGTCTTCTCCAGTCCTCCCTTCCCCTGCTGGCATTTTCCTATGAGCCACATATGGTGGAGGGCTATATGCCGGGTTCGAGTATCCCTCAGCCGCCCTTAACTGTCCTCTTTCTATTTCTCCCAATTCTCTTAAAGGGTACAACCCCCCTCCCTCTGTTTTTACTCCCGCTACTATTGGTATATCATTGCTCGGTTCCTTTTTTATTTCATCTGCTTTATTATTCCTTTCTCCTCCCTCACCTCTGTTCCCCGTGTTCTTTGGGTCCTCATACCCCTGTTTCCCATTCTCTCCTTCCTCCTTAATCTCTGTTTCTTCTGGTATTTCCCCCATAGTGAATATTCCATTTGGTCCTGGTCGGGACCCCTGGAACATCCTCCATAAGTTAAACACCTCCATGTGGTTTGCCAACTTCTTCCCTTTATATGTATTGTGCAGATGATTTAATAGTGAATGTTGGGCATATGGATCGAAGCTACCGTTAGGCGGCCACGGTGTTAGCATTTTGTTGTCCGTCCCCTGGGTCCATTCTATGCTATACTTAATCAGTTTCTCCCTATGGGGTGGCAGTGTTGTGCATATGTATTGTAGTGGGGTAGTGAGGGTGTTCCCCCACCCTCCCGATCCTGTTCCGTATGACATAGTAGCGCTCCACTCGCTACCCTCCCTTAATCTGGTGTCAGTTTATCCCACTAGTAGTTTACAATATACAACCTTATATCGTTACCTGGCCCCGTAAGTTTGGGGACTTACGATAGTCCGCTTAAGGGAAATTATAAAAATATAGTATGTTACATTTGTACATTTTCCTCTGCCCTTCTTCCTTTATACAACACCCTTACGGCCCCCTTGCGGCCGAAGCGTACACAGCCCCCTGCGGCTGCGTACCCCTTATTACGTTCTTATACAGTCGTCCTGTTTTTCCTCCCCTTCTACACTTGCCGTGGCCGGCGTTCTCCGTGCGCAGCCACGTTCCCCGTTTCGTCTTTTCTCGATCAACTCGTTTTACCGTTTATCTCCGTTTCCACTCCCTTACCACCGTTCTCTTCCTCAACACTCTCGCAACGAGGATGCCTCGTGTTTGTGATATCCTATGAAAACCCTATTGGTGACGTCACCGATCACGTAGAGCTACTGGTAAGTTCTTCATATACTCTTTAAATCCAGAATACACCTGCAATCTACCCCCGTTAACCCCACAGCTGTCTTCCTGTCACTCCTGGAACAAGGTAATCAAATCAACACTATAATTGGACTGCGCACGCTGCGTCGCCTCGCGTGTGATACGCCCCTCGACATGAGGGCTTAACCAGCCAATTATCTTCCGTATTTAGGCAACTAACTAGCTACCGCCTACAGGGAAACGTCATCTACCTATCGAGTGTCTTGCTCGAACAATAGGGATCCTCATCTACTCATTGATCAATAAATGCCAAATCGTAGGAAACCACACACACCCTTACACGTAGTCGCGGCCTAGGCCAATCAGTGTTTACGAGCGACCGCACGTGATGTTTTCGCGCTCCGCCCCCTTCTCTCGCGTTACGTAGCCAACTGCTCTCGCGCTCGTTCAACTATCAGTCATTCTATTTCTAACACTAAACTATCAACCCTTCGCCGTTCACCTGTGCAGCACCTCCCGCCTCCCGTATTTAATTCTTCCCCCTCCCTCACAATTTCACATTGTTTGTTGTGCGTGGCATGCTCACCAAGTTCCCCTGATGCGGGGCCGCTCGACTGCGTGCACCCCTCCAAGCGGCTCGCCACCTCCCCTCGTCTGGACCACGTCTGGACACTCGCCAACCGCGGGCGGGATACTTCTCAACCGGCTCCCGAGGGCCAATATTCGGATTGCGCTGTCCGGACTTCTCGCAGTTCCGCGACGGTCCTGTAGTCCTCAGAAGGGGGTGACGGCAGAGGGGGCCGCGCCGCCGGGCCTTCTCGCAACTGGAGTGCCTGGAAAAAGTAAAAGTAAAAATGCCGATCTTAAACAGATCTCAGCAGTGCCTCCAGCTTGTCGGGGGAAATTCTGCCGGGGTCGGCCGGGCCGTTGGCAGACCTCCGGGCAGGGAGGCCCCAACTCCTCCCGTATATCCCAAAGGAGATAGAGTATGAGACACACACAAGAAGCAATGTGACTCTGCTGTTTATTAAACACAAACGGCAGGGATGGGTCAAGGATCATACGCGTCTGACCTGACACACACACAATCGTGGGGCTCGCAGGCCCTTTTTACTGTAGTATGACGCGCTACCTGCGTCACTCTAGAAAATTAACAAAAAACCTATCGCCACTCTTAATTGGTTGCTCGAGTGGTAGGGTTAGTATAGCATACGTATAGAGAATAATATGAGTGGCCGAGGGTTAGTCAGGTGATATATCTGGGTTGTCCCTACAATTAGATACATGAGAATTGTTACATGAAGACTCCTAATGATTGGTTGATGTTAATGGCGTCAGTGATAAGAGCCCCGTGTTCTGATTGGTGCGCCCGTGAGCTTCCCAGCCTGGGACCATTGCAGTTCCCAGCTCTCGGTGTACCTGCAATTTGCAACAATGTTTCACTATTGGTACATGCAGACAATGTGAAGACTTATTCATGAGCTGGACGGCCGACTACTCCCACCGTTGCAGATGTCCATTGATCCTTTCAAGTGTATCTGCCTGTGTCCTGTAACGAGGGATCCAGACGCCTCCTTCCTCCTGGGCTTGGCATCTCGTCAGGTTCGGCTTGGTCACGTGGGATGGGACCGTGTTTGAGGCAGAATTCTGCACAATTAATATTGTTTTTCCACTGTGTGCCTGGTTTAATTGCAGGTGCGACTTTGATGTTGGTGCACGGCGTGCGAAGTTGCAACATCGTGCCCTTGATGGTCTGCTTTTGGAATGTGGGTTTGCAACATTACGACCTTGGCTGTCTGCTTTCCCCAGGCTCATTCTGCAGGATCAGCAACCTGACTCTTGCTCTGTCAACGTCCACGGGAGCTCTTGCTTGCGGCCTACTCAGGCCTAGTATATAGGTGGAACCGTCTGGTGCAAAGGCGCTTTAGGTTATAGTCTCATATTGTCTTATGACCAGTATCGTATCTTCGTTATAATTCTCATTATGGCACCTAGGTTTAGAAGAAGGGTAAGCAAGCTCTTTAGATGAGTTCATGGTGCGTCTTGCGTTTCTGTATTTTGAGAGCCTAGGTGGAAAATAATAAAGATGCACGTCCGTGAGTATGTCTGTCGCCTACGTCATAGCACTGAGTATATTCTTCATGTAGATTGGTGCAGGAGTGTCCAGTGTGTATGTTGGCACAGGTGTGCGGATTCCGTTGGCTAGGTCGTCATGGCATCTCTAACGACGTATAGGTTTTAGTCTAGTTGATCCAAGCCGCAGGCATCGGCATGGGCAGGGCGGGCTGCTGGGCAGGCAGATGGACACATCCTTATGTTCCTGTACCAGGGTATCTGGTCGTCTGGTAGATGGGCAAACTCTTCTCGTGGCGGGTGCTTGGGCCGTGAACCTTTAGGCCAGGCGCGAGAGGGGAAAGAGGGGAGTCTGTTTTTCCATTTTCCCACTTCACAATTATAACAAAAAAACTAATAGATGAAAAAGCAAAAAAACAACTGCATACGATACCTGAATCAAAAGTAATAACTCAAGAAACCCAAACTGAGGAAAAACGGTACTTAAATAATACTTACATCGACCAGATAACACAGTATGAAATGCAACCAATGATGATTGAAACAAACAACCTCCTCCTGCCGTTAATTCAAGGGACTAATGAACCACCAATGTGCACACCCTTTGATATATTTGATCTATCAAAACGAGGATCGGCAGGACAAGACGTCCCGAATAAACCAATTCACAAAAAAGCGATTAAGAAATCGCAAACGTGATCTCTGGCATTTCTGAGGAAAATGCAAAGTGTACAAAAATCACTAAGTGACAAAACTTCACAAGCTAATCAAAATAGTGTAAACAAGCACACAGAGCAAAAAGTTTCAAATTCTATTCTGGCTACAAATAATTGTTTCAAACAAACTTCGCAATTGGCAAAATAAATATCTCTGGAACCATTGGATGACCTTATAGCTGTAATCAATCAAGATACTAAAAATCAGTCAACACATCAGGTCCCGATAACGGAGCCCCAGATAATTGAGGATTCGTCGGATGATACCTCAATCATTACTAACGTTCAAGACGAGGAATTGATTGTTATCGATCAGTGCTATGATACATCCTTGGCTACTTCGATAAATTCCCAAGACTCGGACGACCAAGAAAATAACATATCCCTTACTTACTCATCAGTATCAAATGAGGAAACATAGTTATCTGCTGGAAATCAACAGAACGAAAAATAAAATGATGATAAACGGATGCCTACCCTGAGACCTAATTTTCAGAACCCTTTGAGTATCACGTATGCTAACAGATTAGCACTATTTCAACTGAGGCCAAATTCAGAAGAACCGGTGATACTCAATAGATCTAACACCCTGCGATTATTGAAAGCAATTCCGCAACTTCGGGAAATTGAAACGGATGATATTGAAGTAATTATCTTCCCAAACAAAAATCACATGGAGGAAGCTCACCTTGACTTCTATTCAGAGGAAATCATGCAACGAGTGCTATCGGCAGACCATCAATTTAAGAAACTTGGTTTCAAAGTAGAAGAAATCTTTGTAACCAGAATGATGGCTATGAAAAAATCTTCGAAAATTGCACTACTTGATCAAAAGAAAAAAAATATTGAAAGGAAAGAGACAAAAGGAAGTAAAAAACAAAGTGACCATCCAAATAACTCTAATCAAGAAAACGTCACTGAAAAAGACAATCATATCCGACGAGCTAAGAAAACATATCTACAACAACCAAAGGATAATTCAACTGGCGCAAATAAAATATCCTTAACATCATGGAATACAAGGGGTTACAAACACCTTTTGGAAAACCCCTCTTCAACGTTAGCAGACTCATAAATAATCTGCCTACAAGAGACCTGGCTGATCGATGAGGTCCTCTGTGAGGGATACATAACTTGGCTGAATCCTGCAATATCTTCGAATGTAGGCAGACTGGCATCAGGAATGCTAATTCTAATGAAAATCAATACGCTGTGGGCCATAACTGCAAGAAAGAACATCAATTCCTGGGCTCAATATATTACTATCAGTATGCCAGTCTATAATTCAGAACATAATGCCATTGACATGAACCAACGCGTAGAATATAGATGTATTTCAATCTTTAACATCTATTGGAATCCTACTGCAATCAGTGACAACAAATTTATTGATTCCATATGTGAGGAAATCGACTCCATTGTGCAATCTAACAGTGAAAATAAATTCATCATAGCTGGCGATTTCAATATTCATCTTTTCGATATAGAGGGTAATAAATATACTCTGCAAGATATGTCACCTCGTGCTAGGAAATGGATGAAAGAATTGAAAATTCGTAATATTTTGTTAACTGACCAACCCATGAATGCAAAGGGAATACCGTGCTCGACATGGACAGGAAAAAATTCCACTTCAATAATTGATTATATATTTGCCTCTGAAAGTTTGCAGAAATTAGTATTTGCAACTAAGAACACTACAAACGACGGAAGCGATCATCAACAAATCTCACTTTCATGGCATGCTCAAAAAACCACCGCTGAGCAAATAATCTTACCAGAATTTGAAGTATTGAATGGGCTGAATAAGTTAAGAATACGAAACCATCAAGTCTGTGAAATACTTTCTACATTTCAAGAAGCCCCCATGAAAGATCACGAAAAGTTGAACTACGGATGGATACTAGAAAAATATTAACATTCGCACATAAAATCGAAGAATTCAACCAAGACTTCCCATAGTCACCAATATAATTTAGAAATCAAACAAAAAAAACAAGACCATCAAAAGAGACTACGGCAATTGAAATTAAAGAAAGAACCTAACTTTGAAAAACAAATAAAAAAAGAAAAACAAAGATACTCTAATTTCCTAAAAAACAACAAGGCTATGATGAAACAACATGATGCCGAAGCAATTTTGAGAGCTCTACACAACAAAAACACGAGAAATTTGTGGTCAATGATGAACAACAATTCTACCCAACAATCAATGAGACAAGAGGTAGAGCCTCACATGTGGGTTGAACATTATCAAGAAGTCTATAACACCAAAACACCAAACTTGCTAACAAAAAGACCAAAGGACAAGTGTACTTGGAAATTTAACTGGGACGTGGAAGACATAACAAACAAAATTAAAGCTCTAAATCCATCTCGAGCACCAGGCCCGGATGGGCTCTCAAATGCAGTTCTTAAAGCAACACCCGAAGTATGGGCAAAATTCTTCTTTCATTTATTACAACTAATAGAAAGAAGAAAATAAATTCCCTACACGTGGACAGTTGCGATTCTGATCCCTATCTACAAAACAGGAGATCAAAAGAAGCCAAGTAACTATAGACTAATAGCCCTTCTAGATCCGTTGGGAAAACTATTTGCAAATTATCTAGAAAAACAACTGAATATGTGGGCAGCAAACAACGGAAAGCAAGCGAAAAGACAAACTGGATTTGTGACAAAGATTGGAACCAATGTAAATCTGTTGTTACTAAATATGATCAACACGGAAGCAAGCATAAGAAACCAACAAGTATACGCCCTGTTCATAGATCTGAAAATGGCATTTGACTCTGTAAACAGACAAAAACTATGGCAGAAACTAACAGCATGGGATTGCCCTACCTCCATCCTAAGTCCAATAATTCAACTATACTCAAATACATTGATTCGAGTTCGTCTAACAAATGACGGTATGGTCACACAATCCATCCCTACCTGGCATGGGTTGAAACAAGGATGCCCTCTAGCTGCTTGCTTATACAATCTATATACCAACGACTTTGAGGCTCACATACAAAATCCCAAAGCAAATCCTCTGAAGATTAATAATGAAAGTATCCATACATTAATCTACGCTGATGACATCATAATATTGGATAAAACCACAAAAGGCCTACAAGAAACTTTGAATAAAGCTCAAGAGTACTTGTGCACAAACGACGTACAAATGAATACATGCAAAACAAAGGTCATGAAACTGGTCACTCAAAATCGGAAAATCGAACACTCAATAAAAATTTTGCTCGAAAACAAAGAAATAACTACAACAAAGTCAATGAAATATCTTGGAGCTTTGATGAGTCCCTCAAGCAATGCAAAAGAATGGTATGAATATATCGAGGAAAGGGCAAGATCCTTGGCCAGACAAGGAAGGTTCTTTCATCTGAAATATGGAACATTCTCGGCAAAGGCAACAACGTTACTGTACAGACAAAAGGTAGTTCCTATAATAACTTATGCCAGTGAATCCTTAATCAACGAGAAGGTCATCAATTGGTCTGTTTTGGAAGGGCTATACTGGCGGAAAACGTTAGCTCTCCCAAAATCATTTCCCATTGCAAGGATTCGATTTGAATTGGGCCTGCAGTCTATTGAATCCATAGTCTCATGGAAACAGATGGACCTGTATAGAAAAATTATTTCAGATGATCAGATCCCATCACTAGAAATACTAAAAAGAAAAGAACAAGCATTTCAATCGGCAGCTCTCTTGAAATGGACAACAACAATAAAAATAACATTGCAACTTGAAGAAATATCAGAAGAAATGTTGACAAAGAGACCTCAGCAAGCGAAACGAAAATTAAAAAACAACGACTGGATAAAAACGGTAGACATACAAAAAACCTACAAACGTCATGTCAAATGCGACATAGAGGTAAGAGCTCTAAATGAACTTCCAGAATACCTAAGTCATTTTCCCGATAGAATGATTTGTGATCTATTTTTAAGATTTCGTCTGAACATATTACCAACTAGGGACTATCTAGTAATGTTCGATAAAACTGGCATAGTTTCCGCAGACTGTACATTTTGCAAGGAAGTGCAAATAACAGAAACATTATTTCACCTAATTATGGTGTGTCCTGTGCTGAAAGAAAAAAGAGAACTATTTAGAGACTTTTTTAGAATCTCGAACAAAGCGAAGACGACTGAAGAAAGATGGGCTAATCTTCTTCAAGGAAAAGATAAATGGCTAATCATTACAATAATCAAATTTTGGATTGAGATTATAAAATGAGTTGTAATGTGCAGAACAAATGAAACTAAACAAGTATTTTAAATGTAAAGTTTGTAAAATCAAACAAAACAGTTTAATAAAAAAAAATAAAAAAAAGGAAAGTGGAAGCGTTGACCAACCACGCCTTAATCCTCAAGCGAAGATTATGTGCCTTCTTCCTGCAACCACTGCTTGATTTCTACAAAGCCAAGGTGATGCCAATACTAACATACAGATCTGCGGCAATGGTAACCACCCCGTGTCAGCTGTGGCCACTTCTCCAAGGGAAGTTTTGGAAGTGGGACCTTGGCTTGCCAAAATCAATCCCAATACAAATTGTTAGAAGAGAACTGGGGCTAATTTCACTTAGGGTATCAGTGGAATGGAAATCACTATGCTTCTTTAGGAAATATAAAATGCCTGACCCAGCCTTCTGTTTCCAAATGACACACACTAAATTAGTCAAAAGTGTCAATGTACTGGGCTTACTGTGGGAAAGCTCTGGCAGAAAGCTCCTAGTTACTATCAAAGCCTCCCCAGAACAGCTTTTGACTAACACGGACAAAACCAAAAAAAAAGCTGTGGGAAAAAGATTGGATATCCGATGGGGAAGAAGGCAATAATTTCAAACTCCACAAACAGCTTGGATTAGAGTCAAGAGCCTATGGTCAGTCGCAGGACTACATAACGATATTCCCGGATCCGGAGTACAGATCCCAGCTGATAAGAATCAGATTCAGCCACCTGCCAACTACGGAGTTTATGGCAGCTAGATCAAAAGGTCACTCAATCCTCCCGATGTGCAAGTTCTGTAAGATAGCATCATCATTGGAAACTCTACAACATCTCACCACAACATGCCCGGCCTTAACGTAACTGAGATCGAAGCACCTTGCAAAGCACATCAAAAACACTGAGTGCCTATCTGCAACTGAATGGCGGTTAAAGGAATAGAGCACTCAGAAATATTATTGTCCCGAGGGTTCGGGCATGTGTTTTTAAGCATACCTTGATCGATCGTACAAACATTTCCTATGCACCTTGCCGTAGTTTTCCTCTTTTGTACACATGCCAAATCAGGCACCAGGGCGCGGCCATCTTGTAATAATCTTTTCCGTTGCTGCATCGCCCAAGCAGGACTGCCCTGGCGGCAACAAATCATATCCCCCGCCCCTGAGGATGAGATCACTAGACGCGTACTGCCCATTTCACAACGCCAATGCACGTCTCGTGTCAACATTCTCTGCGATTCAGCTAATGATGTGTCTCCATGGAAATGGCAGGACGCCTCTTTCCTCAATAAGTATAAACAGACCGCTTCTCAACAGACAACATCAGATTTACTTTTCCATTCCTTTTACTGTCTTTCTTTGAGTATTCTGTGCCTTGTTTCTGTGCTCTGGTCAGCTACCTTCGTTGTTTATAGCCCATGCGAACAGGTACCAGTACCATTACTATAAAAAAAAAATTGTCCCATAATGGCAACAATACAGCCCTACCAGTACGAGCCGGAGTATTCCGAGGTGGAATTACTCAAAAGAGAAAGATGGGCAAATGATGGGGCTTCGGACGACAGTAGGAAGGATGATTCAGCAGATCAAGAGCCGGAGCCTAGTCGGATGGATGGCGTTTCCACCTGGTGTACCTGCAATTGGTGCATGCTAATGCCAACCGTGGAGGAGAACTGCTGGTGCCGAGAAAACTCTGGATGCTTGTCCTACATATCGGATGGCGAGACACGGTCGCAATGCGTTACCGAGCTGCCAGACTTCAGGGCAGCCTGCCTCAGATGGACCATGTTGAGGATTATGATGGTGCTTATGCACGAACGTTGAGCAAAAGTACGCCCTCACAATCTAAATAACGAGTAAGTGTACTCTAGTTGTGATGTCACTTAGGCCACTACCATTTCATGATTGTCTCCTATATTGTCGTAACTTTGATCTATCAATGCCAAATGAATGAAGTCTTGCAATTCTATACATCACTCGCAATTTGGGGAAATCATAGTGGTCTCCTTATGTTAATTTCATGTACATCCATGAAGCAATATTTCTTTGTGTCCCAAATGTAATGCAATGCATAGTCGTTCAATATTGTACAGTGTCCAGGTAACATATGTACTGGCAACAATGCCATTGGATATAAGAATTGTCATTGGCAACTAAGGTTTAATACACTTATCTTGTTCATTTAAAAACAGTTTCTATCTTTCTCTTTCCCAGGTGGTACAGGCTGGTGGCCTATCGTTCGTTTACATGGTGGCTTCATGGGAGGCTTGGACAGCGAGTTCGACGTGTAATATCTGCCTGTGACGTTAGTGCCATTAGAGAAACTTTCCTTAGTGTCAGCGGTCAGTAGAGGGCATTTTCCCACACTGTGCTGCAACCAGAAGTTTTTAATGTGTAGTAAATTTGTGCCATCAAAATCAGCAACAAAATAAAACACAACGTCACTTTTATCAATGGTTGTTTCAGTTTTTCAGTGAATCAAGTGTGTCTCCATTCAGCAGTGTTCCGGGCCTTGTCTGCACGCCTCATGCCCATCCATCCCCCCTCCATTATCAAAGGCAGTTTGCACCAGTGGGTGTGCTCTGCCAAAGGGTGCTGTTAAGGGTAGGAACGGCCAAGGTGCCAAATGCCATGTACACTTCAAAGGTATCCTACGCGCAGTGGTCAATGTTCACACGCCCTCCTCAGACCCCATGTCTCCATGTAGGATCCCCTGAAGGAGGCCGTGCCCCTGCAATCCACATAAGTGTGTCTCCATTCAGCAGTGTTCCAGGCCTTGTCTGCATACCTCATGCCCATCCATCCCCCCTCCATTATCAAAGGCAGTTCGCACCAGTGGATGTGCACTGCCAAAGGGTGCTGGCAGGGGTGGGAACGGCCAAGGTGCCAAACACCATGTACACTTCAAAAGTATCTTACGTGCAGGGGTCAATGTTCACATGCCCTCCTCAGACCCCGTGTCCCCAGGCAGGATCCCCTGAAGCAGGCCGCGCCCCTCCTATCCACATAGGACCACGCCATATGAATGTCATTCATTCACATACACACCCTCTTTTCTAATTCTTTATAAACCACTTGATATTTATCATGAGAACATCTTTGAGCACTGCAAGTCAACTCGTGAACGTGTTACCTGAGAACTTCTGTGACCACTGCAAGTCAGCTCGTCGTCATGCTACCTGTGAACATCTCCCTGTTCTCCTGCCACTAACTACCATGCTTGCTGAATCTAACTGTTTGTTGGTCAAGGTAAGGGCAGGTCACCTAATCATATCTCCTTGATCTCTAAATTTCTATCTAGTTCGAATGAACGTACACAGTAGTGTTATGTTGATTCATCTCATTGCCATTGACTTGATTTTAATTTGTTATGTTATCTATATATATCAATTGTCATCAGTGTCAATTGGGATCGAATTGCATCCTTTGTGGACCGTGTATATATGCATGTTTCCTTTTGATGCATGATAGTACATTCATGGGACGAGTAACATGTTACGATTTTCGTCACATCAATGAATTGTTTATGAAAGTTATCCTTTAATAGAGCCGGCTACGCTACACTGGTTTTGCTTTGGTGACCAAAACATAGCTTGCATAGAAAAAATGTATGGTATAATTCCATCTTTCTCAGGCTTTTATGCAAAGTAATTTTCGAATAATGTTGACCTTTTTTTTGCAGAATTTCCTAACAATACCTGCATGTACGGTTTTCGGTTGCCGTTTTTCGACCCATAACAAATCTCAAGGCACAACAATCCATTTATTCGTGAGGAATATAGATATAATAAGAGAATGGGTCAGATATTGCGGATTTGCGCAGAAAGAGCTTGAAAGTAGAGCCCATGAAGTCTTGGGGGACTCCAGGGGTGATCGATTCCGAATCTGCAGCCTGCACTTTGCCACGAATATGTACGACCAATCGAAGTACACAAAGAAGAATCGACTCAGATCGTCTAGTAAATTGCTTCCAAATGCAATTCCGACTCTATTCATGCACAGGCCTCCTCAGGTGAGTCACGGTTCCTGCTTTAGCTGTACCCCTTGGGGTAGTGAACAGATAACTAAATGAATGGTGTTTTAGGTATAAATGTCCCTTATAATACTTTTCATATTTACAAGGTTGTATTGCTTTATAACTAAACCCCATTTTGCTAAACATCTGTCCTTGGTTTTAGGAGCATCATAGAAAACAATTTATGCACAGATAACTATGCTATAGTGCCTTTTGAAATAAGTATATAATCTTTTCATAATCTGTCTCTTTACATGCCAATTTTTAAGATTAGCATTTCTAAATCAAATCAAATTTTCCCTTTACAACTCCATGACTATGCACTGAATATGAAGGAGCAAGATTCTGCATCCATGTCTTGCCTGGAGTCAACAAGAACTTCGCACGTGTATCAGGTAGTCTTATTTAGCTATTCAGTTCCAGAAATGTTTTATGCATGGAATTTGAGATAATATGATCATATTTACGTGTCGTGTCATTCATTTACACAATGTTTCATTCAAGTTTTTTTATTGATATTTATCATTGTCTGCCTCACATTATGTGTGTTCAATTTAAATGTTTTCATCCATACTAAAACAAGTACTGTCTTACAGGGAGATGCTGAAGCTTCGACTACAATGACATCATCCCTCGCAGTTGATCCAGAACCTGAGGTATGCATACTGACAGTTAACTCGAATGAAAGAAAGTAGGTCGTAGATCTGATACTATTAGACAGTGACATTATTATAAACAAGCAGTTTTTGCAAATTGCTTGAGTGCAACATTTCAATCAGTGTGTTTCGCACAGTCGTCTTTGATTGAGTAAACTAGCCATCAATCAGGTGCAATTTGAAATGTTTTATTTACTAAATGACGTACACAGTGTACGATTGTATCTGTGTAAACCATGTGTGCGATGAAATAATTTGATTTCTAATATGAATGACTTATTTTTAATGGATATTCTTTTCTAGGGATGTATACAAGATCGGGATATAGAAGAGGAGGCACGTGGATCCGAATCGGTGGACCAGCTTGCTGTTGCTGTCGTTACAGTAAAGAAGAAGGTTTCACAGAAAAGCAAGAAAGATTCGTAATTTACAAACAATTTCATTTTTTTTTTGTTGTAAATTGGTTTTATTGTTTTTCAAACCTAGAGAATGCAGTTTTCATTACAAAGAATACAGAAAAACTCAACTGCTTTACATTTGCACATATTTAACGACTAACCACAACTTGACCCCCTCCCCCCTGCCCCCACCCTGCAGCCCTTGAAGCGACCGTTGGTCTAAGGTAATTTTTACAGTCCGGCGAAGGAGTTCATAGGCAAAAGAATTTTGGAACAGTGGCATTTGCATAAGACATTTCAAAATTAACATTAGAGCAGTAGGCAGATCATTGCAGTGGCGCTTTGGCTATATCATGTTGCACACTCAACTTTGTGCGATATACTTGGCTCGGAACTCGGACCATTTGCTGTCAATGGAAGTGCGGTCACCATGAATGGCTGCTGTTAGCTTGTCCATGTTGAAAATATTACGGGAGACGTTGATCCACTCAGCTTTAGTTGGTAAATTAATTCTTTTCCACACAGTTGTAAGGCAGGCCCTCGCAGCAAGCAAGAGCCCATGCGTCATTATGGGCAATTTGGTTGTTTGTTCTTCTGTTTCGACCAAAACAAATAGGATCAAGAGTGGGTGCTTCTCCCTTTCCTCTCCTTCAACCTCTTTTATCCAACTGAGTACTTTGTCCCAATATGCCTGGACCGCCCTATATCCCCACCACATGTGCCAGTAGTCCGCTTTCTGGCCACAGCCCCGCCAGCAGAAAGGACTCACATCCTGATACATCCTGGCTAGTCGGAGTGGGTCGTACTGCCACCTATACAAAAGCTTGATCCCGTGCAATTTGTACTGGCAGGGGATAGAGGTTTTCGAGGTCCTTCTACAGATCTTGAGCCATGTTTCTGGGGTGAGATGTCTCCCAAGGTCTTTTTCCCACTTTTGTTTCAGAGCGATTGAGGGGGTTGTGTTGACTCCAACTAGTGCTGCATACATTGCACTGATGAGTCCCTTGGAGCCTATGTATGTGTCTAGAATTTTTTCGAACAGTGTGAGGTCTCTCTGTAGGGCCTCCCTCCATACCTCCCGGGTCATAACACCTTTTAGTCTTAGGTAACGGAAAACTGAGAGCCGACCTATGCCGAGAGCTTCTTCCAGCTCTTGGATAGTGAGGAAGGCGTTATTCCTCCGTAATTGGCCTGCCCTTTCAAGCCCTGCCTCATACCATGTTTCGAAACTGCCTGGATCGGGAATGTCATCTCGAATGAGCCAGGGGGGAGGGCCATGTTGTGACTTCTTTCATTCCTTTGTTTGGTTTCCATATGGCCCATATGGTCCCGAGGATGGGGTGGTTTTTGATGCTATTTCGTAATTGGGGCCCAGGTACCCATAACCATTCCCCCACAATAAAAGGACAGAGATAGTAGTTGTCTAAGCCTATCCATTGGGGGTCTTTTTGTTGTCTGACGTGTGGGATTAGTACTCGCAGTTGTGCTGCTCTATAGTACAGCTCTATGTCTGGGAGACCCACCCCGCCCTCGTCTTTCGGGAGGTGAAGTAAGGCAGCAGGGACCCTGGGTTTTTTGTTTTGCCATAGGAAGGTATGTAGGACTTTTTTGGTGGTTATAAAGAAGTCCCTGGGGAGTTGTATGGGGAGCATCTGAAATAGGTAAAGTAACTTTGGTAGGATTACCATTTTAATGGTGTTCAGTCGGCCCATCCACGAGATGGTGAGCCTTGTCCACCGTTCAATGTCCTTTTGTATTGTTCTTAGCATCGGGGGGAAGTTGGCTTCAAACAGGTCACCCAGGTTACGAGTCACATTGATGCCCAGATATCGCAGTGTAGTGAGACTAACCTTCATCCCCAGGGGTGTAAATCGCTCAACCTCTGAGTCCCTACTCTTGTCTAGCGGGAGGAGGACCGATTTCTCTGTGTTGATTTTCAGGCCCGCCAATTGACCATATTTGCCAATTATTTCCATGGCCGCAGGTATCGAGCTCAGGGGGTTCGTTGTATGCAGGAGGATATCGTCAGCATATAGGCCTAGCTTGTATTCCTGATCCCCTACTGTAATTCCTCCCACCCTTTTATCAAGTCTAAGCTTCTGTGTCAGTGGTTCGAGAGACAACACAAACAGTATAGCAGATAATGGGCAGCCTTGCCTGGTGCCTCTCTCTAATGGGAACCACCTTGAGTAGACACCGTTCACCGCCACAGGGGTCCGGGGAGCTGAATATATTGCCTAAATGGCACGGCGTAGTTTGGGGCCAAGACCTATCCACACTAGAACTCTTTCTAGGAACTCCCAATCGACTCTGTCGAAGGCCATTTCGGCATCAAGCGACAGGAGGGTGGGGTCGTCATTCCTCCCCTGTGCCGTGTGTATCAAGTGTAATGTCTTCCTCATCGTGTCAGCTCCCTGCCTCCCCGCAACAAAGCCGACCTGGTCCATGTGTATTAATTTCGGCAAATGCGTTTCTAATCTGGCCGCTATCACTCTTGCATATTGTTAAGGAGTGATATGGGGCGATATGACCCACAGTATTTGGGGTCTCTGCCTTCTTTTGGGATGACTGTTAGAAGGGCCTGAGCAAAGGACGGGGGTGCCTGCCCTGTTTCGAAGATGTGGTTGAATAAAGTCACCAGGAAGGGGGTAAGGAACGCAGTGAACGTCTTGTAGAAGCCAGGGGTGAAGCCATCGTCCCCGGGCGCCTTTCCTGACTTGAGACTTTTAATGGCATCAGCCACCTTCTCCTCAGTGACCGGAGTGTCAGGAGCTTCTGCCTCCGGGCGTGTAAGCGCCGGGAGATCTGCCTCTTTGAGATAGGCATCTACACTCCCCGGTGGTGGAGGAGGGTCAAAGGTATATAAATCTTCATAAAAGAAGGCAAATGCCTCTCGTATGCCCTCTGGGGAGGATTCTGTTGTTTCCACGAGAGTGCCATCTGTCCTCTCTATCACGTCTACCCATCTTTCTGCCCTT
Source organism: Ambystoma mexicanum (assembly GCF_040938575.1). Taxonomy (NCBI): domain Eukaryota; kingdom Metazoa; phylum Chordata; class Amphibia; order Caudata; family Ambystomatidae; genus Ambystoma; species Ambystoma mexicanum. The sequence goes on along the minus strand of NC_090941.1, from coordinate 523,787,965 downwards.
TGCGCACGGAGCCTTTCCGCAAGAAGGGCATCGGCCTTGTCTCCTTTTTCATAGTACTTTTATTTCAGGTATTGTAAGATCTGGGTCACCTTGTTCATCTCAAGGGCTTTTAGCTCCTCCCGTAATGCCTTAGCTTCCGCAAGGTGTGTAGCTCTACGTTGAGGACATTCTGGGCTAGACTCTCTGCTTCACCTAATTTCTTTCTAACGTTAGCCTCCAGCAAGGTGTGTTCCCTCTTTTTCCTCGCCCCCTCCCTGATTAGAATCCTACGCCACGTGGCCTTTGCCGCTTCCCAGACATTCACTTTCGCGACTTCTCCCGTATCATTGGTCATGAAGAATTGTTTGATTTCATTTTCCAATTCCTCCCTGAAAACCACATCCGACCACAACGTTTCGTTGCATCTCAACTTAGTATTGCGATGGGCAAGGCCATCCCAATCTAGTTCCGCCATAACCATGTCATGGTCAGACCATGCAATGGGATGTATGTCTGCGGTGTGGAGTATTCTCATCAGGTCTTCCGAGAGGAACAGATAGTCTATTCTTGTGAGCGTGTCATGAGGGGTGGATCGAAAGGTAAATCCTTTATCCATTGGATGTAAGTGACGCCAACTGTCCGAGAGGCCGTACAGGGCAAGCATCGTTTTAATTTCTGCATGTTCCTGCGACCGGGGAGATTGGGAGACATTGTGTGCGGTTTGCCTATCCATGGCACTGTTCATCCATGTGTTGAAGTCGCTCCCAAGAATAGTATGACCTTACGATTTATTAAACAGCCATTCGGTCGTTTTAACGAGGAATCTTTTTTGGCCTTGATTGCGTGCATAAATTGTGGCAAGGGTCACAACTGTGTTCTGAATGGATCCCACTATTAACATGGCCCTACCCTCCGTGTCAGACCAGGAATTTAGGATCTTCATGTGGAGATTCTTCCGGACCAGGATCCCCACCCCGGCTTTCTTGAGGACACCCGAACTCCAATATGTATGCCCCACCAGACCACTGGAAATCCCCTTCTCGCTACCCTTCTGATATTTCGTCTCTTGTAAGAACATAATATCAATGTTCGACCTCTTAAATTCCCTCGCTACCAGCGAGCGTTTAGTGGGGGAATTCAAGCCTTTTACATTGAGTGTGCATATGTGTAGCTTGTGATGTCTAGATGTTGCTGCCATTGCAATGTGTGAGGTAGCCCCATAAGTGCACCTGCCTCAATGTCTCTGCTCTAAGCGCGTGCCATATGCCTATTCCTACACAAGTATGCCGGTTCATATGTGGCCTTATGGGGGCCGCTGACCATCTTTGTCGCTCATCCTTCGACAGTAATAAGTGTGCTTTTCTCTTCTTCTCATTTTCGTATTCATCCGTTCCACCTGACCTTTCCAGTCGCATTAGCCCACCCCCTCACCCCCCGAAACCATACGGCGTCCGATCCGGCTGGGTTATGTTCACCCAATCGTCTTCGGACCACCAACGGGAACCGCACCTCAAACGGGCCCAACCACATAATTATAAAACATAACCATGAGCCCCCAACTCCCCCCCTGCATATGTAAACATGTTAACGAACTGAACTGCATTTCAACAATAGGATCCCAGTCATTTGCGCCCGATATTCGGCCCCCGGTAAAACTTTGTAAGGGCCCCCCTTCATTTTCATATCGGTTCACACCACCTCCTACGTGCTACCCTTTCTCGGGCCTCACACAGACCTCTGCTTCCTCCATCTTCTTTAGGGTCCACTTAAGCGCATCGAGTCACATCATCTTAGTGTACCCTCATCCCAGGTTGCTTTGTGAGCACCTCTTCCGCATCAGGTGAGGTGGTGTGAGGACAACGATTCCACCCTCCCCCGTTGCTACCCGTTGGGTGTCCATCTGACGTTCTCCAGGGTCTCTAGTTAGCCTAATGTCCGTCGTCAGGTGCACCCGTGAAAAGAGAAACAGGTAAAAGAACAAAGTGGGTTCAATGTTCAGTGTCCGGGGAGGCGTTCATCCGTCTATATTTCCTGGCGCCCTGCATCTTCTTTCTCTGTGGACCTTTGGAGTGCCATTCCTTTGCCTCCGGCCTGTTTCCGCTCTGTGACGGTTCCTCCTCTTGGGTACCCAGTAGATCAGATATGCAGCACCTAATATCCTTTTCTGAGACTAGTTTGATGGCATTACTTTCCCATTCAAAGGAGAGCGAGAAGGGATAACCCCAACGGTATCGGACCCCTTTTTCTTTCAGCATTTTGGTGAGTGGTTGGCACTTTCTCCGCATTGCTAGTGTGAGGGAGGATAGGTCTTGATATATGGAGACATGTACCGGGCCCAACGCGACTTGTGGAGTGTTTCTGGCCTTGTCCAGGACCCTGGCCTTGTCTGCGTAATAATGGAATCGGGCAAGCACCGATCGTGGGCCTTCTGGTTTTCCCCCAGCCCTGTGCACACGTTCAATTTTGGGCTCATCAATTGAGTCATCATTGAAAAGCGACTTCATTATGTTATGCAATGTTCTTTTCAGGTCTGACTCGGTCTCGCCTTCATTCTCTGGAATTCTGAAGATGCGTATGTTATTGCGCTGCTCCCTATTTTCCAAGTCATCGATTTTTAGGCGAACTTCCTCTTCCCTAGCTTCGAGTCCGGCCAGTCGCACGTCCATCTGGGTCTCCAGGGTGTTCAGCGAGGTCTGGTTGTGCTCAACTTCCTCAAGCCTGTACTCCATCTTGTCCATTCTTTGAGTTATTTTATCGATCTTGCCGCCGATGTCAGCTCGCATACTCCGCATTTCGTTGAGGATATCGGCAACGTCCGCTTTGGTGGAGGCTGCCTCGGGGCCCGGTGTTGACATAGTGGCGACTCTGGGTGCGCAGTAGCCGTGTTGCGAAGGTGAGAACTGGTATGCCACCAGTCTCTCCTTGGCATTCATACGTTGGGTTTGGCGGTGCTTGGGCAGGAGATCCCACCAAGGGTACAGTCAAAGGGTGGAAATCGGGGCTTGTCCCTGGTTCCACAGCCACCCGACAGAATATGGTTCAAGGTTGGCAGGTGCCCTCTGGAAGAGGAGTCTGGGCAGTTGAGGAGGGCAGGGTGCGTGCTGCTCCTTGGTTCATTGGGGGGGCACCTGTTTAACCGTGTTGAGGTCCAGTGGAGGCAGGCCTCGTTATAGACGTTGGCTCTGAGAAGGGAACATGCCCCACAGCACGCGGGGGCCCAGCTCTCAGTGTGGGGGCGCCTTTCCAATGGGAGGGGTTCTCCGCTGTCGGTGAGGTCTTGGGTGTAGGCCCAGGCAAGATGGCGTGGGGGAGATCTCCTGACCAGTAGCTTTTAAATTGAGGTTCAGGCCCCGGAAGGGGCAAAAGATTGGTGGTTGTGCAGAGGAGGGCACACGCCCCATAGATGGGGGCCCAACCCTCTGTACTGTCCTCACTTTGGCGCAAGTCTCTTGCCCCGATTTCCGTGGCTGGCTGTGGAGTGTAAGTCTCCCAGAGCACTGCACTTGTCCTACGGAGCAGCTGGGCGCAGGCCGCGTTCGATATATACAGCGGCCCGCGTGTCTGGCCTTGATGTGGGGGCCCTCTTAAGGCCGCGTGCCGCCTATCGCAGTGGCCCGGTTACGGTGGGCGGTTCTCGTCTGCACCCCAAACGCTATCTTCGGTCCCGGGCCCTTGATGAGGAGAGTGCCGGGGCGGGCTAGGGAGGACACCTGGCCAGGCGAAGCGCCGCTGCGTGCTCCGAGGGGGGAGGTCACTTACCCTCTCCACAGTTTCCTTTCGCTCATGGCCCGGAGTTGCTCGGGTAGCTGCGCGGGTAGTGCGGCCACACTCTCCCGCCCCAGAAGGTCGCTCGCCTCGCAGGCGACGTGGGACAGGTGGAAGGGCTGCGGCCGCCGAGGGTTCGCAGCAGGGCCTGCGTCATTCGCAGTCGGCTCATGGAGGGAGCCGGGTTCCTCGATGTGGCGCGTAGTCACGTCCTGCTTTCCGGCTGCTGCGTGCGCGGCGGAGAGGAGCCTTGCTGTCGGATAGACTTTACTCTGGGATGGGAAGTCCGTTTTTCACCCAGACTTCGCTCAGCGGGTGGGGGGCCACTTCGGGTGGCCTGAGCAGCAGTTACTTCTCCACGGGGGGTCAAAAGCGGGGGCTCAAAGCGCTTTTGGGACCCGAGGGTGCAGAGCTCACACAGCGGTGCTCATCGTCCGTGCGCCCCCTGGTGGCCACTACAATTTCATTTTTAAACAGTGTTTTGTGCTGGTGCCTTCATAACATGCTTTTTTATAATGTAAATTGTCCAATACTGTATGTTGGATTTACATCGAACATCTTTTTCCAACCTGTCTTCTAGTTGCCCGATGATGTACGAACTATGCAGACACAGACAGCTACAGAAATCAGAGATGCTGCTTGCCAAACTGATTTCACCATGGAGCAACTATTATTTGAGGCGTAGCATGTTCAAATCAATAAGCAGACTCGAGATGCTTTTGCCCAATGGCCAGAAAATGAATTTAATGTGACCGGCGAAGCCAGCAAAGTGTTGTTGGACCATTGCTACAATGCGACGGCTCCACCAGATGAAGATGAAACTGAATGTAATGAAGATGCTTTTGAATTAGTCGCAGACCACTTGACACAATTGACACCCGCCAAAAAAAGGGCCACCCAAAAACCAATCGACATTGATGTTTTCTACGATTCATGTTCAAATAACAGACACTGAAATGACAGAGACTGAAGCATCAATACAATTGACTGAGGAACTAGACAAAGATCTCGGCTACAGTATGTCGAGTTTGGCTGATATGTCAATCACAGTTCAGTCAGAAACAACATTAATGCAGGATGAGTCTAAAAGAACCCAAATACATAGCATTCGACAGCAGCTTGATGGAGAGCATAATGATGCTGAAATGTGTGCATTCAGTGAGAGGGGAAGTATGTGGGAAGCCATTGGTGAATGTGACTCGTGTATCACAAGGCAGTAACCTCAAAATACATGCCACCTGTAAAATGCTCCATGAAAAATGTTCATGGTCCGCTCAAGCAATACTGGGGAAAACTGCCACCTGGCAATCTACTGTGTGCAGCTGCTTTACTTTTCAGTGGCTCTAGTTTTATTAAGTTGTCCAGTTTCTGTCAATTTGTGGGACTTCATTTCATTTCTAAAATGCAGTACTGCAAATATCAACAGCAATATCCATTCCCTGCCATTAGTGAAGCTTGGAAAATTGAACAAATGTCTATTCAAAGTACATTCTCTGAAAAATGGTTCAGGCTAGCTGGCGATGGACAGTGTGACAGCCCTGGATTTTCAGCAAAGTACTGCACATACCACTTTCAGGACATGGAAACTAATAAAATTGTGAGTTTGGTGGTCGTGCAGGTGTCCGATTGTAAATCCTCAGTGGCCATGGAGAAACTTGGTGTTATAAAATCACTGGAAGATCTCCAATCGAGGGGAATGCAAATCGACCTCATAGTCACGGACAGACACGTTCCAGTAGCCAAGACAATGAGAGAGCAGTTTCCAAATATTCGCCATCAATTTGATGTATGGCACGTTGCCAAATCCATCAATAAAAAAATCTCAGCTGCAAGGAAAAAAAAAGGTTCTGAAATAAATATTTTACAGTGGTCCCCGTCTTTCAGCAACCATCTTTGGTGAAGCTCCAAAACTTGTGATGGGTCTGTTGAAATTCTACTAGAAAAGTGGTGGTCACTAATGCACCACTGTTCCAACATTCACTCTTGGACAGAAAACCAACATCTACACCAATGTGCACATGGCCCTTTCTCGCCGGAGCAGGAACGGAAGAAGAAGTGGTTGATTCCATCTTTACCTCCACACAAAGCCCTTGAGAAGATTTTGTTTGATAAAACTCTATCAAGAGATCTGAAGGGACTCACAGAATTCTGTCACACAGGAGATTTGGGGGTGTTCCACAATATGTGCCTAAAGTACAGGTCAAAGAGATTGCATTTTGCATTTTGTCATAGACTGTGTGAAATATAGGACATTAGTAGCGGTATTAGCGCATAACGAGAATGTAGGCCGTGAACAATCGAGGACTGCAGGAAACTTTGGGATCCTTCGCTACACAATGGCCTTCATGAAAAGAAGCAAAAAATGGGTGGTCAAGCCAATATATGAGGAAATGGAATTTGATTTTGTGAAAGATCTTATTATAACTGTCTTGAGATACATGCTCACAGAATCGCGCGCAAATTTGTTCCGAGGACACATACATTGGCACAAAACATTGCCAACGTGCCCTGTCCACCTAAAGCAGAGCTTGTGGAACAGTTTACTTGCCGGTACAAATAATTACCATCTGTTTTTTTGATCAACAATGTTATGTGTCCAAATAAAGCATCCAATTTGTCTTTTGAAATCGATCCTCTTTGTCATTTTTTTTTCAACAAGTACCATTTTTACAAATGCCATACAATGTAACACTGTGATTTCACACTTCCCAGTTTCGTTAAACTACTGTGGAACCTTCACTGATTGTGGGAGGGCCAGATGGATAACAGTATGAAAGTAACTTTGGGGTTCTACAGTTGCCTTACCAAACAGTTGCCCAAATAGCTGAATAAATATTCATCCCACAAAAGGGACGAGACATAGGCTAGATAAGATACTCAGCACGCAAGAACTACTGACTGTGAGCAAAACAGAACATCAAAGTGGGTTGTTGGTGAGAAATAGAAGCACTCTGACCAATATATTAATGGGGGCATGTGTTGGGGGTCGTTACTAATGTAAGGAAGGAGTGGGTCGGTTGAGCCCCCGCCCCCCATACATTATATGTGAAAGTGACATCCTGCTCTTGCACTCATGGGGGGCGCCTCCTTTGCCCTTCTGCTGCCATGGGGGAAGAAGGCCCTGACATAAGCAGAGGTGGGGCTATTGCTAGACACACTTGGACTCCATTTAGTGTACCCTCGACTCCAACTTTGGACTAGGCCGCATTCTATTATTGCGAAGTTTCCCCACCCATCAGCAGCGCCGTGAACAGCGAGCACTGACACCCCCCACATTTTTGCTCCTGTGCCTGTGCCTCACAAGTGCCTTTCTCATGGATGCGCTGAGACAAGATGTTGAAAACTAAGAATGTATCTTCATTCTTAGTGAAGGTCACCAGCTTTGAATTTGCATTCGAGCTGTGGAAGCCCACGCATCGCACATAGTACAGGGTTCAATTGTTTTTTGACCTTGAGAGAAAGAGACCATTCCGAAAGGAATTGAATTAAGGGAGGGGTGTAATAACGTCAGATATGATAAGGTTCACCATTCAAAAACTGGTCAAAGGAACATGTAATTTTAGTTTATGAAAAATTGTTGATCTGAACGGAGTCTGCATTATGGTCTGCGTTATGCCAAGAGAATGTAAATGCCGAATATAATGTAAGTTTGACTTTTGACGATTTTATAGACCAACGAGTCAACTTATCATTAGCCGACCGTTATTGCTGGGTTACATTGTACTTGTTTGTTCTGTGTACAACCTGTGTGTGTACTGGTCTTTCTACCGGGCACATGGGCAGTCCAGCATCGAGATGCATGTAGACCACCACTCGGATCCCCGAGGTTCAACGCTAATATTTAATTAAAATGCTGTCTATGTGTTCGTCGAATTGTAGCGTCAGCTTCCGCATCCCATTTCGAGCTGAACATACTGCATAGCACTATCCTCCGAAGCAAATTGTAGACTACTTTCCACGTTGTTTTCTCTGTGTTCCCATTGTTTCATGCCTGTGTTCATCGTTAGTTTCAACACGGGGCCGAATTAATGGGTAAAATGATCAATTGTAATAAAGATCAGCTACTGAGGCACATTTCTGTTATGTTTTCAAAACAGCTACATCCTGCCTTTCTGCGATTGTCATCGATTCCAGATACAAATTGACAGGTTTTTCAACCGGCAGCTGCAGATACACATCAATAGCTGGATATCAATGACTCTTTTTTGGGACGATCGCCACAGGCCGATATACCCTTATGCCCGTACCAGTGATTAGGAGCAACCTAACATAATTTACGGTAGTCTTGCGCCAAACTGATACACAAGCCTTGCGATTCACGTTTAGTCCAAAGCGCTTCTTTTACCCAAAAGGAACACTGCGTGACTCACGATAAACATTTGCGGATCGAGACCGAAGGAAAAAATTACCCATTTCATTGAATATGGCAATAGCCGGATGTTCTCAGAGCATTTATTGTGTAATACAAGTACTTTACAAATTGTGCAGTCTTGCTATTTTCTTTTAAAGTATAGTTTTATATTCCGAATTGTGACACGCTGTGTTGATTTCCGGGTTCTGCGTCACGTCACGTAGGTGATGACTGGGGTCATTTGGGTACGCTGCCCCGTAATGTCCTGGAGATAGGCAGAGAATATCACTAGGTTTGGTGATGTCAGCCTCAGGGGTGGGGGATATTATTTAGTGCTGCCAGGGCAGTCCTGCTTGGGCGATGCGGCAACGGAGAAGATTATCACAAGATGGCCGCGCCCTGCTGCCTGATTTCACATGTGTACAAAAGAGGAGAACTACGGCAAAGTGCATAGCAAATGTTTGTATGATCGATCAACGTATGCTTAAAAACACATGCCTGAACCCTCAGGACAATAATATTTCTGAGCGCACTATTCCTTTAATGGCACTAAGAGGTGACAGTGTGGGTCTCACAATCGATGTGCTTGATTTTATTGGAAAGTGCTTAGGTCATGCATGCTAAAGCCCTGCCTTCCATTGTGGGTGTTGACTGTTGGAACGAAAAACACAATATCCAGGATACTGAGGTGTTGCTTCCCATTTTCCTTTTTCCTTGGGTGGGCTAAGTTTCTGATGTAACTAAAGTGTTTTGTCAAAAGCATTGGAACGTAAACGTTTTTCAAAAAGTTCTGTAATAAATGAATATGCAATAAAATAAAAAAAGAAAGAACATAGCCCCAACGGCCACATTCCCACCAGCTAAGAAAAAAGGAAAGGTGGGGGGCAGCCAGGGGGGAAAGAGTGGTGCCAGAGGCAGCCCAGTTGCCAATTGAAGTTTCCACAGCAGAAGGAGCACCAAGCACAATAGACACATGGGCAGGTGCAGAGAGTTTAGTAGTGTCTCAAGCGGTGCATGACACACAGCCAGGTGAAGGTAGGGGTGCAGAGGCAGGGGCAGGAAAAGGCCCGGGTCCGATGGGTTCAGTTGGCGTCATCCTGACTGGGCTGCAGGAGGTATCACGAGCAACGGCAATAGGAGGCTGTGTCAGTAACCAGTGGACAGGCTGTTTGGTGTTCGCGGGCATGTAAGGGTTGGCCTGGACATATGGGGCAGAGTTCAGGGTCTGGGGCAAGCAGTGGGACATGTGCAGACAGGGACTAGTGAACGTACAACAGGCCAGTGGGCATGTGGTCCAGGGAGTGAGGGACTGGAAGTGGGGCTAATGGGGAAACTGGGAGCACAGGGCCTAGGATAAGGAATGGCAACAGGAACATCAAACCCACCAGTTTGTAATATGGCTCAGGGAGTTGGGAAACCGGTGGGCATAGGGGGCCAGGCAAACACTCTGGGGATGGCGTCATCAGGCATTGCCGGAGGAGATGTGAGGGCACCAGCGGCCCCCATCAGTAACCCTTCAGGTATGCTAATATGGCACATACCATTAGAATTAAGGGAACAAATATGGAAAGATAAATTTGTTGATATATTTTCATTGTCATACTATACGTCTCAGAGGAGGTGAGGGAAGCAGAAGGGCAGGGTAAGCAAAAAAGGGTATCGGTGGAAAGATCTATTGTGAATTGGACAACATGCTTTGCAATATTCACAGCGGTAATGATGGAGAAATACCCTGAGTTGCACCAAAATGTTTTCATCTGATTTTGACTATGCACTTTTGGCATGTGGTTACAATACAATGAAAGATATGGGACCTCCAAAGCAGGTAGCATACAGATTGATTGGGGGGCCAGGGCTATGGACTTATGATACAGTTGCACTATGGCCAGACAACAGGGAGGAAGGTCACAGGGGGCCTGGTCACAAGGGGGTTGGACGCCAAAGCAGGGGCAGTCCTTTTGGACCTCCCCACCCCCGCAAGAGATAGAGGGGATGAAAAAGGGACATGTTGGGAATACACCTCTAAGACATATGCAAGGGAGGTGTGCACATTTAAGCATGCATGCTCATGCTGCCGGCTACCTGGACACCCAAAGCAGAGGTGTAATAACATGGGAAGGGACAGGGAGTTCAAGAAAAGTGAGTGTGACACCTACACGGGCACCTCTGCTGCCAATACCAATCCGGCGGGATATACTTTGATTATAGGTTAACAGCTACCCTAGGAGAAAGGTGGCAGACTTACTAGTGAGGGGGTTCACGGAGGGGTTCCGCATTCCAGTAAAAGGGCTGATACCACCAAAGGAACCAAAGAATCAGGGACCAGTAACTATCAATAGCATGGTACTAATGGAAACAATGCGAATGAATGAAAATTGGGGAAAATCAGGGGGCCTTTCGGGACCCACCCACTCCCATCATTTATTTGCTCCCCAGTTGGAATTGTGCCCAAAAAAGAGGAAGGAAAGTTCAGGATGATTCACAACTTGTCCTTCGCAAAAAGAGCATCAGTAAATGATGCAATTAATGAGGACATATGCTCCGTAAGATATGTATCATTTGATGACACCCTGAGTCAGCTTAGGGAACTGGGAATGGAGCTTTTTTAGCGAAAGCGGATATTGAATTAGCACTTCAACTACTGCCGGTTCACCGTGATGATTACCGGCTGCTGGGTTTCTGGGTAGGAGGAAAATTCTATTTAGACAAATGCTTACCAATGGGGTGCTCTATCACATGCAGCTACTTCGAAGCATTCAGCTCATTCTTAGAATGGGTCACAAAGAAGGAGCTAAAGGGGGCAAGGGTAGAACTGGGCAACTTCCTCTTCCTTGGCCCTACTCAGTCAAGGAAGTGCGCTGACACACTATGAGCATTTCAGAAGATAACAAAGGAGCTACGGGGGCTGTTGGTGCAGGATAAAACTGAGGGCCCGTTGTCCATCATTACATTTTCGAGGATTGAAATTAATTCTTTTTAACTCTTCTTATTGTGTATATAGTTCAAACATAAACTTTTACACACCATAAAATGTACACTACAACAAAAGGATAAGAAGTGAAATAAAAAGCAAAACAACATTTAGCCAAAGACAGGACTAATATCAAAAAGCTGAAAATATCATAAAAATATGCACTGCATATTTACCAGAACACAACACATTCAATATGTACATGTCAACCGACAGAGCATATATTAAAACACCATATATAAAAATATCAAACATATCAGCGTACCAATAGTAACGGCATCCTAGCATACTATCACATAGCATGCCAACTTTAGCTTAAAGATTCTCAACCAATTTAACATCAGCATCAAAGCGTAGCAGGTGTTTTTCAACAGACTTCCAGACCTGAGTATTGACTATAGTCAGATCTTGATTATGACCAAACAGACACTCATCAAAAACACTACACTAGTGATATCCTCAAGATCATTAACGTACTTATTAAGATAGCATTCTTAGGCAGCTTTCAACATTGGGCACAAGGTAAGTACATGTCTTGCTGTTTCAATATTTTTCGAATCATTACATATTCGGCACAACCGATTTTCAACAGGTAGCCCCATCCATGCTCCAGTTATTCCCCAAACCTTCAGCCTATTCAACCAAATATTTCAAACTATTCTTCGTACCACTGGCGAAGGTAATATCTTAAGATAATACTGTGGCTCTTTATAGCAGAAGTGAAGCTTTGAGAAGGTACTTAGGGATTTCATCCCCCCCAATCTTCTCCTGATTTAAAGACTAATCCCACTTCTCTACACAGCTTTTGAAGGATTTAAGAAGGGCACCTTCCCCTTCTTCCCACTGAGGACACCATCCTATGTTTTCAAAAGATTTCTCACATCTCTTTCTGAACCTCTGTGGAGCATCGCATTTCATTTCTACCAGAACACTTTTCATGATTGACATTAATGATTGAGCATTGGCATACATAATCCTTAAAAACAGTTTTCCTCTATTTATTTCAATCTGAGTTGCCAGGGAGATCAACCCTAATTCTAGGTGAATAGCTGCAATCGGGGTATAGTTAGTTAATCCAAGAACCTTTCTCCATATTACCCCCTCCAACCGATCCACCCATTCTCCCCACTCATCTGCAGATGTTTCTATACCATACAAAAAGGCAGCAGATCATTTGTGTTTGTAAATGCTCAGTATGCCACATAGCGAATACCCTGTGTTGTTTTTTAAAATCCTAATAGCTACCATAATAAACAATGCCTTAACTTTCTTGTTTTCTTGTGCACTGATATTTTTCTTTTTTTCAGAAAAGAGATCAACTCCCAAATATCTGTAACAATCAGTTCTAGTAATCGGCCCTATCAGACTCTCGATATACTTTCTCCCAGAGCGCTTCGACGACACAGCCATAAACTGAGTCTTAGTTAGATTGATCTTTAGTCCATTACTTTCCACATATTTTCACACTTCCAATGCACTTCTTACGATACCTATATACGTGTTATCCATAATAATAAGATTGTCTGCATAACCAATCCAGCCAATTTTATTATCTCCTATTTTCGGAAATACATTGCATTTATCGACAAAGATCGTCCCAAAATCGGAGAGAAACAAGTTGAACAAGGTTGGTGCTAGTACACACCCCTATCTAACTCCCCTCCTAATGGTGATTTGTTTGGAAAGACCACCTCAATTGTTTAATCTCACTCTTGTTTTATTCTTGTAGATCATTTCACATGCATAGAGGAGGTGGTCAGGCATGCCCATTTTCTGCAATTTACTCCAAAACAAGACTCTGTCTATATTATCAAAGGCGAAAGAAAAATCGACAAATAGGATATATAAAGGCATGCCTTTCTTTGAATTTGTCTCCTCAATCATCAGATTTGTAATAAAAATGTGCATATTTGTCGAGCCGCCTTTTCTAAAACCAGTTTGAAATGAACTGTATATGTTATTATTTGCTATCCACAAGTTAATTTCTTTAAGAATCAACATAAAGAATGCCTTACTAGTGACACCAGTCATCGCCAATAGGCGATAGTTCTCTGGGAGAAGTCTGTAACCCTTCTTGAATAGGGGTGGACAACCACATAGGCAGAAACGGATCACCATCCTCACAGAGAGTAACAAGAACCTCACTGTTGCAACAAGAGAACAGATAGACAGGACAAATTTATTTCATAACAACTTTACATATAGACTCTCACCGACATAAATGGCAGTCTTGAATAAGGGTTTATCATTTGCCCCATCTGTGAATATTCAAATTGATCTATTCAAATTTTTGCGTAAATTGAAGCTTAAAAAACTTTTTGCTACTCAAGTTAAGCAATTCAAATCAACACCAGAAAAACACCATCACCATTAGATATTTCATTACAAACCATGTTAACGACAGAAGTATTGATGTCATTAGAAGACAGCATTCACACACCAGGAACCACTGTTCAAGATACCCTGAGAGAATTCAATATTGAACAACAGAATTTGAACATTAAAGAATTAACAAAAAAATAGCGGTTTTCCCCCAGTTTTTCCGAGTGATAATTTGATTGACATGTTTTATAAAGTGGTTATCCAAGACATAAACACTCTGGCAGACAAGGCCAAATTTCAGAAATGTCAGAATGTCCAGCCGTTGGAGGTATGGGCAGTTCAGAAAGTTGCACGCAATAGGGATCTTATTATCAAAGAAGCTAATAAAGGGGGCAACGTCATCATCATGGATAGATTGTACTATGTTCAAAGGGCACTCAATCATCTGAATACACTGGGGTTTTATCAGACATTGTCAAATAACCCATTACCAGAATGGCATAGGAAATTTGACAGATGTTGAAAGGCAGTTTTTATTGGTAGAAGGGGCAATGATGCCTACAATCTATTTCCTCCCCAAGATTCATAAAAGCTATGTTGGTATTACAGATGGGAGGCCCATAGTTAGTGGCAAAGTAGGAATCTTAGACTGTATCTATCATTGAGTGTGTGCTACCAGCAGTCATACATAAACCAACCTATGTGAGAGATATGATGCAAATTTTGCAAATGTTCCAGGAATTACCAATAGTGCCAAACCTCTTATTAGTTACATTAGATGTAAGGCACTCTATACGTCAATTGAACATCATCTCGCCATAGAGAATGTTGATTTAATTTTCAGGCAAAACTCAGCATCATTGTATGTTCATATACAGATGCATAAGGAACTACTAATCTTTACTTTAAAGAATAATGTTTGTTTGTTTGATGACGTGTATTACAAACAATTGATTGGAATTGCGATGGGAGCAAGTTTCGCGCCGGCATTGGCTAACTAACGAAGAGTAAATGAAAGAATTAAAAATAATTGCAGAACAAGTAAATGAAATTATGAGAGGGGTTACTCCCTAATGTGTCATAATACATTACAAATCTATTATCCTTATAACAGCCAAACTTAGAAAAAATATGACAAAAATTGTATAATAAATAGCATGCATATCTATTGCTTCATAGAAAATGACCCAATACGTGATCCAAATATAATCCTGTTGTGCAGCTGTCCATTGAATAAATCTAAATGGCCTCTATTTGTCGCAAACATTCATTTCTGTTGCCTCCTCTTTTGGTAGGGATCACGTGTTGTACACCAAAAAATGTGATCAATTTTATCTGTTCTTCAATATGGTTTTCCAAAAATTGTTTACTCAAAGGGTAGCGTATATCATGCTGTTTAATCATCCGGATGTGTTCTGCAATCCTGATTTTTAAAGGTCTTATTGTGATTCCTATGTAGAGTTTTGAACATACACATTTGATAGCATAAACAATACATTTGGTGTTACAGTTAAGGAAGTCTCTGATGGTATATTTCATTTGATGATTTCTTTCAAACCGTGTCTGAGTAGGAACACATGTTACAGTTTCCACATTTGTAATATCCTTTCAATTTGTCTGTTGACCATAATTGTTCCTTGCCTCCATATGTTTTGCATTTTGAAAAATGTGAAGGGCAAAGAATGTTCTTAGATTTGAAGCTCTTCTGTAGCTAATGCACAGAGTGTTAGTGAGAAAGGGCATAAGACCTTGGTATCATTATCAAATTCCAATGTTTATTTGGAATTTTTTACAAGGTATTAGCTTCTGTGTTAAAAGTTGTTATAAATCTGATTTTTGAAATCACATTTCTCCCATCTTCTTTCTCTCTACAGGGTTTTGTTTTCAACAAATCTCTTCTGGTTCGTTCATTACTTTTGTTTTTAGCCAGGTTCAGATGTTGATGCATATACTCCCTCATAAGAAATGTTTCTTTTGCGAAATTTGAATGTTTATTCATTTCATCTTCCTCGGTGCAGTTTCTTTTGATCCTCAAGTACTCCCCATATGGGATATTATTTTTGATATGTGCTGGATGGTAACTGGCTGCATGTAAGATACTGTTACCTGTAGTTGGTTTGGTGTATAGTGTTGAATGAATTTGATTGTTGTAAATATACAATTCCAAATCCAGAAAGTGAATTTTCTCACTACTTTCCTCCATGATGAGTTTTGGGTTGTATTGATTATTGTTTAGATGTTGATAATATTCAGATAGAGATTTTCTATCTCCTTTCCATATTATTAGGATATTGTCTATAAATCTACTCCAGTAGATTATTTGGTTTTCTTCAGAAAAGGCTGGGTGTTTCCAAGCGTGATGTAATTCAGAAGAGCCCATGTATAAGTTTGTATTAGGAGGCAAATTTAGCCCCCATTGCAGTACCTTGTCTTTGCTTATATTGGGCCTCATTACAAATCAGGCAGTCCAGAAATAACGGTGGCGGTAAACCCGCCGCCACCGTTGTTTCCGGACTGCCTGATCCCGACATAGACATATAGACATAGGGTGATTCATCTGCAGGAATATTTCCAGATCATTTACAGGGCAATGTAACTGTGAATAATTATTGCAGTGAGCTTTTTTTGATTTATTTGATGTCTAGATTTCCTTGTGAATACAGTAATGTGCTGCATCTTTTTTATGGATATTTTAGGCACACAGTATTTGAGCCTTTTCTTTGAACGCTCCCATGCAGCCTGGATCTATTATACATGGACAAGAAGGTCGTTTTATACTAAATGATGGGTATAGAGCATGTGAAATATTCCACACTGTGGGCCTCATTACGATTCCGGCAGTAACCGCAGCGGTAAAACCGCCTGTTACCTCCGGACTCATATTACCATTCCGCCTCCGTGATTGCCGGAATTACCGGGGCATTACAACCCCGATTTCCCGGGAATCACGGAGGTGGAATGGTGTTAATCCCGCCACCGTTGTTTCCATACTGGGCGATTTGTAATGAGGCCCAGTGTGTCTCAAAATGCATTATTCCATTGGTCTCATTGTTGAATGTATTCTTGTTCTCCATTTGGGCTCGTTTTTTTATCCTGGCAACATGAAATGGATAATGTTTGCACTGTGTATCCTTTGTTGGTGCATTATTAACAGATTTTAATATTTGAACATGTTCTGTTAATGTGTGGGACACCACAACTTGGAAACTTGGTCTGCTCATGGTGCTGACACTTGGGACTGTATTGTTATAATTTACCAATTGGCTATGAATCTGAAATGCATTAAAGTTGTGTTTTGCACATCTAACCAGCCTTGTAAAAGAGCATAGATCGAAACACGCGTCGGCTGGCCTTGAAATCTAACTGCAACAAGCATTAAACTACATACTTCTGTATATGGGCGCAGTGTGTTTGTGTCTCTGGAATTAGAGTTTCTTGAATACTGGAATAATATGAGATGTCCTCCAGGATTAAGGAACCACCCTGGTAGCAGTTATTTTACAAAACAATGTCAAAAGCATATCTGCCCAAAAATCGGGATTACCCTTAATAATCATGTTGCAGAGGTCATCAGGACCAGGCGCCCTGGAAGTTTTCATTCTTTTAATAATAGATATTATATCCTCTAACTTGAAATTAATTCAGAGCAGGGAACTTGCTGTCTCCCGGCTGACAAAGTGGCAGAGTTTCATGAATCAGTGTAGATTTGCCTACAGGCCAAAACGGTGAATCTGGCACAGCTGCAGTGCCTAGTGGGGCAGCTGAACTTCGCTCTGAGGATTATCCCGATGGAGCGTCCATTCTCACGGGCCATAGCAGGGGTCAGGCATCACAGAAAAACATCACCATATCAGGTTATCAGCTTCAGTTTTAGAAGATCTCAGAGTGTACCACAGTTTTATATCAGAGTTAAATGGTCTACATGTGTGGCCTGAGAAGGCGAAACCTAACCAGGATACTGGGCTGTATACAAATGCGTCAAAGCGCCTTGGTTTCAGGCCATCTGGGGAAATAGGTAGTGCAACGGCAGATGGCAGGAAGAGTGGGACAACTGGGGCGTGACCAGGAATATCACTTTTTCCAGAATTAATCCCTATCCTATTGGCATTGACAATCGCGGGGGAGGAACTCCAGGGGAAACATGTGGTATTTTGGACTGACAGCATGTAGGTGGTGATGGCAATCAACAATCAGTGGGGATTGTGCCGCATGGTGCTCAGACTTCTGAAACACACAGTGCTGCTGTGTTTACAAAGGGGAGTGCATCTTCAGTCTAAACATTTTCCGGGGTACTATAACGCTGCAATGCATTATCTCATTTTAAGATGCAGGAATTCCACAGATGGTTGCCACAGGCAGGCATGAAGATGACAGCCTTCCCCAGGAAAATCTGGAGACTTTCTGTCCCGATTTAGCACCCATGATCGTGGGATCTCTGGCCACAAAGACTTAGACAGAGTATGAGAAAGCATGACAGGAATATCGGAAGTTATGTGTGGAGTAGGGGAGAGAAACATTTTATCACAGCAACTCTTTGATAGCTTTCCTGGGGCACCTATATGACACAGGGGTGTCAACAGGGGCAGCAAAAGTAAAGGTGGCAGCTATCTGGTTTAAGGCCGGGTTGCTCGGGGAAGTGAGTCCCACTTCTGACTTTTCAATAATGAAGGCATTGACAGGTTGGGGGAGGATGAGGGGCAAGATGGCGGACTCGCAGCACCTGCTGGACCCACAGAAACTGGAATAATTGGTCCTGGCACTAAGGGGAGTATGTAGGACAAGTTAAGAGAGTACGCTCTTTAGGGCGGCTTTTGTCAAGGCCTTCGATGGGGCCTGCAGGCTGGGAGAGCTGGTGGGGGCTGCCAAATCCGACATGTCCAGGGGGTGAGCCTTATCTGACATCCATTTTGGGGGACTGCACAGACTTCTTTATTTTGTTTAAAAAAGTCAAAGACGGACCTGGAAGGAAAAGGGGTGGTAGTGGACGTAGCTAGGAAGAGAAATAGAATATTCTGTCCAGTAGCAGCACCCAAAGATTTCATAAAAATCGGGGAGCATGTCTGGTCCCTTGTTTAGGCACCAGGATTGGTCCTGGGCCTCTAAGTTCCAATTTTGGGCAACTATTTCAGAAATGTCTTGCAGCAATAGGACTAGGAGGGCTAGGCTTTGCCCCACACCCCTTTAGAATAGGGGCCGCCACAACTGCAGCCGGACTGGGAATGCGGGAGGGGGACAACATGAAGTTGGGGATATGGAAGTCAGCAGCCTACAAAAGGTATATAAGGCATCACTTGGTATGTTAATAGTACCCTAGTGGGACATTGAGAGAATGGTGAAGGGAAAGGGGGAAGGATGTCACAAAATGCAAAAAATTAATGACATGGAGATATATCGTCTGGAGTATTTGATGCATAACATGTCGATTTTCTTCTATTATTGATAGAGGAGGACACCAGTGCACGTAATTTGGGTGATCGGTCACTCCTTCATAAAGCAGATTGAGATGAGAGTGAAAGGATGGCAAGAGTTGCATAGAGAGAGTGAGGGGGCGATACACTGGATTGGAAGGGGTGGCATGCAAATTGGACAAGTGTGCAGCATCATGGTCCAACACATGGTGAGATATCGCCTGCCAGAGGTGGTGATTATACATATAGGTGGAAATTACCTGCTACCGGTGGGATGGAAAGAACTTCGAATCACACTGGTGTCTTTGTACGGTTGGTTGGGCAACTTTTGCCCTCACGCAGTGATTGCCTGGTCACAAATAATACCGAGGACAAGGTGGGGAACTCCAGGGTCAGCAAGGCCCATGAACATATCAGCAAGGAAGTTGAACAATGAACTTGCCCCTCTGGCTCGGGGGCGATTACGAATAGTGCCCAATGACTTGATAAGAGGGGTGCACAATATGCATCGCGATCGAGTTCATTTGTCAGAACAAAGAACTGATTTGCTTTTTGAAAACCTTTTAGCTGTGATGAACACAGCACAATCTGGGGGGAGCACCCCGACTGAAGGTCCTGTGGCAGACGGGGGTTGACCAGGTGGTCAGTGATTGACCCCTCCCGGGGGGACCCTGAGGCTGGTTAAGTGCAGTGATGAGGGCACGGCCTGCCTCTCAGTGGGATAGCTTCAACCAGGCAGGATGGTTTGATGGGAAGGTGGCTAAGGGGGGGTGAGGCCAGGAGCCAGAAGGTACCAGACAAGAGAAGGATGCCTCCTGGATCACCCCCCAACATGGGGTGCGGGGGAGGTGTGCGACGGCATGGGGTGGCCTCACTGCTGTGCAAACAAAAAGGGACTGAATGTGCAGTTACACCTGGACTTCCTGTCACAGGGAGGAACTACTGTAAATAGAGTGGATTTGGTTCATGAAAAATGTACTGTTGTTTGGTTATGCAATGTATAGATCTTTATGGTCGCGTTTAAAATGTGAATATGTTGATAATGTTATGCTTAGTCATTTTAAAAGGATTAAACATGGCCTAATACTTGTGAGGAAAGAAGTCTTTGTGTTTCTTCAGTATGACTGGCATTGCCTCCCTGCAAAGCCAATGGAGGTGAGCCCCTCCTCTGATGGAGGGGCCGTAGTTTGAGCTGGGTGGCAGCAGGGGCGTAGGAGACCCATAAAATATGGGGCGGGCAGGGGACACCTTAGGGACTTTGCTTTTTTTATTTATTGTGTTTTAGTCAAAGAACTCGACTTCACAAAATTAAAATAGCAGTACGTATTAAATTACAAATATCACTGTATAAAACAAGAGAAAAGAAGAAAACAGAAGAAAATTAAAGGTGCAGCAGCAAAGAACATGCCTTTTATATGTTGCATTTCTGGATTTTTCATCTGACTATGAGCTCATGGTAAGAGAGAAGAAACAACAATTACTTCCAGTGGGCCACAGCTAGGACGCCAGCTCGTTAAGAGGCAGATCACCTGTAAGTGGATTCCTGCCAAATGAAGGAGTTGCAGCCTTTTCTAACAACTGCAAGTTGCAACTTTTTTGTGTGGGGCAAGGAGATGTGTGTGTCTCTTGGAATGGAAGGATGGGGGTTTCAAAGAAAGAGGAAATCTTGCTTGTACCTCTGAATAAGCCCTGTTATGGGAGTAGAGGGACCAGGCGTGTGATGTTGCTGCTTTGACTGTCCTCTGGTGGGGTGCAGAAACTAAGGAGGATGAGTGATCGCAAGCCCACCCCCTTATAAGAGCTCCCTAAATCCGCGGCCGGATGTGTCGGACCCCTGGGATTCCTAGTAGGTGGGGTGTATGTGGACCCCGGGGGGTGGCCAGAGGGTCAGCCCGCTATGTGGGCTGCCCCTCTAGCGCCCCTGCGAGGGCCGGGCCAGCCTCTCACGATGAATATGGTCCCTCTTATTCCATCACATGCTGGCTTTGGAGCCTAGCCTTTCTTTGCCTTTGTTATTCCGAATGCAGAGCTGGACTCTGTTCCTTTTTCGTTTAACATTTGCTGCAAAGCCTGATCTATTTGCGTCTCTCATATGTTACTAGGACGGCGGAGCATGGATCCTCTGCCCTGTTACACTACTCAAAGAGCCCCTCTATCCTTTCTTTGCCTCTCCCTTGTCTCACTGCTTGCTTGCTTAATACATACCTTCCTGCTTGAACACTCAACATATTCTCCCTAACACAGCAATGGCAGCTGCAGTCTGTCTTCACTTCTATTTGTTTGGTGTCTTGAATTGGCCTCTTATTTCCGCTTTTCTGTCTGCAGGGGAAAGGCATTTGCCAGTCACTGCCACAATGGTTCTACCTGGCCATAAGAGGGCAACAGCTAGCCAATATTGGAAGAACATGGGCGTATTATGCCAGAGGCTGGCAACTACTTGGTTAAGACATTTTGATCACGCCAGAAGCTAATTTCCAGCTGCAATTAAGCGATTACCTTTTCGACTTCTGGCTGTAAATAACATTAGTATCCCCTGGAAACCACAGAGGTTGCTCAAAGTGGTTCCTGGAGCACGAGGGATACCCTACTCGTGGGCATGGATGATTGGAGGGCATTCTTGCCCTGGTTTGGAACCTGGCCCCTACAGCCATGATGGGGGGGCTATTACTTTTGGCTGTACGTACCCTTTGAGGGCAGGCAGACATTGCCTCCTGCCTTAGCCCACTAACAGCTCTGCTTTGCAACTTTATCACACATACCTGTCAGGTGGCATTCAACTCAATGCTACTAATGTTATCACCCTCAGAAGTCTGGAATCCTTTGCCACATCAACTAGGATACAGGCTTTCCACCTGAGACTTACCCATGTCTGAGTCGGCATCTGTCGCCCAGTGTGAAAGACACACCTAGAAAGAGCAGGGCACGGTGCACTTGTGGGATTTTAAGCAATCCACACTGATGGGTTTAAGCACCTGTTTAACACGAGATGGCAATTAAGGGCATTTGCCAATGAACTCAAGAAGCACAGGACACCCTCTTACCAGCGACATGCCATTCTCACTCATTCTGATCATGAATTGCCATTTATCTGCGGTCATGTTACATTTATTTATTTATTACATGTGTAGCATCCCGCAAAGCCCCCAAGCATCAAGGCGCAAAGTAAACTGCATGGAGTGGACCACTTCCATTGGTGCAATGTTTTACTTTTCTGCCACAAAATGGAAGATTTTAGCGTAAAAGGCGGGTGAAATCATCTTGATTTTCCACTCTGGAAGAGTGTAAATACCTTGCGCAATTAGCGTTTGCTGGCAGAATTGACAATGGCTTCCTCTGGACTCAGCCCACTTTTACCAGGTTTCATTTCCAAGCAGATCCCAGAGGAATCCCTTTCCTTATTTCCAGCATGAGAATCCATGCTGGCATTAAGGGCGCATTTGTCTGGTGGAGCAGGAAATACAGGGGGTCCTGGTGTGTCCAATCGGCTCTCGAATTCCGCCCAGAAAATGCGGCCAATTATAAAAAGCGACAGTATTAGTGTTTTCCACCACTTTTTCTGAACCAATTGACCTGGAAAATGCTGTGTTGCATCGGCAGTTGAATGCATTCACTCCTCCCATTATCCCACCAGAAGATTAAGCCAGGTGCTGAACACAAGTGTTACATATACCTGTGCACGATCTGCATTTGGAGCATTAACTAACTGAGCTACCTTACAAATGATATCCCTTCTGGGGCTTTACCGTCTCAAGGACGAGTGACATACTGGTGGGTACATGTGACATTTAGTTTTGCCGGGGTAACTCTTTCAGAGCGCTCTTTATTTTACAGTTCAATGACAAACTACTATCAGTCGCGCAAATAAATAGATGTACAGCTGTGCACACATACTATAAATGCGAGGGAGGTTTCAGGGACTGACCTCGCTATTTATACTATTAGACCATCCTAGGAAAATCCACTGATTCTCCCCTGCCAAGTGTCACAGACCAACATGGCGTGACCAGGGCTAGTGGCGTAACACAAAATGTGGGGCCCCCCTGCAAGCCATGATGAAGCACCCCCTCCCCCAACTTGGCAACAAATCACGGGTCGTGCCACACTCTGGGCCGGCCTAGATAATCACGCTTGCACAATACCCACAAATGTGCTGCTGAAGGGGTATGCCGCAGACTACTAGGAGAACGATATAAATATGTGTTTTAATGCAACATACAGCACAGTTTCTGAGAAAAATTGCCTTAAAAGCCAGAGTGTTTGCGATTGCTTTGTAGGGTCACACCAATTCAATACATGCAAGTCGCTAATAGTGCACAGGAACATGAATGCTGTGCTATTAAAAATGCCATGCCACATTGAAAACATGTCCCACTGGCTGCACAATGTAGACCAGTGTAGACACGTAATAACATTACAGTAAAGCATGCCAGGCCAGATTTAGACATACCTAGACTGGTTGCACCAAAATGCCAGTCAAAGCAATAACACTCATCAAGAAGAGAGCAGACATTCCAGCCTGGGTCTCTGCAGCTTCTAACAACACAGCCAAAACTCTTTAAAATCTGCAAGGAACTGGTCAATCCTGTTGCAGTATCTACCTCTCCTGTTCCCTCCTAGGCTCTATGTATGGCTCTGGCCTCTCACTTCTCTGCTAAAACTCTAGACATCCTGTCCTGTATCTCCTCTTCCTCTCCCTCTTCCTCTCTTGGCCCCCCTTTGGCCATCTCTACCTCTCCTCCTCCTTTCTCCTCTTTCTCTCTGACGAGGTTTCTAGAGAAGTCCGATCTATGAGAGTGTCATCCAAACAGGTGCTCCCTGTTCCTCCAGACCCATCAAGGACCATATTGACACCCTTGCTCCAGCCTTGGCCAATTTCTGTAATCACTCTTTTGCCACTGGAACATTCCTCTCTTCCCTTAAGCACTCCCTTGTGCACCCACTCCTCAAGAAGCCATGTGGTGATCCTACCTGCCTGGCAAACTATCGCCCAATCTCCATCACCCCTTTCCTGGGCAAACTCTTGGGAAAGCTGGCCATCTCCCAGCTTACACTCCACACTGAATCTGTTGTCTCCATGACCATCAGACTGGCTTCAGAGCTGTCAGAGGCATGGAAACTGCATTCCTGAACAACCGTGAAGATCTGCTCTCTAACCTTGATTCCTGCATTCCTTCTGTCCTAATCCTCCTTGATCTTACCTCTACTTTCGACACAGTTAACCATGCCATCCTGATCAATCAACTACGTGAGAACTTGGGCATCATGGATAAGGCCCTGTAGTGGCTGATCTCCTTCCTCTTGGTCTGCCCCTCCCAGGTCCATCTTGGTCCCTTTTTCTCTGCCACCTCTCTCTCTACCTGTGGCGTTGCCCAGGGCTCCATCCTCTCACACTGGTAATTCAACCTCTACTTTGGACGCCCACCTTGGGCCCTCTTCCTTCGCCTTCCTGCAAGGCAAAAAACCTTGGTGTTATCTTTGACTCCACTCTCTCTTTCTCTCCTCACATCTCGGACGTCGCCAAGAATTCCCACTATCAGATGCACCGCCTCAAAGGGACTCTTCCCTTTCTCACTTTCTTCAACGCCCTGTTTCCCTCTAGGATGGACTACTGCAACAGCTTCTTTCTCAATCTGCCTTCCTCTACTCTCCGCCCTCTGCAACTAAGCCAGAACAGGACTGTGAGACTTATCCTTGGCCTCAAGCTCAGGGATCGTATCGCTGCTGCCCTGATATCTCTCCACTGGCTCTCGGTGTCTGCAAGGATCAAGTTCAAGACCCTTTGCATTGTCCACAAGGCTTTCTGGGGTCGGGGCCCACACTACATCCAACGCTCTCTTTCAAAATAGCTTCCTTCTTGAGCCCTTCCCCATGCTACATCCAACTCTCTAAACTTTTGCCCTCACGCAGTGATTGCCTGGTCACAAATAATACCGAGGACAAGGTGGGGAACTCCAGGGTCAGCAAGGCCCATGAACATATCAGCAAGGAAGTTGAACAATGAACTTGCCCCTCTGGCTGGGGGGCGATTACGAATAGTGCCCAATGGCTTGATAAGAGGGGTGCACAATATGCATCGCGATCGAGTTCATTTGTCAGAACAAAGAACTGATTTGCTTTTTGAAAACCTTTTAGCTGTGATGAACACAGCACAATCTGGGGGGAGTACCCCGACTGAAGGTCCTGTGGCAGACGGGGGTTGACCAGGTGGTCAGTGATTGACCCCTCCCGGGGGGACCCTGAGGCTGGTTAAGTGCAGTGATGAGGGCACGGCCTGCCTCTCAGTGGGATAGCTTCAACCAGGCAGGATGGTTTGATGGGAAGGTGGCTAAGGGGGGGTGAGGCCAGGAGCCAGAAGGTACCAGACAAGAGAAGGATGCCTCCTGGATCACCCCCCAACATGGGGTGCGGGGGGAGGTGTGCGACGGCATGGGGTGGCCTCACTGCTGTGCAAACAAAAAGGGACTGAATGTGCAGTTACACCTGGACTTCCTGTCACAGGGAGGAACTACTGTAAATAGAGTGGATTTGGTTTATGAAAAATGTACTGTTGTTTGGTTATGCAATGTATAGATCTTTATGGTCGCGTTTAAAATGTGAATATGTTGATAATGTTATGCTTAGTCATTTTAAAAGGATTAAACATGGCCTAATACTTGTGAGGAAAGAAGTCTTTGTGTTTCTTCAGTATGACTGGCATTGCCTCCCTGCAAAGCCAATGGAGGTGAGCCCCTCCTCTGATGGAGGGGCCGTAGTTTGAGCTGGGTGGCAGCAGGGGCGTAGGAGACCCATAAAATCTGGGGCGGGCAGGGGACACCTTAGGGACTTTGCTTTTTTTATTTATTGTGTTTTAGTCAAAGAACTCGACTTCACAAAATTAAAATAGCAGTACGTATTAAATTACAAATATCACTGTATAAAACAAGAGAAAAGAAGAAAACAGAAGAAAATTAAAGGATGCAGCAGCAAAGAACATGCCTTTTATATGTTGCATTTCTGGATTTTTCATATGACTATGAGCTCATGGTAAGAGAGAAGAAACAACAATTACTTCCAGTGGGCCACAGCTAGGACGCCAGCTCGTTAAGAGGCAGATCACCTGTAAGTGGATTCCTGCCAAATGAAGGAGTTGCAGCCTTTTCTAACAACTGCAAGTTGCAACTTTTTTGTGTGGGGCAAGGAGATGTGTGTGTCTCTTGGAATGGAAGGATGGGGGTTTCAAAGAAAGAGGAAATCTTGCTTGTACCTCTGAATAAGCCCTGTTACGGGAGTAGAGGGACCAGGCGTGTGATGTTGCTGCTTTGACTGTCCTCTGGTGGGGTGCAGAAACTAAGGAGGATGAGTGATCGCAAGCCCACCCCCTTATAAGAGCTCCCTAAATCCGCGGCCGGATGTGTCGGACCCCTGGGATTCCTAGTAGGTGGGGTGTATGTGGACCCCGGGGGGTGGCCAGAGGGTCAGCCCGCTATGTGGGCTGCCCCTCTAGCGCCCCTGCGAGGGCCGGGCCAGCCTCTCACGATGAATATGGTCCCTCTTATTCCATCACATGCTGGCTTTGGAGCCTAGCCTTTCTTTGCCTTTGTTATTCCGAATGCAGAGCTGGACTCTGTTCCTTTTTCGTTTAACATTTGCTGCAAAGCCTGATCTATTTGCGTCTCTCATATGTTACTAGGACGGTGGAGCATGGATCCTCTGCCCTGTTACACTACTCAAAGAGCCCCTCTATCCTTTCTTTGCCTCTCCCTTGTCTCACTGCTTGCTTGCTTAATACATACCTTCCTGCTTGAACACTCAACATATTCTCCCTAAAACAGCAATAGCAGCTGCAGTCTGTCTTCACTTCTATTTGTTTGGTGTCTTGAATTGGCCTCTTATTTCCGCATTTCTGTCTGCAGGGGAAAGGCATTTGCCAGTCACTGCCACAATGTTTCTACCTGGCCATAAGAGGGCAACAGCTAGCCAATATTGGAAGAACATGGGCGTATTATGCCAGAGGCTGGCAACTACTTGGTTAAGACATTTTGATCACGCCAGAAGCTAATTTCCAGCTGCAATTAAGCTATTACCTTTTCGACTTCTGGCTGTAAATAACATTAGTATCCCCTGGAAAGCACAGAGGTTGCTCAAAGGGGTTCCTGGAGCACGAGGGATACCCTACTCGTGGGCATGGATGATTGGAGGGCATTCTTGCCCGGGTTTGGAACCTGGCCCCTACAGCCATGATGGGGGGGCTATTACTTTTGGTTGTACGTACCCTTTGAGGGCAGGCAGACATTGCCTCCTGCCTTAGCCCACTAACAGCTCTGCTTTGCAACTTTATCACACATACCTGTCAGGTGGCATTCAACTCAATGCTACTAATGTTATCACCCTCAGAAGTCTGGAATCCTTTGCCACATCAACTAGGATACAGGCTTTCCACCTGAGACTTACCCATGTCTGAGTCGGCATCTGTCGCCCAGTGTGAAAGACACACCTAGAAAGAGCAGGGCACGGTGCACTTGTGGGATTTTAAGCAATCCACACTGATGGGTTTAAGCACCTGTTTAACACGAGATGGCAATTAAGGGCATTTGCCAATGAACTCAAGAAGCACAGGACACCCTCTTACCAGCGACATGCCATTCTCACTCATTCTGATCATGAATTGCCATTTATCTGCGGTCATGTTACATTTATTTATTTATTACATGTGTAGCATCCCGCAAAGCCCCCAAGCATCAAGGCGCAAAGTAAACTGCATGGAGTGGACCACTTCCATTGGTGCAATGTTTTACTTTTCTGCCACAAAATGGAAGATTTTAGCGTAAAAGGCGGGTGAAATCATCTTGATTTTCCACTCTGGAAGAGTGTAAATACCTTGCGCAATTAGCGTTTGCTGGCAGAATTGACAATGGCTTCCTCTGGACTCAGCCCACTTTTACCAGGTTTCATTTCCAAGCAGATCCCAGAGGAATCCCTTTCCTTATTTCCAGCATGAGAATCCATGCTGGCATTAAGGGCGCATTTGTCTGGTGGAGCAGGAAATACAGGGGGTCCTGGTGTGTCCAATCGGCTCTCGAATTCCGCCCAGAAAATGCGGCCAATTATAAAAAGCGACAGTATTAGTGTTTTCCACCACTTTTTCTGAACCAATTGACCTGGAAAATGCTGTGTTGCATCGGCAGTTGAATGCATTCACTCCTCCCATTATCCCACCAGAAGATTAAGCCAGGTGCTGAACACAAGTGTTACATATACCTGTGCACGATCTGCATTTGGAGCATTAACTAACTGAGCTACCTTACAAATGATATCCCTTCTGGGGCCTTACCGTCTCAAGGACGAGTGACATACTGGTGGGTACATGTGACATTTAGTTTTGCCGGGGTAACTCTTTCAGAGCGCTCTTTATTTTACAGTTCAATGACAAACTACTATCAGTCGCGCAAATAAATAGATGTACAGCTGTGCACACATACTATAAATGCGAGGGAGGTTTCAGGGACTGACCTCGCTATTTATACTATTAGACCATCCTAGGAAAATCCACTGATTCTCCCCTGCCAAGTGTCACAGACCAACATGGCGTGACCAGGGCTAGTGGCGTAACACAAAATGTGGGGCCCCCCTGCAAGCCATGATGAAGCACCCCCTCCCCCAACTTGGCAACAAATCACGGGTCGTGCCACACTCTGGGCCGGCCTAGATAATCACGCTTGCACAATACCCACAAATGTGCTGCTGAAGGGGTATGCCGCAGACTACTAGGAGAACGATATAAATATGTGTTTTAATGCAACATACAGCACAGTTTCTGAGAAAAATTGCCTTAAAAGCCAGAGTGTTTGCGATTGCTTTGTAGGGTCACACCAATTCAATACATGCAAGTCGCTAATAGTGCACAGGAACATGAATGCTGTGCTATTAAAAATGCCATGCCACATTGAAAACATGTCCCACTGGCTGCACAATGTAGACCAGTGTAGACACGTAATAACATTACAGTAAAGCATGCCAGGCCAGATTTAGACATACCTAGACTGGTTGCACCAAAATGCCAGTCAAAGCAATAACACTCATCAAGAAGAGAGCAAACATTCCAGCCTGGGTCTCTGCGGCTTCTAACAACACAGCCAAAACTCTTTAAAATCTGCAAGGAACTGGTCAATCCTGTTGCAGTATCTACCTCTCCTGTTCCCTCCTAGGCTCTATGTATGGCTCTGGCCTCTCACTTCTCTGCTAAAACTCTAGACATCCTGTCCTGTATCTCCTCTTCCTCTCCCTCTTCCTCTCTTGGCCCCCCTTTGGCCATCTCTACCTCTCCTCCTCCTTTCTCCTCTTTCTCTCTGACGAGGTTTCTAGAGAAGTCCGATCTATGAGAGTGTCATCCAAACAGGTGCTCCCTGTTCCTCCAGACCCATCAAGGACCATATTGACACCCTTGCTCCAGCCTTGTCCAATTTCTGTAATCACTCTTTTGCCACTGGAACATTCCTCTCTTCCCTTAAGCACTCCCTTGTGCACCCACTCCTCAAGAAGCCATGTGGTGATCCTACCTGCCTGGCAAACTATCGCCCAATCTCCATCACCCCTTTCCTGGGCAAACTCTTGGGAAAGCTGGCCATCTCCCAGCTTACACTCCACACTGAATCTGTTGTCTCCATGACCATCAGACTGGCTTCAGAGCTGTCAGAGGCATGGAAACTGCATTCCTGAACAACCGTGAAGATCTGCTCTCTAACCTTGATTCCTGCATTCCTTCTGTCCTAATCCTCCTTGATCTTACCTCTACTTTCGACACAGTTAACCATGCCATCCTGATCAATCAACTACGTGAGAACTTGGGCATCATGGATAAGGCCCTGTAGTGGCTGATCTCCTTCCTCTTGGTCTGCCCCTCCCAGGTCCATCTTGGTCCCTTTTTCTCTGCCACCTCTCTCTCTACCTGTGGCGTTGCCCAGGGCTCCATCCTCTCACACTGGTAATTCAACCTCTACTTTGGACGCCCACCTTGGGCCCTCTTCCTTCGCCTTCCTGCAAGGCAAAAAACCTTGGTGTTATCTTTGACTCCACTCTCTCTTTCTCTCCTCACATCTCGGACGTCGCCAAGAATTCCCACTATCAGATGCACCGCCTCAAAGGGACTCTTCCCTTTCTCACTTTCTTCAACGCCCTGTTTCCCTCTAGGATGGACTACTGCAACAGCTTCTTTCTCAATCTGCCTTCCTCTACTCTCCGCCCTCTGCAACTAAGCCAGAACAGGACTGTGAGACTTATCCTTGGCCTCAAGCTCAGGGATCGTATCGCTGCTGCCCTGATATCTCTCCACTGGCTCTCGGTGTCTGCAAGGATCAAGTTCAAGACCCTTTGCATTGTCCACAAGGCTTTCTGGGGTCGGGGCCCACACTACATCCAACGCTCTCTTTCAAAATAGCTTCCTTCTTGAACCCTTCCCCATGCTACATCCAACTCTCTAAACTTTTGCCCTCACGCAGTGATTGCCTGGTCACAAATAATACCGAGGACAAGGTGGGGAACTCCAGGGTCAGCAAGGCCCATGAACATATCAGCAAGGAAGTTGAACAATGAACTTGCCCCTCTGGCTGGGGGGCGATTACGAATAGTGCCCAATGGCTTGATAAGAGGGGTGCACAATATGCATCGCGATCGAGTTCATTTGTCAGAACAAAGAACTGATTTGCTTTTTGAAAACCTTTTAGCTGTGATGAACACAGCACAATCTGGGGGGAGTACCCCGACTGAAGGTCCTGTGGCAGACGGGGGTTGACCAGGTGGTCAGTGATTGACCCCTCCCGGGGGGACCCTGAGGCTGGTTAAGTGCAGTGATGAGGGCACGGCCTGCCTCTCAGTGGGATAGCTTCAACCAGGCAGGATGGTTTGATGGGAAGGTGGCTAAGGGGGGGTGAGGCCAGGAGCCAGAAGGTACCAGACAAGAGAAGGATGCCTCCTGGATCACCCCCCAACATGGGGTGCGGGGGGAGGTGTGCGACGGCATGGGGTGGCCTCACTGCTGTGCAAACAAAAAGGGACTGAATGTGCAGTTACACCTGGACTTCCTGTCACAGGGAGGAACTACTGTAAATAGAGTGGATTTGGTTTATGAAAAATGTACTGTTGTTTGGTTATGCAATGTATAGATCTTTATGGTCGCGTTTAAAATGTGAATATGTTGATAATGTTATGCTTAGTCATTTTAAAAGGATTAAACATGGCCTAATACTTGTGAGGAAAGAAGTCTTTGTGTTTCTTCAGTATGACTGGCATTGCCTCCCTGCAAAGCCAATGGAGGTGAGGCCCTCCTCTGATGGAGGGGCCGTAGTTTGAGCTGGGTGGCAGCAGGGGCGTAGGAGACCCATAAAATCTGGGGCGGGCAGGGGACACCTTAGGGACTTTGCTTTTTTTATTTATTGTGTTTTAGTCAAAGAACTCGACTTCACAAAATTAAAATAGCAGTACGTATTAAATTACAAATATCACTGTATAAAACAAGAGAAAAGAAGAAAACAGAAGAAAATTAAAGGATGCAGCAGCAAAGAACATGCCTTTTATATGTTGCATTTCTGGATTTTTCATCTGACTATGAGCTCATGGTAAGAGAGAAGAAACAACAATTACTTCCAGTGGGCCACAGCTAGGACGCCAGCTCGTTAAGAGGCAGATCACCTGTAAGTGGATTCCTGCCAAATGAAGGAGTTGCAGCCTTTTCTAACAACTGCAAGTTGCAACTTTTTTGTGTGGGGCAAGGAGATGTGTGTGTCTCTTGGAATGGAAGGATGGGGGTTTCAAAGAAAGAGGAAATCTTGCTTGTACCTCTGAATAAGCCCTGTTACGGGAGTAGAGGGACCAGGCGTGTGATGTTGCTGCTTTGACTGTCCTCTGGTGGGGTGCAGAAACTAAGGAGGATGAGTGATCGCAAGCCCACCCCCTTATAAGAGCTCCCTAAATCCGCGGCCGGATGTGTCGGACCCCTGGGATTCCTAGTAGGTGGGGTGTATGTGGACCCCGGGGGGTGGCCAGAGGGTCAGCCCGCTATGTGGGCTGCCCCTCTAGCGCCCCTGCGAGGGCCGGGCCAGCCTCTCACGATGAATATGGTCCCTCTTATTCCATCACATGCTGGCTTTGGAGCCTAGCCTTTCTTTGCCTTTGTTATTCCGAATGCAGAGCTGGACTCTGTTCCTTTTTCGTTTAACATTTGCTGCAAAGCCTGATCTATTTGCGTCTCTAATATGTTACTAGGACGGCGGAGCATGGATCCTCTGCCCTGTTACACTACTCAAAGAGCCCCTCTATCCTTTCTTTGCCTCTCCCTTGTCTCACTGCTTGCTTGCTTAATACATACCTTCCTGCTTGAACACTCAACATATTCTCCCTAACACAGCAATAGCAGCTGCAGTCTGTCTTCACTTCTATTTGTTTGGTGTCTTGAATTGGCCTCTTATTTCCGCTTTTCTGTCTGCAGGGGAAAGGCATTTGCCAGTCACTGCCACAATGTTTCTACCTGGCCATAAGAGGGCAACAGCTAGCCAATATTGGAAGAACATGGGCGTATTATGCCAGAGGCTGGCAACTACTTGGTTAAGACATTTTGATCACGCCAGAAGCTAATTTCCAGCTGCAATTAAGCGATTACCTTTTCGACTTCTGGCTGTAAATAACATTAGTATCCCCTGGAAAGCACAGAGGTTGCTCAAAGGGGTTCCTGGAGCACGAGGGATACCCTACTCGTGGGCATGGATGATTGGAGGGCATTCTTGCCCTGGTTTGGAACCTGGCCCCTACAGCCATGATGGGGGGGCTATTACTTTTGGTTGTACGTACCCTTTGAGGGCAGGCAGACATTGCCTCCTGCCTTAGCCCACTAACAGCTCTGCTTTGCAACTTTATCACACATACCTGTCAGGTGGCATTCAACTCAATGCTACTAATGTTATCACCCTCAGAAGTCTGGAATCCTTTGCCACATCAACTAGGATACAGGCTTTCCACCTGAGACTTACCCATGTCTGAGTCGGCATCTGTCGCCCAGTGTGAAAGACACACCTAGAAAGAGCAGGGCACGGTGCACTTGTGGGATTTTAAGCAATCCACACTGATGGGTTTAAGCACCTGTTTAACACGAGATGGCAATTAAGGGCATTTGCCAATGAACTCAAGAAGCACAGGACACCCTCTTACCAGCGACATGCCATTCTCACTCATTCTGATCATGAATTGCCATTTATCTGCGGTCATGTTACATTTATTTATTTATTACATGTGTAGCATCCCGCAAAGCCCCCAAGCATCAAGGCGCAAAGTAAACTGCATGGAGTGGACCACTTCCATTGGTGCAATGTTTTACTTTTCTGCCACAAAATGGAAGATTTTAGCGTAAAAGGCGGGTGAAATCATCTTGATTTTCCACTCTGGAAGAGTGTAAATACCTTGCGCAATTAGCGTTTGCTGGCAGAATTGACAATGGCTTCCTCTGGACTCAGCCCACTTTTACCAGGTTTCATTTCCAAGCAGATCCCAGAGGAATCCCTTTCCTTATTTCCAGCATGAGAATCCATGCTGGCATTAAGGGCGCATTTGTCTGGTGGAGCAGGAAATACAGGGGGTCCTGGTGTGTCCAATCGGCTCTCGAATTCCGCCCAGAAAATGCGGCCAATTATAAAAAGCGACAGTATTAGTGTTTTCCACCACTTTTTCTGAACCAATTGACCTGGAAAATGCTGTGTTGCATCGGCAGTTGAATGCATTCACTCCTCCCATTATCCCACCAGAAGATTAAGCCAGGTGCTGAACACAAGTGTTACATATACCTGTGCACGATCTGCATTTGGAGCATTAACTAACTGAGCTACCTTACAAATGATATCCCTTCTGGGGCTTTACCGTCTCAAGGACGAGTGACATACTGGTGGGTACATGTGACACTTAGTTTTGCCGGGGTAACTCTTTCAGAGCGCTCTTTATTTTACTGTTCAATGACAAACTACTATCAGTCGCGCAAATAAATAGATGTACAGCTGTGCACACATACTATAAATGCGAGGGAGGTTTCAGGGACTGACCTCGCTATTTATACTATTAGACCATCCTAGGAAAATCCACTGATTCTCCCCTGCCAAGTGTCACAGACCAACATGGCGTGACCAGGGCTAGTGGCGTAACACAAAATGTGGGGCCCCCCTGCAAGCCATGATGAAGCACCCCCTCCCCCAACTTGGCAACAAATCACGGGTCGTGCCACACTCTGGGCTGGCCTAGATAATCACGCTTGCACAATACCCACAAATGTGCTGCTGAAGGGGTACGCCGCAGACTACTAGGAGAACGATATAAATATGTGTTTTAATGCAACATACAGCACAGTTTCTGAGAAAAATTGCCTTAAAAGCCAGAGTGTTTGCGATTGCTTTGTAGGGTCACACCAATTCAATACATGCAAGTCGCTAATAGTGCACAGGAACATGAATGCTGTGCTATTAAAAATGCCATGCCACATTGAAAACATGTCCCACTGGCTGCACAATGTAGACCAGTGTAGACACGTAATAACATTACAGTAAAGCATGCCAGGCCAGATTTAGACATACCTAGACTGGTTGCACCAAAATGCCAGTCAAAGCAATAACACTCATCAAGAAGAGAGCAGACATTCCAGCCTGGGTCTCTGCGGCTTCTAACAA
Source organism: Ambystoma mexicanum (assembly GCF_040938575.1). Classification (NCBI taxonomy): domain Eukaryota; kingdom Metazoa; phylum Chordata; class Amphibia; order Caudata; family Ambystomatidae; genus Ambystoma; species Ambystoma mexicanum. The sequence goes on along the minus strand of NC_090941.1, from coordinate 523,753,495 downwards.
CACAGCCAAAACTCTTTAAAATCTGCAAGGAACTGGTCAATCCTGTTGCAGTATCTACCTCTCCTGTTCCCTCCTAGGCTCTATGTATGGCTCTGGCCTCTCACTTCTCTGCTAAAACTCTAGACATCCTGTCCTGTATCTCCTCTTCCTCTCCCTCTTCCTCTCTTGGCCCCCCTTTGGCCATCTCTACCTCTCCTCCTCCTTTCTCCTCTTTCTCTCTGACGAGGTTTCTAGAGAAGTCCGATCTATGAGAGTGTCATCCAAACAGGTGCTCCCTGTTCCTCCAGACCCATCAAGGACCATATTGACACCCTTGCTCCAGCCTTGGCCAATTTCTGTAATCACTCTTTTGCCACTGGAACATTCCTCTCTTCCCTTAAGCACTCCCTTGTGCACCCACTCCTCAAGAAGCCATGTGGTGATCCTACCTGCCTGGCAAACTATCGCCCAATCTCCATCACCCCTTTCCTGGGCAAACTCTTGGGAAAGCTGGCCATCTCCCAGCTTACACTCCACACTGAATCTGTTGTCTCCATGACCATCAGACTGGCTTCAGAGCTGTCAGAGGCATGGAAACTGCATTCCTGAACAACCGTGAAGATCTGCTCTCTAACCTTGATTCCTGCATTCCTTCTGTCCTAATCCTCCTTGATCTTACCTCTACTTTCGACACAGTTAACCATGCCATCCTGATCAATCAACTACGTGAGAACTTGGGCATCATGGATAAGGCCCTGTAGTGGCTGATCTCCTTCCTCTTGGTCTGCCCCTCCCAGGTCCATCTTGGTCCCTTTTTCTCTGCCACCTCTCTCTCTACCTGTGGCGTTGCCCAGGGCTCCATCCTCTCACACTGGTAATTCAACCTCTACTTTGGACGCCCACCTTGGGCCCTCTTCCTTCGCCTTCCTGCAAGGCAAAAAACCTTGGTGTTATCTTTGACTCCACTCTCTCTTTCTCTCCTCACATCTCGGACGTCGCCAAGAATTCCCACTATCAGATGCACCGCCTCAAAGGGACTCTTCCCTTTCTCACTTTCTTCAACGCCCTGTTTCCCTCTAGGATGGACTACTGCAACAGCTTCTTTCTCAATCTGCCTTCCTCTACTCTCCGCCCTCTGCAACTAAGCCAGAACAGGACTGTGAGACTTATCCTTGGCCTCAAGCTCAGGGATCGTATCGCTGCTGCCCTGATATCTCTCCACTGGCTCTCGGTGTCTGCAAGGATCAAGTTCAAGACCCTTTGCATTGTCCACAAGGCTTTCTGGGGTCGGGGCCCACACTACATCCAACGCTCTCTTTCAAAATAGCTTCCTTCTTGAGCCCTTCCCCATGCTACATCCAACTCTCTAAACTTTTGCCCTCACGCAGTGATTGCCTGGTCACAAATAATACCGAGGACAAGGTGGGGAACTCCAGGGTCAGCAAGGCCCATGAACATATCAGCAAGGAAGTTGAACAATGAACTTGCCCCTCTGGCTGGGGGGCGATTACGAATAGTGCCCAATGGCTTGATAAGAGGGGTGCACAATATGCATCGCGATCGAGTTCATTTGTCAGAACAAAGAACTGATTTGCTTTTTGAAAACCTTTTAGCTGTGATGAACACAGCACAATCTGGGGGGAGTACCCCGACTGAAGGTCCTGTGGCAGACGGGGGTTGACCAGGTGGTCAGTGATTGACCCCTCCCGGGGGGACCCTGAGGCTGGTTAAGTGCAGTGATGAGGGCACGGCCTGCCTCTCAGTGGGATAGCTTCAACCAGGCAGGATGGTTTGATGGGAAGGTGGCTAAGGGGGGGGTGAGGCCAGGAGCCAGAAGGTACCAGACAAGAGAAGGATGCCTCCTGGATCACCCCCCAACATGGGTTGCGGGGTGAGGTGTGCGACGGCATGGGGTGGCCTCACTGCTGTGCAAACAAAAAGGGACTGAATGTGCAGTTACACCTGGACTTCCTGTCACAGGGAGGAACTACTGTAAATAGAGTGGATTTGGTTTATGAAAAATGTACTGTTGTTTGGTTATGCAATGTATAGATCTTTATGGTCGCGTTTAAAATGTGAATATGTTGATAATGTTATGCTTAGTCATTTTAAAAGGATTAAACATGGCCTAATGCTTGTGAGGAAAGAAGTCTTTGTGTTTCTTCAGTATGACTGGCATTGCCTCCCTGCAAAGCCAATGGAGGTGATCCCCTCCTCTGATGGAGGGGCCGTAGTTTGAGCTGGGTGGCAGCAGGGGCGTAGGAGACCCATAAAATCTGGGGCGGGCAGGGGACACCTTAGGGACTTTGCTTTTTTTTTTATTGTGTTTTAGTCAAAGAACTCGACTTCACAAAATTAAAATAGCAGTACATATTAAATTACAAATATCACTGTATAAAACAAGAGAAAAGAAGAAAACAGAAGAAAATTAAAGGATGCAGCAGCAAAGAACATGCCTTTTATATGTTGCATTTCTGGATTTTTCATCTGACTATGAGCTCATGGTAAGAGAGAAGAAACAACAATTACTTCCAGTGGGCCACAGCTAGGACGCCAGCTCGTTAAGAGGCAGATCACCTGTAAGTGGATTCCTGCCAAATGAAGGAGTTGCAGCCTTTTCTAACAACTGCAAGTTGCAACTTTTTTGTGTGAGGCAAGGAGATGTGTGTGTCTCTTGGAATGGAAGGATGGGGGTTTCAAAGAAAGAGGAAATCTTGCTTGTACCTCTGAATAAGCCCTGTTACGGGAGTAGAGGGACCAGGCGTGTGATGTTGCTGCTTTGACTGTCCTCTGGTAGGGTGCAGAAACTAAGGAGGATGAGTGATCGCAAGCCCACCCCCTTATAAGAGCTCCCTAAATCCGCGGCCGGATGTGTCGGACCCCTGGGATTCCTAGTAGGTGGGGTGTATGTGGACCCCGGGGGGTGGCCAGAGGGTCAGCCCGCTATGTGGGCTGCCCCTCTAGCGCCCCTGCGAGGGCCGGGCCAGCCTCTCACGATGAATATGGTCCCTCTTATTCCATCACATGCTGGCTTTGGAGCCTAGCCTTTCTTTGCCTTTGTTATTCCGAATGCAGAGCTGGACTCTGTTCCTTTTTCGTTTAACATTTGCTGCAAAGCCTGATCTATTTGCGTCTCTCATATGTTACTAGGACGGCGGAGCATGGATCCTCTGCCCTGTTACACTACTCAAAGAGCCCCTCTATCCTTTCTTTGCCTCTCCCTTGTCTCACTGCTTGCTTGCTTAATACATACCTTCCTGCTTGAACACTCAACATATTCTCCCTAACACAGCAATAGCAGCTGCAGTCTGTCTTCACTTCTATTTGTTTGGTGTCTTGAATTGGCCTCTTATTTCCGCTTTTCTGTCTGCAGGGGAAAGGCATTTGCCAGTCACTGCCACAATGTTTCTACCTGGCCATAAGAGGGCAACAGCTAGCCAATATTGGAAGAACATGGGCGTATTATGCCAGAGGCTGGCAACTACTTGGTTAAGACATTTTGATCACGCCAGAAGCTAATTTCCAGCTGCAATTAAGCGATTACCTTTTCGACTTCTGGCTGTAAATAACATTAGTATCCCCTGGAAAGCACAGAGGTTGCTCAAAGGGGTTCCTGGAGCACGAGGGATACCCTACTCGTGGGCATGGATGATTGGAGGGCATTCTTGCCCTGGTTTGGAACCTGGCCCCTACAGCCATGATGGGGGGGCTATTACTTTTGGTTGTACGTACCCTTTGAGGGCAGGCAGACATTGCCTCCTGCCTTAGCCCACTAACAGCTCTGCTTTGCAACTTTATCACACATACCTGTCAGGTGGCATTCAACTCAATGCTACTAATGTTATCACCCTCAGAAGTCTGGAATCCTTTGCCACATCAACTAGGATACAGGCTTTCCACCTGAGACTTACCCATGTCTGAGTCGGCATCTGTCGCCCAGTGTGAAGGACACACCTAGAAAGAGCAGGGCACGGTGCACTTGTGGGATTTTAAGCAATCCACACTGATGGGTTTAAGCACCTGTTTAACACGAGATGGCAATTAAGGGCATTTGCCAATGAACTCAAGAAGCACAGGACACCCTCTTACCAGCGACATGCCATTCTCACTCATTCTGATCATGAATTGCCATTTATCTGCGGTCATGTTACATTTATTTATTTATTACATGTGTAGCATCCCGCAAAGCCCCCAAGCATCAAGGCGCAAAGTAAACTGCATGGAGTGGACCACTTCCATTGGTGCAATGTTTTACTTTTCTGCCACAAAATGGAAGATTTTAGCGTAAAAGGCGGGTGAAATCATCTTGATTTTCCACTCTGGAAGAGTGTAAATACCTTGCGCAATTAGCGTTTGCTGGCAGAATTGACAATGGCTTCCTCTGGACTCAGCCCACTTTTACCAGGTTTCATTTCCAAGCAGATCCCAGAGGAATCCCTTTCCTTATTTCCAGCATGAGAATCCATGCTGGCATTAAGGGCGCATTTGTCTGGTGGAGCAGGAAATACAGGGGGTCCTGGTGTGTCCAATCGGCTCTCGAATTCCGCCCAGAAAATGCGGCCAATTATAAAAAGCGACAGTATTAGTGTTTTCCACCACTTTTTCTGAACCAATTGACCTGGAAAATGCTGTGTTGCATCGGCAGTTGAATGCATTCACTCCTCCCATTATCCCACCAGAAGATTAAGCCAGGTGCTGAACACAAGTGTTACATATACCTGTGCACGATCTGCATTTGGAGCATTAACTAACTGAGCTACCTTACAAATGATATCCCTTCTGGGGCTTTACCGTCTCAAGGACGAGTGACATACTGGTGGGTACATGTGACATTTAGTTTTGCCGGGGTAACTCTTTCAGAGCGCTCTTTATTTTACAGTTCAATGACAAACTACTATCAGTCGCGCAGATAAATAGATGTACAGCTGTGCACACATACTATAAATGCGAGGGAGGTTTCAGGGACTGACCTCGCTATTTATACTATTAGACCATCCTAGGAAAATCCACTGATTCTCCCCTGCCAAGTGTCACAGACCAACATGGCGTGACCAGGGCTAGTGGCGTAACACAAAATGTGGGGCCCCCCTGCAAGCCATGATGAAGCACCCCCTCCCCCAACTTGGCAACAAATCACGGGTCGTGCCACACTCTGGGCCGGCCTAGATAATCACGCTTGCACAATACCCACAAATGTGCTGCTGAAGGGGTATGCCGCAGACTACTAGGAGAACGATATAAATATGTGTTTTAATGCAACATACAGCACAGTTTCTGAGAAAAATTGCCTTAAAAGCCAGAGTGTTTGCGATTGCTTTGTAGGGTCACACCAATTCAATACATGCAAGTCGCTAATAGTGCACAGGAACATGAATGCTGTGCTATTAAAAATGCCATGCCACATTGAAAACATGTCCCACTGGCTGCACAATGTAGACCAGTGTAGACACGTAATAACATTACAGTAAAGCATGCCAGGCCAGATTTAGACATACCTAGACTGGTTGCACCAAAATGCCAGTCAAAGCAATAACACTCATCAAGAAGAGAGCAGACATTCCAGCCTGGGTCTCTGCTGCTTCTAACAACACAGCCAAAACTCTTTAAAATCTGCAAGGAACTGGTCAATCCTGTTGCAGTATCTACCTCTCCTGTTCCCTCCTAGGCTCTATGTATGGCTCTGGCCTCTCACTTCTCTGCTAAAACTCTAGACATCCTGTCCTTTATCTCCTCTTCCTCTCCCTCTTCCTCTCTTGGCCCCCCTTTGGCCATCTCTACCTCTCCTCCTCCTTTCTCCTCTTTCTCTCTGACGAGGTTTCTAGAGAAGTCCGATCTATGAGAGTGTCATCCAAACAGGTGCTCCCTGTTCCTCCAGACCCATCAAGGACCATATTGACACCCTTGCTCCAGCCTTGGCCAATTTCTGTAATCACTCTTTTGCCACTGGAACATTCCTCTCTTCCCTTAAGCACTCCCTTGTGCACCCACTCCTCAAGAAGCCATGTGGTGATCCTACCTGCCTGGCAAACTATCGCCCAATCTCCATCACCCCTTTCCTGGGCAAACTCTTGGGAAAGCTGGCCATCTCCCAGCTTACACTCCACACTGAATCTGTTGTCTCCATGACCATCAGACTGGCTTCAGAGCTGTCAGAGGCATGGAAACTGCATTCCTGAACAACCGTGAAGATCTGCTCTCTAACCTTGATTCCTGCATTCCTTCTGTCCTAATCCTCCTTGATCTTACCTCTACTTTCGACACAGTTAACCATGCCATCCTGATCAATCAACTACGTGAGAACTTGGGCATCATGGATAAGGCCCTGTAGTGGCTGATCTCCTTCCTCTTGGTCTGCCCCTCCCAGGTCCATCTTGGTCCCTTTTTCTCTGCCACCTCTCTCTCTACCTGTGGCGTTGCCCAGGGCTCCATCCTCTCACACTGGTAATTCAACCTCTACTTTGGACGCCCACCTTGGGCCCTCTTCCTTCGCCTTCCTGCAAGGCAAAAAACCTTGGTGTTATCTTTGACTCCACTCTCTCTTTCTCTCCTCACATCTCGGACGTCGCCAAGAATTCCCACTATCAGATGCACCGCCTCAAAGGGACTCTTCCCTTTCTCACTTTCTTCAACGCCCTGTTTCCCTCTAGGATGGACTACTGCAACAGCTTCTTTCTCAATCTGCCTTCCTCTACTCTCCGCCCTCTGCAACTAAGCCAGAACAGGACTGTGAGACTTATCCTTGGCCTCAAGCTCAGGGATCGTATCGCTGCTGCCCTGATATCTCTCCACTGGCTCTCGGTGTCTGCAAGGATCAAGTTCAAGACCCTTTGCATTGTCCACAAGGCTTTCTGGGGTCGGGGCCCACACTACATCCAACACTCTCTTTCAAAATAGCTTCCTTCTTGAGCCCTTCCCCATGCTACATCCAACTCTCTAAACTTTTGCCCTCACGCAGTGATTGCCTGGTCACAAATAATACCGAGGACAAGGTGGGGAACTCCAGGGTCAGCAAGGCCCATGAACATATCAGCAAGGAAGTTGAACAATGAACTTGCCCCTCTGGCTGGGGGGCGATTACGAATAGTGCCCAATGGCTTGATAAGAGGGGTGCACAATATGCATCGCGATCGAGTTCATTTGTCAGAACAAAGAACTGATTTGCTTTTTGAAAACCTTTTAGCTGTGATGAACACAGCACAATCTGGGGGGAGTACCCCGACTGAAGGTCCTGTGGCAGACGGGGGTTGACCAGGTGGTCAGTGATTGACCCCTCCCGGGGGGACCCTGAGGCTGGTTAAGTGCAGTGATGAGGGCACGGCCTGCCTCTCAGTGGGATAGCTTCGACCAGGCAGGATGGTTTGATGGGAAGGTGGCTAAGGGGGGGTGAGGCCAGGAGCCAGAAGGTACCAGACAAGAGAAGGATGCCTCCTGGATCACCCCCCAACATGGGGTGCGGGGGGAGGTGTGCGACGGCATGGGGTGGCCTCACTGCTGTGCAAACAAAAAGGGACTGAATGTGCAGTTACACCTGGACTTCCTGTCACAGGGAGGAACTACTGTAAATAGAGTGGATTTGGTTTATGAAAAATGTACTGTTGTTTGGTTATGCAATGTATAGATCTTTATGGTCGCGTTTAAAATGTGAATATGTTGATAATGTTATGCTTAGTCATTTTAAAAGGATTAAACATGGCCTAATACTTGTGAGGAAAGAAGTCTTTGTGTTTCTTCAGTATGACTGGCATTGCCTCCCTGCAAAGCCAATGGAGGTGAGCCCCTCCTCTGATGGAGGGGCCGTAGTTTGAGCTGGGTGGCAGCAGGGGCGTAGGAGACCCATAAAATCTGGGGCGGGCAGGGGACACCTTAGGGACTTTGCTTTTTTTATTTATTGTGTTTTAGTCAAAGAACTCGACTTCCCAAAATTAAAATAGCAGTACGTATTAAATTACAAATATCACTGTATAAAACAAGAGAAAAGAAGAAAACAGAAGAAAATTAAAGGATGCAGCAGCAAAGAACATGCCTTTTATATGTTGCATTTCTGGATTTTTCATCTGACTATGAGCTCATGGTAAGAGAGAAGAAACAACAATTACTTCCAGTGGGCCACAGCTAGGACGCCAGCTCGTTAAGAGGCAGATCACCTGTAAGTGGATTCCTGCCAAATGAAGGAGTTGCAGCCTTTTCTAACAACTGCAAGTTGCAACTTTTTTGTGTGGGGCAAGGAGATGTGTGTGTCTCTTGGAATGGAAGGATGGGGGTTTCAAAGAAAGAGGAAATCTTGCTTGTACCTCTGAATAAGCCCTGTTACGGGAGTAGAGGGACCAGGCGTGTGATGTTGCTGCTTTGACTGTCCTCTGGTGGGGTGCAGAAACTAAGGAGGATGAGTGATCGCAAGCCCACCCCCTTATAAGAGCTCCCTAAATCCGCGGCCGGATGTGTCGGACCCCTGGGATTCCTAGTAGGTGGGGTGTATGTGGACCCGGGGGGTGGCCAGAGGGTCAGCCCGCTATGTGGGCTGCCCCTCTAGCACCCCTGCGAGGGCCGGGCCAGCCTCTCACGATGAATATGGTCCCTCTTATTCCATCACATGCTGGCTTTGGAGCCTAGCCTTTCTTTGCCTTTGTTATTCCGAATGCAGAGCTGGACTCTGTTCCTTTTTCGTTTAACATTTGCTGCAAAGCCTGATCTATTTGCGTCCCTCATATGTTACTAGGACGGCGGAGCATGGATCCTCTGCCCTGTTACACTACTCAAAGAGCCCCTCTATCCTTTCTTTGCCTCTCCCTTGTCTCACTGCTTGCTTGCTTAATACATACCTTCCTGCTTGAACACTCAACATATTCTCCCTAACACAGCAATAGCAGCTGCAGTCTGTCTTCACTTCTATTTGTTTGGTGTCTTGAATTGGCCTCTTATTTCCGCTTTTCTGTCTGCAGGGGAAAGGCATTTGCCAGTCACTGCCACAATGTTTCTACCTGGCCATAAGAGGGCAACAGCTAGCCAATATTGGAAGAACATGGGCGTATTATGCCAGAGGCTGGCAACTACTTGGTTAAGACATTTTGATCACGCCAGAAGCTAATTTCCAGCTGCAATTAAGCGATTACCTTTTCGACTTCTGGCTGTAAATAACATTAGTATCCCCTGGAAAGCACAGAGGTTGCTCAAAGGGGTTCCTGGAGCACGAGGGATACCCTACTCGTGGGCATGGATGATTGGAGGGCATTCTTGCCCTGGTTTGGAACCTGGCCCCTACAGCCATGATGGGGGGGGCTATTACTTTTGGTTGTACGTACCCTTTGAGGGCAGGCAGACATTGCCTCCTGCCTTAGCCCACTAACAGCTCTGCTTTGCAACTTTATCACACATACCTGTCAGGTGGCATTCAACTCAATGCTACTAATGTTATCACCCTCAGAAGTCTGGAATCCTTTGCCACATCAACTAGGATACAGGCTTTCCACCTGAGACTTACCCATGTCTGAGTCGGCATCTGTCGCCCAGTGTGAAAGACACACCTAGAAAGAGCAGGGCACGGTGCACTTGTGGGATTTTAAGCAATCCACACTGATGGGTTTAAGCACCTGTTTAACACGAGATGGCAATTAAGGGCATTTGCCAATGAACTCAAGAAGCACAGGACACCCTCTTACCAGCGACATGCCATTCTCACTCATTCTGATCATGAATTGCCATTTATCTGCGGTCATGTTACATTTATTTATTTATTACATGTGTAGCATCCCGCAAAGCCCCCAAGCATCAAGGTGCAAAGTAAACTGCATGGAGTGGACCACTTCCATTGGTGCAATGTTTTACTTTTCTGCCACAAAATGGAAGATTTTAGCGTAAAAGGCGGGTGAAATCATCTTGATTTTCCACTCTGGAAGAGTGTAAATACCTTGCGCAATTAGCGTTTGCTGGCAGAATTGACAATGGCTTCCTCTGGACTCAGCCCACTTTTACCAGGTTTCATTTCCAAGCAGATCCCAGAGGAATCCCTTTCCTTATTTCCAGCATGAGAATCCATGCTGGCATTAAGGGCGCATTTGTCTGGTGGAGCAGGAAATACAGGGGGTCCTGGTGTGTCCAATCGGCTCTCGAATTCCGCCCAGAAAATGCGGCCAATTATAAAAAGCGACAGTATTAGTGTTTTCCACCACTTTTTCTGAACCAATTGACCTGGAAAATGCTGTGTTGCATCGGCAGTTGAATGCATTCACTCCTCCCACTATCCCACCAGAAGATTAAGCCAGGTGCTGAACACAAGTGTTACATATACCTGTGCACGATCTGCATTTGGAGCATTAACTAACTGAGCTACCTTACAAATGATATCCCTCCTGGGGCTTTACCGTCCCAAGGACGAGTGACATACTGGTGGGTACATGTGACATTTAGTTTTGCCGGGGTAACTCTTTCAGAGCGCTCTTTATTTTACAGTTCAATGACAAACTACTATCCGTCGCGCAAATAAATAGATGTACAGCTGTGCACACATACTATAAATGCGAGGGAGGTTTCAGGGACTGACCTCGCTATTTATACTACTAGACCATCCTAGGAAAATCCACTGATTCTCCCCTGCCAAGTGTCACAGACCAACATGGCGTTACCAGGGCTAGTGGCGTAACACAAAATGTGGGGCCCCCCTGCAAGCCATGCTGAAGCCCCCCGTCCCCCAACTTGGCAACAAATCACGGGTCGTGCCACACTCTGGGCCGGCCTAGATAATCACGCTTGCACAATACCCACAAACGTGCTGCTGAAGGGGTATGCCGCAGACTACTAGGAGAAAGATATAAATATGTGTTTTAATGCAACATACAGCACAGTTTCTGAGAAAAATTGCCTTAAAATCCAGAGTGTTTGCGATTGCTTTGTAGGGTCGCACCAATTCAATACATGCAAGTCGCTAATAGTGCACAGGAACATGAATGCTGTGCTATTAAAAATGCCATGCCACATTGAAAACATGTCCCACTGGCTGCACAATGTAGACCAGTGTAGACACGTAATAACATTACAGTAAAGCATGCCAGGCCAGATTTAGACATACCTAGACTGGTTGCACCAAAATGCCAGTCAAAGCAATAACACTCATCAAGAAGAGAGCAGACATTCAAGCCTGGGTCTCTGCGGCTTCTAACAACACGGCCAAAACTCTTTAAAATCTGCAAGGAACTGGTCAATCCTGTTGCAGTATCTACCTCTCCTGTTCCCTCCTAGGCTCTATGTATGGCTCTGGCCTCTCACTTCTCTGCTAAAACTCTAGACATCCTGTCCTGTATCTCCTCTTCCTCTCCCTCTTCCTCTCTTGGCCCCCCTTTGGCCATCTCTACCTCTCCTCCTCCTTTCTCCTCTTTCTCTCTGACAGGGTTTTTAGAGAAGTCCGATCTATGAGAGTGTCATCCAAACAGGTGCTCCCTGTTCCTCCAGACCCATCAAGGACCATATTGACACCCTTGCTCCAGCCTTGGCCAATTTCTGTAATCACTCTTTTGCCACTGGAACATTCCCCTCTTCCCTTAAGCACTCCCTTGTGCACCCACTCCTCAAGAAGCCATGTGGTGATCCTACCTGCCTGGCAAACTATCGCCCAATCTCCATCACCCCTTTCCTGGGCAAACTCTTGGGAAAGCTGGCCATCTCCCAGCTTACACTCCACACTGAATCTGTTGTCTCCATGACCATCAGACTGGCTTCAGAGCTGTCAGAGACATGGAAACTGCATTCCTGAACAACCGTGAAGATCTGCTCTCTAACCTTGATTCCTGCATTCCTTTTGTCCTAATCCTCCTTGATCTTACCTCTACTTTCGAGACAGTTAACCACGCCATCCTGATCAATCGACTACGTGAGAACTTGGGCATCATGGATAAGGCCCTGTAGTGGCTGATCTCCTTCCTCTTGGACTGCCCCTCCCAGGTCCATCTTGGTCCCTTTTTCTCTGCCACCTCTCTCTCTACCTGTGGCGTTGCCCAGGGCTCCATCCTCTCACACTGGTAATTCAACCTCTACTTTGGACGCCCACCTTGGGCCCTCTTCCTTCGCCTTCCTGCAAGGCAAAAAACCTTGGTGTTATCTTTGACTCCACTCTCTCTTTCTCTCCTCACATCTCGGATGTCGCCAAGAATTCCCACTATCAGATGCACTGCCTCAAAGGGACTCTTCCCTTTCTCACTTTCTTCAAAGCCCTGTTTCCCTCTAGGATGGACTACTGCAACAGCTTCTTTCTCAATCTGCCTTCCTCTACTCTCCGCCCTATGCAACTAAGCCAGAACAGGACTGTGAGACTTATCCTTGGCCTCAAGCTCAGGTATCGTATCGCTGCAGCCCTGATATCTCTCCACTGGCTCTCGGTGTCTGCAAGGATCAAGTTCAAGACCCTTTGCATTGTCCACAAGGCTTTCTGGGGTCAGGGCCCACACTACATCCAACGCTCTCTTCCAAAATAGCTTCCTTCTTGAGCCCTTCCCCATGCTACATCCAACTCTCTAAAGGTTAGATGCTTCTCCAGGCAGAGAGTGGGGGGTAGATCTCTCCTCTGCAGGTGTCTCCCCCTGGAATGGCCTCACTGCCCCTCTCAAACTTGAGCGGACCACCTGAATTTCCAGAAGCAACTCAAAACTTTCCTCTTCTCCTCTGCTTTCTCTCTCTCTCTCTCCCCTGCTGACCTACCTGCCTGCTGTACCGACTGGTTGCTTGGCTATGCTCAGAGTCTCACTGAGTCCAGGCTCGTTCTTGATGAGTCACCCTTGCACTGCCTCCAGGCCCACCACGCACTTAGGGGCTGAAACTGGAACCCTACCATCCCTTGTTCTCCTTAGATTACTCAGAGCCACGCTGCCCTGGCTACACTTACTCAGAGCATTACTGCCCTGTTTTCCCTCCCCTCTTCTTTGCAGTTGCCCCCTCCCTTTCACCTTGCATTTCTCGTTCTCGTACTTGCATGATCTGAATGACACAAGGCCCAGTAAAATCGTGTGTCTTGTCCTCCCTCTGTCTTCCCTCCCTTGTCTCGTCATGCCTAGAAACAATTGTGTACAGGCGTGTTATAAATGCTTATATCATATAATTTTATCACAGATGCCCAGAAAAATATACAATGCTGCAGTAAGAAATGGCTAGACTGGCAGCACCCAACTACCAGTCTAGCCAGGTAATTACACTTAGCAGGACTGCTTTATCAGAAATGTGCAGTTAAAAAACAGTCATACCAAACTGAGGAATGACCAGACTGGCTGCACCAAAATGCCTCTCTAGCCACTAATACCACATATCATGCCTGCTTAGTCTGGACATAGACAACCATTATGATTTATCACACAATCCTGCCCCACACACATTCCCTCTGCCTCCCAGGCCCTACCCCAACCTCTCCTTGGCCCAGAATTACCTTCACTTCCCTCGTGCTTGTCCAAGAGATTATGTATGAGACTCCTTGCCTCATAGCTAAGTACTGACATGAGGAAGAGTGGGACTAGGAGTAATAAAGATTACAGGTAGCTAAGTCAGGTATTACCTCCATGTACCTCTACCTCATCCCAGTACTTGTGTATGAGACATATTGCCTCATACACAAGTAATGCCTCATACACAAGTACAGGGACGAGGAAGAATAGGGCTAGGAGTAATGACGATTACCAGTAAGTAATCAAGGCATTAAACACAAGTAGTGGCGTAACACCATTGCGTTGACTGGGCTTCAGCACTCCTCCCATGAAATGTTGGGCTATGTTGACTCAACCAGGCTGATCTTCAGAGCAGTACAGGACACAGATGTTAAACGGCACCTGAGTTTCATGGTTAACAAGGGCCCAGCAATTACTAACGTAATGAATTTCACTGTTAGTACCTGCATTCAAATGCCACATTTGTATAGGCAATTTTAATCGTGATGTGGGTTTACTACTTGCATGCCAGCGGAGGAATTGGAAGGGTAGAAGGAGAACAGGAGACCCCTCATTCTCACAACAGTCCATAAGTGGGTGCTTTCAGACTTAAAGGAGAGAGTTAACTGCTTGTAACATTGAAGCAGCACTAGAATAGTCTAATTAAATGTGTAAAGAAGTTAGATGCCCCCAAACAAATAAGTTTGCCCCTCCTCCACCGCCCGTGAAGTTAGCGCCTATCCCAACATTTGAAGGATTAGCCCCCCGAAATGCAAGTTTTGTTGCACCCCTGAACACAAGCACACACCATTCACCATATACACACACGCACACCCAGCCATTCATACATTTAAGTGTGCACCCTTTCACCATACAGGCACACCCAAGCAGCCACCCTTATATTTAAGTGTGCACCCTTTCACCATAGAGGCACATACACCCAGGCACCCACTCATACATTTAAGTGTGCACCCTTTCATCATACACTCACACAGGCAGCCACCCATACATGTAAGTGTTGCACCCTTTCACCATACACGTACACCCAAGCAGCCACCTGTACATGTAAGTGTGCACCCTTTCACCATAGAGGCACACATACCCAGGCACCCACCTATACATTTAAGTGTGCAGCCTTTCACCATGCAGGCACACCCAGGCGGAAACCCATGCATTTAAGTGTGCAGCCTTTCACCGTATACACACACACCCACACCCAGACACTTGTGTGCACCCTTTCACCATACACTCACACAGGCAGCCACCTACACATTTAAGTGTACACCCTTTCAAAATACACTCACACACGCACACGTCATGAGGTTGAGCAGAACCCTATTACTTCAAAAAGATATTGTTTCTTTTTGAAGTGACTCTGGCTTCATAAAGAAATTATTTCCGTTTAGGACCGAACGATAATGGAAATAATTTCTTTATGAAGGCAGAGTGACTTCAAAAATAAACAATTTCTTTTTGAAGTGATAGGGCTCCCCACCCCATGACATGGAGGCCTCCAACCTTGGGTCTTCCATGTCATGGGGTGGGGGAGCCCTCAGACTTCAAAAATAATGTTTCTTTTTGTAGTCACTCTGCCTTCATAAAGAAATTATTTCTGTTACAGAGTGAATTCAAAAATAAATATTTAAAAAAAAGAAATGAATGAAAAAAATATTTGTTCTCATTTTTTTTCTCCAAACGGGGCCCCCTTCCAGGACATGTGCTAGCGAGGTTCCCTGTACTGCAGAAGGTGCGGGGGCCACCGTTACGCTAATCACCAGGGATAGACACAACATCATACACACACACAGTGCTGTGCAGAGACACAGTGCATTGCACTGTACACGACACACCAAACATATTCTGGGGGGGATAAATGCCATTACATCCCCCACTTAAAATTGTGGGGGGGATTTGTCCCTCCTAGTACCCCATTTCCTACGTCCATGGGTGGGAGGCATCAGGAAGACTGGAGAGGGAGCGACTGCGGTATCAGTCACCGGGAACTGACCCACGGCCAGGACAAAGAGAGGAGCCACATGAGCCTTACCAACGGCTCCAAAAGACATCATGAAAAAGGGGTCTGAAAGTGGGAAGGGAGCATCGGCTCCACCACTTTCAACTGTGTGTCCTGCCAAGTGCCCTGTGGATCTCCTGGACCCTTCCTGCTTGCCTGGAACACCGCCGTAGAGGTAGTGCAGCAGGTGAGGGGTGGACACATACATACAACACGCTGCACATCGCCAAAGAACAAAGTGATGCCTAATGCACCATTGTGGGACCTGCCTGCCAAAGGTTCTGAGGTGCCACAGATATTCCTGTTACCAGAAATATATATTATCTTTTGGACAGTCGTGGGATCCCTAAAACCGAGGCCACCCCTGCACCATAATGGCTTCATGAGTGCTTGGTTGGTCCCTGGCCACAAGAGACACACATCTGAAGAACAAAGGGATGCCTTCTGGTGCAAGCTTCACACAGCAAAAGGACAAACGGATTTCTTCTGGTGCAGCCTTAACACGGCTATAAAACAAAAGCCTCTCTTCTGATTCATGTTGAACACAACAACATAACAAAATGATGCCTTCTGATTCAAACTGCACGTAGCTAAAGAACAAAGGGATATATTGTGATGCAAGCTAGACATAGCAAAATAACAAAAAGATGTATCTTTGATGCAGGCTACACATAACAAAAAACTAAAGAATGTCTCCTGAAGCAGGCGACAATTAGCCAAAGAACGAAATGATATCTTCAAATGCAAGGTACACACAGCCAAAGAACAATAGGATGCCTTATGGAGCAAACTGCACATAGCACAAGCACAAACAGATGTAGTTAATACAAGTTCCAAGTAGCCAAACACAAGAATGTCTCCTGATGTAGGCGACAATTAGTCAAAGAACGAAAGGATGTATTCTGATGCAAGCTGCACATAGCACATGCACAAACAGATGTAGTTAATACAAGTTCCAAGTAGCCAAACACAAGAATGTCTCCTGATGTAGGCGACAATTAGTCAAAGAACGAAAGGATGTATTCTGATGAAAGCTGCACATAGCACACGCACAAACAGATGGAGTTATTGCAAGTTGCATGTAGCCAAACAACAAAAGGCTGTCTTCTGGTGCCAGCTACACATAGCAAAAGGACAAACGTATGTCTTCGATGCACCTTGCACCTAGCCGAAGAACAAAAGGGAGTCTTCCGATGCAAGCTGCGCTTAGAACCAGAACAGAACGATGGCTGCTGCTGCTACTTTAGCAGGATTCTAGCAGAGAGACGTGCGTTCCTTTCCCATCTCCGCAAACGTGAATCATCCCAGGCTGGAGCCAGCCTTCTTGGCTTGTCTGAAATGCTGGTCTTGTTGGCGTGCTTTACAGTAAGGGTTAGTCATTCTGGCTACGGCCACATATGCTTGCATTTAAATCATCACAGACAGTAATTTGCAGTGTGAGATACTTTCCATTGGCCTTTCTCTTACTGGAATTGAAATCTCACGTTTATGAGAATGGAAGCGGGTGCCAGCTTGGTCTTTTCTCAGCACACCTGGGGCATCAAAGTACAGTGCCACACATGTGTATAGCTCACGGAAGGCTTGAATGAATCTCCCAGTGAGGTGTCCAAAAATGCACTGATGAATTTTGGGAACAGACCAGTCTGTTATGTTATGTTAACTGAATGTGTATAGCGCACTTTCACCCAATGGTATCTTGGCACTAGGGGGCACACAGACAGACCAGACAGTACCAAGACCTAAAAGAGAAGTGTTTTCAATGGGCAACGTTTACTTGGCGATTCAATCAAGAAAGGGAACCTTTCTGATGATTTCCATGGTGAGTTCGAGACTCAAAGACGAAATACCAAAAATAAAACATAAAAGGAAGTTTCAAAAGCCAGTGAGTAAGAAGGATGGATAAGAATTAGGGGGGGGGGGGGGTGAGGATTTGGCAAAGGATGCCATGGGAGAGGAAGCATAGCTATGTGAAAGGAGAGTGCTATCACGTTTGAGAACACTATACAGATAAGAAAGAACAGGAAACTCTGCAGTAACCTAGATTTAATGTACCCTCTGCAGAGAAAGAACTGTGTGCATTCTGCAGCTCTCAGAGTTGGAGACGGGCAGGGCGGAGTTGGTCAGTGATGGGTATAGGTCGTGACGAAATTACTTCTGCCCCACAGGAACACAAGGATGAATAGTGGCTAAGCCGCCTACTCAGCCCTCACACTTCTACAAACTAAGAGCGATTAGGTGAAACAGGCACAGTTAAGAGATATACCTCCTTCTCCTTTTGTGGTAACATGGGCAGAGGGCATGCTATACCCGCAAGAGCGGTGTGAAAGTGAAACACTAGCAGCCCAGACAGCAAAGTACAACAGTCCAAAACAAAGGAATGTCCAATTAAGTTTCTGTACAAATATATATACTTTGATTAAACACACTGGGCCTGATTACAAGTCTGGCGGTAGCCGTGCCGGTAAAACCGGCAGGCTGTCGACAGACTCGTGCATTTATCCGGCGCCTGGCTTCATGGGAACACAGGGGTATTATGACCCTGGTGTTCCTGGAACTCAGGCGCTCAAAAAATGTTAATCCCCATTCCCATTTGAGTCGCATAGGACTCAATGGGAATTGGGATGATGGAAGCACCGGCACCGTTGTTACCGGACTGGCACACTTGTAATAAGGCCCACTGTGTGCAATATGAACCAAATTGAAAAACACTACAACAGCCAAGCTGTGCAGAAGAAAAGAACACAGAATATGTAAAGACAGAAAGATACAGCACTCTGTGTACTGAAACAGAGGTGAAAGGCAATCAAAAACCACAATGTTTGTAAAAGGATATGTCCTGGTTTGAGGAAATGGACCTAACCAGCCGCTACTGCCCAAAGTTGGGGCTAGCGGGTAGGCAGCAGTCAATACTTTCTTCTTGCTGTTCCTCTTGGTTCAAAGGCATCACACCAG
This sequence comes from Ambystoma mexicanum, assembly GCF_040938575.1. Lineage (NCBI taxonomy): Eukaryota > Metazoa > Chordata > Amphibia > Caudata > Ambystomatidae > Ambystoma > Ambystoma mexicanum. Next base: position 523,735,153 of record NC_090941.1, on the reverse strand, counting down.
GCTTCTTGGCATTGTGTGAGATTTTTGAACAAGACTTGATTGCTGCAGTTGTGGTTTTCAGACAGGGAGCAGTATCGAGTCAGGGTCGAACTAAAGTCTGCTACAGTTTGAATCAGGGCTCGAAGAATGAAGATCATGAGGGTCACCCGGGCCAGTTAAGTGTCGACGGATGCTTTGACAGCAGAGATGCTGATCATTGGATGTGCAGTTTGAGATGGTCCGGTTCAATGCAGCGTTCGAAGGTCGTGGTTTAATGAAGCTATCAGGTTCCCTTTGACCGTTGAAGTAGATCAGCGATGAAGAAGTGGGTGGTTCAAAAGGTGGTTTGAACAAGGCAGTTGCAGTGATGAGCTTCTTTTTCGAGCCGAGGCAATGAGGTGCTCAGCTAGTGCAGTCCAGCAGTGAACTAATTCTAGAGTGCAGCACAGTGGCTCAAAGATTGGGAGATTGCCAAACGTAGTTCCAGAGGGTTTTGGTTACTCGAATGAGATGAACAGTGCTAACAATGTTACTCAAAGCAGTTTGACAGCAAAAACACAGGGCTGTCTTGGCTCTCAGGGTGCTGTGAGTCACAATCCACAGGCTCACGGAGAAGATAGGTACTTGTTCTCATTCTCTGAAACACGGGGAGAATGCATCTCCAGTGAGGTCCTGGGTAGTTGTGTAGCTGATAGAGGCAAATCTTTCTCCAGCAGCAGGTGATCCATAATGTGCCCTGTGGATGGTTTGGTAGCAGAGCTTGCCTCTCCCTTGGATCGACTGTCTTCATCTCACTGCTGGAGGACTTTAGAAAGGACTGCTCTCTCTACTAGGCCCTAACAACTTCTTCTGGAAGGGTTGAAGTCCACAGAGGAATTAAAGAAGGAGTAGGCCGCTCCGTCTTTTAAAGGCAAAAGTCCACCAATGATTGAACAAAAGCAAGCCTGCTTTAGGGGGTCTAATCCTTGGACGTGTGACAAGTGGTATTTACCTTCTGACATCATACCTAATGTAATTTGTGCCAAAAGAAGTGAAAGAAACATAAAGAAAATAGCGGAACTGAGATTTACACGATGGTGGAACCCTTCCCCACTTGTGCTGAGCACCCTCTGTCTTTGCTAACCCCGTCCCCCTCCCCAGACCCAAAGCATCAAAGGGCCTTTGCTATGCAACACTTTGGTGTGAGGCTTGTCCTTTTTTGTTGGGTTGCCCTTTGATTCTTGTTTCCCAGGGCAACCTCTGCTGAGGGCTTCATGGGCCGCAGAGAGGTGTTACCTGACCTCACAAAGGATCAAAGGAGAGGCATAGTAATTCAGTCTTTGGTTTTGCAGGGCTGGCAGGGGCAGGCTGTCTTATTGGAATACACATAACCTTTCCAGAGCTGAGAAAGTCTCATAGCGCTTACACATGTATGATATAAATAGGAGATGGCTCTTAATAATTGTGTACACCTTAGACCACCATACTACACGGGTATGGCTTATATTTTCTGAATACCCTGCCACCAAGTGAGAGGTTTATCATAGTCATGGCATTTAGAACAAAGGTGTAAATGTAAATGCAACCTTTACACTGTAGTGACTTGGCTGTTACTGTAGCTGTTAGACAGGACACCTGTGACTTCTGAACCTGCTCGGTGCCACTGGGGAGCTGGAGCTGCAGATCAGGAGACTAATGCCTCATTGAACAGGTGTATGTCATGCATTGGGCATGGAATTTATGAAAGCGGGCCTGGTTACCAGGCAGCTCTTTCTGAGATGGAATTACCTGCATCATTTCATTAGTTGATCAAAATCAAAAAGGCGAGGGCTTCTGCACCATTGCCTGATGGCCATTCCTCACAAAGGCAACCTGCAAGTCCTGCTTGAACAAGACTCTTCTAAGCCAATGCCATTGACCCTGAGCACATTGGACAGGAAAGCTGACTTCTTCACTCCAAATGTGCCTGTTTTAGTTATGACCGAAAGGTGCTTCCTGCACTACTGTGGCTTAAAATAATACCATAGGTAGGTATTTTTGCATTTGTGCAAAGATACAGTGCTTAGACTTTGTGTTTCCTTCCTGTATTGCATTCATCCAATCCGTAAAGTATGTGGTAGAGTTTGCCCTCCTTCCCAAGGCAAGGATTCAATGTGCATTTCTCATGATCTTGTTTAATGCTTTATTTCAGAGTCCATAAAACGATCAAAACACGTAAAAAGGTTCATGAATTCGACTTTGTTACAGAAAGCATCTTACATGTATGAAGAGTAGCAGTACTTCGGCTGACAATGGGAACATTGTTTGCACAGCTCATCATAAATAATAGAAGTGCTATGTGTCAGTTATTGTTCTCAGAAAACATCACATATCCACCATAGCCTTAGATATTGAACATCTTAAAGGATCCCTCAGAATACATTATATCAAACACTAAACACTGCAACCTTTGCTGCAATAAAATACAAGCACACATTCCATTCACACTATGACTGAATGTCAGTGAGGAAATAGGGCCTCTCTGATAGAGATTGTCCTATTTTGAAAAAGGGTCTGGGACTTGTAGATCTTGATACAGAGTAGACAAGGCATAAGAAAAGGAAACATCCTTTCTCCATTCAAGGTTAAGTGGACATTTCTCAGAAGGCGGCTACTTCCAGCTGTGCTAATGGTAAATGCATATCACCATTTTGCTAAAAACGGTTTGATGACATCAAAGTATTATTCACGGAACGCATAATTCTTCATCTCGTCATTGGCATGTGCCCATCGGCTACCCAAACATGAATCGAGCCGATCTTGAAAAGCCCAGTCTCTAAAACTTGCCTCACCTTGTCTTTACTGGAACTGTTTCCTGTGGCGAGGCTAGTAGGGTCTGTTCCAATCCCATCGCCCTAGCCAAAGGCGTGCCATGTGTCAACCATGGGCAAATTAAGGCATCCGGGGCTCCACTAGAACCTCGCTGAAAGCTGGGGCGTGGCACAGCCTCAGCCAGTAAAGGAGAAACCTGAGCCACATCTTATATCCAATCCCTCACTGCTGCAGTTCTATTCTCAGTGCGATGATTGGCACCTCTCGATGGAGTACATGTAGGGATTTAAATGTGGTTTTCATTTACCATCAATCACTTAGCATTAGTCCATCTCCAGGGCTATGCACCATTTAAAGTAGCAGAGTGAGCTTATGCCGATAGATCTTGAGTGTGGGGTTAGTAGCTACAGCTCTCAAAGACAGTATAATCCCTTCCAAGGTATCTATTTAGCAAATTGTTCTGGATATGAGGAGTCCAGGAGATGTTGCTAAAACGGAAGCCAAGATAGTCAAATGCATTGACTGTTTTGATGCACGTTTCCTCTGTAAAGCTGCATCAAGGGGATTTGTGTCTATGACATACCCTGCATTGTGTTTTTTGGTCATTGGTAGTTAGCCCTTTCTTGACTCAGACATCCATAAACCTATCCAATTCACTTTGCAGCCCCAAAAATGTTTTATTTTTTTCCAAGCTGCATTGTAAACATTCTGAGGTTCACGCCATTGAGACTTGGAGAGTCATAGTTTACAGCTTCACTTTCCACAATCAAACTTTTAATTAATGTAAAGGGGCCAGCGCGCATTCCTGGTGTACCCCTCTAAGTACTGGGAATGGTCTTGTAGTTTGCCATCCTGTGCCCCACCTCACCACTGCAATAGTACCTGTATAAAGAGCTCTAATTGCAGAAAGTAGGGGTGCAAAGATATTCAGAGTGTTGAGGGTTTGCCATAGCAAAGGTTTCCATATGCCACCATTTACGGTCCTCAAATCAATTAATATGATATAACGTGGTCTTTTCATCAAAAACACACATTTCTGCAAAATCAAAAACAAACAAAAGGTCTGGTCCTCACACCACTGCAGCAACCTACATGGAGGTAAAACGTTCCCATATACCTTCTCTGATTAGACCCTTTCTTAGAAATTCAGTTGTACGCCAGGATGGAGGTATTGAGCGAGTCAAATTCATTGAATTATATCACTAGGTTAAGAATGGAACCGCAACAGTGAGTTCTATTTTAAGCAATTCTAAGGGAAGATGGTCGGTCCCAGCAGACTTACCTTCTCTTTTGACTCTCAAGGGAGAGACAAACCTCTCTTTAAAAGAAACAGGTGAGAATTATTGACATCAACTCGAAGGATATTTTGTTTCTAGTAGGGGACTTTAATTTAAAATGAGGTTGTAATATTTAAGGAATCACGTGGAAATGAGTCAAGATTTTTCCGTAAATATACCTTAGGCCATTTTGCAAGATACACGGGTGGATGCACCAGATCTTGCATTTAAGAAGTTTCTACTGCAATGGGGGTCTAAGAATGGTTAATTGCAGAGCCCTGCCTGCTGTTTCTGGAAATATTACTTTTAGGAGATTTCGTTTTATGTCTATTATACAGTATTTTATACTGAAAGTATGCGATTGGGTACATTTGAAATCATTCAAGGTTATCCCTAAGGCAGCTAGTGACCATGCAGTTTTATCTTTTAAATTGATCTGGGGGAATAATCATAGTAGCAGGACTATTGACTCCTCTCCAGCGTGCCAGCTGAGGCAGCCCCCAATATGGGAAGAAAAAGGAACTGGGCTAAACTGTGACCAGTCCACATCACGCAAGTGATAGTTAACGACACCCTTAATGAGATCTTGTGTTGCCTGGGAGAGAACTGTAGCCATAGTCTAGTTACATCAAACTTCCAGAAATGTGAACAGATCGCTGGGCTGCACGTCAACTCTAAAACTTTAAACCCAAGCGTAGACACACGCCACATTACGGTAGGCTGATACCCACGGGAGTGCAAGGGAGCAAGCTCTGCTTGATATTTGGGCCCTGGCACTTATTCTCTGACAAATGAAGCACTAAGTGCAAGTTAGCAAGGCAGGAGTTAATACCTTCCCTTAAATCAACTCCTTATGACCCAGATGATGTGAAATTAAAGAGGATTGCTTTTAAGATCACATGCAGGAGTGCAAAAAAGATCTTGGCACAAAAGAAGGCGCAGGAAATAGAAGAGGCTGCTTTCTCAAATAATTCCAGTATATGTTGGTTACTTGTGTCATGCTTCCTGAATGAGTCTACAGAACTTCATTGCAATCCCAGTATCAGTCCCCAGACTTGGGCAGAGTATTCCCAGGCGTTATACTCGACAGAAGACTTAAATGCGGAATTTACCCTTAACCATTCAACTATTTCTATTTCTATTTCTATTTCTATGTGTTTGTAACACGCCGATAGCCCGCAGGCATCAGGGCGCGGAGACATCCTGAGAGTAAAAGTAGCATATTAAGAGTGTAAGATAAACCAATGTTGGATCGCGAGGAACCAGTCATATATATACCTAAAGAGGCCCTATAGAGTCAGAAAGTTATTGGAAAAGATGTGTTTTCAAAAGTTTCCTGAACTTGCTATAATTACCTTCCAGTCTTAAGTTCACTGGAAGGCTGTTCCAGGACTTAGCCGCTCTAGTCGGGAAAGCTCTGCCACCACCTGCTGCTCGTTTGACCAATGGAACGACTAGGAGGCCTATGTCGGCTGATCTCAGGTTTCTCCTAGGTGTATAGAAAGAGAATTTCTCCTTAAAATATTTTGGGGCCTTGCCATGTAGGCATCTATGCACGATCGTCATGGCCTTGAAGAGGACTCGCTCTTCAATTCTGAGCCAATGAAGATCCTTCCTTGCCGCCGATATGTGCTCTCCATATTTGATTTTCTTAACAATGCGAACGGCATAATTTTGCATAACCTGGCATCGTTGCAACTCCTTCTTGGTGGCGCCCACTAGCATCGCATTGACATAGTCCAAACGGGACAGAATAATCGCTCTTGCAATATTTGCAGCGTTAGCTTCACTTATATAGGGTCTGATTGCTCTCAACAGTCGCAGGTAGTATGTATTGTTTTTCTGCAAATAATTTACTTGAGCTTCGGCTGATGCTTCTACCAGCATCCCTAATGTTTTAACTTGGGGTGGCACTGGAATTTTGGCTCCTTTTATCATGAACTCCCTATATTGGTCTCCTAATTTGTATCTTACATGCTTAGAACCAAACCATGAGCTTGGTCTTGCTGTTGTTAAGACACATCCAGTGCTTCTGCATCCAGATGTCGATGATTTTATAGACTTCTTCTATTTTCGCGCAGTCTGTGGTGTAATCTCCCGACATTTCGAAAACCAACTGAGTATCATCGGTGTAGTTAGTGAAAAACACACTGATGCTTTCTAATAAGTCACAGAGACTACGCATATAAATGTTGAAAAGCAGAGGAGTCAGGCTGGCTCCCTGCGGTACTCCGAAAATGATGAGAGCTGCATCAGAGAATGTGTCTCCCCAGTGAATACGTGCCTTCCTATCACTTAGGAAGGACGCTATCCAAGCCAGTGCTGATGGAGAGCAGCCTACGATCTTATCTAATGCCACTTGAAGTAGTTGATGGTCCACTAAATCAAATGCTGCGCTGAGATCCAGAAGCATAAGCATCCCTGATTTGCCCTGTTCTATCAGCTCTAACATGTGGGACTGTAGGTCGAGCATAGGTGACTCCGTGCTGTGTGCTGTTCTGAAGCCCGATTGCTGTGTGTGAAGACACTCACATCAGTGACGCATACGTGGAGACACTCACATCAGTGTCTCCACGTATGCATCACCAACAGAGCTTTACTAAAAAGAAGTCTGTGAAGTCATCACTGACCAAGTAGCTCTTAGGAGTCCTGGCCCTGACATGATTACAACGGACCTCTTTAAGTCTAACTTAGATCTCTGGGCTCTCTCTTTAATTGACGTTTTTAATGCCATTTGGGTCGCTGGTCAAATTCCCAAGAGCTGGTGGAAGGCGGGGATCATGGCAATCTATAAGAAGGGGGACCGGGAAACTCCTCAATCATATAGCCCAATCTCTCAATTGCATACAGTCAGTGGGCTTTTTGCTAAATTGATCTTTACTAGGCTCAATGAGTGGGTTGTAGGAGCAGGGATTTTAGCTGAGACTCAGGCAGGGATTCGTGCAAGGCTGGGTACCAGAGAGCAAACCTTTAAATTATGCTGCCTAGTGGCAAAATAATATTACTTGTATAAAGCACCAATGTTTTTAGCGTTTATTTATCTCTCAGCCACCTTTGGCATGGTTAATAGGGTCAGGCTTTGGGCATTCTTAGAAGGATTATAAATACCCCTGCATCTTTTATCACTGATAAAGCTTTTACATTTTGACACTCGGGCAGCTGTTCGCTTTGGACCCACGTGCAAGTTTACTCAGTACTTTGTAGAGAGGCGGATGTGCACATCATTTATAGTGCCCATCCCCTCACCTCTGTCATATTGGAAGAACAGCAAGGGAGCACTGAGTGTGACACCTGGTATCATCCCAATACAACATCAAAGTATGAGAGACGTTATGCACTCAGACCGTACTGAATGTGTCCCTGAACTGAAATGGGTTACATGAGGGAAGTTGGATCGAAGAGAAGTGATGTAACAAAGATAGAGGATACATAGATGCACTGAATCCGATGAATAGATGTTGAAAGAATGAAGAATTCAACTGAAGCAACAAAGTAGACATATATGCGAATATGAAGAAAACCATAAACAAGAAGAAGATAAGTGTTAAGAGATGCAGTAGATGTATATATGACAAAACGACAACATAAAAGCTTGAAAAAGTAGGAAATATAACGCAACTAAAGCAGCCATGTTAAGAAAATGGACGTTGGCATTGTATAATAGTAAGCAAGAAATCTCAAAGAGAGAGACATGGTCTGCAGAGCTGACAGGCCCTGGAATACAGCTTTGTGCAAAACCAAAGGTTATTTGCTTGGCTCAGATTAAGGATGCCATAGCAAGAAGCAATGACAAGGAACGAAAGGACTTGAAGAGGATAAGCCATATACGTAAGACATATTTCTCTCAGATTAAGGAAAGTAGTGAATACTTATGAGTGCCAATTATTGGACAATCAAAGATACAGAAAGTGCATGCAAGATGGAGCAACCAAGTCTCCAGAGGCCAAGAGGAGTGATAGCACCCCGCATAATTGAACTAAATAGCACTAAATACAAGATCAGAATTGGCAAAATCAGGGTCTCCTAACACGTGGTATAAGACTAGAAAACAAAGCCTATTCATAAAGCTCCAGATGAAGATAGCAATGTACCTTCACTCCTTTAAAAGTTCTGAAGGAGAGAACAGCCAGCAAGGTCAACTACGAACAGGAAACCTTGGCTTACAGCCTAACTGATGAGAAAGGGCAGGCTAATTAGCTAAGAAAGGCAGTTGTCTGATGGTGTTGCCCTGCACCTGGGTTTCGTTGCTTACGTGCTGCTAACAAGCGGAATTTCCAAGGTTAGAAGAGAGTGCCAGTCAATCATGACAGCATATGTGGTGATGAACTATACATTGTTGTAGAAGCCTGTCCACTGCTGGCATTATGCTATTATATGTATTCTATATAGTTAGAGGGTGTTTAAGGCGTGCCTACCGGATGAGGGGCAGCCAATGATGTTACCAATACCTATATCGAATATAGGTATATATGTTCCTGTTGTATTGTGCTTGCAAGGTATGCTGAGCCGAGAGAATGTTTATGTGCTACATTGGAATGTTAGGGTGTGAGTGTCTGCCAAGGTTCTAGAGAGAGAGAAGTCAGCCTGGGTGATGGGACCCAGTTGTTCGCTCTGTACCATCTTAATCTAACTTACAATAAAGCTTAACTGAAGTAATTTACCTGAGTATCATAGAAGGCTGCTTTGCTGCTTTGGTACAGTTCCCCTAACCAATCCCTTTACCCGATAGGTTTTACAGTTTGACATGTAGGATGGCATCATAGCTGACGTACATCGAGGTATAAAGGCTTTTGTGTAATGGAAATGCGATGAGAGTGGGTGAGCTACAATTTGTTTGTTCGCCAGGTTTCCCTACTTTATTGAATTGATAATAAAGTAGTATTTTGACATATTCTTTGAGTCTGTCCTGTTATTTTGGCCTGAGATCATTTGTTTGGTAATCTCATTCGGCACTTGGAACACTTCAGGTGCTATTGCACAACTTCAACATAGGCAGGGGTGTAAAACAGGAGTGTATATTAGCACCACTCCTAATCAAAGTCTACAGTTACGTGTTGGAGTTTGAGTTGAAGGCTGCACTCACCGTTGTACCCATGATTGATGGCACACATACTCCAGTTCTGAGCTATGCAGATGATGCAGTGTTAGTAGCCAGGACACCAAAAGCACTGCAATCCCTCATTAGCATATATTACGAATGTATGGGATCAAGAGACTTAAAAGTCAATGCCATTAAGTCCAAGGTAATGATGATCAGGGAGAAAGGATCTTCTTTTCCTTTTTTCAGAATAACGTTAGACTTGAGCAGGTAGACCACTTTAGTTATCTGGGGGTGGTATTCACAAACAAATGGTATGTGACGGACCATCTAGCCAAACAAGCCCAATCTATGGTCAGACATGTGGAGTCATAAATAGCACTGAAAACTCTTTAGGTTATCAGTCCATTGAAACCACTTTGAAAAAAATATATAGGGCAAAACCTCACGCAATAGCAAAGTTTGGTGCTGAGCTCTGAGGATTTGAGAATACACACTTAATTTAACTAAAGGAGGATGCCATTATTAGATGCCCCCTCAATCTCCCACCCTCAGCCCTGCTTTTTGCCATGCACTCAGAACTGAACCATCCCTCTATAAGTGATGAGCTCACGTTAAGACCTATTTGCATGTGCTCATACCTAGGGACCAATCCCGAGACTGGTCTGTACCAAAAAAATCTTGAAGGATCTTATGGTGACAGAAAGCCTACATAGGATCTCCTGGATAAACTATGTCTGCAAGACCCTGATGAAAGTGGACGCAGGAGGATTATTTACAGACCTGAGTACCATTTCCAAAAACGACCTTGGGCTCATTACTGGGAAACTAAAACACATATGCGATGTAGAGAGGAGGGAAGATGAACCCCAAAAACAGTTGAATAGGAAGCATGCAACTATTTCTATCCTAGGTCAAAGGATGGACTATTTGGACCTGCTTGCTTCACACAATAGTAGGTTACTTGTAACTTGCCCTAGGTTTGGTTTTGTGCCACCTGGAAAGGTATCCAATTGAAGAATACATACATTGGCCAAAAGATTGGCCTGCCCACATTGCCTACATGTAGAGGAGGATACAATATACTTCATGCTCCTATGCAAACTATACAGAAATATTAGGCAGAAGACCCTCCTCCCTTTGTTTAGACATGCAGGTATTAAAACTACAGGGCGGGCCCTGTAATATCTATTAGTTGTTGCAGGCCTGATAGCCTTAGCTGCAATACAGTTATATTTACATTGCATCAAGCCAGCCTGCGCAAATGATACATAGTCGGGTTATCGGTTTTCCCATAAGTTTGTGGTTTCACTTTTAAACCTTATTTGGTACGACGTGCCAATAATTCTTCTCTGTATTTCATAAATGCACCAGTGTACAGGCCTGTGTACATGGGCCAAAGTGCAGGTTTTCATTCACACAGTAGGACCACTATATATCCTAAGCCTACAGCAGTGATAACAGCCGAAGCAATGCAAATTGGACCACTGTACATACTAAGAAGAGAGCTCCCTCTAAAAGAGCATTCTGTGTGTTCGGGCAGCCTGTACTGCGCATGATGGCATTGGACAAACATACTTATTGTATGATTTATGTATAATGTTGTTATAAATGTGTTGTACTTTTGTGGCTTGGGCCGAAAACATTTTATGATGATGACATCAATAACATCTTCTGTTGCATTATTAACTCAGGATTTCTTCAATTAACCCAGCTCCATACAGAGTGCTAAATGTTTACACCAAGTATCTTCTGTTATATGTATAAACATCATACATTGGGAACTACCCATGAATCTGCGTAAGAATATACCAGGCCTGCCTGTGCCAGGCTTGCATACAGCCACACAAAATGTCTCCCAATTGTTGCATTCTTCCTCCTTTTTTATTTCTTTGGTATCAGGGCTTTATATGTAGACCCTAACTGATACATGATTTCTACCGCGCCTTTGTCTTGGTTTCCCTTCAGGGCCTCAAGGAGTTCACGTTTTGCAATTTTACATTCCTCATCATACCAAGAATTTGTCTTTGTTATCTTTTGATATGTTTACATGGTCTAATCACAAAAGGTATATTAACTTGCATGTGTTTTCATAGATATAAATTGGCATGGGGGAGAATGGAGGCAGAATCAGGTGACACACTTTCAATAAGTGGATACAAAGCCGTGTACGAGGCTGAAATAATAGGATCCCGGGTAACATTTAGCCATTTCATTCACTTATAATTATTAGACATCTCAAGTGGTACTTTCCTTTCTTTGTGTCTCCTGTCCAAAGTAGGACCCTGTGGTATCACAGAACGTAAGGTGAGAGATCATAATCACTTTCAGGTCTCGGTCCAATTGAAAGTCGGACACATATTTCCAAGCTGGGAGATCCAATCCAATATAGTCAAAGAAGCTAGATCTCTCACTTGGTCCAGAAATCAGGTGAACCAGCATGTTACAAGGATCCAAACATGATTATCAAATAGGCTATACGATTAGCTTTAAAATGTTGTTTCTTCTGTCAAATTGCACATGGTTAGGGCATTTCTCAAAAGTCATCATGCTCTTCAAGAAACCCCGATGATGTGGTCAATGGCTCAGGCTGTGTCTCAAAATCGTCTAACACGACATTTATCTAACTTCTCTGGGGGCCACGACAATGAACAATAAACATCAATGCAGTATCTAAAATAGCATTCTCACCAGTGGTGAACTGGCCTATTGGGCTTTCGTACGCCGGTCGATTTAAATTTGATTAATCTGGCCTGGTTTTGAGCCTCAAAGATGGGCTGCACAATTAAACCTTAATATAAAATGCACACTTCAGATCACATCTAACAACTTTTTTTTCAGTGCTCGAGTGCCTCTCAAAGTCAGCGTTTTGACTCAGGCCCCGGGACGTGTCAGGCAAAGTGGTGGGAAATTGGAACTTGACTTGTTACATTTTGTTCAACACTTCATTGTAACTTCACTGTAAGTTCAGTTTAAATTAAACTAAAGAGCCAATCGCAACTGGCAGGCAGGCCGTGGGAGGTTTGTTTCCAAGTTCCAGCGCAGGCTGTCACCCGACGGCGTGGCACCACAGGCAGCCCACGTGAACATTCATGTTAATTAGATATGTGATAGGAGTGGTGGCAGTCCGGCCTCGAGCGCTGTCTCCTTCTCTCCTCTGTCCCTCGGCTTGCATCTGCCCACGGGCCTCAGGTTGCAGCACGATCTCAGCTCTGCAGTCACAGCTACTAGGCACACCTGGGAAGACCTTTAACTTCTAGACAGACGAAACTGTGAGTTTCCACACAGTAACCCCATATGCACTCCTCACGGGATGATATCCCTTAGGTAATTAAAGCAATTCACTATGTCATAAGTAATTAATATGCATAGCTCTCAAATAGAGAGCAGGTGCTCATTCATAGTAAAGTTGAAGTACTGGCAATGGAGCCAATTATAGTAACTACAAAAATGTTCTAACAAAGCTATAAGCATAGGTTTTTATGTTTTAATACGACAAGAATAGCGATTTTCCAAAACACAACAAAATTCACCAAATGTTTTCAAAACAATACATAAATAACTAGTCTTTACATCATTCACACTAGAGTTTTTATGAACTCATTGAAGTCTCTAAAACACATTCCAAATAGCACCATTAGATTCAATCATTTGCCAACGCGTTTCGGATTATCACAGAATCCATCCTCAGGGCTAAGGTAACTATTTGTTCCCATTCTTCATAATGTTTCACAATTCAGATCTCTAGAAAGTAACAGAAAGATATAATCACTAATAATTAACATACTAGACCTTAATTCAATCACTAGCAATAAAGGCTAGAACACTAACCTTGTAATCCATCAACAATAGGTGTCGTCAATTCGTAGGACCAAACTTTCGGGACCTCAGTGCACGACTGGGACCAGTAACAGGTAAGTGTGGAACTCTGAGTATTCCAGTATCCTACAGGGAGGGAGAAAGTGTGCATATATTAGATAGGGAGAACCTAACTTCATGCGTAGTGAATACCTCACTACAAACTCAAAGCGACTCCTAGCATAACATAGAGACACCTTAAAATGAGATACAGGATTTAATTAAATCAAACCTACAAAGGGGCATCTAACCAACTAGGTCTCATCCCCAGAGTGAACAGTCAAGACTGTACAACATAGAGGGGCATATACATTTTTGCATTGAGCGGCCAGGTACCACCTAACCTGGGTATGAAGACGTGCAGCCATGTAGCGTAATGATATTTAGCTCGATTTCAAACCGGTATCCACCGGCGTTCCAAAAAAGTAACAGGCGTTTTGAGACACTCGAATCTGGGTGTGAGTATAGACACATCGAACAATGACAACACAATGGACGAAAACGTCCGTGTGTGCACTCACATCGTAGCGAGTGCGATGTATACCGAGAAGACCAGCCGTCCAGCGCATTAGCAGGGGGCTGTCAGTGACTGTTGTTTGTAGGTTTCCACGGTGACGCCACGCATGCGCAGCAGTGTGACTGGCCGCCATCTTAGAGTGGGCATATCCCCAGCCGTATATAACAGAGTGTGTGCACCATGCGAATTCTAAATATTCGGGGCGATGCGATTGATCAAAAAGGCATCAGATAACGTTGATACCGGGTTAGTGCCACTTCTTAAAGTAAAATTATTGGGGCCGGAAGGAACCCTTAACCAGCCCTTAGCGTATGTAATCGGACGGCACTTAAGAGTGGGCAACAAGGAAGGACGCAGAAATAAATCTGCTCGGGTCCTCGTGGCCACAAAGTTAAGCCGGGCAAAAGCCTGGAGTCTATATTAGGCAAAAGTGCCTATCAGGGTAATAAGGTGGGCATGGGGAAATGCAGAACAGGATCTGCCAAAGACCCCATGTCCGCTGGGTTCTAGGGAAAACCCCTGGTAACGAGGTTAATCTAGTCAAACGGCACTTAAAGGTGGGCAACAAGGAAGGGTGCAGAGTAAAGTCCGTTCGTGTCCTTGTGGCCACCAAATAGAGCTGTGCTTAGGCCGGGAGTATATGTTGGGCAAAATGCCCGATAAGATGGGCAGGTGGGCATAGGGAGATGCTAAGCAATCTGAATGCCAAGGCTTGTAAAAGTCAAGTCCAAGTGAGTCATAACGACCCGAGAAAAGAAAGTAGAGGAGATCCCTATTAAGGGGCAGAGTCCAGATACACTGCCGGTTCGGGAGCACCAAAAATGGCGCTACCCCGCCGTTCACACTCTAGAAGTTGGAAATCCGCATATCACTTACTCAGAGTCGATCAAATCCCCACAATTATCTCAATGTTCTGACATTTTCATAGACAATCAGATAAGGTATTACATAGGCAAAAGACAATTCTGTCCGTAGTCTACCCAACTTGTGTCCCACAATAATCTCAATGTTCTGACATTTTCATAAAAAACCAGATAAGGTATTACATAGGCAAAAGACAATTATGTCCGTAGCCTGCCCCACTTGTGTCCCCCACGACGGATGTCCAAGAGGTTCACAATCTTATCAACAGCCTTACATTGTATTACAGAGCACAGCATATCTCATGATTCAACCGGAAACAATTAATCAGTGCAATTCCCCATTATGTCGATATATGTTTGCATAGTTCAGTTTCAAACAACCATAATTTTGAAGAAGCTCCTAATCTGAAGCTTCAGGTAGTTAAACAAAACACATTAGATCGAATTCAAGGCTCATGCCCCTTGGACTAAGACAGTCAAGCAGCTCAATCCATAAGATCTCTCTTTGTTGAAGTTTCCTTGTGATGTCACCACCCCTTGGCCCCAATTTAACCTGTTCCAATATGACACATTTCAATTGGGCCACTGTGTGTCGAGCGTCTGTAAAGTGTGTTGCTACCGGTGATTTTGGACTCTTGGTGCGGATATTGGATTTATGCTCCGTCCAACGTATCTTAGCCTTCCTCGTGGTCATCCCCACATAGTAAAGGCCGCAGGGACATTTAAGGCCATAGACCACATTCATAGCATCACAAGTGCAGGAATGCTTTAGCAAAATGGGTTTCCCTGAATGTGGATGCCTCACACTGTTTCACTTAATAACATTAGCACAATGTTGGCAGTTCAAACAAGGTGTCGTGCTCCTAAATGTACTCGTGTCTGATCCCCGATTTTGTATTTCTGCTTTAATAAGGCTATGATATGATATGATATGATATGGCATTTGTAACGCGCCTATACACAGGTGTTTCAAGGCGCGACGAGGCAGGGTGGGGAGGAACAAGGGGAGACAGACAACGGTCCTACTAGGCCAGGTGTCATTCAGATCGCACAAGTGCAGGGGTGGGCGAGGGGGAAAAGTGCAAGGGGAAGGGGAGGGGGGAAGTGCAGTACAAGGTAAGTGGTGTAAAGTAATAAATAAATAGGGCCAGCCGGTGGCAAGTGCAAGGTAAGTGCAGAATAAGTGCTGGAAAAGGGGGGGGTGCTGTAGGGATACAGAGACAGTCCCGCAGTGCAGAGGGGTTCCAGGGCATCAGTGCAAGTGGAGAGTGGCTGGGCCCAGGACCGAGGCCGTTAAGAGTGGTCCAGTTGCAGAATCAGTGCAGTTTCAGTGAAGAATATTAGCTGTTCAGCAGGGGAGAGGGAGAGAGAAAGCAGAAGCAAAGAGGAAGGTTTTGAGGTGCTTCCGGAACCGGAGATGGTTCTCCTCAAGTTTCAGGGAGGTAGGAAGGCTGTTCCAGAGGGAGGCCCCTGCCGCGGAGAGAGATCTACCCCCAGCTTGTTGCTTCGAGAAGGGGCTGACCCTGAGGGAGTTGGAGGCGGATGAGCGAAGGGCTCGGGAAGGAAGATATTTGGGAAGAGAGAGTTGAAGGTATTTAGGACCAAGGCCCCAGAAGGCCTTGTGGACAATGCAGAGGGTTTTGAACTTTATCCTCGCAGCCACTGGGAGCCAGTGTAGAGATTTCAGTCCTGGAGAGATACGGTCCCTGGGCTTGAGGCCAAGGACAAGTCTCGCAGTTCTGTTCTGGATGAGTTGCAGAGGGCGGAGAGTGGAGGCAGGCAGATTAAGATAGAGGCTGTTACAGTAATCCAGCTTCGAGAGAACCAGGGCTCGGGAGACAGTGAGCTTCTGGGGGAAGGAGAGGAAGGGAAGAATACCTCTGAGGAGGTGCAGCTGGTAGTGTGACTTCTTAGCGACGTCAGAAATATGAGGAGAGAAGGAGAGTGTGGAGTCGAAGATGACCCCAAGGTTTTTTGCATTGCAGGTAGGAGCAGGGAGGGGGCCAAGGGAGGCAGGCCAGAGAGCTGCAGGGAAGGAGGGAGGGCTATTGCGTAGCGCCTTATTATTCTTGTATGCAAACGTGGGGGTTTGAGGAAAGAGTGTTTGCAATTTCGGGTCCATTTGAAGCATTGCCCAATGTTTCTGTATGATCTTCTTAATCCTCTTACTCTGCGTAGAGTGTGTAGTGACATATACAAGAGTCTCATTGGTCTTCCGTGGTTTAGGGGTAAGTAAAGTATCTCTTTGGATATTGCTCACTTTTTCTTTCACTTTTTCAATGAGTCTGTGTTCATATGCTCTTTTTTCAAATTTTCTCTCCAACATAGCTGATTGCCGTATATATTCCACAGGTTCTGAAATATTGCGCCTGTACTGCAGAAATTGACTCAAGGGAACACTATCCAGTGTCCTTTGTGGGTGAAAGCTAGTTGCAAGCAATAAGCTGTTCCTGTCAGTAGTTTTGGTGAATATACGGGTCTCTAATTTCTGTGCTTTTACATAGACTTCAACGTCCAAGAAGTGAATATTGCATTTACTTGTTAGGGTAGTGAAGACCTTTAACTTCAGCACGTCTCTCTCAGTGCAGCCAGGGCCAGACAGGGTTTGTGAACACAGGAACAAATCAGAACCTGCAAGTGAAATCTGCTCTTTTCTCGTCCCAGCGTCCCTTAAGTGATCATACTTATTCATAAACTGCCAGCCTCATGTTCTTCACCTTCTGTTACTACTGCCAGCCTTCCTGCTCCAGCTCCTTCCTTCAGCTCCTTCTTGCTGCAGCCTTTTATGCCGCTCAGTTGGGGCCATTGACTTCAGGTGCAGGCCCATGATGTTAATTGCCTTACCCTGGCAAAGGCTATTAGGTCTACATGCCTGTCCTTTACTTCTACATGCCACCTCTGCCCTCTTCTTTGTCTTAGTGCCTTTAGGATTCTGGGACATGTAGTTCATTTTAAGGACATTAGGTTTCTCCTCTCCTTTTACACCTTTAAGGGTGGTTTTAATTCCCTTGGTGTTTTTAGAAGACATATTGTGGGGTTTAATACTATTAGAGACATAAGGTGCAGAGAAGGCAACACTATTCCCTGTAGTGTACTTTTGACAGTGAAGAGGACACTTGCATTCCGGGATACAAAAGTCCTGTTCTTTTGATACACTATGTTTCAGGATTACAACCTTAGAGTTTACCCTTTCCGTCTTGCTCAGAGATTGAGATATATTAAAGTGACAATAAGTCAGAGCCTGGTGGTAAATGTATCCCTCTCAGAGGAGAAATACTGTGTCTCACCCCAGGGAATCGCCCCACTACCCTGGACCTTGTCTCCACCCAGATGATCCTTCCGCAGTACACCACCCCCAGGATTGGGATCAGGGAGCGTCTGCCCTCTCCTGGCCACCTAAGAGGAGACTTTAGGGAGGGTTTTGGTGGGGGATCTGCAGGATTTGCCACATAGCACAGCACATCATGCTACTGTTGGGAGCTTCACTGAGCATGCATAACAATAACATGGTTTTAAATAATACATTTTTACCACAGGAATGCACCTTTAATGCATAGTAACAGGTGTCATCAATGACTTTACTCAACACGCTCATTTTGTTATCAATAAGGAAAGACAAGAAGTTGTGTTCACCTGAACAGGATATGTGCCTGCCACTCACAGACTGCTCATATATCTGAACAGCAGGCACTGACTCAACCGACTGGGCTAGCTGGTGGAGAGCTGCCACATAACCGAACAGTGAGCTTCAGTCTTTTTTCTGTGAGCGGAGCCCCAATTACCCAAGCTGCGAGTGATGGCCCTTTTGTTATTTCACAATCTCAACATGACTAGAGGAACGCAGTCTGAGTGCATGATCGGCTGGGTAATAGCATTGTGAAAGTTGCTTCTGTGTCAATGTGTGTTGAACATTAAAACTTTTTGACTCGTTTTGACGAGTGTCTAAAAGACTCAAATTACATTTTCAATACTGGACATTTTTCACTGCGATTCAATTTGTTCACACGGTTTGAAAATGCTGCAGGAAAGACTGCATTGCAGTATGAAGAAACCACAGGGTCAGGAGGTCGGATTTACAAAGCATTTTTTAATAGGATTTTGGTGTTATTTTAGGTTCTGGCTGTACAACAATGGTGGAGATGACAAGGAGGGTTTAGCGAGGTACAGTAGTAGTGAACGTTAGTTATGTGGTCCTTGTGTAGGGATACACAGTATGTGGTGGAGACCTATGACAAAACAATAATGAAGTTGTTCAGATGCAGAGCAGGGTTGTGGGGTTGTTAAAAAAGCACTCACTGGGCCTCATTATGAGTTTGGAGGTAGCCATGTTGCTATTAGCACCATGGCTGCCTCCAAACCGGGCTCCATTACCGGGTTCCTGCAATGGGGACTTACCGGGTCATTCCGACATAGGAGGACCCGGTAATTCCTCCTTGCAGGAACCATTCCCCATTCCCATTTGAGCCCCCATAGGGCTCAATGGGAATGGGGAGGGAGGTAACAACGGGCACATTACAAGTGTCCCGTTGTTACCTCCCTCTTCCCCTCGTGGGACCCGGAAAAGACGTCTGGTTTTACCAGACGTCTGATCCGGGTCTCGCAAAGAGAACCTCGCAATCGGCGCTCCCGTAATGAAGGGGGCCGGTCCCGTACCGGCCCCCTTCATCACGGGAGCGCCAGGGTCGTAATAAGGCCCACTGTGTTGTTATAAATAATAAAAACAGCAATGCCTGACATGTGAAAGCATACTCTAAATAGAAGAGGGAGGTGCATAAACACTCAGGAGTTATTTTATCAAGCACCCGGTGGTAAGCAGAGTAGCTTGAGCAACAGTAAAATATGGTGATAACAGTATACACAAGTGTTTGCTCGGAAGTATATAGAGAACACAATGGGGTGCACTGATAGTGAAGCAAGGTGCTTCCAGTTGTTCCTCGCGTAGCAGCAGGGTGTCCCCATAGACAGGAAAGTCTTACCGGCAATGACAGTTGGTGTGGAGGGAAGCCGGGAGTTATAATTGAGGTTCTGTGGGAAAGATGACACGCATCATGCAAATGGGAGCACGGGCAGGTCAGGACTCCTCCAGGAAGCAGTGCCAGCCTGTGCGTATTTCAAAGAAGACGCGTATGGTCCGCTGCCCCGGGGCGCAATGGACAGGCAGTTAAAAGATGCACGAAGGCTGGAAGGTGTATGAGGAGAATGTGGTTGGGACTGCAAGGTGGAACGGTTGCCAATGATGAAGGGGCATTGCCAAAGCGTGTTGTCATTCAGTGGATCAGGGGACCTGAGGAGAATGTGGTTCCTTTTTTCCAAATGCAGCAATGGTAACTGGTGATGGCAAACTGTGAAAGGCCTCCTCCCAGGATGCTCAAACAGGTAAACACTGGAGCAAAAAGGAGGATGTGTCCACAGGAGCAGCAAGCCTGGGGGACCATAGTGGATCATGGAGCATGTCCCCACTCTGCTTATATTATGGGAGAATCCACAGGGGTGCAGACTGGCACCCACAGAGGAAGGGACACTTGTGGATCATGGAGCGTGGCTGCGCTCTGGGAGAAGTCTGGGTAAAAGCCACAGAGATGCAGGCTGACACCCACAGAAGAAAGAGAGTCAGCAGATGCATTCCCAGATCGAGGGAAGCAAGCACTGGATTAAGGAGGCAAGTCCAGAAGAGAGGAGCAAGGAAAGCAGCACAGCAAGATGTGAGGGCCAGGAGGGCCAACAAAAGTTGTCATTCCGAAGTGAGAGACTTCCAGGAGTCAAGGTACGTTTTCTTGATAAGTATTTATTTCATACAAAGTACAGGCCCTGCTGCTGCAGATTATCTGACAACCGGGAGAGTTGTTTACATATGTACAGTCCTGTTGAACCCTCTGAAGGTTCCTTGTCTCCTGGGAGACCACCAAACATGTTTGCTGTGATGTGTTACAGAAATGGCAACAAAAGCAAGATGCACTTTCAAAACGAGCATGAGACAAGAACATGTTTATACATACAGTTTGAACAGGAAACACATGTTTATTTGTCCCAGTTAACCTGCATGTTTATGCTCATACATGGTATTGGCATCCTAAAACGTTTTTTATTTACAGTTGCTATTTACAAATCTTAAGGTGCATCTTAAATAAACAGATATTAATGACCCTATTAGGTAAAATTACATGTTATTCAATATAATGATAACCTTACCTATTGTATTCATAAACTGAGGTTGTTAGGAGAAGGGATATACAACAATAACATAAAATATATGAACTGTGAAAGCCTGAGAATTAAACCATTTGTTCCTGGTTCCACAATTACCAATTTAGAGAGCAGTAGAGAATTCATCTTCTTCTAATCCATCTTCAGTATTAGAATGAACAAAACGCTTTCTTCAAAGTTGTTATGCAATGGCTAAACTAGTACACTATTCACTATGCAATACATCTGATTTTCGAAGCACTGATGTATCTACAAGAGGCAAACCTACTAATTGTCTGTATCCGTAGGTGGATGACCTCAGAGAGTACAAATAATTGTACAAACTAAGTTTATAATTATAATGAAAACTCAATATGATTATAATGAAGTAGGTACAATTGTGTGCATTTTCACAGCACCAAGTCACATGAGAAAACAGACTGGAAAATGGGAGGTAAGCCTTAATAATATGCATTACTTTGCCAGAAAAAGGAAAGGTGTCATACCAGTCACAAATTCGAGTGCAGTGGCATGCATGTCAGGCACAGATCTCAGGAACAGTCAATCAACCTGCTGACCTACCTATCCAGATGTATACCTCTGTCTCATTTACCCTACTTTCCTTAACCATCACCCTCTGGCATCCCTCCCTTGCGCCACATTCTTGATGCCCCTTCCCCCACCTTCCTAATAATTAACATTCTGACCTCTATTTCACTTTTGCACTATCCTTTAACCCTTAGCTCAATCCTATGCCTTTATCTTGCACACACCCTCTCCTTGCACACATTGCTCAGTCACCAATTCCTTGCCACTCACACCCATTAATTGCCCATCACCCTAAGCCTATTCCTTGCCCCTCACCATCTTCCATTTTTCTTGGATCACATGTAGAAAGTAGACCACCTTAATTTTGCAGGCAGCCACTATCTTTCTTCTATATAAATAAAAATGTAAATGTTTGTTTGTTCAAAATCTTAAATCTCTGAAAGTTCTTCACCAATTGCGTTGACATTTTTACACAATGTTGCATTTGAATAGGCATGTGTTTTTATATACCTACTATACATAGATGTCACACCTGTGACAGATAAAAACATACTTTTTTCTGAAAAACAGTGCCATCTGTTGGACGTAAAAGCAACACACGCTATACTAAACATTTTACTGCAAAATAGCGCCACCTGTTGGATGTAAAAGCACACGCTATACTAAATATTTTACGATTCGATTTCAATGTTTCCGTGGCTCATATACGTGCTGAGGAAGCAGCAGAGCGACGTGCGGCCAGACTTCAGGATGCACGGTTGCGAGCACGGCGATCGCATTCTGCAGCTTCAGATCTGCTCTGTTCTCAACAGAATGAACGCGACAGGCTAAGAGTGGCTGAAAGACGTCAACGAGAAACAGCAGATCAGCATCACACACGACTCTGTGCTCAGCAATCACGCGATTACAATCGCCTTGCATTCCGGTACAACCCAGCTGATGATTATAGTTTGAGCCAGCATGTTCTCATCGGCACCATGACTGAAGTGTGTCCTTATTGCAAGGCTCTGAAATTTAATGGAGAAACTAAAGGAATGTGCGGCGCCGCCGGGAAAATTAAACTGTCTCAACTTGGAGAACCGCCAGAGCCATTGTGAAATTAAACATTAGAAACGTGCGCTTTCTCTTTTCTTTCTTTTACATTTAACCAGACTGAGCCACAGCAACGCGTGGCCGGGGACAGCTAGTTAGAAATGAAAAGAAAAAAGAAGTTGTTGCGGGCTACTGCTGGTAACTGCACCTAAGGATTATGCACTTGGGAAATGCAGAGCGAAATACACCAAGGTGGCTTGGATTTTTTGTTGTGCTGCAAAGTTGCACTTTCTTGGAAATCCGGCTGCATATTAGAGGCAACTGACAGGGGAATACGCCTGGGATCTGGTGTTGGAGAAGGAGCATGAGCAACTTATATTTGTGTGTTCAAGGAAGGTGGAGTGTGTGTGTGTGTGGGTGTGTGTGTGTATTTGTTTCAGTTTCTGTTACTGCGGGGATGTGTTTGAGTGTATTTTGTATAAAGTATAGTTAGAAGGATGTATCTGTGTTCATGTGACTTTGGATCTATAGTTCTGAATCTGCTATTGATTTGAAGGTGCGACTTTTGTTGGTATTTTCTTGGTTCTGGACAAGACAATGAATAACAATGTGACTTAAGGAGTCATTTAGAGTTGGGTGGTAATGGTAAAATCGGCAGTAATTGGAAAATAATGATGATTATACCGTTCTCCCAATTCAGGATTTGATTAAATGCCATCAGCGGTATTTCAGAGGAATACTGGCAGTGGCATTTTAGGCCGACCTGGACACAATATTTTCTCTACTGGAAATAAGGTAAACAAAGGTGCTTGCCTTAAAGGACCATGCTAAGTGGGTTATAAGGTGAGAATCTCAGATTGCTCCCCTCTCCCAACCTTAACCAAGTATTGCACAAAAGGTCAGAATGTACCCTTTTGTGGATAAATAAATATACAGTAGTGGTATGAGTCACTAATGTACATAATACATTTATTGCTTCACATTGAAGTGAAAATTGCTGAACAGTGTTTTATGTTACCTCCGTCAGAGGTGGTATTTCTGTAATAGCTCTGGAAGTACATTTTCAATTGGGTGGATTGTCAGAAATGGCACGGGCAGATGTGGTAACATTCTCCAGCAGTATTTCAAAAAAATAAATTCACCCAACTTTAAATTACACCTTTATTTTGGAGTTTACTAATAGACGAAGAATGTACGAATGTTACATCTGTGTGTTTTACAGCTGGGTACAAAGCTGAGTACCACACAGAAAACAACAGCCTTTGCTATATAAACCAAGTAGTAACATTCAGGGTTCTTTTAAACTCGTTTTCTAATGACCACACTAGGGATCAAGAACTTCCCCGGAACATAGGGGAAACAATCTCACAGAACAAAACTGAGGACAAACTCTAATAAGAGCTGAACCCTTGCTTCCTTGGAAAGTAGGAGTCATGCTAATGATTGTGGCAGGCCAATTGTGTATGGGACACAGTAGAGCGACAATACCACCCAGGGCCACAGAACCTTTTATTTAAGTGTGCACATTGCCGCAGGGTGATATGGACATGCCCCTGCAGTCTAGACCTTTTCCCTCTCACTCACTCACTGAGGAGACCCATGTGTGGGGACTAACCAGGCACATTTACAATATTGCTGAAAACAAGATGAGTGCTTCAACCCCATCATAGATCATATCGTATCTACACAGAAGCTGAGCCAGCTTTGCAGCACGTGTTTCCTTTCAGGGAGGCTGGATTTGGAAGGATCTTGTCTTTTCCAATTTTTTTAAAAATGTTACAGCTCTGGCCCAGGGAGCAAAATCCCAGCCATCCTGGGGGGCAATTGCCACCTTGCCTTTCGTAAGGTGATATGTTTGGTCAGCAAATCACTCACTAGCTTCTCCAAGCTTCTTCTGCCTTCCATGCACATACTCTAAAATGACTGTTAACTGTGGAAATGGCTTCCTCTTCTTCCATGCATTTTCTGCCATATCGCTGCCATTGAATAGACTATAGACCAATCAAATAACATAAGACAATACAAATTACAAAACAAAAACAATACTCTAACAAAGGACAGGCTAAAATCACTGGCAGAAGGTCCCCCTCAACTGATGAATGCCCTTCATCAGGGGACGAATCGTACGGATAACTTCCAATCACGTGAAAGAAGAAACCACATCGGCATGCTTGAGGTTTTTGAAGGAGCTGGGAGGCAATGTGAAGAAGATACTGGTAAGTATCTTGGATGACACCCTGCAATTACAGATCCCATTTGCCAATGAAATCAAACAGGCAAATCGTTCACTAAGATGTCAAATGGATCCAGGAAAGATTCATGTGCCAATGTTGCTGTGATTTATGCAAAACACAGTTTGAGAAAAGGTGCTGCAACTGGCTATGGGGAAGAAATAAAGCCTGTAGCAATGTCATGGAATATAGTTACACCACCAGTAACCCTTAAGAAGATCAGAACATTCTCAGAGGTCACGCGATCCCTTCAAGAATTTGGCAAAGGCTACACCCGGAGCTTTGCCTGGTTTCAATCAAGTTTAACATCAAAGATACATCTTCTGGAAAAGTTGACCCAAATGTTATACCTTACATACTGGATGCCCTCTGGAACAGAAGAAGGTCCAGATCTCCTAATGTTCTACACCACATTGCTGCCTTGGAAGGAGGTAGACACTTCAAGAATCTGATTCCAAATAGTATACCAATTGACCAGCGTAAATCAATCACTCATTTATGAGCTAAGAGACTCTATCACTAAGTCTTCTGCATAACTATTTACATCCACCTCAAATATTTTAATTGAAGTGTTTAATATAAGATGGTGTGCATTTCTGAACTGGAACACTTTGGTTAATTAGAGGCCCCTCCCCAATCTTTTCTTATTCTTCTTGTTCTTGTTCTTCTTGTTTTTGTTCTTGTTGTTCTTCTTCTTCTTCTTCTTCTTCTTCTTCTTCTTCTTCTTCTTCTTCTTCTTCTTCTTATTCTTCTCCTTCTTCTTCTTCTTCTTCTTCTTCTTCTTCTTCTTCTTCTTCTTCTTCTTCTTCTTATTCTTCTCCTTCTTCTTCTTCTTCTTCTTCTTCTTCTTCTTCTTCTTCTTCTTCTTCTTCTTCTTCTTCTTCTTCTTCGTCTTCGGGCAGTGTCTGCAGCATTACCCCTGAACGCTACCCAAAGCAGAGGTATATATACACAAAGGTCATTCTACAAATGGCTCCGCCAGCCACATGTCTGAACCTGTTTTGAAAGTGGTGAGATCGAGTGTAAATGGAGTGAACAGCAGTTTCAAATGCACAAAACATATAATATACCCATGTGAGCAGAAAACACAAGTTACCCTTCTCCAGGAAACACGCTTGTCCAAAGAATAACACGTAAAAGTAGGGCGAAGGAGGAGCAGTCATGTCTTTTATAGCTTAGCCTCATGCACAGATAGAAATGTAGCACTGTGATTCTGATTGGAAGTCAGGTGCCAGTTATAGCGGCCAGAGTACTCAATGAGTAAGTAGGTTGACGCATGATTATTTTTCTAGGAACATGGGCTCAGAACCCATGACACCAATTTCAGTATATTTTCCTAGCAAGCTGGATCAACGGTTTTTAGTGAGCTGCCCTGAACCCTGCAATTGTTTGTTGGGTACTTGATTTTTGGAGGGAACTGGAACAAAACTTTAGTTTCCACCACAGCTTTGCCCTCCATGTCTCAACTTGAGGTTAGCCCTGAAAGAACAGCCTTATACTCATGATAAAAGACTTATGTTTCATTGGCATATGGACACTGTTCAATCTTTCAAGTTGCAATTATACTTTCATTTCAGCCAGACATGAGCTATTCTCCAGAATTGGCTTTGTGTTGGAAGCTAATGAATGGCACTTGCTCTGATAACTGCTATTCTACCTGGAGGTCTCCCTCACCACTCTCCAGTTGCCCTGTGTACTCTGTGAAAGATGTCTTGAGACCTCACGATGTCTACAAGTATAACAACTCTCTCTTGAAGCCTGCTCTTGATTGATCCAATCTGCAATCCATACCACAGTAATATTGTTACCTAAAGAAGAGAAGGGAGGTTTCGCCTGATGTGGTGATAGAATGCCTTGAAAGATGCATTCCAAAGGTTGGTGATATGAAGAAAAAAAACAAAGAAAAAAAACGGTTAAGTAAACCTTCAGAATCTTAAAAGAATTATTAAGCAATTAGAGTCCAATCATGTCGAGAGCTTGGCAGAGGGTTCCCTCAGGAAATACATAATTATGAACTGAAGAAGATGCATATGGAAAAGAAGCTATTCCCATATGAGAAGGCAGGGTGCGCGTTCTATGAGAAAGGAAACCAAGTAGGGCAACTATGAGCTCATTTAATGAAACATGGCCAGTTATATTGACATATTCGAGCCATACACACCTCAAAGGGTACTGTTTCCCTGACAAAGATTAATCTGCCATTGGGTCTGATTATGTGCAATACTTGCAGAGGAACGTTTCACCAGGAGAGTGCCGAACAGCTAATCTGTCCAATTTCAGAGATTTTGGTTAAGGTGGGAGTCAATGTTGTAAAAAAAGAACAAAGCTACAGGCCCAAGCTACTTTCTGTGTAAATATTATAAACAGTGCTCTACGTGCTTACTCTCTAATCTGAGAAATTGTATAATATTATTTGCAGATCAGACCCTCTCCTTAATACCATACAAAAGGCCCATAACTCGCTGATCGTGAAACCAAGCAAATACCACATATCTGCTGCATCTCCCTTCCCTGCTTAGTACAGCCCCTGAAATTCTAACTAAAATGATAGCAGTTAGTGTCCAGAGGTGCATACACCATACAATACACACATGAAGTTGACTGTATCAATAAGTAATGTAAGTGGTCTTGCATAGCTCTTGTCTGCTAGTATTGGTGGCCTCGCTGTGCTTGGCTATGTACAAAAAAGGGGTTTGGGTTGTATAGGGTATGCCAACCCTCCCCCCTCAACTGAATGTAGAGAACATGATAGGCAGATCAAATAAGTTCACTCTCCCATCCATTATTGCAGAAATCAGGATTAGAGTGCCTTTATTAAAAGTAAAAACTGCACATGTCACTGCTCCTATTTGGGTTGGGATGGTCCAGGAAATGAAGGATACTTTTAATGTTACATTCCATAAGTGCAGAAGTATACAAAGTGATAAATACTTAATTAAATAAATAATAGCTGCCTGAAGGAAAATACAGTGTCAAACAAAAATATATATTTCAAAATGAATGCTCAAGCACCAAATGGTTTCCAGGCCTAAGCCAGGTGTGGATGACATTGGAGATAGTCTTTGGTAGCATCTTGCAGTGAGGTAATTAGGTTTGTTGGGTTAAAATTGGAAATTGGCTGGAATTGGCAGACAAAGCAGACAGGATTGTGATGATGCCAGATAAGTAAGGGAAGTTTAGATGCATTTATCTATGTTCTTATTGAAGAGGGCACATGTGTTTCATGCAGACTATTCTGAGATACCAGCTGTATTATTTTGGCACCATATAATAGAGTATATATATTTCTCCAACAATATAGAGCACTAACTAACTTGGCAGGACCTCAGCAATCAGATAAGGATTAGATATTGGTGCGTGGAAATGTTCTAGGCAAGAGTTGAGCACTGTCATAGTTGTGTCCAGCAAAGTCTAAAATAAGCTTATCATTTTTTTGTGTCAGAGAACATTGTGGATGCCAGCTATGCTAATGGGGTCTTGTTGTACACAAAAGTAATGCTCACCAATGATACTGAAGGAATGTTTTTTTCTCTGACTAAGGGGACCTATCAGAAGCATACCATGAATATTTCCTCTTGTGTTTGTTTACTCCATCGTTTGACTCTGCAGCCCATACCTAAGATGCCATCAGGATTCCTCTCTGCACTCTAAGGGTGCACCGGCAAAACCGTACCTTGGTTCATCCACCTACCAAGTGCGTGAAGATTGGCTCCTGTGCAGCACGCTCACATACATGGACAGCCAGCTCCAGTTCCCCACAAACAGAGCTAACTTTTTTCCCTCCATATTACAGACGTAAGTTGTCTTATTAGGGTATACAACATTTCTCTCTCCCAATATGTAGAGACATCACCTACTTAATTTTTTTGAATTATGGGTAAGGTGCCTTTCCCTTTTTTACTTTTTCTTTCTCTTTCTTGTGGTTGAGGACTTAGTGGTCATGTGTTCTGAGCACTCTTGATGTGGAGTGTAGGTTGAGTCACAGTGGTTAATGTTCTTTCACTAGCACCCTTGACTTGTGGTTTTTACATATTTTACATAGTTTACTTTTATTTTTATTTTTTGTTTTCATCCTCAGGGATCACCCCATTATATTCTGTCGTGGGGAAGGCAATACCTGGATACTTCACCACTGAAAATGTAAAGCTGCCTATTAAGCACACATGGGAGATAGGCACTAGGCTATGCAGCTATTATATGTATCACTGCATTTTATGTAGACCCCTGTTTCACGGTTAGGTTCTTGTTGGCATGACAGTGGTCAGCTTTCAAATTAGTTAGCTAGCAAGGGCCAAGATGTTCTCACACACGTGCATACACCTAGAAGTAATGGTTTCTACCTTGACTAATGCTGCTATCATTTCATCTATGATATAAACCAACCATGTTTATGTTTTTATGCTTTACATTTAACTGTATGTATGTCTTTAGATATTAATGTATTATGTATATTTGTTTGTCCATTTGACAAAAGACGTAAAGTGATTTAACACTTTTGGAAAATAAAAAATCTGCTAGCAACAGATAACATAAAAGAAAAACTGTGATTTCCTACATAAACTTTGTTTGGGGTGTGTCATCTTTGCCCAGTAAACATAGGGGTAAATAAAAGCAGGGTGAGATTGAAGGTCGCTGCTACTACCACATTTTAATTGTTGGTTGAATTTATTTCTAATTAGGCTAATATTTCCCGGCAGCGTATCCCATTTGCGTTTTGCTAAAATATACTGAGACACTTCGATATATAACATAGAAACCTGCACACTCTGGCAAAAATGAATTTTGATAAGTTATGGCAAATAAACGAAAATGACTTCTCTAGGTCAGCCACTCTTCCTTTATCTTTTATGAGAAGGATTTCTCTACACACAATTATCACCGCTCTGCAAGTGAGCTATTTATTCAGTTTTATCCAACTCACATTAGACATTAGATACTTTAAACATATTGACTGATAACAATGTTAAAAGCAGGGGGATCGGCATACAAGGCTGGTAGATTTGTATCGAGATCGCATAAGAGGAGACCTCTGTGTTCCAAACTACAGACTGTATATAAGGGCTCCCAGTCTTTCCCAGTTTGCAAGAACCCAGAGTCAGGGCTCATAGCAAACATTCCTGGATGTGGTTTAAATCCTTGCTATCGCTTTATTCATTACCATGCAGTATCTTGGTCAGTCGGCCCCTCTTCCATCATGGTACCATGTTTTGGATTGCCCAAATGGGATTTGGATGGCCATTTATAAATCCCTGGATCTCTCCCCTGTTTCTGTTCTACAATTCTCCCATCTTGATTAACAATCAATACAAGATAGGAGGTCTCGCTATCCTATCAAAACAGTGTATCAAGAAGATTTTTGTTTAATAGGGAAATGTTTTGATAACAGTTTTTTTTTAATCTCTTTGACACACTACATCAAACTTATGGGATAGGCAAAAATAATTTCTGCCGACATCTTCAACTAAGACAATGGGGCTCATTCCGAATTTGGGGGTAATTCACTGGTAATTCCGCCAAAACATGTCATTTGGTAGTGTGGAAAAAATGCAGATAATTCTGGTACCAACAAAAAAGTGGCTGTAATGGCATTACTGCCACTTTTTTCCTGCACCACCATAATCAAAATGAGCAGCACTGTGTCATCTCAAAGCTTCCAGACATGAGCAACCCAGAGCAGAATGACACTGCCCAGGACAGATGCCTTAGGACCATGGGTTTGATGAAGCATAGAATGTCCTGGTCTCACACAGTTCTTTTACCTCCGAGGACTGCCCAATGGCAACATCTAAGGGAGGTGTGGGAGACCTGGGTTTGCAGTTTGGTCAGAAGGTTTATCAGGATGGTTAGATGGAATGGCATGGAGCCTCCAAGGGCACCAACTCCCAACTAATTTCATATATTATTCTCCACAAGTTGCACTGTACTGGGTATCCAAAGAACTCTACTATGTGCCCAAAGCACTTTCCCAAATGTGCTGGAGATGGTGTAGCCAAGATGGCCAATTCAATCATTTACTATGGCACTGTCATTTCCATAATTCATGAAAGCAACACATTTATAGCAGGGCTTTCTCTCAGTGGACAGTTTAAGGGAAGGGATGGATTTTGCATGTGTGCTGGGGTGGTCATTCAGCAAACATAATTGCCAATGCGCTCCTCATAAACTTCCTGAACTACCAGTGGAACAGTGTCCCACCCCGCCAGCTCACAAAATGACAACACTTGAAGGAGGCTTGCATTCAACATTAAGACCCTCATTATGAGTTGGGAGAGAAGGGTAAAATCAGTGGTATTTCAAAAATACCACTGATTTTGCCAACCTCTCTGTTGAGAGGTATGTAATGTAAGAAAATAGCCCTGGCAGTGTTCCAATGAAGGAACTACGAGCTAGAGTTAGAGTTTCCAAAAGATCTACCAAAAGAAAAACCACCAATGTGTACATCCACCTGAGATGTCAAGGGTAAAATTGTCAAAATGCCCCAAAATATTTTTTAAAGCATTTTCACTATACAGAAGAAAGTGCATCCCCTTCACATTGGTGAAACCCCCAGCACATCACCAGAAAATCCAATAGCCAAGCAAGCAGCAAAGTTGGAGACAAGGTTTGTTTCCAAACAGCTGTGAAGAAATGTGTCACCTTACATATTATCTCTGTTCCAAAAAAATGGCCATGAGCACAGACACCTCAGGGTTTTATAAAGTTTTACACAATGAACCTCATAGAGAAAAGTCTGTTTGATACATTTTGTTGGTTACATTATGGATTAACTTCCCAGTGGTGCATCCTGGGTGAATGGATTTGCAGGATCATCAGAGCTTGGCTTGGTGTAGTACTTCTCAGCCCACCCATGTGACATAGACCACCTCCTTACGGGAGCTTTCCATTGCACCTTGTACTCCAGAGACCCCCGGCCGGCACATAGAGCCAAGGTTTGCTCCAAAGTACTTTAAGATGAGATAGCTGCACCCTTGAGATGGATGGGGGTGCAGATTTATTACTCCAACACCAATCAATAAGGATAACTCAATGGTTTGGCAAAGGGAGTCAGTTCAATGACAAGTACAAAAAACGGGGAGTCATGGAAATCAGCAGAAATGCGATCGTCCTTCTCGCTTCATCTCCAATGAACTTCATACAAGTTGTAACATTTATACTCAAAACTCGTCATAATTGACATGTAACACTCAAAAGGTAACATGCAATTCTATTGGTTAGGAAAGGGCAACTTTAATATAGGTACTATATCTGTATATGGTAACGGAGTGAGGGGATTGGGTAAACACGGTCAGGTGGGCATCTAACCCCTACCTTAAAAAATGACAACTGCAGACGTCAATAAAAGTACGACGTCCCATTGGTTCCATTAACTATAGGACCCTCAGATTATTTGGTCCATTGTGATTGGGTTGGCACCAACCCCATATATATTCTTCCAATTTGCTTAGCAACACGCAGAACGGTCGGCCAGGTGCGGGGTGCCCCCTAGTAAACCAGCCTTTCTCCAATTAAGGTTACAATCAATCATCGCTTCAGCAACTATGTGTCAATTATTTCACTGTGGTTGGCCTCGAAACTGCATCTTCTGTCTGGAAAAGTTCTGATATCTCTTCCTGGGTGGATGCCAAGCCTAGGTGTGAACCTGTGCTTCTTCTCTCTCGGCTGGTCACGTGCTTCCCACGCCGTGAATTTGTCTAGTTTCTCTCAATTTGTGTATTTGATTCTTATTTAGCTTGCCACCTGCCTACGCCTCCTTATCTTGACCTTTCAGAGACAGGATATTCTGTTCTTAAGTTTCAATTATATGTAGCTACTGTTCGTTCCTTCTATTGGTATGACCTTGGCTCTCCTGGCACAAGTTAAATCTGCTGAGTTTCAATACAGCTGTCTCTTCTCGTTTTGTTAGAATATGAATCTCTGCTCATTTGGCCATTAGTAACCTGAGTTGATTCTGCTTTGTTTGCAAAGCGGAATATACTTATACTAATGTACTTCGTTTCAGGTAGAGTTATGTATAATGGTGCTTGCCGCAATATCCTTCTACTTAGCATATCAAGCCGTACTGTTTTCTTAGCTTTCTTGCGGTTCCAAGCATATGTACAGGTGTAAACTGATCGACTGTGTTCATTTTGCTTACAGCTTAACTCTCTTACGTTTTTGATAGCATTCTCTCACTTTAAGTTCACAACCTCTTTTCTCATGGCATTTCGTCTCTTTTTGTCATTCTCGGGTCGTCATTTCTTCTATCTGTGAGTCCGTCCGGGTCCACGTGAGGTCACCATTCGTCTTGCATTAAGACCTTTTTGGTTTCTTCCGGGACTGTACTTAGGCACTCTTCATTTCGTCTTATTTGCTGGTAAGGTTTTCTTAATGGATACCTTACTATCCGTGGTTTTCTGGGTATCAGTACTTCAATAGGCGTTGTTCTTTTGATAGGTACAGGGCAGTTTATTTGCTCATCATACATCACATATTTTGGTGTGAACGTTCCTGGTACTTCAAAATGGGAGACTGGAGTGCAGGCTTTATTTGGGATCTCCTCTACAACTTAAAGGCACAAAACGGTGGCTCCAGCAGTCATGTTATCAGCGTTCTGGTTCCCAGACAGCGAAACCTGTCTTCATGATATAATGGGCATGTAGGCATACCTGCACCCCAACGAGCGGCTTACTTCAATCTTGCACACACGTGTGTGCAATTGTCTGCTTGCCAGACAATCCCTATCCATGCCATGCCTCCTCCGCTATCATGGATGAGGCTCCAGGAGCGTTGCGGAAGTGATGGCAGCAGCTCAGCACCATCCCGGGTTCAGGCAGGCCCATGTGCAGTAGGCTTGCACCATATTAGCCAAGGGAAGAATAAAGTGTTGATAACAAAAACAAAACAAAAACAAGTTGATACCTTGATTGGGCTAACATACTCATTTCTTTGCGAGCATTCGTGGTAATTTTCAACAGGTCCAAAGAATAAATGGCGAGTTATTTGAGATGGGTGTATTAAAAGAGGGATACATGTGTTTTGGAAAGACGCTGGAGTACTGAAAAATAAGGTTTGCATTAGCAAAGATGTGAGCCCTGTGCAACCGCCATATTCTGTTGTTTACCCTGCAAGTTCCACACCTTGGTATGACAGGAGGTCCCACAGGCCCCCTCTGCCACGCCACACGTGGCTGCTGTTGCTGCTGACATGCCTCTTTTGCCCATAAGCATGTCCATATGGCGTAGATTGTACATGGGAAAGCAGGCACTGTGGATGGGCACTCAATGTCGGCCACCAAAGAGCAGACATTCAGTTTCCACCCCCTGCTGTCCTTTGTGTGGTGGTAAACAGGGACTTAGTGATCCATTGGACAATTGGAACTCCACAGGAGAGGAGCATGGGTGTCGCCACAGATACATGTGGCCATTGGGCCCTTCCAAAGGAAGACCAGTGCGGGGTCACTTTCTCAGAAACTGGCAGTGAGGCAAGAGATACACTGAGAGTATTTGTTCAAGCTCCTCCTGAACTATGCCCTTTCGGGGTACTGTGGGTACCCCCGTGCAAGAGTATTTGTAGCATGAGATTGCAACTATCCTCTAAAGGACCGTCAGTCTCCTGCCAAGGCTCAGGGATGTCACCCACAGCCTGGTGCTCATTCCAATGGACCAGTACTCACAAGAGGCATCTGCCTCTTTTATGCTCCACTATGTGCATGGTGCAGCGCACAGGGCTTTAAGTGGGCCGGGGGCCTGCCTGGGCCCCCGTCCCACCACACGCAACATTGGCGGGATGCATTATCCCGTCGCGGCTCCCGCCATGAAGTCAGGCTTTCTGACAGAAGTGGCAGCCAACCACAGCGATGCTGTGCCTGGCTGCCACTTCTGTAAGTCATAGTAACTGCCTCTGGTGAACTCTCGCGCGAGGGGTCACCAGAGGCAGTTACTGTCCCTTTGTTTCCCCAGGTCGCCGAGGCGTCTTTAACCCTCGGCGAACCTGGGGATTCCTTGACATTTTTCGAGGTTTATGAAAGATGGCTTGAAAAGTACACAATTCAAGCCATCTTTTATAAAACAATTTTGTCCGTAGTCAAAGCTTTATAAAAGATGGCTTGAATTGTGTACTTTCAAAGCCATCTTTTATAAAACCGAAATGTTTAAAAAAAAATGGCCTGAAAAGTAGGCAAACCGTAAGGTATGCACACACACATATATATGCATGTTATATATCTGTGTGCGTACCTTACTATGGTTTGTGTACTTTGCAAGCCATCTTTTCTAAACATAGAAATACATATGTCTATGTTTAGAAAAGATGGCTTGCAAAGTACACAAACCATAGTAAGGTACGCACACAGATATATAACATGCATATATATGTGTGTGCATACCTTACGATTTGCGTACGTTTTAGGCCACGCCCCCACAAGCCACGCCCCAAATGAGCCCCCCCCCCTCTATTTCTTACCCCACTTAAAGCCCTGGCAGCGCATGTCTGTGTGCACAACGGTGGCACGCACCTGACTTGTTAATGCAGCCCCAGGTGTGACAGACAAATAAATGGAAGAGTCTCGTCAGTGTGCAGTGACGCATGACAGAATGCAGCAGGTGTGGCTGAACTCTCGCAGTTAAGGGAAGCATGTCAGCTGTACCGGGAATGGCTCTATTGCCACGAGGATTAATGAGACGCAGAGGAAAAGTCATATGAGCAGTGATTGCGAGTTGGATTAAAAAACAGCTGTCCAGATTGGAAAGGCAATTGCCCTAATCCATTAAGCTACTTTAGTTTCCGGACTTTATCTGCAATGAGCAGACGGAAAGTGTCAGAAGACGGTTTACAGCTTCCAATACTTGGGAAGATCAATCTTCTCCCTGACCAATGAGACCTTTCCGGGATAAGCATTTCTCTGGAAAGAAGGATTGACACCTTTATCGTCGTGTGTGTGTGTGTGTGTGTGTGTGTGTGCGCGTGCGGTGCTTGCAGCTGTGTGTGGGAAGTAGACAAGCCTATCCCCACTCCTCCCTAATTAAACACAGCCGCCTCCGTTTCCGCTGTAGTTCCACTGGTGTCCTGTGGTTTCCCGCTGAAGCCTGACCAGTGCGTTCATGGATGGAAAGTTGCCTGTCAGTGTAACTGGTTGTGGTTGGGGCCATATGTCAAGAAATGGACGGTGTTTCTCGGTACCACAGCGATGCTACTGAACTGTAAATGCCCCCAGTGTTAATAATGCAGGCAGCGGAATCCATTTGAACAGCTAAAGGTCTCGAATATTTTTTTTTACATTTGGGGTTTTTGCCAAGCAGGATAATTACTAATACAAAGCATGAACTAATACAGTGATACACCAGTACAGGCCCAATATAAAATGACGTGTTCCCCACTTTGCTTACATGTATTGCTAACATTAATATGAGTATAATAATAACTGTCCATAAAAAAATGTAAAACAGTGCAACAGCTAGCTGCAAACATTGAGTTATAACATAAAAGGATGAAAGTAACATTATTTAACAACCTTAGAACCTCCAGCACATTGACTACGGTCACCAAGGGAGTTCCTACCACAAAGCGCATTGAGGCCATAAAAATGGGGAAAGAGCGCTATGTAAATAATACAATACAACCAATAAACATAACCACTGAGGTAGAATCATAACAGCAAGGACAATACAGAACAAATACAACTTAAAATACAAACAACTGAAAGAGGGATAAGAGTGTTGTATCTGTTGTTAGCTGCTTTAGAGCGAACATTTCCCATGACTGGGGACCATGCATGGAATTCATGCTGTAACAGGCAAATGAAAAGACATTCATAATAGATGAATGGGGAGAGAAAGAGAACCAACCAAATACATTGTTGAAGGGAAAATGCATTGCTTCGTGTGTGGTTGCAGCTCGCAGAGTTCAGTTCCTGCAGCTGACACAGTGCGCGAGGTTTTGGGAGGCAGCTGGGAGAGATGTTCCTAGTTCCTGCCATTTGGCATGGTTATGCCCAGGAACACAATGCTCATCGGTCGAGGAGAAGAGCCAGGATCCAATCCATGTTTTTCCTGCTAAAACGTTTAGCCTATCCTGCCATGTAATACAGGACCTTCTATTTTTAACAGGACATCCTAAATGTGCCTGATCGAAGGCTGTAACAATAGAGGTGAAATGCATGCCACATTCCAAAGAATAGAAACCATTTACATTTATTTTACCCAATTTCTCATATATTTTGTATGAGAAATATTGTCTGCATAATCTGTATAAGCATGTGTGAGGGAGCACTGTAAGCATTGTAAGCTTTCTTGCATTACGCTAGTACACAGGGGGTTAATGTTGATCCTCGCGTACCGTAAAATGTATGCGTAGAATACATGCAAAATAATGCCATGGATGCATTTTAGTCAACGCCTCATTTTCATCAGTGTGTACAGTCACTAGGGGACACGGGCGGAATATCCGTGTCTGCCTTCTCCATCCTCTGGCCATGCGAATGCTACACACTTCATGCCACCATGGCATTTTCATGCCGGTTTATATCCTATGGATTCCTATTTAATCCGCCTGCATTTAGCACCAGCAGAATGCATGCAAATTCCAAAGGAATCTATTTTGTCACGCTGCCTGCCATGCATAAACGGCAGGCAACGTTTACTCAAATTGCACTGGAAAGTGCAGAATGGGGGCATACAGATCATTGTGCTTGCTTTTTGCACCTGCATTTCGTATTCTGCAGTGCAAATGGTCAAAAGTGCACGGAGGGGACCTGTTTCCATGCATGTGCAAAGTATGCTGCCCCGTCTGTGCATTTATGCAGACTTGGAGTATGAGCTCCACAGCAATTGAATGCATATTCAAACAACACTTTTCCTGCTGCAGTGTAAGACACTAAGAGAACATGCACTCAGATCTGAGGAAGAACATCTGGGGGAAATGCACTCGAGAGCCCAGCACATCATATTCTGATCTAGTGCTTGTCTCTCTCTTCCTCTTCCTCTTCCTCTCTCTCTCGCTCTCTCTTCCTCTCTCTCACCCTCTTCCTCTTCCGCTCTCTCTCTCACTGGGCAAGGGGGGTCGAGGGGAAGTGCTAGGGGAAGGTGTGGGGCAGAGAAAGAGGATGCAGGAGGGAAGGGAAGCCATAGTCTGGGTAAGTGCTGGGGTGGGCACGTGGGGCAAGTGCTAAGTGAGGCATGGAGGGCTTGGGGGGCAAGTGCTAAGGGGGACAGGATGGGAGTCAGGTAGTGCGAGGATGGGGGTGTGGACCCAACTCAGTAATCCGATCAAGGAAGGGTACCCGAAGGCAAGAGCAGGGAGCTAAGGTAGACTGGGGATGTTGGGGCCCTGGCCCCTGTATGACTAAGAAGGGACCAGGCAGCCAGTTGTATCAGTGGGGGGATTTAGAAAGTTAGAGGGAGATGGAAGGAGAAGGAGAAGAGAAAGGTCTTGGGGAGCTTCTGGAAGTAAGGAGATCCGGCTCAATTCTGAGAGAGTCAGGTAGGCTGTTTCAGCTGTTTTCCTGCCAAAGAGAGAGAGCTATCATCCACTCTCTGCTTGGAGAAACGACTAACCTGCAGAGAGTTAGAGCTAGAGGATGGAAGGACTCTAGAAGGGTGGTATTTAGTGAGAGAAAGTTGAATGTAACATGGTCTCAGGCCCCAGAAAGCATTGTGGGTGATGCAGAGGGTCTTGAATTTGACCCTTGTATTCACTCGGAGCCAGTGGAGAGCCATTAGGGCTGGAGAGGTGTGGTCCCTGGGCTTGAGGCTAACAGGGTAATTCATAGAAATTCGCACAAAAGTGGCGCACGCGACTGGCGCACAACATGCCCGTGCGAATGTCTGCGCCAGCCGCGTGCGCTAAAATCGATTTCCGCGCACAGCGTATTCATGGATTTTCGCATCCAAAACCAGCCGTAGTGCAGCGTGGCACAGCGACCCTGCAGCAGCGCCAGTTATGCCCCCAAGAACGCCCTCGCGCAAGGAAAAGCCTTCAAAATCCCCAAATAATCGCAAAGGGCTGCGCTAACCCTGGACCAGTTCACAGGGCTGGCAAACAGCAAACGCCAAGCGGGGAACGTGTATTTCAGTGGTTCGTGGGAAGTTCCACACGCAAAATCAGCAGGGTACGTGTATTTCAGGGGTGCGCGGGAAGTTCCACACGCGATTTCAGCAGGGTACGTGTATTTCAGGGGTGCGCGGGAAGTTTCACACGCGATTGGCCCCGTGCGAGCAGGGTACGTGTAATTCAGGGGTGCGCGGGAAGTTCCACACACGATTTCAGCAGGGTACGTGTATTTCAGGGTTGCGCAGGAAGTTCCACAGGCGATTCCATCAGGGTACGTGTATTTCAGGGGTGTGCAGGAAGTTCCACACGCGATTGGCCCCGTGCGAGCAGGGTACGTGTATTCCAGGGGTGCGCGGGAAGTTCCACACGCGATTTCAGCAGGGTACGTGTATTGCAGGGGTGCGCGGGAAGTTCCACACGCGATTTCAGCAGGGTACGTGTATTTCAGGGGTTCTGGGGAGTACTACAAGTGAATTGGACGTGTGGGTCCTCCCAGGTGTTCGCTCTACAACCTCCACGGCCCCTGCAGGCAGCCCACACCACGGGGGACTACCCTGCACCCCTGCTCATGTCCTGCAGGCAGCCCATCCACCATGGGCATGCCCCCCAGCCAACCCACATGTCACCTTGCACTACTGATCAACAATGCATGTCTCCCACCACCCCCACCCCCAGCAGTGCAGGGGCAGCCTCCACTAGGCCCCCACCCATGTCTACCACCACCCCCACCCCCCAGCCACCAGGGGCAGCCTCCACCAGGCCCCCACTCATGTCTCCCACCACCCCCACCCCCCAGCAGTGCAGGGGCAGCCTCCACCAGGCCCCCACCCATGTCTACCACCACCCCCATCCCCCAGCCACCAGGGGCAGATTCCACCAGGCCCCCACTCATGTCTCCCACCACCCCCACCCCCCAGCAGTGCAGGGGCAGCCTCCACCAGGCCCCCACTCATGTCCCCCTGCACCCCCACACCCCAGCAGTGCAGGGGCAGCCTCCACCAGGCCCCCACCCATGTCTACCACCACCCCCACCCCCAGCCACCAGGGGCAGCCTCCACCAGGCCCCCACCCATGTCTACCACCACCCCCACCCCCCAGCAGTGCAGGGGCAGCCTCCACCAGGCCCCCACTCATGTCTCCCACCACCCCCACCCCCCAGCAGTGCAGGGGCAGCCTCCACCAGGCCCCCTCCCATGTCCCCCTGCACCCCCACCCCGCAGCAGTGCAGGGGCAGCCTCCACCAGGCCCCCACTCATGTCTACCACCACTCCCACCCCCCAGCCACCAGGGGCAGCCTCCACCAGGCCCCCACTCATGTCCGCCTGCACCCCCACCCCCCAGCAGTGCAGGGGCAGCCTCCACCAGGCCCCCACCCATGTCTCCCACCACCCCCTACCCCCTAGCAGTCAGGGGCACCCTCCACCAGGCCCCCACCCATGTCTACCACCACCCCCAGCCACCAGGGGCAGCCTCCACCAGGCCCCCACTCATGTCTCCCACCACCCCCACCCCCCAGCAGTGCAGGGGCAGCCTCCACCAGGCCCCCACTCATGTCCCCCTGCACCTCCACCCCCAGCAGTGCAGGGGCAGCCTCCACCAGGCCCCCACTCATGTCCCCCTGCACCCCCATCCCCCAGCAGTGCAGGGGCAGCATCCACCAGGCCCCCACCCATGTCTCCCACCACCCCCTATCCCCCAGCAGTCAGGGGCACCCTCCACCAGGCCCCCACTCATGTCTACCACCACCCCCATCCCCCAGCCAAAAGGGGCAGATTCCACCAGGCCCCCACTCATGTCTCCCACCACCCCCACCCCCCAGCAGTGCAGGGGCAGCCTCCACCAGGCCCCCACTCATGTCCCCCTGCACCCCCACCCCCCAGCAGTGCAGGGGAAGCCTCCACCAGGCCCCCACCCATGTCTACCACCACCCCCACCCCCAGCCACCAGGGGCAGGCTCCACCAGGCCCCCACTCATGTCTCCCACCACCCCCACCCCCCAGCAGTGCAGGGGCAGCCTCCACCAGGCCCCCACTCATGTCCCCCTGCACCCCCACCCCCCAGCAGTGCAGGGGCAGCCTCCACCAGGCCCCCACTCATGTCCCCCTGCACCCCCACCCCCAGCAGTGCAGGGGCAGCCTCCACCAGGCCCCCATCCATGTCTACCACCACCCCCACCCCCCAGCCACCAGGGGCAGCCTCCACCAGGCCCCCACTCATGTCTCCCACCACCCCCACCCCCCAGCAGTGCAGGGGCAGCCTCCACCAGGCCCCCACTCATGTCTCCCACCACCCCCACCCCCCAGCAGTGCAGGGGCAGCCTCCACCAGGCCCCCACTCATGTCTCCCACCACCCCCACCCCCCAGCACTGTGGGGCACCTGCCAGCAGGCCCCCACTCATGTCTCCCACCACCCCCTACCCCCCAGCAGTCAGGGGCACACTCCACCAGGCCCCCACCCATGTCTACCACCACCCCCACCCCCCAGCCACCAGGGGCAGCCTCCACCAGGCCCCCACTCATGTCTCCCACCACCCCCACCCCCCAGCAATGCAGGGGCAGCCTCCACCAGGCCCCCACTCATGTCCCCCTGCACCCCCACCCCCCAGCAGTGCAGGGGCAGCCTCCACCAGGCCCCACTCATGTCCCCCTGCACCCCCACCCCCCAGCAGTGCAGGGGCAGCCTCTACCAGGCCCCCACCCATGTCTCCCACCACCCCCGACCCCCCAGCAGTCAGGGGCAGCCTCCACCAGGCCCCCACCCATGTCTACCACCACCCCCACCCCCCAACCACCAGGGGCAGCCTCCACCAGGCCCCCACTCATGTCTCCCACCACTCCCACCCCCCAGCAGTGCAGGGGCAGCCTCCACCAGGCCCCCACCCATGTCTACCACCACCCCCATCCCCCAGCCACCAGGGGCAGATTCCACCAGGCCCCCACTCATGTCTCCCACCACCCCCACCCCCCAGCAGTGCAGGGGCAGCCTCCACCAGGCCCCCACTCATGTCCCCCTGCACCCCCACCCCCCAGCAGTGCAGGGGCAGCCTCCACCAGGCCCCCACTCATGTCCCCCTGCACCCCCTACCCCCCAGCAGTCAGGGGCACCCTCCACCAGGCCCCCACCCATGTCTACCACCACCCCCACCCCCCAGCAGTGCAGCGGCAGCCTCCACCAGGCCCCCACTCATGTCTCCCACCACCCCCTCCCCCCAGCAGTGCAGAGGCAGCCTCCACCAGGCCCCCACTCATGTCCCCCTGCACCCCAACCCCCCAGCAGTGCAGGGGCAGCCTCCACCAGGCCCCCACTCATGTCTACCACCACCCCCACCCCCCAGCCACCAGGGGCAGCCTCCACCAGGCCCCCACTCATATCCCCCTGCACCCCCGCCCCCCAGCAGTGCAGGGGCAGCCTCCACCAGGTCCCCACCCATGTCTCTCACCACCCCCTACCCCCCAGCAGTCAGGGGCACCCTCCACCAGGCCCCCACCCATGTCTACCACCACCCCCACCCCCCAGCCACCAGGGGCAGACTCCACCAGGCCCCCACTCATGTCTCCCACCACCCCCACCCCCCAGCAGTGCAGTGGCAGCCTCCACCAGGCCCCCACTCATGTCCCCCTGCACCCCCACCCCCCAGCAGTGCAGGGGCAGCCTCCACCAGGCCCCCACTCATGTCCCCCTGCACCCCCACCCCCCAGCAGTGCAGGGGCAGCCT
Organism: Ambystoma mexicanum; assembly: GCF_040938575.1. Classification (NCBI taxonomy): domain Eukaryota; kingdom Metazoa; phylum Chordata; class Amphibia; order Caudata; family Ambystomatidae; genus Ambystoma; species Ambystoma mexicanum. The sequence continues at coordinate 523,693,095 of NC_090941.1, read as the reverse complement.
CCACCAGGCCCCCACTCATGTCCCCCTGCAACCCCACCCCCCAGCAGTGCAGGGGCAGCCTCCACCAGGCCCCCACCCATGTCTCCCACCACCCCCTACCCCCCAGCAGTCAGGGGCACCCTCCACCAGGCCCCCACTCATGTCTACCACCACCCCATTCCCCAGCCACCAGGGGCAGATTCCACCAGGCCCCCACTCATGTCTCCCACCCCCCCACCCCCAGCAGTGCAGGGGCAGCCTCCACCAGGCCCCCACTCATGTCCCCCTGCACCCCCACCCCCCCAGGAGTGCAGGGGCAGCCTCCACCAGGCCCCCACCCATGTCTACCACCACCCCCACCCCCCAGCCACCAGGGGCAGCCTCCACCAGGCCCCCACTCATGTCCAACTCATGTACCCCTGCACCCCCACCCCCCAGCACTGTGGGGCACCTGCCAGCAGGCCCCCACTCATGTCCAACTCATGTCCCCCTGCACCCACACCCTCAAGCACTGTGGGGCACCTGCCAGCACGTCCCCACCCATGTCCAACTCATGTTCCCCAGCCAACATGTCATCACAATCTAGATCCCTGGTCCCTATGGTCAGCCTCCAAATGCAAAACACCCACCCGAGTATTGCATCCACCCATTCATAATTGGCAATTACATGACAGAACACCAATTGCAAGTTCCGAAACAAACACATTTCCCTCACATACACCCAATGGGTGTCAGTGAATCTCAAAAGCCATATCATGATATGCATTAAACCAATGAGATGATACTACACATTGAAGTTTGATAAAAAAAATATGTATTGAAGGAAACATAAATAGAATCAAAAATAAAGAAACAGAAATGGGAATGTACAAAAATGAAAAGAAGCATGTCCGTGAAAAAAAGCTAAACCAAAAATCAAAATCCAAAGTAATGGTGTCCAAAGTCACTGTCCAGAAAACAAAATCCAATGGGAAATAAAATAGAAAGCCATTGCTCCATGGTTAAAATGTGAAAGAAAAATACAATCCAACCTTGAACTATGTACATACGAACAAGCCAGGGTCCATTATCCCAACAAAAGAAAGGAAACCTATCTAACTACACTAACTAATAAAATAAACTATATACAAAAATGTGGCCAATGTCCGAAAGGTCCAAAATAAATCCTAAAAAAAATGAAACCTAACACTACCTACATAACTATGTACAAGGGCAGCGGGCTAGTTTGACGGCTCACTTGTGGATGTCCCGGGCCAGGGCATCATCGAACTCCTGCTCAATGTCCCAGAGGCGGTCCTCCTCCATGGCCCCGAGGGTCCGCAGGGCCGTCGACGTGTCCACCTCCAAACCCCTGCGGATTGCCTCGAGGCACTCAGCCCGCCTCAGGGCCCTCCGCATGGAGTTCTCCGCCCTGACCATTGTGAGCCGTGCCTCTTCCGCCCGCTGCCACTCCGCATCTATGGCGTGGCCCAACCGCTGCCACACGGAAGACACTCTCTGTCCTGGGTCCTCCTGCCCTCCGGCCGATGCCTGCCCCTCCGATGTTGAAGGCCCCAAGCCTTCATGGCTCCCACCACGTTGCTGCTGCTGCTGCTGTGCCTCTGCCCGTGCACTGCCTCCTGCTGCCTGCACATCCTCCGCCGGCTGGGGTGCAGTCGTTGATGTGGCCACCCCTGCTGGACGTCTGACTCCCGACTGTGGCAGGGATGCCTCCTCCACCAGCCTGGCCGCACCGTCAGAGGCAGCTCCACAGGGCGCCCATGTTTGGGAAGATGACACGGAGGACGACTGGCGCGTAGGGGGTTCAGTTGAGGAGGGGGTCGTAGCAAGCCCCATCATACGGAGGAATCCGGCCTGGGTGACCTGTCCCAGCAGGCTGACGTGGTCAACGAGCCATTCGAAATGACGTGCAGTCTCCTCATGAAAAGACTGCAGGTCACCTCGCATGGCCCGTTGACGCAACGCCACACCACTCAGAACAGGCTCAACCCGGTCCCGGATAGCCACGTCCGCAGGCAGAGGAAGGCCAGTTATCGTGAGCTCATCCCCTGCCTGAAAACGGGTCTGGACGTAGGCATCCCTGCTGGTGCAAGATGATGCAGGGACAGGATTGCACACAGGCACCTCCGCGGCGGCTAGTGCTGCCTCCTGTCCCTGGTCCTGCACTGCACCACTAGCACCAGTGGGATCCCCACCTCCAGACCCCGTCTCTGTTGCTTGCACGGCTTCCTCCTCCACCAAACCCCCCACCAACCTGGATGACTCCGTGCCATCTTCCCCCGTTGGGCCCTGTGGGGTCCCAGCTGCCCCTTCTGCTGCCGAGGAGTCCAACTCCAACCTCCGCCTCTTGGACCTCCCCCCGGCTGCTGCGGCCTGGGACCCGGCACCGGACTCCTCACTCCCCGACGAGATGACAACATGGGAGGGGAGCCGGGCCTTGCGTCTCCGGCTGGCGGTGGGATCCCCGCCGCTGTGCTCCACAGCATCTTCTCCGTCCTCTTCATCAGTTGACGCTGCAGACAGGGAGAAACAAAACACAGGCATCAAGGCACTGTACAATGGACACATACACACATGACAGTTGTACATGAGTGGCATTGGCAAACCTCAGACATGTCATCACAATCCCCAACACACATGTCATTTCAACTCGCACACATGAGCCATACCACAGCCATATCGCAACTGCCAGCACCATCCATACACATACAACAGCATGAGCAGGCAAAGGTGAGCCAGACATCACATGCAACACAGGAAGTGCACCACACATGTACACACACCACCACACTTGCATGCATGTGTACACCTCTGCCAAGTGTCGCAGTGTTCAGATGGGCATCCATGTCACATCTGCCCATCAGGCTTCCACATACCGCTGTCACATGCATCCATGTTGCATCACTGTTGCACCCTTGTCAAATACACACACATGCACATGTACACAGTGCTGATACATGCAGCTGAAAACAACATACATGCGTGACATCACGGACATGTCTACTTACATACACATTCATCCAAACATGTGTGCCCACACAACTGCATTTGGCATGCAAGCCTACACACACAAGCACCATCCATGTCTCACACATTCCATCCCTCGCATGTGTTAGCCCCACGGCCCTGTACACCCCCACCCATACTCGACCCCATACAAACAGATGTGCAACCTGCACACTGCTGAAAAATCACCACACGCACAGCTCACAATCAGGATGCATGTACACTTACCGCTCGACTCCAGACGGGTCTGCCTCTCAAGGACCTGGACGTGGAGCGCTGGGGATATGCGTTCCAGGACCCTCATCTGTTCTTCCGACAAGTGGCCCTGGCGCCCCTTGGCATCCGCTGCCTTCAAGAGGCGCCGGGCCTTGTTCAGGGTCCTGGACCTGAAGTCCTCCCAGCGCTTCTTGACATGTTGGAAGTCGCGGACTGCCACCCCCTCCGCGTTGATGGCAGTCACGATGTCAGTCAAGATCCGAGTCCGTCCTTCCTTGTCGGCGCGGGAACTTCCGAAGAGGGCATCATACTGCCCCAGGACTTGCTCCACCAGGAAACAAACTTCTGTGGCACTGAAGCTGGTGCCCTTCTGCCTCTCTGGCCGGGTGTTGTCAGTGGTCTCAGATGGTGTTTGCCCCGACATGACAACCCCAGAGGCAGGAGTGGGTGGGCAACTGGGTCCTGGGGCTGGGCTGTGGAGCGATGGAATCCCAGTCGGGAGTCTTCGGTTCCAGCAGGGGTGGTCACAGCAACAGCACCCCTGGCTGATGTGCAGGCAGCAAATGGCAGGGCACGTGGGCAGCAGGCAGTCAGGCAGCAGCAGATGGCAGGTGGGAGCGTGCTTGGGACTCTGGGGGGCAGTAGTTAGGCCTTCTGGGCAGGAGCGTGGTCTTCCGTGTGCTTACGCGTGGCCAGCTTAATACGGAGTGATTTGGCACGTGAAAATCCTGCACGTCTGCGTGTAAATCGAGGAAAGGCCCTTAGCGCGTATGCACGTCAGCACGCATATGCAATTTCATTGGACCAAAGGCCCTTAGCGCGTGAGCGCGTCTGTGACGTGAGGCGCGCGGGTGTTTCCCTCATTACACGTGATGACAGAGCACACGTGGATTTCCACCAATCGCGTGTGGAACTTCCTGCGCACCCCAGAAATACACATACCCAGGCCAATCGCGTGTACGCTCACTTCCCTCCGATTACACGCGATGACACTCGGACGTGCAGTTTTACCACGTGTGCTCGCATATGCGATTTCATTGGCCCAAAGGCCACCATGCGCAGCTGTGACATCACGCGCATGGCCGTAGAGAATGGCGCGTGTAAAAATGAAGAGATACACGTCCGAGTGTCAAAGCGCGTAATTGGTGGAAATGGCCTCATTGCGTATGCGCGTCTGTGACGTGTGTATAAAAGGTATGTGTAGAACGCCATTTCCTTGTACATGCTTTTCAGGAGAGCGAGTGGGTGAAATCTGTACTTCTTGTCGGTTCACACGCGATTTACTTCACAGCGTTTCCAGTTTGTACTCCCTGTTACCTCTGACAGCTTTTTCTCTTTTCCTCTTTTTCCTGGGCCTGTTTCCTCAAACAGCGTCCCTACTACTGTTGTCCTGTCTCCTCAGACAGCGTACAATTCTTCTTTTGGCGGGGGTGTTGCCAACGCGCACACACACATATTTTTCATGCTTTTGTTCCTGGCGCACTTATCTAACATCTGTGCTTGCCCCGTGTGTCGCGTACCCCTTCAGAGGTCATTCTAGGCTGCGTGTGACACGCATACGTTCATTCTTGTGTTCCTGGGTGCCACAGCGTAGTGCAGGTTTATTTTTCCAGGCACGTGGTCTAGGAGGGGTTGTGTGCACCTTACTTCGCTTTTTTGGGGTGCCTGTGCGTTGCGTGACCCGTCATCTTTCCCCAGGGGTGACATACAGCCTTGCTAGAGCACTAGGGTACGATTACCATCTGGTACCCAACCCCTTTGACCCCCAATTGCCCAGGACAATAGTTCACATCGACTCCCATACGCACAATAACATCAGTGCCATGGCTGGGAGGCGAACAAGCCGTAAGGGTGGCAAAGGTGGCCGAGCCCCAAGTGGTGGCCGTGGTGGACGTGGCCGTGACTTGCAGGGTGCCCCTAGCCCCCCATGTGTGGAGGAGCAGTCAGGGACACCCATGCCCCCCCCCCCTGTTTGAGGTTACCGTGGCTGACACCATCCATGCTCAGCCCTTGTTGGACCAGCCCACTGTGGAACCAGACCTGGCACAGGGTGACTCCATGGCTGACTTCCAGGTCAGCAGGTCTAGGCCACGTGCGCCGGTGAACGTTGGTGTCATCAGGCCACGTGGATCAGGGGCAGCTAGGTCATCTGCTGCCCCGCGTAGGCAGGCTGGGGAGGCTGCAGGGGCAGCTGCGGCTCCATCCACCCCACCTCTCACACACCCATCCAGGACAGTGTCGTTCCAAGTCCATCATGCTGACATTCCCCCTGACACCATCACACTTGAGATAATGCCTGCACCAACTCCCATGCTGAGTGTGCAATCCCACGCTCCTGCCCCTAGTGTCCAGAGCGGCGCAGGACACTCCAGATCCCCACCACCTTCCAAGCGTAAGAGGAAGAGTGCTCGTCCAGTAGAGGCTGATGCCCCAGACACGGCTACACAGTCCGGCCCGTCAATGAAGCCCAGCTTCAATGAGGCCGAACTGAATGCACTTGTAGAGTATGTGTCCGCACATGACCGCGAAATGGTGATTGTTGCAGGATCCAAGACCACACCTGCACAACGTCAGGCACACTGGCAGACCATTGCGGACATCATACTGCCCTTGGAATCGTGAGGCGCACAGCTAATGAATGCTATAAGCGCTGGAATGACCTGAAGCGCAGGGCAAAGAATAAGCTGGCCTCAAGTCATGCCGCAACTCTAGTGACTGGAGGTGGGTCTCCAGCAGACGACATAGAACTCACTCCACATGAGCAGGTTGCTGGGACCTACGTCACGGAGGAACAGATCCAAGGCGTGGGAGAAGTGGCAGATTACAAGGCATTGTCCGGTGAGTGCACATGCATGTGTGTGTCATCCATGTGCATGGTGTGTGTGGGAGGGCTTCTGTTTGGGTGCCAGGGGAGGGTGTGTGTGCCTGAGTGGTTCGGCTCACGCATGTGCCTCTTCCTAAACATTCTTGGCAACAGCATTTGGGTATAGCAGCATCCCTTCGGCCAACATTAGACATCCAGCCCAACACCACGCCAGTTGCCCTTGGAGTGTCATCTTGCCACTACACTGTTGCTTATTTACCTCTGTTTATTCAGGCAGATTGTTTGCATACCACCACTTTTACTCGGGATTTCTCAGTCCTATTGTCACATGTCTGACATGGCTATGGTACAGTGGACTGGCTCAGTTTCGTGGACATGATTAGTTTGGACTTGTCCCTGTGCTATAGGACCATTTTTGACTGGCAGCTGCATGTTAAACATTTGAACCATTACAATGAAAATAATCAATCATATGAACAAACTGGACTGAATGAACAATTGGTGACCTCCTCTCCCTCTTCACTTCATGGCTAGGGTACATGCCATCTGTGTGATGGCATGTGTATTTGACCTGCCAATCACTGGCCAATGTGTGATGCCACTGCTAGGCAGCATGCAGCAAATGTGTTCATCTTCCATCTTGGTGTCATCAATGAGTGCCATCTGCCTCCCCATCACACGCAGTGACGGTGCATGCATGGGAGTGTTTTAGTCATGTGTGACATGTCAATCAAGTACTGTTTCTGTAGCCTCTCAGCCCTCATTGTGTGCCATAGTGCTAATGCCTGTTTCCATTTGTTTTCTTTTATGTCTTTGCAGGGGAAGACGCACCTGATACTGCTGGGGTTGTGGAGATGGTGCAGACCCAGGAGGGGTCTGAGGGCCGACCAACCACCAGTGAGGGACATGGTGTGGTGGTGGGTGAGAACCCACAACTGCTGCAGGTCGTGCTCTCAAGGGGTGTCTCTGGCTGCACCTCCCCCGAGCTGTACTCAGGTGTTGATTCGGATGATGAGACCCACGTGCCGTCGCAGGTGAGTGTTCCTGGGAGGGATTCTGTTCTGTCCGACCCACCTGCACCAGGGTAGAACCCTCAATGGGGATGTCAGTGTTGGCAGGTACGCCTTTGGTGGTTATGGATGCAGGGTCACACTCCGCGACATCTGATCCTGTTCCTGGGCCAGCAGATCAGAGGGGGAATGCAGTCCTGCAGCCTCAGGCAGTGCCGGCACAGCAAGGCGCAGTTCGCCTTGCCCCAGACAGGTGTGGTGCCCGCCGACGTGGTGGCCGTACGCCACCTGGCAATACCGCATGGGAGCAATCCATTTACGGTATGGCAACCCAACAGGCAGCATCATCAGAGATGATGGCTCAGGCCATGGATAGGGTGGCCACTTCCATTGTCCCCCCCGAAAGGCTGATGGAGCGACTACAGCAGGCAACCAACTCCATCTGCCAGTCACACAGGGAGGACATGTTGGCGTCCGACAGGGACAGGCGGGCGGCACTGGCGACTCTGCAGGAAGCCATCTCCATACAGTCCCAGGGCCACAGAGAAGCCCTGAGGCTGGAACTCCTTCACCTCAGGACGACTCTTGTTGAGCTTGAGGCTTCAACAAACCGAAGGACAGAACAGCAGCTGGAGCGTCTCACCCGTACGCTCTCAGCTGAGATGCAGGCAACTAGGGCGGAGGTCCGGGCATCCCGTGAGTTTTTGCATGGGGACCTCCGCACACTCATCCTCCAGAACGAGACCTACCACACCCGCATGCTTGCAGCCATGGAGGAACAGACTAGGGCTTTGCGTGGGCTGCCTCCCATAGTGCCACCACCTCCGCATGCAGCTGCAGAGGGTGAGGATAGCGACAGCAGTGATACTCCCACAATAGGGTAGCCGTGTAGGCCAAGAGCCCATGGAGGTGTTTTTTTTCCCGCAAGATCCACACAGGTGGGTTTTGGTGTGCACCCTGTCCTCGGACCTCCTGGGTGGCCTCCCCAACCCCCCCCCCCGGGCCCATTAATGGCCATTTTTGATTTTATTTTTTTCTTTTTTTTTTTTCTTTTTTTTTTGGGACAATGTGTTGCCTTGTGTGGCTCCCGTGGGCATACGCTGCATTGTGGCTGGGCACATGCAGGCTTGTCATGGATTTGGTTCAGATGCTTGGGTTTTTGTCACACACACCCCTCCTGCTTCCCGTTTCCATGGGCTTGCAAAGGGTGTGCCCAAGTGACATTGACGTACATGGTGACATTGGACTCCCATGAGCTGTGTGGGCAGTCTGTAGTCAATACTGTGTATACATTCATAGTGCATATTGTTGTTGTATTGTACACTGCGTGGTGTATTGATATGTGCCTCTGCATCCATCTCATCCTCCATATTTGCAGGTCCATTCCTCATGTCTTCACAATGCGGTCCACCTTGGAACTGGAGTCCATGTTGTAAGCAGTGCACCTACACTCTTGCGTGGCGCTAACACTGTATACTTGCAAGTGTTCAGAGGGCTGTCATCATCAGGTGGTGAGGCTAGCTAATTTTTAAGTCTGTAATGTCATGTTTAAGGTAGGTTGGATGTTGTGTAGGTGATTGGTATTCTTGGTAAGTATTTGGTAATGTGGGTTGTAGGTCCTGCATTACTGTGAGCATTTCATGTGTGGACATGTTTCCATTAGGGACACTGTAGCTGCTGACACTTGGGGCATGTTGTGGGGATTCATTTATTTCCTCTCACATTGCATGACATGCCATGGTGTGTTGTTTGGCCGTGCCGGGGAGGGGGTGGGTGACATGGCACTGTTTTCATGTAGTATTTTGCAAGTGGGTATTCATTTCTGCAGCATGGAAGTGTCTTTTCATGACACTGCATTGGTGGTGTTTGTATAGGTAGGGATGCACACATTGTGACACTTCCACATGAACAATCTCAGGCTGCTATGATTCTGACAGTTGACAGTCCCTTTGTTCGTCTTAATTGTCAGGTCGAGTCATCATTGCTTATCAGATGGTATGTGCCAGGCCTGTGTGCACTCCACTGGGGTGTGATTTCTATGTGAAGTAATTAGCCACCAGCTGCGTACGGGCTGCCTAACCCCGTGCCCTCTCCCCTCCCATGCGCAACGGGCGTGGATGTGGTTGAGGATGTGGGGGCACCACCATGTCCATGGCCAGGCCCCGGCGTGTTGCAACATTGTGCAGGACACATGCTGCCACTATGATCCTGCACACTACTGGGGGCGCATATAACAGCTGCCCGCCAGAACGGTCAAGGGAGCAAAAGCGTGACTTGAGCACTCCGAATGTGCGCTCCACTATGCCCCGGGTTGCAATATGGGCTGTGTTGTATCTTACCTCTGGAGGCGTGATGGGGTTCCGAATTTGCGTCATCATGTGGGTGCCCAGAGGGTAGGCACTGTCCCCTGGTGAGGAGGTGATGGGTATCATTAGTGGGGTAGTGACATAACTCTGCATCTGACATGCATGCATGTGCAGTGGCATTCATACTCACCAAGCAGCCATGTATCGCCATGCCGCCCAGCTTCTAGGTCCCGGCTTAGGGTAGACATTCGGTAAATGAAGCTGTCGTGGGTGGACCCTGGATAGTTGGCATATACTGAGGTGATGATTCCCTTAGCATTACATACTACCTGCACGTTGATGGAATGCCAGTGGTTGCGGTTCCTATAGATGTGCTCAGATGCCCTGGGGGGACGTAGTGCCACATGGGTGCAGTCAATGGCACCTAGAACTTTTGGAAATTGTGCCACACCGTAGAAATCGAGGATGGCAGCCTGCCTTTCTGCAGGTGTCCTGGGCAGGTATATGTGCCTACGGACTGATGGGCGTGCAGTGATGATGTTCAAGACCTGGTGTAGGCAGCGTGACTGTGTGGCCTGTGACACCCCACCCACTATGGCACTTGTCCGCTGAAATGATCCTGTGTCCAAGAAGTGCAGTACATTGAGGACCTTCTCCAGGGGGCTGAGTGCTTGGGAGAACAGGGTGGGTGATGTGAGGTCATCCTCCCACTCACTGACCAGGTCCAGTATTATGTGTGGGGGAAACCTGTACCTCCCATACACCTGGTCATCAGGCATCCCAAAAAGGCTGGTTCTGGGAGTGAAAATTCGGGCCCACACTATCCTCCTCCTCCTTTGGTAACCCACGGCCACTGCTGCTAGGAATGGTATATTCATCCTGGCGTATGAGCTTGTTTGTTGTTTGCGTGCACTTTTATGCTGCGCAGGTCGACGTATGCCTGCTTCATGCTGGCGTACGTGTCTCAGGATTGGACCATTTTTCGGAACGTCGTAGGCGAACGTGTGAATCTTCCCGGCCACCCCAGGAATACACGTAGCATGCTCTCACAGGCACAGTCGCGGGTAAATATTCCCGCCCACCCCTGGAATACATGTAACCCACTCTCACAGGCCCAATCACGTGTGGAAGTTCACGCGCACCCCGAAGTACACGTACCCAGGCCAATCGCGTGTGGGACTTCCCGCACACCCCGAAGTACACGTACCCAGGAAAATCGCGTGTGGAAGTTCACGCGCACCCCGAAATACACGTACCCAGGCTAATCGCGTGTGGAACTTCCCGCGCACCCCGAGGTACACATACCCAGGCCAATCGCGTGTGGAACTTCCCGCGCACCCCGAAGTACACATACCCAGTCAAATCGCACGGCTGGAGGGTGGGGGTGGTGGGAGACATGAGTGGGGGCCTGGTGGAGGCTGCCCCTGGTGGCTGGGGGGTGGGGGTGGTGGGAGAAATGAGTGGGGGCCTGGTGGAGGCTGCCTCTGGTGGCTGGGGGGTGAGGGTGGTGGGAGACATGAGTTGGACATAAGTGGGGGCCTGGTGGAGGCTGCCCCTGGTGGCTGGGGGGTGGGGGTGGTGGGAGACATGAGTGGGGCCTGGTGGAGGCTGCCCCTGGTGGTTGGGGGTGGTGGGAGACATGAGTGGGGGCCTGGTGGAGGGTGCCCCTGGTGGCTGGGGGTGGTGGGAGACATGAGTGGGGGCCTGGTGGAGGCTGCCCCTGCACTGCTGGGGGGTGGGGTGGTGGGAGACATGAGTGGGGGCTTGGTGGAGGCTGCCCCTGGTGGCTGGGGGGTGGGGGTGGTGGGAGACATGAGTGGGGGCCTGGTGGAGGCTGCCCCTGCACTGCTGGGGGGGGGTGGTGGGAGACATGAGTGGGGGCCTGGTGGAGGCTGCCCCTGGTGGCTGGGGGTGGTGGGAGACATGAGTGGGGGCCTGGTGGAGGCTGCCCCTGCACTGCTGGGGGGTGGGGGTGGTGGGAGACATGAGTGGGGGCCTGGTGGAGGCTGCCCCTGGTGGCTGGGGGGTGAGGGTGGTGGGAGACATGAGTTGGACATGAGTGGGGGACTGGTGGAGGCTGCCCCTGGTGGTTGGTGGGTGGGGGTGGTTTTAGACATGAGTGGGGGCCTGGTGGAGGCTGCCCCTGCACTGCTGGGGGGTGGGGGTGGTGGGAGACATGAGTGGGGGCCTGGTGGAAGGTGCCCCTGGTGGCTGGGGGGTGGGGGTGGTGGGAGACATGAGTGGGGGCCTGGTGGAGGCTGCCCCTGCACTGCTGGGGGGTGGGGGTGGTGGGAGACATGAGTGGGGGCTTGGTGGAGGCTGCCCCTGGTGGCTGCGGGGTGGGGGTGGTGGGAGACATGAGTGGGGGCCTGGTGGAGGCTGCCCCTGCACTGCTGGGGGGTGGGGTGGTGGGAGACATGAGTTGGGGCTTGGTGGAGGCTGCCCCTGGTGGCTGGGGGGTGGGGGTGGTGGGAGACATGAGTGGAGGCCTGGTGGAGGCTGCCCCTGCACTGCTGGGGGGTGGGGGTGGTGGGAGACATGAGTAGGGGCCTGGTGGAGGCTGCCCCTGGTGGCTGGGGGGTTGAGGTGGTGGAGACATGAGTGGGGGCCTGGTGGAGGCTGCCCCTGCACTGCTGGGGGGTGGGGGTGGTGGGAGACATGAGTGGGGGCCTGGTGGAGGCTGCCCCTGCACTGCTGGGGGGTGGGGGTGGTGGGAGACATGAGTGGGGGCCTGGTGGAGGCTGCCCCTGGTGGCTGGGGGGTGGGGGTGGTGGGAGACATGAGTGGGGGCCTGGTGGAGGGTGCCCCTGGTGGCTGGGGGGTGGGGGTGGTGGGAGACATGAGTGGGGGCCTGGTGGAGGCTGCCCCTGCACTGCTGGGGGGTGGGGGTGGTGGGAGACATGAGTGGGGGCTTGGTGGAGGCTGCCCCTGGTGGCTGGGGGGTGGGGGTGGTGGGAGACATGAGTGGGGGCCTGGTGGAGGCTGCCCCTGCACTGCTGGGGGGTGGGGGTGGTGGGAGACATGAGTTGGGGCTTGGTGGAGGCTGCCCCTGGTGGCTGGGGGGTGGGGGTGGTGGGAGACATGAGTGGAGGCCTGGTGGAGGCTGCCCCTGCACTGCTGGGGGGTGGGGGTGGTGGGAGACATGAGTAGGGGCCTGGTGGAGGCTGCCCCTGGTGGCTGGGGGGTTGAGGTGGTGGAGACATGAGTGGGGGCCTGGTGGAGGCTGCCCCTGCACTGCTGGGGGGTGGGGGTGGTGGGAGACATGAGTGGGGGCCTGGTGGAGGCTGCCCCTGCACTGCTGGTGGGTGGGGGTGGTGGGAGACATGAGTGGGGGCCTGGTGGAGGCTGCCCCTGGTGGCTGGGGGGTGGGGGTGGTGGTAGACATGGGTGGGGGCCTGGTGGAGGCTGCGCCTGGGGGGTGGGGGTGGTGGGAGACATGAGTGGGGGCCTGGTGGAGGCTGCCCCTGCACTGCTGGGGGGTGGGGGTGGTGGGAGACATGAGTGCGGGCCTGGTGGAGGCTGCCCCTGCACTGCTGGGGGGGTGGGGGTGGTGGGAGACATGAGTGGGGGCCTGGTGGAGGGTGCCCCTGGTGGCTGGGGGGTGGGGGTGGTGGGAGACATGAGTGGGGGCCTGGTGGAGGCTGCCCCTGCACTGCTGGGGGGTGGGGGTGGTGGGAGACATGAGTGGGGGCTTGGTGGAGGCTGCCCCTGGTGACTGGGGGGTGGGGGTGGTGGGAGACATGAGTGGGGGCCTGGTGGAGGCTGCCCCTGCACTGCTGGGGGGTGGGGGTGGTGGGAGACATGAGTTGGGGCTTGGTGGAGGCTGCCCCTGGTGGCTGGGGGGTGGTGGGAGACATGAGTGGAGGCCTGGTGGAGGCTGCCCCTGCACTGCTGGGGGGTGGGGGTGGTGGGAGACCTGAGTAGGGGCCTGGTGGAGGCTGCCCCTGGTGGCTGGGGGGTTGAGGTGGTGGAGACATGAGTGGGGGCCTGGTGGAGGCTGCCCCTGCACTGCTGGGGGGTGGGGGTGGTGGGAGACCTGAGTAGGGGCCTGGTGGAGGCTGCCCCTGGTGGCTGGGGGGTTGAGGTGGTGGAGACATGAGTGGGGGCCTGGTGGAGGCTGCCCCTGCACTGCTGGGGGGTGGGGGTGGTGGGAGACATGAGTGGGGGCCTGGTGGAGGCTGCCCCTGCACTGCTGGGGGGTGGGGGTGGTGGGAGACATGAGTGGGGGCCTGGTAGAGGCTGCCCCTGGTGGCTGGGGGGTGGGGGTGGTGGGAGACATGGGTGGGGGCCTGGTGGAGGTTGCCCCTGGGGGGTGGGGGTGGTGGGAGACATGAGTGGGGGCCTGGTGGAGGCTGCCCCTGCACTGCTGGGGGGTGGGGGTGGTGGGAGACATGAGTGCGGGCCTGGTGGAGGCTGCCCCTGCACTGCTGGGGGGGTGGGGGTGGTGGGAGACATGAGTGGGGGCCTGGTGGAGGGTGCCCCTGGTGGCTGGGGGGTGGGGGTGGTGGGAGACATGAGTGGGGGCCTGGTGGAGGCTGCCCCTGCACTGCTGGGGGGGTGTGGGGGTGGTGGGAGACATGAGTGGGGGCCTGGTGGAGGCTGCCCATGCACTGCTGGGGGGTGGGGGTGGTGGGAGACATGAGTGGGGGCTTGGTGGAGGCTGCCCCTGGTGGCTGGGGGGTGAGGGTGGTGGGAGACATGAGCTGGACATGAGTGGGGGCCTGGTGGAGGCTGCCCCTAGTGGCTGAGGTGTGGGGGTGGTGGGAGACATGAGTGGGGGCCTCGTAGAGGCTGCCCCTGCACTGCTGGGGGGTGGGGGTGGTGGGAGACATGAGTGGGGGCTTGGTCGAGGCTGCCCCTGGTGGCTGGGGGGTGGGGGTGGTGGGAGACATGAGTGGGGCCTGGTGGAGGCTGCCCCTGCACTGCTGGGGGGTGGGGGTGGTGGGAGACATGAGTGGGGGCCTGGTGGAGGCTGCCCCTGGTGGCTGGGGGTGGGGGTGGTGGGAGACATGAGTGGGGGCCTGGTGGAGGCTGCCCCTGCACTGCTGGGGGGTGGGGGTGGTGGGAGACATGAGTGGGGGCCTGGTGGAGGCTGCCCCTGATGGCTGGGGGGTGGGGGTGGTGGGAGACATGAGTGGGGGCCTGGTGGAGGCTGCCCTGGTGGCTGGGGGGTGAGGGTGGTGGGAGACATGAGTTGGACATGAGTGGGGGACTGGTGGAGGCTGCCCCTGGTGGCTGGGGGGTGGGGGTGGTGGGAGACATGAGTGGGGGCCTGGTGGAGGCTGCCCCTGGTGGCTGGGGGGTGGGGGTGGTGGGAGACATGAGTGGGGGCCTGGTGGAGGGTGCCCCTGGTGGCTGGGGGGTGGGGGTGGTGGGAGACATGAGTGGGGGCCTGGTGGAGGCTGCCCCTGCACTGCTGGGGGGTGGGGGTGGTGGGAGACATGAGTGGGGGCTTGGTGGAGGCTGCCCCTGGTGGCTGGGGGGTGGGGGTGGTGGGAGACATGAGTGGGGGCCTGGTGGAGGCTGCCCCTGCACTGCTGGGGGTGAGGGTGGTGGGAGACATGAGTTGGGGCTTGGTGGAGGCTGCCCCTGGTGGCTGGGGTGTGGGGGTGGTGGGAGACATGAGTGGGGGGCCTGGTGGAGGCTGCCCCTGCACTGCTGGGGGGTGGGGGTGGTGGGAGACATGAGTGGGGGCCTGGTGGAGGCTGCCCCTGGTGGCAGGGGGGTTGGGGTGGTGGAGACATGAGTGGGGGCCTGGTGGAGGCTGCCCCTGCACTGCTGGGGGGTGGGGTGGTGGGAGACATGAGTGGGGGCCTGGTGGAGGCTGCCCCTCCACTGCTGGGGGGTGGGGGTGGTGGGAGACATGAGTGGGGGCCTGGTGGAGGCTGCCCCTGGTGGCTGGGGGGTGGGGGTGGTGGGAGACATGGGTGGGGGCCTGGTGGAGGCTGCCCCTGGTGGCTGGGGGGTGGCTGTGGTGGGAGACATGAGTGGGGGCCTGGTGGAGGCTGCCTCTGCACTGCTGGGGGGTGGGGGTGGTGGGAGACATGAGTGGGGGCCTGGTGGAGGCTGCCCCTGCACTGCTGGGGGGTGGGGGTGGTGGGAGACATGAGTGGGGGCCTGGTGGAGGCTGCCCCTGGTGGCTGGGGGGTGGGGGTGGTGGGAGACATGAGTGGGGGCCTGGTGGAGGCTGCCCCTGCACTGCTGGGGGGTGGGGTGGTGGGAGACATGAGTGGGGGCCTGGTGGAGGCTGCCCCTGCACTTCTGGAGGGTGGGGGTGGGGGGAGACATGAGTGGGGCTTGGTGGAGGCTGCCCCTGGTGGCTGGGGGGTGAGGGTGGTGGGAGACATGAGCTGGACATGAGTGGGGGCCTGGTGGAGGCTGCCCCTGGTGGCTGGGGGTGGGGGTGGTGGGAGACATGAGTGGGGGCCTGGTGGAAGCTGCCCCTGCACTGCTGGGGGGTGGGGGTGGTGGGAGACATGAGTGGGGGCTTGGTGGAGGCTGCCCCTGGTGGCTGGGGGGTGAGGGTGGTGGGAGACATGAGTTGGACATGAGTGGGGGCCTGGTGGAGGCTGCCCCTGGTGGCTGGGGGGTGGGGGTGGTGGGAGACATGAGTGGGGGCCTGGTGGAGGGTGCCCCTGGTGGCTGGGGGGTGGGGGTGGTGGGAGACATGAGTGGGGGCCTGGTGGAGGCTACCCCTGGTGGCTGGGGGGTGGGTGTGGTGGGAGACATGAGTGGGGTTTGGTGGAGGCTGCCCCTGGTGGCTGTGGGATGGGGGTGGTGGGAGACATGAGTGGGGGCCTGGTGGAGGCTGCCCCTGCACTGCTGGGGGGTGTGGGTGGTGGGAGACATGAGTGGGGGCCTGGTGGAGGCTGCCCCTGATGGCTGTGGGATGGGGGTGGTGGGAGACATGAGTGGGGGCCTGGTGGAGGCTGCCCCTGCACTGCTGGGGTGTGGGGGTGGTGGGAGACATGAGTGGGGGCCTGATGGAGGCTTCCCCTGGTGGCTGGGGGGTGGGGGTGGTGGGAGACATGAGTGGGGGGCTGGTGGAGGCTGCCCCTGCACTGCTGGGGGGTGGGGGTGATGGGAGACATGAGTGGGGGCCTGGTGGAGGCTGCCCCTGATGGCTGGGGGTGGGGGTGGTGGGAGTCATGAGTGGGGGCCTGGTGGAGGCTGCCCCTGGTGGCTGGGGGTGGGGGTGGTGGGAGACATGGGTGGGGGCCTGGTGGAGGCTGCCCCTGAACTGCTGGGGGGTGGGGGTGGTGGGAGACATGAGTGGGGGCCTGGTGGAATCTGCCCCTGGTGGCTCGGGGATGGGGGTGGTGGTAGACATGGGTGGGGGCCTGGTGGAGGCTGCCCCTGCACTGCTGGGGGAAGGGAGTGGTGGGAGACATGAGTGGGGTCTGGTGGAGGCTGCCCCTGGTGGCTCTGGGGTGGGGGTGGTGGTAGACATGGGTGGGGGCCTGGTGGAGGCTGCCCCTGCACTGCTGGGGGGTGGGGGTGGTGTGAGACATGAGTGGGGGCCTGGTGGAGGCTGCCCCTGGTGGCTGGGGGGTGGGGGTGTTGGTAGACATGGGTGGGGGCCTGGTGGAGGGTGCCCCTGACTGCTGGGGGGTAGGGGGTGGTGGGAGACATGGGTGGGGGCCTGGTGGAGGCTGCCCCTGCACTGCTGGGGGGTGGGGGTGCAGGGGGACATGAGTGGGGGCCTGATGGAGGCTGCCCCTGGTGGCTGTGGGATGGGGGTGGTGGGAGACATGAGTGGGGGCCTGGTGGAGGCTGCCCCTGCACTGCTGGGGGGTGGGGGTAATAGGGGACATGAGTGGCGGCCTGGTGGAGGCTGCCCCTGGTTGCTGGGGGGTGGGGGTGGTGGGAGACATGTGTTGGTGATCACTAGTACAAGGTGACATGTGGGTTGGCTGTTGGGCATGGCCATGGTGGATGGGTTGCCTGTGGGACATGAGCAGGGGTGCAGGGTAGTACCCTGTGGTGTGGGCTGCCTGCAGGGGCCGTGGAGGGTGTAGAGGGAACACCTGGGGGGACCCACATGGCCAAATCACGTGTAGCATTCCCCGGCACCACCGAAATACACGTACCCTGCAGAAATCGCGTGTGAATCTTCCGCGCACATCAGAATACACGTACCCAGGCCAATCGCGTGTGGAACTTCCCGCGCACCCCCACCTAGCCAGCCCAATCGCGTGTGGAACTTCCTGCGCACCCGGTAGTACACGTACCCAGGCCAATCGCGTGTGGAACTTCCCACGCACCCCCACCTACCCAGGCCAATCGCATGTGGAACTTCCCGCGCACCTCGAAGTACACATACCCAGGCTAATCGCGTGTGGAACTTCCCGCGCACCCAGGAACACGCGCACACGCTATTTTTCACACAGCTGGTGTCCGTGTTTGTCGGGGTCCCTTTGCACCTCATTTGTCCTAGAGGGCCACTGTATGGGCCATTCATCATGGCTGTATATGGGTGCTTTTTGTTAGCGCACATTTTGGCGCACATTTTTTTCAGTCGCAGGGGCGCTACCGCCTGCTTTCTTGTGGCGTACTTGTTTGGCCCTGTGTGCGTCTTTGACCGTGCGCTGGTTTGCCCTATTCGATTCCATGAATATGGGTTGTAGGCGAGCGTGTGGGCGTTCCGCGCACTTGCCTCCTGTACTTCACCCGTGACGCCCATATTTTCACGCGTTGTTCCCCATTCCGAGTGTTACTCCCCGTGTTACGCCTACCTTTGTGATGTGCTCCGCGCTATGTGCGATTTCGCAGTGGCCATGGCGCACGCTGTTGGATGACCTGTGCGCCGGCGTGCGGGGCGCACATTTTTAGCGCACATCCAATGTTTTTCTCGCGCACGGACTTCCATGAATCGCTGTGCGCTGGTTTTCCTGCACTGCGATTTTCGCACTTTTCCTGCGATTCGCACGTTTTGGCACCTCTGCGCGGGAATTTTCGGCGCACATTAATTCCATGAATCAACCCCTTAATCTCGCAGTCCTAGTCTGGATTAGTTTTAGAGAGTTAAGGGAGGAAAGAGGCAGATTAAGGAAGAGGCGGTTTCAGTAGTCCAGCCTAGAGCGAACCAGAGCTCTAGAGACATTGAGTTTCTGGAGGAAGGTGAGGAAAGGAAGAATACCTCTGAGGAGGTGTAGCTGAAAGTGATTGTTCTTGGCAAGGTCAGCAATATGAGGGGAGAAGGAAAGAGAGGGCTTGAAGATGACCCCTAGGTTGTTTGCCTCACAAGAGGGTGAGGGGAGGGGGGTCTAATGAGGGGTCCAGAGAGTAGAAGGGAAGGAGGGGGGTTTCCAATAAGAAGAATCTCTGTCTTACTGGCATTAAGACAGAAATCATAAGCAGCACACCATGCCTCAATAGCAGTCAGACACTCAGGAAGGCGAGAGGAAGGAGAGGAGGTAGAGGGTGTAAGCTTAAAGGAGAGCTGAGTGTCATCCACATAGCACTGGAAGTGAGGCAAGAAGGAGGAGATCAGGGGGGCAAGGGGAGCAAGGTAAATGCAAAAAAGCCATGGTGAAAGGATAGAGCCCTGAGGGACCATGTCAAAGGCAGAGGACAGGTCAAGGAGGATGAGAACAGAGGGAGAGTTGAAGTCGCGGTTTGAGAGCAGATCTTCATGGGTGTTCAGGAGAGCAGTTTCCATGCCTCTGGCTCCTCTGAAGCCAGACTGGTGGTGGTGAAGACAACCAACAGATTCAGTGTGACAGTTTAGTTGGGAGATGACCAACCTCTCCAAAGGTTTTCCCAAGAAGGGAGTAGTTGAGATAAGGCAGTAGTTTGCCTGGCAGGAAGGGTCCGCAGATGGCTTTTTTAGGAGGGCATGCACAAATGAGTGTTTGAGAGGTGATGGGAAGGAGCCAGTGGCAAAAGAGTGAACTAGGCCAGTGAGGGAGTGAGGGTGGCAATATTTTCCTTGATAGTTCTAGAGGAGCAGGGAAGCAATTGTTTGGAGTCTTTCATAGAGCGAACAGTCTTGGTGACCTTGTTGATGCTTTGGAAGAGAATGAAGCGAGTAGGAGGGATGGAGAGAGAGGGGCCAAGAGATGCCTGGGTGCAGGTGGAGGCGCGAGGGGAGCAGAGGAGGGTGAGGACAGGATGTCCTGAGTTTTTGTTGAGAAGTGGGAGGGCAAAGCCATGCAGAGGGACTGGGAGCTAGAGACTGCAGTAGGATTGGCAAGCTCCTTACAGATTTTGTTCAGCCGTGTTATTTGTGGCCCAACAGATGCAGCCTTGCATATGGCCCCGCTTCTTGGACCGGATGGAATATCTGTAGTGCCTATGGAGGAGGTAACAGGCCAGTTTGTCAGAGGATGTGCGTGAAGCCAGCCACTTTTGTTCAGCAACTCTGCACTTGCTTTTCAGCGCGACAAGCTCAGAATCATACCAACTGTTGTACTTGCAGTCAGGCTTCATACGGATCATCACACCAGAGGCAAGGATGTCAAGAGTGTCGGAGATGGAGAGGTGAAGTTTAGCAAGGACTGAGTCAGAGTGAGTGTCAATAGAAGGGATCGAATAAGAGTGTTAAAAGCAGTGACAGAGCTGGCATTGAACCACGTCTCGCTGAGGATGTTGAGGACAAAATCTTCAATGAGGTGACAGATGTCAGAGGAGTGCTTGACAGGAGTGAGAATTAAGGGTGGCTACGTGAAGCTGGTTGCCACCTTTAAAGGTTTTCCGAGGGGGGTACAGGGACATGATTCCACCACTGTGGGGCTTCGGGGAGGCAGGCAGGAGAAAGAAAGAGGAGTGGCAGGAGAAGGACAGAATTTAATGAGAGATGGTAGATGTCTCTCAAGAAGGAGTAGATTGGGACGAGGGCCCTGGGCCATGATAATGCCATTCACGTAGACAGTGATGGTGCACCCGGATGATGGACAAAGCACTTCCCATCTGGTTCCACCATTAATAGGTGAGGAAGAGAAAGGGAGGAGGATAGAAACCATATGGGGAGCCCATAGGTCTGGAGAGGTAATGACAAAGAGAATGCCAGTAATAGTCTGCCTGGAGAGAGCATTGACATAGGTGTCGCCAATGGGCAGACCTGGATTAGCGACAATGAGACCCTTCTTAAACTTCTTTCTGCCAGGCTTCGAAAGAGAGGGAGGATAGGTAATAGAGTAGCAGTTAGAATAGACAGGGGAGATGGAGAGCACCATGAAGATGGGTGGGCGGAGAGGAAGAGGGAAGAGGATGCCTAGGTGAGGGAGTGAGAGGAGAGCTGCACGAGCATGCAAAACTCACCAGGCAGCCTAGCAGTCAAGCAGGCAGGGCTGATGGAGGTGCTGTAAACACGATTTGCACCCAGCAAAATAGCATAATTCTTTCTTACAAAACTCAGGACTAGAGTTTAGACTTAGTGAGAATGCCAAGAAGAATACACAGCGTCACAGTTACAAGGGCAGGACCTAATCACACACGGGGGAGAGGGTAGTACACCATAAATGCAAGGCTTAGAATGCAGTTAAAAGACATGCAAAAATTACAAATAGATTTTAAATAATTTCCCACGGCACACCAGAAATACAAGGCTTAGAATGCAGTTGAAAGACAAGTAAACATTACAACAAGATTTGAATTTTCCACAACACACCAGAAATGCAAGGCTTAGAATGCAGTTGAAAGACAAGTAAACATTACAACTAGATTTGATTTTCCCACAGCACATCAGAAATGTAAGGCTTAGAATGCAGGTTAAAGTATAAACTACGTCTAGATTCAGTAGTCCAACAACCATAGTAGCAGCATATTGAGTAGGGCCTGCAGTTACAGAATGCTAAGCATCAGGCCAAAGGAGGCTCAGCATAAGAGGGTAAGTAGTGTGAGAGTTCAAAAGCCCCAGAAGGCCAGTACAGTAGCAGTTAGTCAAGAGAGGAGAGTTAGGATGCTTGAGCAGCTCGCACTAGTACCAGTTGGATTGTGCACCACAGGGGTTATGCAGGGAGAAGCAAGATACTCCCCAAAAAATGCTGTGTCTCATGTCTAGCTCATGGGTTGAGGGCAGCAACGTGAACGCGGCAGCAAGAGGAGATAGCGTAAGTGTGCAGGGAGGGTGAGAAACGTTGTGAGTTGAGCGCACAGAGATGCTCTTAGCCTGTGGTCAATGGGAAGAAAGTTTTATACCATCTGAGCAGCATGGCAAAGTGAAGCAGCATGTCGGCCAGGGCCACACAGGCCAGACAGGGGTCTTAGTGTGGGCATTTGGTGGGGCCCGGCTCAGCCTGTCAGCTCCCCAGATTGTCCTTTAGGGGAAAGAGAGGGCCAATCACAGCATCATTAGGGATGGCAGACCAGGCACTCCTGTGTCGAAAATGGTGGCAGCCATGTTGGAAAAGGTAAAGGCCCCAACAGAATTAACAGCCCAACTGGGCTACACGGCCACTTGCAGTGCAGTCAGAATCATCAAGTGCAAAGCCCACACATAGGATTTGCCTGCAGCCCCACTGGGCAATTTAGTTGAATTTTGTTCAGCTGCAACAATCAATGTAGCTGTTCATAAGGGAGATATCTCTGTGCAGTCATTTAATTTAGCTGTGGACAGACATTAATATATCTGCAGTTTTAGATATACAAGTGCAAGAACACAACCTAGCTGTGCTACAAATAATCTAGCTATGCAACAAACATAATTAAAATCTGAAGAAAAAATAATCCTGCTGTGAAAGTTAATCTACCTTTGAAACAGTCAATCTGGATGTGCAATAAAATAAAGTGCTTGTGCAGAGTGAAGTAGTCCAGTTGCAGCAGTCAGTGTAGTTGTGCACAATGTTGGTCTATCTATACATAACAAATAATTAAGCTGCTCAACAATTAAACTGTGCAGCAATTAATGTAGCTGTGCAAGAATCAATCTAGATCTGCAACACAGGTATATGGCCGTGCAAAGTGAATTCGTCTATCTGCAACAATAAATGTACCAGTGCCTAAAGAAAATAATAATTAATGTTATGACTGTTATGGGCAACAATCAATCTAGTTGTGCAATAAAATGATGTAGCTGTAGCTTGTATGATGTTGAATTTTGGATTTGCATTTTTTGTCATCATATCTTCGTATTTAATTTGGAATTGTGGCTTATTGGTTGCAGCTCACTAAAACAGGGTGGCACATTTGTCTTTGTGTATGTCTCAGTCTTTGTGTGTGTGAGAGTGTGTGCTCTGAACTGTACTGTTTAAGGCCTACTATCGTATTGGTTGGGATAAAAGGGGACGGTGAACTTACCAGTGCAGTAATGTGTGCACCGCTGTATTTTGGGCCCATGTACACCATAAATGCTGCATGGATGTTGACACATGTAGATAACCCTATAAGATGTCCATCGTTTGCATCTATGGGGTATCAGTTTTGCAAATGGCACAGGTACATGAAGCAAATTACTCCTTTGGTAAATGTAACCAGATTTGGGGGGTGGGAGGTCACTGTGAGGTTGGGTGTTCAGTTTCATTATACATGTCTGTGAGTGTAATAATGGGTGTAGTGTCGGAATTCATAGTGAGTGTAGTGTGTTAGTAGCCATTCTGGCGATTATTTTTGGTGGGATAATATGTATTTGTTGTATGCAGGCTCTAGTCTGTGTTTGTCACGACTGTGGGTGTGCTTGGGTTTGCTAGTGAGAATCCCAAGGGCATGGAATATTATAGTCCTGTGAATACACAGAGGCATACATACTTGGAATAAGATATTTCTTCCATCCATACCTCCTGCATGACTTCATCCATGTTTCTCTGCCATTCTGCCAACAGTGCGCCTGGCCAGAAATGCCATACCCAACGCTGGCTTTTAAGCGCTCAGTTGCTCTTGAGCTAGATTCGTGCGATAAACGATAAACTAACATAAAGTCATGTTTAAAAGTTGTCATTGATGCATTTATTTTTATTGGGACTGTGTACATTTGAATGTATTTGCACTTTTTGTATTTACTTATGTACATACTAATATTTCCTTCAGTGCTTACTGACAATACATGAATAACAAAGTAAATGCATTTTCACTAGCATAGTTAAGGTTTCCCAATATCACTGTAGCATTTCATGTTTCTCTCCTTCATTTTATGTTTTTTTTGTGACTGTGATTTGGCAACTATCCTGTAAACAATGTTGAAGGTATTAATAGTTTACCACATTTGAGTCATGAACTTTGCCATATTCTCAATTGGTTTACCTATTTTCAATTGCTTCCCTTACCACAAATTGCAGCATGTGTCCTGAAAGAAGGACCACTGACTGTTCTGGTGGATTGGTGACCAATTTATTAGTAAGGAGCAAGCCACAGGAGAGCAACAAACCAACGACAGCACAAGACTTCACCACATGTGAGCACCCTCTTCCCTCCAAACACTGTTCTCTTATACCCAACGGAACACATGCATTTCAATGGAATGGGACATCCAGACAGGGCAGGGGATCATACTGAAACAATGTTACAGGCAGGGACCAAACCTCCAGCATACAAGTCTTTGATAGCAGCTGTGTTCTCACATGTGGAGACAGTGTTATCAGGAAGGACAGCATAAAGTGATACATTTAGTTGAGCTGAATATACTCCTCAAAGATTCACACTGTCTGAGGCAGGTGAGCTTGCTTACAGTATGATGACTTCCGTCTTCTAAAACCGCTTTTCTCAGAAAGTGGGAGCCTAAAACACGCTTGCATATGCCAAAAGGGAAACATATCAGATGTGAGAGATGTGAAGGCTAGCATGGCTACACACCAGATGAAGAGCCTACCTCGCAATGACATGCACAGTAAAGCGTAAAGCATCACCCTGCATGGGAAAGAAACAGTGTTTAATAATGGCAGTTTGCAGGATCTACTCAATATTATAATGCTGCAGTACATTAGGGGAGTACATACAATTTTCCAAACCTGAATTCCCCCTACCCTTGTATGTCTGTGAAATGTCACGGATGGTACTGGAATTCTGGGTGCCTTATTTTTGATAGTTTTCTTTCTGGTTGTGGTCTGAGGTGGTGTTTTGCAGTTATTTCTGGCTTCTCTTGCTTTCCTACTGAAGCCAACATCTCTTACTGGGAACCTTTATTCATTGAAGCTGTTACTATATGCATAGTGATGTTATATTTGTGAATATTTATTTTTTACATGTACTATTTTCAAGCTTTATTTATTTGACTAGTCATTCAAAGTCATTTGATTAGAATTTAAATCTGGTCCTATATAGCATGAACAAAGATAGGAAGCAATGGAGTGCAGTTTAATGATGGTTGAGGATTACAACAAAAGTGTGGAGCTATTAACTGTACTTCCTGTTGCTACTTATGAAGTTTTTGTTTAGTTTCTTTTGCTAAGACTGGAATATCAAAGGAAATATCGAGGCCTCATACCACCAAAAATGAAATACGATAGTCACGAGTTCAAAAGTACATGTACTGTTTATTGGTCAGATAGCTATCTGGCTCCCAATGCCTGGCAGTGAGTATCAGCAGACACTGTGAGGGGAGGAGTGCTGGACATCTCAAAAACATCAGTATTTATACATTTTCTCATAACGCCAGACAAATCGTCCAGCCCCGCTTTGTGTTATACATTCACTAGGGTTCATAGCCAGTTCACATAACTAATACAGGTTTAAACAACTATACATTGTTCAATGTTTTCCTCAAAAACTAGACATGTTTTTCTGCACATACGATACAATGGTAACATTTGCTTTCAAGCTTAAAGTTAATCCAATTTCAAGGAACGTACACACAGATTTCTGCAAAGGCACACAGTTTCAGCTATTGAACATTCTGTTCCACTGTTTGAATGAGGATGACGCTATTGATACAGACAACATCTAAATTACTGTTCAGTTCAACTCTAGTTTAGCTCCAAGGTTTCTTAGTGCAGGACAAACAATCCACTTTCAGCAGCCTCAACATGTTTGTTTACGTTGACACAGTACAACTTTCATTTTTTTCTGCTGGAGCCAAAAACACAAAGTTTAACATGAGACTGAAAGCAGGAGTTAATCAAAATGGCGGATGACTTTAAAATGGCGGCGTAGTCAGCCTTATTCAGTTTCATTCAATTGCGATTTTCAATTCAATGCGAATGTGCTTAGGCCAATGTTTGTTTCTAGGCGGTATTATGTGAAATATACTTTAACAAAGCCTCCTTTTGGCCTAACCCAAGAGTATTTATTCAAACACCAGCATTATCCAAAAACCATGTATCATTGTCAGAACATCCCATAGGTGTTAAAACTCGCTTTTCAAGTTTGTTAAGATTAGTCCCATCAAAATTCCCAGGGACAATATCGTTCCATCGGCCAAAGAATAATGCCCTAAGTGAAGCATAGCAAGCAGTAGTTAAAGGGAGTGGATGTATATACCAGCCAGTCCCTTTTCCCCATGTTGTGGCAAATGCGAACACACCCAGCAATTGTCTTATTAAAATGGCATGGATTGCATTCATAATCATTGAAAGAGTTTTATTATAATAGCCCCCTCTGTGTTGGAGGTCTCGAGGATGAAGAGTATGCAAATGCACATAAGGTGGAGACACAGTGGGGATACTTGCAGTTGGTCACAAGACATCAAGCAGATGTGCATTTTCCAACCAGCAAAATCCAAAAGTCATTCCAATTATAAAACAAGCTGTTATTGTGACCAGTGTCCATTTGGCCCTAGAGGACCATGACCCTTGACGAGCAGATTTATCATCAGAAAAGTGGTCAGCATCCTTTTTTGTACGAGTGGCCTATAAAATAGGCATAGTTTCTCAGCATCCGTTAAGAAGCCTCACGGTTAGGCTTTTTTAGTTCATCCGTGTTTGGAACCTGACCACGTGGCTTATGTTGATTGAAGGTAACTTTGCCGGTCCCTACCTCTTATTTATATGCAGCAGAGGAATGATGAGGGACTTGCTCAACAGTGGTTTATTGTGGGTTTCTTGTGGGCACAGCCTAGCTGCACTTTCCTATCCCATTTACATTAATGCAATGTCTGCAACTCTACACCTAAATCCGATTCATTGGTTGCAGATTGTACCTCGAGGTACAGGATGGCCAGTGAACAAAGTGTCGTCATTTCCAGAAGAAAATGAAGAAGCAGAAGCAAGATTGATCGACGGTGAAGAAGAATTTGAAGAAGAAGCAACAATCTCCCCAGGCCCAACAGGCTCAGGAAGGATTTCCGTGACACCCTCAGTGTCGATTAGAGCAGGCGCGCTGTGAGTGTTAAGATCAACAATTCCCTTCTCCTCCCCTTTGTCGTAGGGCAGAGGAAAAGGAATCCTCTTCACATATGTCGCGTTGATCCAGTGCTTCTTCCCAGTTACTCGTACAGCGGTCTGTGTGGCCAAAAGTACAGGAATACTGAAAAAAGCGTTTTTCAAATCCACAACACTAAAATGCGTAGCCGAGGCTGGAATCATAGTCAATATTTTATTAACATCAGGTACAATCGGAAAGTGTGCAGCAACAACCTTATTAATGGTGCGCAAGTCAATAATTAAACGAAAAGAAATCGCATTATCCCCTTTCTTATAAACTGGTAGAATCGGACTATTACAAATGCTCCCTGCAATTTCCTCAATCACAGCTATGCGTACAAAATCAGAAATAATGCTCTTCAAAGCCTGTTCACCTTCAACCGAAATCTTAAACTGCAGAATACGCAGCATTTAACACCTGGTTTCAACATAATTTTAACTGGTTCAATATGTAAAATGCCAACGTCATTATCATTAACTGCCCATAGACATGTCGGAACCTTATTCAATTCAGTTGGAAACGCCTAGACAAAAATTGAGGAATGGAAGTGTGTTGAGGCAAAATCGTTAAATGCACTCCATCCGGAGAACAGTAAATCACAGCATTCAACTTCTTTAATAAATGTAATCCCAAAACATTTTCGCCACAGTTTGTTCACAATAAAAATTGACAAGAATCAGTAAATGGTCCCAGTGAAATCGGTACCGGCCGAGAGACCGGAATAACCACTGGCATACCAGAGAACCCTACAGAAATGTTGTTCTGCCCTGACAGTGGAATATCTGGAACCCATGAATGATCAATAGAACACTTCTGTGCTCCTCTATCTATCAAAAATAGTTGCTCCCTATTCCCTACCTTCATTTCAATGTAGGGCCGTTTCTGATCGATGGGAATAGGTACCGGTTCCAGACTCTGCTTCGGGCTGTCCTTACAGAACAGTATATCGTCAAATGTAAGATCCTCAGAAAAATAGACAGTCAAAGGATTATCGAAAATGTTCCCACTATTAACACTTTGTTGCTGATTATCTTGTGAAGGTGCCTGTTGATTCTCTGCAAACTGACTTCTACCAGGACCCCTTATGCCAGGACTGCCTCTGTGCTATTCGATCTCTGCTGAATGATCGGGCATTGTGCTTGCCAATAAACTTCCTGTCTACAATATGCACATTGGTTCATGTGTAGAGGACCCAGCAATGTGGTGTAAACTGGCCTCTAAACTGTGTATTCCCACTTCTAGCTCCTCTAACTATTTGCTGCAATAATACTCTAGTTTTCACGTCTCCCCTCTTCTTTTCTGCCATCTCCTTCTCTGTATTAACCCTATTCTCATAGTACTGATCGATATGTAATACTTCAGATTGTGATTTCGCTTGCCAAGCACGCTCAGAAGTCATGATCTGTGATTTGATTTCAGGCAACAATCCACACACAAACTTGTCTACAAACAACCTTTTTCCTGACTCTGTACTTAAGTCTTGACCAGTAAAATCTGAAAACACTTGCTCGAACATATTAAAATACTCAGTTGCACCCTCTGACTTCAATTGTATACAAGCCGTACGTTTATCCCATATGATTCTTTTCTCAAGAACCAGAGTTTTGAATTTAGTCACTATTCTGTCTGGCAACACTAGTATCACTTGTGGCGGTTTCTCACCAGCATTCCTTTCCCCGTCTATTTGTACTGAAGCATCCCATGTATCACCCATCCCTGCCTGATCATCTACAGTTCTATTCTGCTTCCATAAATCAGCAGGAAGGATCACAGGAAACAACAAATCTACATCACCCAGCGTGAAAAATGATGAATGCAAAACAGAGTCAATTTCTTTATAAAATCCTGTGGGATCTTCCTAATATCTGGAATTGTTTGTCTAATAGTATTCACTTCCTGTCTAGGAAATGGGACATGAACAAACTGTGAGACATAAGGCCTCATTACAACCCTGGCATTAAGGGGTTAACGGCGCCGTAAAAGGCTGCGGCGTCGTTAAACCCTTAACGCCCGATTCACACTTTAACGCCTGCTTTTTGCAGGCGTTAAAGTCCAACTCGCTAAGGGACCTTGGTGCTAATTACGGCACCGTAATTTACGGTGCCGTAATTAGCGCCTTCCCCATTCCCATTGAGCCCTATGGGCCAAAAATGGGAATGGGGAAGGGGCCATGGTGAATGGGGATTTACCGCCCCGCCAACCTTTGAATGGGGCGGTAAATCCGCCATCCACCATGGCGGAATCCGGCATGGACCATGGTGCTAATAGCACCATGGTCCAACGCCAGGGTTGTAATGAGGCCCATAATGTGCTTCAATGGTAGTGGCAGGTGTTCCTGCTGCGGCATTAGCTGGAATTTCTACTTTCGGAACAAATGTCAGAGGAACCTCCCTCATCGGCAATTGTAAAGAAGGCAAATCTGAACGTCTTTTAAGCAACAAGGCCAAATCAAGTGACAAAGTAGTTAAAGCAGTATAGGGCAAAAATGCTCTCTTTTAAATAACCATTAAATCTGCGGGACAACAAACCTTTCTCTTCATAAATTAATCTTGTAGATACTCTACCATCACCTATAACACTTTCCTTTGCATTGCCAGAGCATACTGACTAAACGTGTCATGAACTTCAATGGGAAAATATGAAACATTCGAAATCCATCTAAGAGTGTCTCTTATGCAAATGCGCATTTCTTCACTCATTGGTTTCAATGGAAGAAGAAATTGTTTCTGCACAAATGAAGCTTCCCATCCATTACCATCCATTTCATCTTTCTGTAACCGATCTAGCTCCCTCTTAAACTCAAATACCTTCTCTACATGCTCCTGTACTTTCTCCGCAGTTTCCCCTGAGTGGGCAAGGACATTCAAATCCCTCAACCCCTGTGTGACATTCATGTCCGTCATATCACTCCATGTATCAGCTAAATGCGTTCCCATCCTTTCTATCAAAATAGTCTGTTCGGGAATAACCCCTTGGACAGAAATCACAACAAAAACAACCGATTCATCACCCTCTTCTATATACTTTTTAGCCCATGTATACAATTCTCTTTTTCTATCTTTAGATACTGTACCACGAGGCACTATTCTTGAATCAGTTCCTGCCCCTTCAACCACTACAGGTGGAGCAGAACTACTTGGCAAAGAGAGTTCAGACAAATCCTGTTCAATAGGTAGCAGAGACAATACCGCAGGCGGTGCAGACAGAATCAAGGGGACGGAAACTGTCGGTAAGGGTGGAGGTGCAGGAGGAGGAACAACAACAGGAAGTGGAAAAACAACTGGAAGAGGAAGAACTACAACAGGAGGAGGCACAACAACGGGAGGAGGCACATAAGGAGGTGGTGCAGTGGAAACAGTTCTTCGTTCATTCAACAATTTATTAATTAACTCATCTGACGTATGAAAATCCTGCAATGGATATATCTTTTGCACATCAAGTTGGAAAGCCCTATCCATACCCCTAATAGATTCTGACTGTCGCTTCTGATCATGCAATAGTGCTTTTTCAGCATTCGTCATTCGTTTACGTGCATGCTTTTCTTTACTTCTAAGTTGCTGGATAACTTCCTTTCTCCAATCTTTAACTGCATCCAATGCTGCAGACCTAGCCTTTTTCCTCAACAATACAGATTCAAAATGCTCTAGGAGGGCAATTTCAAAACTACCATAAACTGGGCCCTGAAGTGTGGAAACATGTCTAGTCTGTCTGTGCCAAATATCATTAAATACGATAACTCGTAGGCCGTACTTACAATACATTAAATAAGCCGGCGACCCATCGGGGGCGCCGGTTGGTCTTGTCCCAAAGATTGTCTATCTCTGTGGAATAATACCCTGAAACAGGATGACAATTTCCCAGGAATATCAGATCACTGGTATTACCTGGCATTGTTTATATTTGCAATTACAAAGCTGTAACCAATATCAGGATTCTTAGGAATCGGGGTACGACTGGCGATTTTGATAAACAGGCCTCGATATGGGGACCCTCGTCAAGATCCCCTCCTAAATGATGCTCACTGTCCAGGGATCGGGTTGTGCAGTACTGTGGAGGAATCGCGTCTCACTTTGCAAGGTCCTCCGTCACTCTCCGATCCCAATCTGGTAGCCTCGTCTTCGTCTAGCAATGTGACATCATCAATCTTGAGGGTCCCTATTCGGGTGCCATCTGAAAGATCAAAAGAAATATTGAGGCTTAATACCACCAAAAATTAAATGCAGCAGGCACGAGTTCAAAAGTACATGTGCAGTTTATTGGTCAGATAGCTATCTAGCTCCCAACGCCTCGCAGTGTGTACCAGCAGACATTGTGAGAGGAGAGAGTGCTGGACATCTCAAAAACATCAGTATTTATACATTTTCTCATAATTCCGGACACATCGTCCAGCTCCTCTTCATGTTACACATTCACTAGGGTTCGTAACCAGTTCACATAACTAAAACAGGTTTAAACAACTATACATTGTTCAATGTTTTCCTCAAAAACATGTTTTTCTGCACATACGATACTATGGTACCATTTGTTTTCAAGCTTAAAGTTAATCCAGTTTCAAGGAACGTGCATACAGATTTCTGCAAAGGCACACGGTTTCAGCTATTGAACAATCTGTTCCACTGTTTGAACGAGGATGACGCTATTGATACAGACAACATCTAAATTACTGTTCAGTTCAACTCTAGTTTAGCTCCAAGGTTTGTTAGTGCAGGACAAACAATCCACTTTCAGCAGCCTCAACATGTTTATCTAGGTTGACACAGTACAAAGTTCATTTTTCTCTGCTGGAGCCAAAAACACAAAGTTTAACATGAGGCAGAGAGCAGGAGTTAATCAAAATGGCGGATGACTTTAAAATAGCGGCATAGTCAGCCTTATTCAGTTTCATTCAAATGCGATTTTCAATGTGATGTGAATGTGCTTAGGCCAATGTTTGTTTCTAGGCAGTATTATGTGAAATATACTTTAACAAGACCGGTTAGTTCTATTGTAGCTATTTATGTTTGGTTTGACTAAAATGTTAAGGATATTGGGCGTGTGTGTGTGTGTGTGTGAGCCGCTGTGTGTCTTTATGATTGCTTTTTTAACTTGTAGCTTGCTTATGATGCAGTCGTCCATGAAATGTTGGCAAGAGACTTGGACAAACATATGCGTTTCACTTACCAGCCTCATTGCCAAGGTCTGAATAATGGGGGAGACTCTGTCTGGTAGAGATGTGTGTGACAGAAAGACAGACTTGTGTGTGTTGGGTTATGTGAATCAGTCCATGCATTATGCAGTACATCCTTTAACCCCTTTTGTGCCCCGCAAACCTTACTTGTGTTTGTTAGGCTATATAAGCTTCATTTTATTTGCCCCTTACTGTGTATATGGTCAATGTTGGGTGTGTTGGATTTTTGTGTTGGGAGTACAAACTTGATTTCATTTGGCCCTCCACACCTAATTCGCATGTACGGAAATATCAGCACTTTTTTGGCCTTAAAAAGTGAATTTCATCTGTTTGGCTGATCTGATTTTTTGAAGAAACGTTTGGTGTGTGCACTGCTTCAGTCTAATGCCTAACTGTCTGCTAAAAATGTCACAAAATCAATGCAGACCATTTTGAGATATGCTGGGCATTTTTATGCCTGTATGAAAATCACCAGGATTATGAAACTCACCAGGTAAATAATTATTTTTCAGCAATCATTGTTGGCATGAACATGTTTAGGAAACGTTGCCATATTTGGCATGGATTTGCAGTTTTGACTACATCAGTGGCATATCAAATATGTTGAACTTTCATGAACAGTAACAAAGGTTACATCAGAAAACATGTTTGCTTTTATTATTTTGCTATGTAAAATTCGATGTGACCTAAAATATAGAGTTAAAAATGTTTCCCTGCTTAAAACGATTTCTGAAAATAACCTTTTTTTGCATGTAGATTTCCATATACGAAGGAAAATGCACTCTTTGACCCAACGTATGTCAAAATTGTCTTCTTTTATTTTTGTTATTTGTGACACACACACCTAAGCCCTAGGCGATAGTCACAAAATAATCGAATCTTGGGCCATTTTGAAGCAAATGAATGTCAATATTTCCATACATGAGTAGGCATAAAAAAGTAAACAGCTAAATGCACATTAACACCCACAGCCCCCAATACATACAAACACTCCTATTCAATCTCACGCAGTAGGGTCGTAGGGACAAACACATGACAATTATACAGCAACATTACAAATATTCGGCAAAGCATAGTAGATGATCTTTACTTTTCAATTCAAGCAATCGTCTTATTTTGCACATTACATTTAATAACATAAACCATACCTGAAAGGGGCCCCTAGGGGACCCTGACGTCTATGGAAACAAGGCGAGTCACCACACACGATAGAGACGCCAGACACAAGGTTGTATTCCCAAAGCTAGGGTTTTATTGCAAAGCAAAAGTCTCAGTTGGCCAACTCGGTCTCGACGCCCCGCAACGTGTATCTCTAGACCTCGTGGGACGCAAGAGAGCGAATTACATACATCAGTTACATATATACAAAATGCATATCAAACAATCAGCTATGTCATGGTTAACACCCCTCTTCATTGGGTTTCTTTGAACTTGGTGTGACGATGGACATCTCCGGCCACTATGACACCTTCAAACAGCTATTCTAGTAACAATTTGCAATTTGTGAGTGCGTAAGCATCTTTTGGTTATTGAGTAGAACATGGCGCTTCTGTTCTTAGAAGCGAGCTACATGCAGAGGGGGTTACATTCCGGACCTTGCTATCTATCAGGTGCTATTTGCGTCCTGGGAGCCAACATGCTCTTAGCGGGCTCAGCAAAGGGGGGCCGTTAGAAAAGCATAATTCAAGCCTTTAGCGGTATTATTCTAACATATTCTACCATATAACGAGACTGGCTGGCAGCTGTGAAATGATTACATGCCCTGCGGCTCTGCTGCAAGGCTACATTAAGGAGGGAGCCGGGCATTCTTCCTGGCGCTGCCTACGTTTGTGTTTCAGCGAAACTCTTGTTATCCTCTCGGCCCTGTGGCCTTGTTCTTTTCATATACAGACAGCATTGTTCCTCAGTCAAGCAGTGTAAGCGAAAAATATACTGCGAAGCAATAGGAACAGAAAACAATGAGCAATGGTTAGAAAACAAAATGGCGATTCTTGTTACAAAAAAATGGCTGTTCATTAGAACACTCGAAAACCTATTGAAGTGGGAGAATGGAAGACCAGGCTCCCGTCCTTCACCTCTCGCGCTTGGCCTAGAGGGTCACGACCCAGACACCCGCCACGAGAAGAGTTTGTCCATTTACCAGACGACCAGATACCCTGGTACAGGAACATACGGATGTGTCCATCTGCCTGCCCAGCAGCCCGCACTGGCCATGCCGACACCTGCGGCACGGACCAACTAGACTAAAATCTACACGTCGATAGAGATGCCATGACGACCTAGACAACGGGAAGCACATCTATACAAATATACACACTGGACATTCCCACACCAACCTACACGAAGAATATACTCAGTGCTATGACGTAGGCGACAGGCATATTCACGGACGTGCATCTTTATTATTTTTACATAGGCTTTCAGAATGCAGAAACGCAAGACGCGTCATGAACTCATCTACTAGCTTGCTCACGCTTCTCTTGAAACCAGTTACCACCATGAGAAGTATAATGAAGACACGATACTGGTCATGAAACTATATGCTCCTATAACCTAAAGCACCTGTGCACCAAACGGACCACTTATGCACCAGGCCAAGTAGGCCTCAAACAAGAGCTCCC
This sequence comes from Ambystoma mexicanum, assembly GCF_040938575.1. Lineage (NCBI taxonomy): Eukaryota > Metazoa > Chordata > Amphibia > Caudata > Ambystomatidae > Ambystoma > Ambystoma mexicanum. The sequence continues at coordinate 523,658,734 of NC_090941.1, read as the reverse complement.
GTGGACATTAACAAAGCAACAGTCAGGTTGCTGATCCTGCAGAATGAGCTCGGCAAAACAACCAGCCAAGGTCGCAATGTTGCAAACCCACCGTCCAAGAACAAATCATCAAAGGCACGATGTTGCAACCTCGTACTCCGCGCACCAGCGTTAAAGTCACACCGGCAAATTAAACCAGGCGCGCAGTAGAAAAACAATATGAATTGTGCAGAATTCTGCCTCTTTCACGGTCCCTCCCCACGTGACCAAGCCGAACCTGACGAGATGCCAAACCCAGGAGAACAGAGGCGTCTGGATCCCTCGCTACGAAACACCGGCAGATACACTTGAAAGGCTCAATGGACATCTGCGACAGTGGGAGCGGTCTGCCTTCCAGCTATGAATAAGTCCTCACATTGTCTGCACGTACCCATAGTGAAACATTGTTGCACCTTGCAGGTACACCGAGAGCTGGGAACAGCGGTGGTCCCAGGCTGGGAAGCTCACGGGCGCACCAATCAGAACATGGGGCTCTTATCACTGACGCCAGTAATATTAGCCAATCCTCAGGAGTCTTCATGTAACAATTCTCATGTATCTAATTGTAGGGACTACCCAGATATACCACCTGACTACCCTTTGTCCACTAACATCGTTCTCTATATGTGTGCTATACTAACCCTACCACTCGAACACCCAATTAAGAGTGGCGATAGGTTTTTTGTTAACTTTCTGAAGTGACGCAAGTAGCGCGTCATAATACAGTAAAAAGGGCCTGCGAGCCCCACGATTGTGTGTGTGTCAGGACGGACGCGTACGCTCCTTGACCCATCCCTGCCGTTTGTCTAATAAACAGCAGAGTCACCTTGCTCCTTGTGTGTGTCTCATACTCTATCTCATCTGGGATATACACGGGAGGAGTTGGGGCCTCCCTGCCTGGAGGTCTGCGGATGGCCCGGCCGACCCCGGCAGAATTTATCCCCGACAAGTTGGAGGCACTGCTGAGATCTGTTTAAGATCCACCTTTTCATTTTTAATTTTTCCAGGCACTCCCGTTGCGAGGAGGCCCGGCGGCGCGGCCCCCTCTGCCGTTGCCCCCTTCTGAGGACTACAGGACCATCGCGGAGCTGCGAGAAGACCGGACAGCGCAATCCGGATATTGGCCCTCGGGAGCCGGTTGAGAAGTATCCCGCCCGCGGTTGGCGAGTGTCCAGACGTGGTCCAGACGAGGGGAGGTGGCGAGCCGCTTGGAGGGGTGCACGCAGTCGAGCGGCCCTGCATCGAGAGAACTTGGTGAGCATGACACGCACAACGAGCAATGCGAAATTGTGAGGGAGGGGGAGGAAGTAAATAAGGGAGGAGGGAGGTGTTGTACAGATGCGCGGCAAAGGTCTAACAACTTAGTGTTGCTAATGGAATGAATGGTAGCGAAACGAGTGCGAGAGCAGTCGGCTACGTCACGCGAAAGAGGGGGGCGGAGCACGAAAACATCACGTGTGGCCGCTCGTAGACACTGATTGGCCTAAGTCGCGACTACGTGTAAGGGTGGGTGTGTGTGGTTTCCTACGATTTGGCATTTATTGATCAATGAGTAGACGAGGTTCCCTATTGTTCGAGCAAGAAACTCGATAGGTAGATGACGTTTCCCTGTAGGCGGTAGCTAGTTGCCTAGTTGCCCAATACGGAAGATAATTGGCTGGTTAAGCCCTCCTGTTGAGGGGCGTATCACACGCGAGGCGACGCAGTGTGCGCAGTCCGATTATATTATTGATTTGGTTACCTTGTTCCAGGAGAGACAGGAAGACAGCTGTAGGGTTAGCGGGGGTAGATTGCAAGTGTATTTTGAACTTAAAAAACATAATAAGAATGTACCAGTAGCTCGAAGAGATCGGTGACGTCACCAGTAGGGATTTAATAGGATATCGCGAGCACAAGTACTTTGGGTTTGAGAGTGGTGGGGAAGAGAAAAATGATAAGGGAGCGGATACGGAGATAAACGATAGACGAGTGGATCGGAAGAGGAGAAGGGGAGAGGGGCGTGGCTGTGCACGGAGAACGCCGGCCACGGCAAGTGTAAAAGGGGGAGGAGAACGGGGAAACAGGACGACTGTATAAGATCGTCGTAAGGGGTACGCAGCCGCAGGGGGCTGCGTGCGCTTCGGCCGCAGGGGGCCATAGGGGAAGGAATATACAATATAAAATCATACATATATATATATTTGTTTTTATTTTATTTTATTTTTTATTTTTAATTTTATTGCATAATTTGTCAAAGGATTGTCGTAAGTCCCCACACTTACGGGGCCAGGTAAGCAATATAAGGTTGCATATTGTAAACTGCTAGTGAAGGGAAGGGTAACAAGTGGAGCACCACTATGTCATACGGGACAGGGTCGGGAGGGTGGGGAAACACCCTCACTACCCCACTACAACACATATGCACCACACTGCCACCCCATAGGGAGAAATTAATTAAGTACAGCATAGAGTGGACCCAGGGGACGGATAACAAAATGTTAACACCATGGCCGCCTAATGGTAGTTTCGATCCATATGCCCAACATTCACTGCTAAACCATCTGCACAATACATACAAGGGGAAGAAGTTGGCAAGCCATGTGGAGGTGTTTAACTTATGGAGGATGTTCCAGGGGTCTCGACCAGGACCAAATGGAATGTTCACTATGGGGGAAACACCGGAAGAAAAGGAGATTAAGAAAGAAGGAACGGATGGGGAAAAGGGGTGTGAAAGCACAAAGAATACGGGGAACGGCGGACAGGGAGGAGAAAGGATTGATAAATCAGACGACATAAAAAAGGAACCGAGCAATGAGATACCCATAACACCGGGAGTGAAAACAGAGGGAGGAGGGTTGTACCCTTTAAGAGAATTAGGAGAAATAGAAGGACAGTTAAGGGCGGCTGAAGGATACTCAAACCCGGCATACAGCCCTCCACCATATGTGGCTCATAGGAAGATGACAGTGGGGGAGGGGAGGATTGGAGAAGAGCAGACTGTAGAGATAGGAAATGATGAGTGGGTAGCTGCACAGATATTATTAAAATTACGAGGTTCACTAACTGGAGAAGAGAGGGAGGTAGTAAAGAGAACAGACGAGGATAGTACAAGAGAGAGTGAAATGAGGGGGGAGGAGCTATTATGGCAAAAGGAAGAGATTTTGGAGGAAAGATTAGCAAAGCTAAGGGATGAGCAGAATGAATTGATCAAACAGCTTGAGAGGGAGGAAAGAGAGAGAGTGAGGAAAAGGAAAGAAGGTAAGGACGAATTTGAAAAATTAAGGGAACGAAGTGAGGAGCAAAGGAGAGAAGCTGAAAGGGTAAAAGCAGCAGCAGACAGGGTGTCAAGAGTAGTGCTGAGAGAAAAGAAGAAGGAAGAAGAAGAAAAGGAAAAGGAAATGGCAATATGGAGGAGGAGGGTACTATCAGAGACAGCTAAGAAATATGAAGAGGGGAAAGTAATAGAAAGAGAAAGGGTGAAATGGGAAAGGAAGAAAGAGGATGAAAGAATATTGGAACAGATGAGCAACGAAGTGATGGAGGAATTAAAAAGGAAAGGGAGGAAAATAGTAGGGAGATGGAGGAGAGGAGTGAAGGGGAAAGAGAAGGGAGGAGTAGGGAGAGTGAAAAATGGGGGGATGTATATAGAAGTAGAGAAGTAGCAACAACATCAGCACCAGGGGGAGCAGTTGGTAACAAAGGCAGAGGAGAAATGGACCTAATAGACTTAGAAACAGTAACAGTAAAAGGGAAAAAGGCAGAGTGGGGGATACCATTTATGACTGATTTTTGCAGTGAGGAGGAAGAAGGAGTAGAGAGGGGAGGAAGAAAGAGTGAAAGGGAAAGCTTAGATAAGCTGTACCTCACTCGAACAAACATAGACTCGCCATGGATCAGTAGGAGAAGGGAGGAGCTGGAGAGAAGTGAGGAGGGGGTGCAAAAACTAGTGGAAAAACAAACCCATGAAGCCATACCATCGCCATCCCCATCACGGCCTCCCCCATCGCACCCTACATGCTCAACCGCCACACGCTCGCTGCGCACAATAAAGCTCGCGCCCTTCATGGACGAATTGACTCCCTATGCATGTCGGCTTAGAGACCTCCCTAGCCGCAGGCAAGACAGACAAATAAACATGCCCACATTAAACACAGGAAATGACGAAAAAAGGGGAAAGGACGGAGAAGGAGGTAGGAGCAGGGGTAATGAGGACGAACTTGAAGAGGTAAAAGAAACGGGAGAAGAGGAGGGGTGTGAGGACTCGATATTATGGAACGTAAAGGGTGACACAAGACACAACTTAATGCCACTGTTGGAGAGAGGAGGGGTTAGACCACAGTATGTACCTTGGAAGCATACGGATAAAGAAAATATAAAATGTAGGCTCCCATCATTAAGTGGAGGTGCGGGTAAATGGATATATGAAATGGAAAAACACACCGCAGGACAGAAACTAGAAGTAGGAGATGTGAAGGGCCTGTTAATATCAATATTAGGGGATAGAGCGGATGACATTTGGAAGAGAGCGGGATTCCATGGGGTAACAATAACGAACACATCGCATGATGGGGCGCCATTTGCAAACTGCAGACATGCGCTATGGCAGGCACTGAGAGTACAGTACCCAGACACATCAGACATAGGAGCAATTACTTCCCGTAAGATGCGTGAGAATGAGGATCCTGTTGATTATATCCAGGATATTCAAGAGAAGTGGCGCATGGAAACTAGAGAACAATGGGACAAAACACCAGCCATATTTTATCATATACTAGTACAAGGGCTCCCAGAAGGAGTTCAGAAACAACTAAAGAAAGTAGTGGGGATGGAAGCAAAACCATGGCCAGAAATACAGCTGACTATAGTACATCACTGCAGGACATGGCAAGGAAAAATGAAACAAAAGGAAGAGGACAGGAAAACAGAAGAGGCCAAACTAGTACAGAAAAAACTTACTAAATACACAATGGAAGGGGCACTAATAACTACGCCCACACCAATGGCCCAAAGCCCCACACAAGTAGTGGCTGCACAAGATCCAGCTCAAATAGCACCTCCACAAAGTGTAATACAGCAAGTGCCGCCACTGCAATTACACGCACCAAACATGGGAGGAGGGTACCCAATGCAAGGAGCTGGGTATTATAGTTATAACAGGGGGAGAGGAGGATTTATGAGAGGGAGAGGATACGGATATAATACCCAACAGCAGGTGGGGGGACTTAGAAATTCCTACCCCACAGGGCAACCAGTATACCAGGACAACACAGGGAGCTTCCCATGGCAGAGCAGGGAACCACCCGTGTGTTGGAGTTGTGGATTATTAGGACACATGTCACATACGTGTAGGGTTAGGCCAGGAACACCAGCATGGAATGAACAGGCACAACCTAGGACCTCACAAGAACAGCAGGGCATACAACAACAGCAGATGTTACAACAAGGAAGTGACCAACAACAACAAATAACACAACAACAGCCACAAACATATTCACTGCCACAACAACAAATAACACAACAACAGCCACTGCCACAACAACAAGTAGCGCTAACACAACAACCCCAAACTCAACAAACGCAATTGGGTAGGGTGACGGTCTTGGGACACAACCCTTACACAGGGAATGGCCAATCATTGTACCCTCAATAGGACAGCCCACAGACGGCCTTGGTGTGTCCCATCCTGTCAGTAACACCTAATAGTGCAGAGGAGCCACGCATAGAGGTAACGATAGGTGACAAAAAATTATCATTCCTTGTTGACACCGGGGCAACCCGGTCTTGCATAAGGGAAGGTAAATTTAAGATGTCAGGCGAAGCCATGAACACCCAAGGATTTTCTGGGGCTAAAGGGTTGGTTCCTTTTACTGATAACGTTCCCTTATCTATCGGAGATTATGATCTGTCAGTTCCACTTTTGTATTATAGTGCCTCACCAGTAAATATACTGGGGAGGGACATAATGAACAGGTTGAATATGACGATCTCCTTTACAGAGGATGGCATGATTTGCTCTACTCCAGGGATTAACATGCTCGCAGCACGACAGATTATGCAAGCATACTGTGGACAGACAGCGATTAGGGCGGAGCCAGTAGATGGCGAGCTATTCCAGTATGGCACAGACATGGCATTTGCATGGATGCCAGGGATAGAAGGGAAAATATGGAGGAGGCCAGCAGCCTATCTGTTCCGACCAGAAACACCTGTTAATGAACAAGAAGGAAAGGTGTTTGTAATGGACATTGAGAGCATTATTGCAACAGCTGATTATGTTGCTGTGCACGCCCAAGATAAAGAAGGGAGAGCATGGAGGGCAGTGATAGCACTAGCAGAAGGATGTAGGCTGACCCAGGTGTCAGATGAAGAGCTGTTCTCAGAAGAAAAGGAGGAAGATGAAATGGTGTTCATGATGAGTGTAGAAATATGGCTAAGAGTGGCTCACAAACAAGTAGCACAGAAAATTGCAATGGCACTTGAGGCACCCGCATGCACCCCAGTCCCATTCTTTAAGGAGGATATGTCAAAGGTGCCCAAATCATTATGGACTATTAGCCCCTATGACGTGGGATGCATAAAAAGCATAGGGGGTGTAAGGATAAAATTGAAAAAAGGTGCCATACTACCAAGAGTGAAACAGTACCCATTGTCAAAAGAGGCAGATGAGGGCATATATGAAACCATAACGGCCCTTATAAACAATGGCATATTGGTCCCCTCAGAATCACCATGTAACACGGCTGTGTACCCAGTGCGCAAGGCTAAAGGGGGGTCTTGGCGCTTCATACAGGACCTCAGGCCCTTGAACAACATAGTAGAAGCAGAGTATCCAGTAACAGCAAACCCGGCCACAATATTGTGTGGCATTCCAGCAGAAGCATCACGATTTACAGTAATTGACCTTAAAAAAGCATTTTTCTCAATACCATTACACCCAGACTCACAAGATTTGACAAGCTTCACTTACCGAAATACAAAGTGGAAACATACCAGATTACCACAGGGGTATTGTGAATCACCCTCAATTTTCAATAGAGTAATACAGATGGATTTGGGTAACGTTGAGGTGGAAAGCACTGTGTTACAGTATGTGGATGACATAATAATTTGCAGTACGAACGAAAGTAAATGTAGAGAGGACTCCTTAAAAATGTTGACGATATTGGCTGAAAAGGGGTACAAGGTAGACATGGAAAAGATACAATACTGTCAGGAACAGGTACTTTACATTGGCCAACTGATATCCCAACATGGAAGAAAGATTGCACCACAAAGAGCACAGGCCATTTCAAGCACTCCCATGCCACAGACTGTGAGAGAACTGCAGCAATTTCTGGGGCTGTGCAACTACTGTAGAGCATGGGTATTTGATTACAGTTCATACATAGGACCCCTGCTTGAGGGTTTGAGGGAAGCCAATAAAGGGGAGAAAAAGTTGGGGTGGACTATGGAAATGAGGGCGGCCTTTGACGAATTGAAAGACGCGATATCAACTGCTCCAGTACTGGCATCCCCAGACTATGAGCGACGCTTTTTTATATTTTCACATTGCGACTCAGCAGTGATGAAAACAGTATTGGCCCAAAAAACGAGCATGGGCTATAAACCAGTAGCATTTTACAGCGGTCACTTAGACCCTGTGATGTTAGGCCACTTCCCTTGCGAACAAGGTCTCGCTGCAGCTGCTTTTACAGTGGAAAAAGCATCAGCAATAACCATGGGGTGTCCAACTACACTGTTTGTGGAACATGCACTATTTGCAATATTGAATAAACCCAAGTCCACACTAACGACACAGGGGGCATCAGGTTATGAGATCATTTTGTCTAGGGCTGAACTAGCAATTGTTAGATGTAGCACGGTTAACCCTGCAAGGTTCCTAGCAGAAGTAATTGAGGAGGGAGATTACGCCCACGACTGTACCCAAATAACTGAAATATACTCATGTACTAGAAAAGTTGAAGAAAACGCACTAGAGGGAGGTGAGCTTTTGTTTATTGATGGGTCATCAACTATTGATCAAGGAGATGGGATACGGAGGACTGGGGTAGCAGTGGTAAAAATGATGGAGGCGCCGGTGTGTGTGGCTATGAAGTGTGTACAATTACCACAGCATTACTCTGCTCAAGCCGCGGAACTGGTTGCACTAATATTGGCATTGAAGGAAAGTTTTGACAAACGAGTAACCATATATTCCGACAGTGCATATGTTACATCCACTGTCCACTCAGGGCTATCAAAATGGAGAAGAAGAGGGTTTAGGAGAGCTGACGGCACTCCAGTGCAACATGCCCTCTTGTTGGCTGAACTAATTGAAGTAATAAACGACCCCCAAGAACTAGCCCTAGTCAAATGCACCGCACACACCAATGGTGAAGACCACGTCTCAAAAGGGAATGCAGCAGCAGATGCACATGCGAAATATGCTGCATACTTTGGTGAGATATGGAACCCCACAGACTCACAGAGAGGGAGAGGGAAGGGAATGGCTAGGGAGATGTTAATAAGAGAAGGGTACACCCATCTCCCAGCCACACAGATTATGGAGCTACAAGCGGCTGCACCAATGGCCGAAAAAGAAATATGGGTAAAAAGAGGATGTACAATGTCACCAACCGACGCACTATGGCGCCAGGGTGGCACTGGGAAAGTTGTAATACCATTGGCACTTTTAAATACCGCCCTGAGCCAATTACATCACCCAGCCCATACAGGCAAGGAAATAATTGCAGCACGAATTAGAGAAGATTGGTTCTGTCCCGAGTTAAATTGTCATGTGTCAAATTTTATCAGCAATTGTCTCACATGTCAACAGTTTACGGCCGGTCATACCCTAAAAGTGATAAGAGGTACCATACCCGGCCAGAAGGACCTTTTCGGCACCTTCACATTGACTATGTTGATATGATCAACATATGTCAAGGTAATAGGTATATGATTGTAGTAGTATGCCCATTTTCTAGGTGGATTGAAGCAGGGCCCTGTTCACACCCAGATGCATTTAGAGCAGCCAAATTCCTAGTAAGGGAGGTCTTCCCCAGGTGGGGAGTGTGCGAGGTGTTAAGATCAGACAATGGCCCGCATTTCGCAAACAAAATGTTCCAGCATATCACATCCCTGCTGAACATAAAACACAAATTTGCATGTGCATACCACCCACAGGCTAACGGTGTATGTGAACGCCTGAATGGCTTATTGAAGGAGACAATTGCAAAGATACAACAAACAACAAAGAAAAGTTGGTTGTATTGCCTTCCGTTAGCCCTATTTGAATTAAGGAATAGGCCAGGGTCCGACCACCACCTCACCCCTCACGAGGTGGTTACTGGACGTCAAATGCGCATTCCCCTAACGCCAACGTCAAGGGCATTCACTGACCACGAAAGTTCAGCGAGTGTGTTAGGTGATGAAATGTATCAATATGTGTCTTCTTTGATTACTAGTGTTGTGTTTGTGTCTCAACAGCTCGAGCGCACACGGGGCGGGTCCACCAGAAATCAAGAAGAAGGCGCCAGTACAGAATTGGAAAAAGAGAACTTGTGCAAACTTGCCAAAGGTGACCACGTGCTACTTCGCAATTACAATAGGAAATGGAACGATAAGAGGTTCACCGGCCCCCATCTGGTAGAGGACGTATCACCAAGAGCAGTAAAACTAAAAGACAAGCGTGCCTGGAACCACCTACATGATGTAAAGATCTACAAACTGCAGACCCGCCCCAGCGCCAACGACAGGTCCATTGGAAGAACAGCAACAACATCCCCGACAGCGGAAGGAAGTTCTACCACAGACAACGACCCAATTGTTCCCTTACCGTGTCACTACCCAGCTACCCCAGAGACAACAACTGATGAAGAAAGGGGTGATCCCCATACTGCCCACCCCATGGTCACACGTTCAAAGAGTAAAAATACTTCCGCCATCTGAGCCCAAACCCTCCCCCGCCCATTGACTCCCAAGTACAGTTATAACTTAAACTGAAAGACATTGCCTGCACAAATACACATGTAAACACGTGAAAGTTCTCTTTTTTCTCTCGCACATACAGGAACTGCGTATTATTGTATTGTTAAGAAAAGAGCTAACTAACAAGTCCACTGTCCAGGCGTAGATGGTACTCCCAGACGATAACTACCCAGAAGAATTGTCACACCAATTTGTATACGAAATAAAAAGGCCAACATACCTAAAAAGGAGAAGGGTACGTGTCTACTACACAGCCTTCCTCCTGGCCATAGAATATTCCATGCCCCACCTCCGCCCATACTTGCCGGTCCTAAGAGACCGATCACTTAGAGTAGCGTGGGAGCAGCTCTTCGCCTGGGCACTGAATGACTATTTGATAGGGAGAGCTTAAAGGAAACAAAACTAACATTTAATAACAAGCATTTTGAGAATTTTTAGGCGGGCAACTTTAACGTCGCAAGAATACGCTGCCAGGACTGCAGCAAGGTAAGAGCAAAATGCCGGTGAGATTAGCATATGTAATAAAAATAATAGGGATTTTGATGATCACCGGGTTCTTGGCTGCCTCTGTCTGGCAGTACAGCTATGCTATTAATTTTATTGCTGCACCCAAACCTAATATACCCCCGTTCCCTGCTGCAACAGGTGTTACGTCAGGTGGTAATAGTAACATTGCACCCAAGCAAAATAGAGTTAAACGCAGCACATACTCAGACAATAAAGGTATTGATAATTATATACAAGATTCAGCACACGTCACAAACAACATATGGTACCAACACATGACCCGCATTGGTAAGCAGACAACTGAGGATAGCTGCTACGTTTGCTCATTAATACCATACGCCATGAGTGCTTCACGAACATTTGTTGCCACAGAAATAGATGAAAAGACAGCACAGTGCATAATATACTTGGCACTGTTCCAAACGAAAGGAAGATTTCAAGGAACAGTAGTGCACATGACATGGAAAACACGAGACTCGTACCCATATAAAAACAACTTCCTCAAGACCTTTTTGAGTTATCACAAGACCAGTTTACATGCTGAAGCATTCAAATACATAACAAGTGGCCCTGCAAAAGGAGAAACAAAGAAAGTAACACTGCAGTATCTACCATGTGATTGGTACGCCACTGAAGTTCCGGGTAAACAAGGATGCTGGGAGAGGCCGCTGGTGACGATAACAGGAAAGGTGTATCTGGACAACAGCTGGGAGATAGGAGTGATTGGCAGCAACATGGTAACAAAAGAAACTATCTCAACCATCGAGACACACAATCACCGATGTTGGACGACGTGGATCAAGTATGTACCAATGCTCACGTGGGTAGAAGAAGATGAAGACCCAATAACAATACTACCGTTGACTGCGCCAAGGTATGCTACCAGCATAAAGGAGAGGTGGACGTAGGATATAACACCAATTGTGCAAGTGTGATGGAGTTACCTGAGGGGGGAGCGGGAACAGCAGTAATAATGGACCATTATTGGGCCTGTGGAGAAAAGGCATACCATACACTGCCTCCCCTGTGGAATGGTGTGTGCACAATGGTACACGTCAATGTACCATCACTAGTGGTACCTAAGAAGCATGTCAATGTGGCGAAATTTCCTAAAATGGATGAAGGGGATAAGAGAAGAAAGAGATCTGCACCACTTCAGGAGGAGCAAGGGAACAGGACCAACAGCAATGATACTGTCCTAAATAGAAGAAAAAGACAAGGAGAGCCACTGACAGGAAATTACCTGTGGGGAAGGTCGGAAACGGCACTAACATCAATACCGCCAGAACATAGACTATTCAGCAGAGCAGCAATGTTCTTCTCCTCAATAATACACCCAGGACTGCAGGCTTACGCAAACGCAAAATGGCTCCAGATAACTAGATGGGAACTAATGATGACCATCAATTCTACAGTGAAAGGGTTTAACGCAATAAAAGAGGAGCTGCGAGCTGTAAGGATGGTAGCACTCCAGAACAGATATGTGTTGGACCTTCTCACAGCAATGGAAGGAGGAGTCTGTGCAAAGATAGGACAATCATGCTGCACGTTCATACCTGCCAACGATGCTGACAATGGTACACTGACAGAAGCAGTTTCACAATTGGCCCAGATGCACTCCAAAATGATGGATGAAAGTAACGGTGTAAACAAGGATAAGAGCTGGTTTTCACTATTATGGTCATGGATGCCATCCTGGCTGTCAGATGGACTGAAAATAATAGTGGGCTGTACTATATTGGCTGGAGCTACTCTGATCATAATTAGATTTTGGAAGGCCCGGAAGGCACGCACTACTGACGAGTTGCTGGAAATGGTGGGAATGCACCCCTTGATGCCAGCAGATGACGGCCAGCATACAGGTGTGATAATACAAGAGAGGGAGAAGTTGCGCACCCAAATAATCACCAACCATCTAGACCCACCATCAGTGAAGATCGAGAACCCAAGAAACCCCAGGAGCTACATAGGAAGATGGGTATACTGTACTCCTGGAGGAACCTGTGAATATATGTATTGGTCATTTGAAGATCATGTAAACCATTATGGACATCTCGGAGGAATAACTAAGATATGGCGAGTAAGAGGAGATAACGAGAAGGATATGTTTGTGGTCGACAAGTCGACCAGAGGGGGGACTGAAGTGGGAGAATGGAAGACCAGGCTCCCGTCCTTCACCTCTCGCGCTTGGCCTAGAGGGTCACGACCCAGACACCCGCCACGAGAAGAGTTTGTCCATTTACCAGACGGCCAGATACCCTGGTACAGGAACATACGGATGTGTCCATCTGCCTGCCCAGCAGCCCGCACTGGCCATGCCGACACCTGCGGCACGGACCAACTAGACTAAAATCTACACGTCGATAGAGATGCCATGACGACCTAGACAACGGGAAGCACATCTATACAAATATACACACTGGACATTCCCACACCAACCTACACGAAGAATATACTCAGTGCTATGACGTAGGCGACAGGCATATTCACGGACGTGCATCTTTATTATTTTTACATAGGCTTTCAGAATGCAGAAACGCAAGACGCGTCATGAACTCATCTACTAGCTTGCTCACGCTTCTCTTGAAACCAGTTACCACCATGAGAAGTATAATGAAGACACGATACTGGTCATGAAACTATATGCTCCTATAACCTAAAGCACCTGTGCACCAAACGGACCACTTATGCACCAGGCCAAGTAGGCCTCAAACAAGAGCTCCCGTGGACATTAACAAAGCAAGAGTCAGGTTGCTGATCCTGCAGAATGAGCTCGGCAAAACAACCAGCCAAGGTCGCAATGTTGCAAACCCACCGTCCAAGAACAAATCATCAAAGGCACGATGTTGCAACCTCGTACTCCGCGCACCAGCGTTAAAGTCACACCGGCAAATTAAACCAGGCGCGCAGTAGAAAAACAATATTAATTGTGCAGAATTCTGCCTCTTTCACGGTCCCTCCCCACGTGACCAAGCCGAACCTGACGAGATGCCAAACCCAGGAGAACAGAGGCGTCTGGATCCCTCGCTACGAAACACCGGCAGATACACTTGAAAGGCTCAATGGACATCTGCGACAGTGGGAGCGGTCTGCCTTCCAGCTATGAATAAGTCCTCACATTGTCTGCACGTACCCATAGTGAAACATTGTTGCACCTTGCAGGTACACCGAGAGCTGGGAACAGCGGTGGTCCCAGGCTGGGAAGCTCACGGGCGCACCAATCAGAACATGGGGCTCTTATCACTGACGCCAGTAATATTAGCCAATCCTCAGGAGTCTTCATGTAACAATTCTCATGTATCTAATTGTAGGGACTACCCAGATATACCACCTGACTACCCTTTGTCCACTAACATCGTTCTCTATATGTGTGCTATACTAACCCTACCACTCGAACACCCAATTAAGAGTGGCGATAGGTTTTTTGTTAACTTTCTGAAGTGACGCAAGTAGCGCGTCATAATACAGTAAAAAGGGCCTGCGAGCCCCACGATTGTGTGTGTGTCAGGACGGACGCGTACGCTCCTTGACCCATCCCTGCCGTTTGTCTAATAAACAGCAGAGTCACCTTGCTCCTTGTGTGTGTCTCATACTCTATCTCATCTGGGATATACACGGGAGGAGTTGGGGCCTCCCTGCCTGGAGGTCTGCGGATGGCCCGGCCGACCCCGGCAGAATTTCCCCCCGACACTATATTCTGTTGTATCGTGCATGAGACGGTTGGCCCACGGCCACCAAAATACGTTTGCAGTCTCGAATTAGATTTCTAGACTGACAATACCCACTAGTTACTCAAATAACTATCTGACAAAGACATACACTCCTCGTACCATCTTTTTATGACATGGTTAACCAAACAATAATGCACACTGACATGTTAAATACAAACAGACACACATACAACAGCCTGGGCCAATTGTCTTCCAGGGGACACTGTGACCACTGGTCATGGTTATTTGCCCCTATGTGAGGTGATGGTGACTAAAATTCACACCTAACTCATAAGGGCACTGCCTGCTGCCCCAGGCAGTAGTTGTTGCCCCATTAGGGGGAAGGTGGCTAATGGCCATGGCCAGTGGCCAGTGTGTCATGTGAGTATTTCCAGAGCATTGGCAATAGCTGTGTCCCAGTCAAATTCAGACAGCAGGCATGACTTGGGCCCATAGACTGCTTTGGGAGTTTCTGGGGCAGGGCACAATGCTATGCACTTGTTAAGTAGCCAACAAGCATGGCTGCAGCCTGTGCTCTCTTAGCCCATTGGGATGCTGGTGTGTTCCTGTGGCTGGTGACTTGCAGGCTCTTGGTACAGAGGGGATGACTACTCTAGATACAATACTGTATATTAATGAAAGAATACTGTCATTCAGGGAAAATAATGGTTAACGTCCCAATATGGTTAATCTTTTCTACAAAAAGCATTCAAGCATGTGTAAAACTTTTCTCAAGGTATTATATGGTTATAGTACACAACAACAAAATCTAAAATATTCGCCAGTTATGGTTACTAAAGCCATCATATTCGCACCACTGGCTAGAAAAAAGATAACTCAGTCACCACCAATTTAGATACATGTAACCAAACTTGGAATCAGACTGCAACAATGAAAAAGTGGTAATTAAATATAAAAATATGTTTTTTAAAGGCGTATTGTCTGTTTACATTTTATGTGCGAAAAAAAAAAGCTATTGTTCTTTACATTTTTTTCGAAGGCTAAAAAACAAAACACATTCTGAAAGACTCGATTTCAAAAGGACAAACACAGCCCAGGGATATCTAATATCAGTGCATGTCCATGGCTAAATTATGGTTATTATAAGACATGTATTTTTAGGAGAGGAAACATTTAAAAGAGAATTATAATGACTACAAAAACGTTCTACAACCACTGGAAAATGGCAATGGAAAAGAACAAACACTTAGCCCAAAGGTTACAAAATACAAACTGTACACATGGTGGGAATGCCAACATAAATGTGCAAACGCTCAGTCCAAATGAACTATTTCATAATAAAAACAAAACCCATTACACTGCAAATGTACTCTTGGCTCACACCACATCACTTTTTCACAAGGCTCACTTTAACTATGGCATCCATGTGAGTACCCTAATATTGTGTGTTAAGGTTATGTTTGTAGTGTGGTGGACATTGTATTAGGGACATAGCACCTTTGGACTAAGTGTTTGTACCTTAACATTAGCAATCCCAATGTACCTCAACTTAGCCAGTCCCAGCATTTTTAGACTTCACCTTTTTTGATGGTAGTGAACTTATTTCATTTAAAAAAGTTTTCCTCAATAATCTTCTTTTCTATGTATGAGTGTTTATTTCTCCATGAGCATGTGTGTGTGGGTGCGTGTGTGTGTGTTTTGCCATATGCTAATTCTGAGCATATTTTCTGTGCTTCCGTATATTCAGTCTATTGTATGTGTATATTGCAGATTATGTGTATACTGTTTCAAAGTATTGGCTGTGTGGACTTCCATTCCGTTCTTGTCCTATGCATGTACTGTGCTTACATACATCCTGGCCACACCGCAGGTGTATATGTGCAATGTGAACACATGGTTTATAGTTCTTGTGTGTGTTTCAAGTGTTTATGTGCTGAAACTGCCAAGGGATCAACTATTGACTCAATACCAACTTCACGTTCTCTACTTGTATTATTATTATCACTAAAGTAATTGGGGATGGCTTTAGTACCACTGGTGGGATATACACAGGTGACCAAACAGTAGAGCTGGTAACCGGGTCCCTAACTTCCTTTAGGATTGTGGCTCTCAGTCTTTCCCTCTCTCTCTCAGTTCAAGCCCTTCGAGGGTGGCTCAAACAATTACACAGTTTCTTGGATTGTATGGTGCCCCAACATCCTATCTTGATCGGCTTATGCAGGGGGTCCCTCTCTCTCATTGGTCCTGCTGGGGATAGCCAGTGGCACCAGGCATCAACACCCAACACCGTTAGGTTTGTCCGACAGATGTCAGGCATGAGCAACAACAGGTGTACTCAGCTTTTCCTCTACTATTCCATTTTAAATGTGGTGGGCATTCTCAAGTTCAACCTCCCCTAGACCTTTGTCTATGACATGACTCTCGTGCTTAATTTGCCTTCCCCCAACAAACTTATGAAAAGTCTCCTGTCCTAAGACTTGTCGTCCTTTTCAGTCCCACTCCCTCTTTTTCTTTGGGGTCACCGACTTCCCCTACAGTGGCCTATTTACTGCCTCCTCTCTCTCTCCTTCCAACCAATCGTGCCTTCCGTTGTGGGGCATGAAAAAGTTAAGCCCAGCAAAGGACCAACCACGTGACACTGGGTGGGTGAGGGAGGACGGCGGAAAGGGAGGGGCGAAGGGAAAGGGTTTCAATTTCCATGTAGGTGAAATAAAGAGAAGTAAAAGACACCCTGGGCTCTGAGTGATTTGTCACTCTAATGTCATCTAAGGCTACAACAACTGTTGATGAAGGCACACGAACCTGCCCGCCCGTGTGAGGGGCACACGGAGCAGAGCGGTACCCAGCAAAGCTGGAAACCCAGAACGCTGCGCTGGCATGATGGATGAAAAGCAGCAGTCGGACCCTGGGGGAGAGAGGACGACGCACGATAGCGCTGTAGGCGAGAGGGCGAAGCACACAGCTGAATATGCAACAGTGCACAACGGTAACTCAAGTGGCTGGAAAGCAATCAGCACCGCAAAGGAGGGCAGCACGCACGCATAATAAAGATACCACAAAGGGAAGGAATACTACATCAGAGGCAGCAACAGCCTATAAGGAAAGGGGATACCTGTGGAAAGGACACAGGAAATTGCCACAAAAGGGGAGCGACCCGCAAGGGGAAATAAAAGCCAACCAAGGAAGAATTCCACTGCAAAAGCCAGACAGAGCGAGTGATGCACCATGGAAGACAATGCGCAAGGGCCCGCAAGAGCAGGAGCGGTGGCGGGAACCATGTCAGTGGCAGCATTCGTCAGGCAACCCAACCCTTTCACACTACAACCACACCATGACCAGGGTCAGAGATGGGAGGAATGGATGGAGGAATTTTAAGACTTCATGAGGGCGATAGGAGACCAAGACTCACCTAATAAAACATAGATCTTTGACAATCTGGCTAGGAAAGAAATCAAAAGCATCCTAAAAACCATCCTGATGCAAGTCAAGGTCACGTATCCCGAAATGATAGCAGTCAACAACAAATTAGTCATCATACCCAATAGAGACTACGAAAGATACTCGGTCAATCAGTGCATGCAGCTTCCCCATGAAACCATCTGTGAATTTGTCATGCGTCTACTGAGAAAGATTACTCACTGTGACTTGGCCAATTTTTCTGATGAATACGCAATCAGACTAAGGGCCTGATCACGACTTTGGCGGTAACGCCAGCGGTATTACTGCTGACGGTATTAGCCCTACCGCCGAACTCCCCAGTGCTAATAGCACCGGATTACGAGTTCGGTGGTAATGTAATTCCCCATTCCCCATTGAGCCCATTCGGGAATGCCCCATTCCCCATTGGGCTCATTTGGGAAAATTCGCGCTCTTACCACCGGCGGATTTCCCGCGGGCGGTAATAGTGTGAATTTTCAGCGGATTTCCCCCCAGCTCAGAGCTGGGGCGAAATCCGCCGAAGTCCTGATTTGGTGGACCCTTAAATCCGGCGGTAATAGCGCTACCGCCGGATTTAAGGGTTACCGCCAAAGTCGTGATCAGGCCCTGAGTATAATAGAAGGGTGCACATCCACAATCTTCTGGAATCAACTCCTAAAAAAGCCCCTCTTGTTACCAGAAATCATAGACCTAGCCAGAGTTTACGAGCGAGTAGATGTGCAAGCAGCAGCAATTGAAAACAGTCGGAAAAGTGACAGGATTGCAGCGCTGAAGAACACATCTACGACAGGTAGCAGATCCCAAGGTCCACCATTCAGACCTGGGCCCAGAAATGTCCAGCATAGGCCCCAAAGAGAAAGACAGTGCTACCAATGTAGGTTGGAGAACCCCCACAGGGGACAATGCCCAGCCATAGGACAAATTTGCACAAGATCTGGCCAGGAAAATCATTTCCAAGTGATGTGCTGAGAAAAAAAGCCCTGCACTACTGAGCTATAAGCCACCCAAAACCCCGGGAGCAATGAGACGTCAATAACAAACCCAGGCATCCGGCTACAAGACGTACCCAGACCAATACTCACAGAGGCCGAAGCCAGAAAGGAACACAGCCACACTCAAACACCAAGCTGGAACGATAGGAGCAATGGAAGACGTTGCAATACAAAGCCCACTGCCATACCCTGATGACTATGACTACCCACCGAGCCCTAATCGCACCAACCAGCACCTCACAACATAAACTATGACAGGGACCCATATCCAAACCCACAAAACAGCCCTGGACCAGATCCAAACGAAAACCCACCTGAGGATCAGGAGGGAGAATGACATAGCCAGAGAAGATACAGCCCACAAGACAAGTACAGCAGAGAGTATGTGAGGCTGATCAGCGAATCGACTGATGACAGCACAGCCCCAAAAGAAACCATCCAAATAGGAGGGCTAAACCACCAGTTCATCGTGAAGAAAGGGGCAACCGTAAATGTGATGAATGAGTCTCTATACCAAACCATCAAAGACGTCTACCCACTACAATCGTCCCAAGCTCAAATCTTTCAATGGGGTGCAGCACAACCACTTCAGTCAACCGGACAGTTCCAATGCAATCTGTTTCACAAAGGACAGAAAGTGCCTACCACCATGCACATCATACAAAGCCCATCAACAGGGCGATGCCTACTAAGTTATCGCACCGCTAAAGCACTCGCCCTAATAGACATCCACTATGACCAGTTAGAAATTGTCCACGGCCTCCCAATGGGGACACACAAAGTAAATGTGATGTTGCAACAACGGATAACCCAAGTCCCTTAATACCCATGCTGAGTTGGATTCCACCTCCAAGCACAGGTAACACAAGAAATTGCAAATCCATGAGAGGGTAAGTGGCCCAACTCCATGGGTGTTGCCCCTAGTCAACATCCCCAAGGGAAAAAATGGTAGATTGCCCCTCTGTGTTGACATGCACATTCCAAATGCAGCAATCCAAAGAAGAAGGCACCCAGGTTCAAACATTAAGGACATGATGGTCAGACTCAACCAAGCTAACAGATTCTCCAAACTAGATCTCAACCAGGGGTACCACAGCTGATCATCCACCCCAACTCAAGACCCATCACCACATTCGCAGCGCACAATGGACCTTTCCGCTATAAGCGGCTAAACTTCGGGATATCTGCCGCGGCAGAGATATTTCAGGAGACCATCCGCAGGTTAATTGCACCAGTACCCACCACACGCAACTACAGCGACGACATACTCGTATTTGGCACCTTTCAAGAAAAACACGATCAGACCCTGATGCGTGTATGTGAAACCCTAAACACGGAAGGACTCACCTCAAACGGATCCAAGTGTGACATTAACAGAGACAGTCTCGGCCACATTTTCTCAGATCAAGGGGTCAAAGCTGACCCAGAGAAAATCAGTGTGATAGTTGGCCTAGCACCCCAACAGCAGTAGCGGAACTGTGGTCGTTCTTGGGCATGGAAAGATACTGCGGCAGCTAGCTCCACAACTATGCAATGACCTACTAAGACATCTTCTCAAGAAAGACACACCCTTTGAATGGGATAAGACCTGCCAACCAGCATTCCAGGCAATAAAAACGAAACGCATCAGCAACCGAGAACTGCCATACTTCAGTCCAGCTAGAAACATGGTGATAACAGTTGGTGCCAGCCCAGTGGGCCTCAGTGCCATACTGGCCCAGACTGAACAGGATGGACAGAAGAATAGGCATGTCATTGCATATGCGAGCAGAGCTCTGTCCTCCACCGAAAAGGCATACTCCTAAGTGGAACAAGAAAGCCTGGTGGATGTATGAGCATGTGAGAAGTTCCCCCACTTCGTTATAGGACAACCGTTCACACTCATGACCATCAGGTGCTCATATCCAACTTCAGTAACCCGAAAATGAAAATGCCCCCTTGCATTGTGAGATGGGGCATCAGGCTTCAGGAATATGAATTCCACATCTTCCACAAACCGGGAGGGGATGCAAACCCGGCAGACTAACTGTCTCGACACCCACAAGGGCAGGGAGAGGAAACATTTGGCAACAAGGCAGAACACATCAACTACTTATCGGAGAACTCACTTCCACCATTGCTCACCATCACGCTATTTGCTGACTGCAGAGTAGACCCCACCATCCAGCTGCCCTGCACTGGAATGCCCTCCCCACTGCCCTGCGAGCTGAACCTTCGCTCACCACCTTCTGTAAAACCATAAAAAACACCTTATCCGCCTGATCACCTTACCCCTGTCATGACGTTCATCCCCTATATGAATATTTGAACTGTGTACGTTTTATGCATAACATGTATTACATCTCTGTGCTCCAATGTTGTAACATATGCATAATGTAACTAAGCCTGCTGCAAGTAACAGCGCCGCAGTGACCCTGGGCTGTCTGTGCGCTATATAAATGTTAAAAAATTAAATAAAATAAAATCCAAGCAGCTGTGCATCTCACCAACGCGAATAGGTGGAAACACTACGGCAAGGAATCTTTTGAGGACGGGGAGGTGGACAAGAAAGAGCTAAAAAGGATGCCCAAAATACAAGGGGAATGAGCCACCACAGAACAAGGCGTCTTGCTGCGGGGAAAACAGACTAGAATTTATCAAGGGGTTGCAAACACAAAGATCTTACACAACCAAGTATGGTTCCAATATATGGACATGATATATGAAGATATCCTAACACACTGCACAGCCTTCCAAAAGGCTGCAGCGAACACTCCTCCATGTCCTCTGCAAACAGTGCCACTACCAGAAGGACCCTGGCACCAAGTGGTGATGGACTTCTATGGTCCCCTGGAAGAAGGGGGCCACTTGCTAGTAACAATGGATTAATACTCGTGATTCCAATAGTCAAACACGTACAGTCCACGGCTTACCACCACATAGTATGAGTGATGGATGAACTTTCCAGCAAATGTGCGGTGCCAAATGTTGTGAAAACGGAAAACAGGCCCCCATTCCAAGTGCAAGTTTGCAGCACACCTATAGTTTCAACACCAAAGAATTACACCCCTGTGTCCTGCAGGCCAACAGGATGGTGGAAAGCTTCATGTCCACTATCAAGCGGGCCAGGCAGAAAGCTCTGTTGGACCAAACACCCTTTCCCCAAGCGGTATGCCAAATGCTAAGAAGCTACTGCAACCCCCCGGATGAAGCCACAGGGAAGTCACCAATAGAAATAATGATAAGATACAAACCCAGGACACGCCTAATACAACTGTAGAACTACCAAGTGGAACAAGATTCTGACATAAGAGAGAGAGATGCTGAGAAGAAAAGGAAAGCCAAGGAATGGGCAGACCGGTGAAAAGGAGCAAAAGAGCAGCAATTACCGATCAGAGAACTGGTCCGGGTACGGCAAAGGCAAATGAAGAAGACAGACTCATGATATGACCCAGAATCATTCCTTATGACTGAACTCAAAGGGTCAGTGGTTACTGCGACAGGAGATGGATGCGAGATTTCTCGAAACGCCTTATTCTTTCGATGACTCCACACCCCTGAACCAGAAACCTTGGCGCAGACGGGAACAGAGAAAGAACAGAAAGAAAGAGAGGACCAAGTTGATAGAGATCGACAAGAGGCAGAGGAAAGGCCAGTAGAGACCCGTGATTCACTGGGAAGACTGCATTGAATGCTGATGAGGCCACCACGTTTGATCGAGCAGATGTGAGGCCGAGAACTCTTGTGATAAGCACGGGGTAGGTGTTGTGGGGCATGAAAGAGTTAAGCCCAGCAAAGGACCAACCACATGACACTGGGAGGGTGCGGGGGGGAGGGGGAGGGAGGAAAGGGAGGGGTGAAGGGAAAGGTTTTCAGTTTAGACGTGGGTGAAATAAAGAGAAGTAACGAACACCTTGGGCTCCGAATGATTTGTCACCCTAATGTCATCTAAGGCTACAACACCTTGCCCTTTCCTCTCTCCTCTTTTTGTTTGTATTTCTCCTCTTCCTGACTTTCCTCTTTTGCTTGATGCTGCCCCACCTCTCCCTCTACTCTCTCATTGTGCTCCACACCCTCTTTCTCCCTCTTTACCCCTCATTCTCCTTTCCACACTTCTGCTTTGGCTGACCCACCTTTCATATTCTAGTGGGCTGTTAATTGCCCTGGGTGAATGGAATGTGTATTAGCTGGGCTCAGATCGACGGCAGGCACTGAGATTTGTCTGAAGTGATGCAGACTTCACTTTGCCCATGTTAGATGAATGGTGCAGCAGAGCATCCCAAAGTTATATAAACTCTGCCATTTTTGAATCAGGCAGTGTTTTCCTCTCAATCTCCTGACACCCTACTGTTCACTCTGGAGTCTGCAGTTCAAGGGTCCCAATTCCACAACCTATATTGTCTCCTTTCTCACCTCATCACAGTGCATGTGCAAACATTTCTGATGAGCAACTTATGATTTTTGTGTGCATTTTAAGCATACTGTGTGTGCACATTGTGTTGTCTGTGGGTGCATATTAAGTGAATGTTGCTGCTGGTATGAGTATTAGGAGATTATTCTATGTGTGTACATACATACTCTGAGGATTGCTTGCATAGGGGGTGTGAAAGTGTGGAGGAGTGCATGCATAATGTGCCTATTTATATTCTAATGGTATCACATCTGCACTTGTGTGTGGAGAGCATATGGTTTGCAGTTCTACTAGGTGTATCCCTAGCCTGTATATGTGCTTGCATATTCCTAGTGTATGATCCATGCATGCATGCATTCTGAACATACGGTATGTGTGTATTGCATGCTGTTTCTATGTGTATACATTAAGGGCCTGATTCATAGAAACGTGCGCTTTGACCCCGGGTGCCGAAAGCGACTTTGTGTATCCCTGTGCACATAGGTTTTTGTGCGAGCTCTGGGTATTCAAGGACTTTTTCCCACAAAGTAACCCTATGCGCAAGTAGCGGGCAGAACGGCCACGACACTCACCCAATATCAATCCATCCAAAATACTGACCTTTGGCACTCCTCATCCGCGAAGTAATGCACCACGGCAATGCTGCATGCAAACCCCCCAACTAAGGCGGCACACTAGCGACACTGTGTGGAGTCCCCGGTAACTATTCACAGCACCCCCTCAATATGAGTCCCTTTTCTCGCAACTGTGGTCAGCCGCCAGTCATTTTTCTGTATTCTTTACATGAAAACATTCTTGAAACGTAACAAACTTTTGGATGAGTGTTAGGATGTGCTCAGAACAGTTGCTCGTCAGATTTTGTGAACTTTCAACTATTAGGTAGACAGTTGCAGAGCAAAAGGTGTTTTTCATTTTCATTGGTCCTTAACAATAGTGTTGCAAATGTATATAGGACATATAGCACAAAACCGCAAAGCTTCGTTTAACTATGCCATTGAGGATATATACCTAATATGTATGGTGTTGTGAAGCAGTGCTGAAATGTGAGTTAATGTTTAATTTGTAGTAGGATGAACAACTGTAGTTTTTCCTTTTTCATTATTTTTATGTGGTGGCTTTGCAATTCCAAATGTTTGAAATGTATCTTAGCATGTTTTAAGACATGTTTTTCCATGACTATCTTCTGTTTCGTGTGTGTGAGAGAGAGAGAGAGAGAGAGAGAGACCAGATGTGGTTGTGCTCTGGGCAACACTCCAAGCCATTGTTTTTCTGTATGAAATGTTTTTGAAGAAAGGGAAACATCATATGCAAATTGAACTTTGTCCAACCCCAAAAGAAGCATTCTAGACAGAAATACTTAGTTATATTGAGGCCACAAGCAACCCCAAACATGTATTGATATCACTAGGCAACATCAGTGAAGTGTAGCTTGGATCTGTATGCTTCTTCTTCTTCTTCTTAATTATCGGATGCGTGGGCGGACCCACGCAGGCGCTTCCCCATCCTAAAGGATGATGTGCACCAGACCCACCAATCAATACTTAGCTCACATAAACTCACAACTCCTCCCACCGCCCCGTCTGCCTCACAAAATCCAACATCACACTGCTCCTCCTCCTGCCTCTCACCCCATCACCTCCCAGCAAAGCCTTCCCACTCAGCTCAGCCACACCCAGCGCAGATAACCGAACCCTCATCAATTCTCTCTCCTCAACATGTCTCTCACACCTAAGCAGAAAATGTCCCACATTCTCAGGCACCCCACACACCGCACAATCCCTTGTCTCACGCTTCCCCATTCGATACACAGTCATTCAGCCCCACATGCCCTATCCTCAATCGATTCAGCATCATCTCCTCCCCCCTCCTCCATTCCAGACTCCCCGCATCCACCTTCACCGACACTTTCCCACGAACACCAAACATCCACCTGCCCTTCACCCCACTCACCCACCTCTCCTGCCACTCATCCATGACCCGTCTCACCACCACAGCCTTCACCTCATCCACACTCAAAGGCAGCCTCACATCAACCGCTCCCCTTCTCATACCCTCACCCGCCGCCAGATCCACCAACTCATTACCCAAAATGCCACTGTGACTGGGGACCCACGCCAACTCCAAATCCATTCCCCCACGCACACACCGAGGCTCGTATCCCACATCTGGGGCATGCCCATTACACTTGGGTTGTCTAAAGCTAAACTGAAGGGTGATGGCTGGAAGATTTTTTAATTAATAGCAAGCACAGACATTGTGCTTGGCAACCCCCAAACTATCCGTTTTCAGCCTACTGTACCGTTGCAGAAGGGGAAAGACCATATGCAAATCAGGCGTGGTGCCACCGCACAAGGGGCAGTACAGCCGCAACTACTAGGTCACATCCATTTTGTAGGCACTCACTGGCATGTTTCAGTCTCACTGTTCATCATAAGTGAGGTTTAACTTCATCATTTTTTTCTTTTTGCGCCTAGATTTGGATGTTTCTAAATCATCAGTATCCTTGTTTCCCTTATCATAAATGCTTCCCACCTCCACTTTAAACTTGTTAAGGAATTTGAGGGAAATGTTACTGTTAATCATACTAACATCAGAGACTCAGCCTAGTGCCAGGAAATACAGAATTAGTTTTCAGACAAGATCAAGGGTCACCAGCAAGCTATTCATGACCGGAAACTCAGCATCATGTGCTCAAATGACGCCACTCAAATGCTTCACACTCTACCCAGCTCTCCCAATGATGTTTTGCAACCCAAATTTGAATTCAAACAATGTACAGAATGTGAAACACACAAGATAATGTCCAATTTCAAACGGGCTTCCTGCCAACATCCTTAAATGGCCCCTGGACGTCTTGGTCCCATAGATTATCAGACTGGTTAATCTCTCATTCAGGGATGGCTCAGTTCCACCCTCACTCAAGCACGCTTGGATTACACCACTACTGAAAACGAGCACCCTTGTTCCATCCCTGGCTAAAAAATACCGGCCTATAATAAACGTGCCATTTTTGCTTGAAATCCTGGCCAGAGGGGCATATATACAAGTACAGAGATTCATAGAGATTTTCCCAACAATTAGGCTTCAGAGCCAGGCAAGGGACCAAAACTGTCCTGCTTGATCCTAAGTCTGATTCGACAAGCAAAGTGAAAGGATGTCACCCTGCCCGGCTGATGCTGTTAGATCTTTCAGCTGCCTTTGAGCTTGTTGATCACACTCTCCTGGTGGACAGATTAAAAGGCCTGCCATGCTGCTCTGAAATAGCAGCGCAATGGGTCACCTCCTTCCTGGGCCCTCACGCATCTAGAGTGGCAATAGAGATTGCTCAATCCATACCAACCGTCACCACTTGGGTTCCGCATGGATCATGTATTGCACCAGTCTTGTTCAACATCTATATCAGGCTTGAACTATTTTACTTGCTGGGTGTACAATATACCAACTATGCTGATGACACCCAGGTTGTCCTCGAACTGTCAGGCAATTACATACATGATTCTTTGGCCCTGTATGGGGTGTACAATGTACAATGCCATCCAAGTCTGGGTGGCCTCAAACTTCCTATCACTCAACAACGAAAAAACCGAGCTCCTCATTGTTGCCACAGGGCCTTGATAAAAGAAACTAGACCCTGCATATGAAAGTGTTAGCATCGCAGGTAGTAGGATCAGTGTGGCCAAATGTGTAAAGACTCTGAACATCCACCTGTACTCAAACTATCTATGAAATCCCAGGTATCTCACATTCGAGCCCCTTGTGGTTATGTCATCAAGCTTCTGAATCGAATAAGGCCCTATGTATCCGTCAGGAATAAATCATTTTCTGCCCACTGCCTAATTTAACACCAGGCTAGATTACTGTAATAGCCTATTGATCAGATTCTTGCATGCGAACATTCAATCCCTCCAAACTACCCTTTAATGGTGCTGTTCGTGGCATCTATAGTCTTTCCAAATGAGATCCCATTACAACTTCCAGATGGGCCTACAGTGGCTTCTGGTCAAGCATAGTATTGCGCATAAGCTCCTGCCACTATCCTACAATGGCTGGATTTCCACCACCCCTCAATACCTCACAGACCACCTGATGGTGAATCAGTCAAGCCGGAATCTGCGCGCCACTGATAACTACAAAATGGTGCAACCACGGTTTAAGGTGGCCAATTTTGGTGGTGTCAACTTTGACGTACAGGCACCTAAAGCGTAGAATGCCCTACTGCTCACACTTAGAGCATCCGGATCTTTGACAGAATGTAAACCATTGGTTAAGACTAATTTGTTTACCCTCAAACCAAGTTGAAGTTAACCCGTTCTTATGCTCTCCCCCCACTGCTCTGACCCACGGATTATCTGTGTCTTTGTGCTCTAGCACCTTGAAGCATCTTCTATGTGCTAGATGGAATTACCAGTAATTATCTCAGACCAAATAACCACACTGACCAAATAACCAGACAGGCCAAAGGAAGATGGTAAAATACTGCTTTAATCTCAATGAAAAAAATCAGGGAAATATGACAGGTATCAAAGTAGATGCTCAGTATTCTCACATCATTTTGTTTGTACGTGGTTTATATACTTTTACATACATCATTTATGATGTCTTCCTATGTGGCATTTCATAAAACCTATCACCAGGAGGGATTGGATTAGGGGAACATATCTACTTATAGAATTATATACGGGTTAATATCTCATTGGCTGCCCCTTGTCTATAGGACACGCCCTGAGCTACTTCTACGTATGTCACATACTGATTGTAGCAGAGGTGATGGCAGAAGACTAAGAACTGAAATATTTTATATGAAAGTGCATGGCAGGCCTTTTAATTGGTTGGCAACCCTATTCAACCTTGGACCTTTGGCTCGTCTAGCAGCACGTGAGTTAAAACGGAACCGAGGTGTTCGAGTTGCGTCAACTTGTTCTTTGTTTTCCCAATTAGTCCATCATGTGTCATCCACCCAATTCTGAGCCAAAGTCTATCTCTTGTAGTTGATCTCGTAGTCTGCTCACTGTTCTGGGAAATTTCAGGGAGTGCAAGCACGCCATTATCTCGAAGCTCTAATGAATAGCCCGTGTTTTGAGTTCTTCATCACCTGTTAGGAGACCACAATTCTGTCAATTTCTGCCTCTTAACTACTGCTATTTGATTTTATTAAATAGAGTGTCATTACTCATTCTGGCCTTAAGAGACTTGCTAACTCCACCTCACATAGGCTTTTGCCTTCGTGGTTGTCCAATTCTTGGCATCTGCAAATGTCCTTGTCTCTCCTAATCTTAGCAGAAATATGTCTCACACACGTGGTCTGTTCATTCAACAACCTTTGTGCCTTGTACCCATCTCTCAAAATAGCCTCCTTGATCCCAGACCAAGGTACTCCCTTATTCTTCACACAAAAACAGCTTCTTCATCCATTCTTCCATTTACAATCATATTTTGAAGTAGCTGGGTTGATTCTTTAACATCGGCCATTGTCCATTTTCTTCCAATGGCCGTCCTAAACATTTTGCACAAACCTCTTTACCAAGCTTCTATATGTTTTTTCTACCTTGTGTTACAGCGTATTTACAGTTATTGGTCAGCAAGTTACATCATCTTCTTATTTTCACGATTACTTAATTCCTAGATACATGTTTCTCTTTGTGCTTCAGTTACATAGTCAGTCTTAAGTATGTTCTAATTGTTTTAGCATAGGTTTATATATCTTCTTCATGACATCATTCTGTTATCATCAGACTTTTACTCAGCATTCATCCATGATTCCCATAGCCGCATTCTGACACTTTGGCAGTGGGCATCCTTCTTGGTGACATCCTTCCACTGTCTCAATGTGAGGGCATCTTCTGAATGGCTGTCTGAGTGCATATCGTCTTTCATATAATTGATGTTGTATGGAAATGTTGCAAAGACTCATGCATGGGTTCCCAATTGTAGCTCTTTGTCTGTTACTCCAATAAGATGGTGGTGAGGGTGCGGGGACTAGAGAAGAGGCATCCACCTGCTCCTCAACATTCCCCCTCTGGTTGAATATTTGGTCATACCCTTCTTTTCTTCTTCTTCCGCAATTCCTGCTTCATCTTCTTCTATCGTCTCATCATATTTTCTTTTCTTTGGGACCCACATCTTTTTCAACCCCCTCAGCGGACCTGGATTCTTTATGTGTTCATCCACACTCCAGGCCATGTATCAACAATCCCTTGCTGGTGAACAGAATATCCATCGTCCCACATATCTCTTCCGATCTTGGGGATAGTAAAACCTTGTTCCTAGAGGTGCAAGAGAACTCGTATTAATGTTTTCTCAAGTGCTTTCTTCTGTCTGCATTTTTTCTCCAGTGCCACTGTTAATGTCAATCATCATCTTTATTCCAATAGCTTTCTTGGCTGTTTCCTGGCATTGTGTCATGATCCATGCCCCTGACCCCCTCAGGTATAATAGCCACTGGCAGCAGTGGGGCTAAAGCCCTTCACACTGGCCCCAAGGGCCTTAAAACTCAATCAGAAACATACATGAAGTCAGTCCTGGCGCCTTTGGCGCCAGGCTCATTATCAGGAATAAAGCAATACCAGTTTTGGACCTTAATCCAACATGGATGCCTATTACACAGCTCAGTTCTTTAGAACCAAGCCATGTGGTCTAGTGTTTTGGGTGTGGCTAGGCCTGGAACTACTTGGCCTGGAACTACTTTACCTGGGCTATTTAAACCACACTCAAACAGCAGAACACGCTTCGCGTTATTCTGCACTCCTGCAGCGTAATGCTCACCGTGTCAAGCTCCTGCTCATCTGCTTCTCCGGCGGCCCGATCCTGAAGCCCTAGATCTGGATTCCATTAATAACCTGGAAGAACAAGAACATCATTAGCGAGCAAGAACACTTACCTGTGAAGTAATCGGTCTTGAATCCATCCTGTGCTTCACTTACCTCCCCCATCTCCGGAGTTCACTGCAACCTGCAAAGGTAAAGAAACAAGGACAGCATTAATAACAATTCTTACCTGGGCAAGCAGCGAGTCCTGGCACCACCCTGCGCTTCTCTTACC
This sequence comes from Ambystoma mexicanum, assembly GCF_040938575.1. Classification (NCBI taxonomy): domain Eukaryota; kingdom Metazoa; phylum Chordata; class Amphibia; order Caudata; family Ambystomatidae; genus Ambystoma; species Ambystoma mexicanum. Next base: position 523,628,735 of record NC_090941.1, on the reverse strand, counting down.
TTGCTTATCTCCGGGTTTCGCCGCAACCTGCAAGGGAAAAGGAACAAGGTCAGCATTAGCAAAGCACTTACCTGGGCAAGCAGCGCTTTGATCGCTCATCACTCCGGAACATCACCGCAACCTGTACAAAGAAGGGAAGAGAACACAGGTTAGCAATTAACACCAATAAACAGCGCAGCGCTCTGCACATCAATATCTCACTGTGGTCTTCGCCATCGGCGCGGCAACTCCGAGATCGCAACCATCCCTGTGAAAACAAAAAGAGACATTGTTTGGGAACAGCGTAGTGGAGTAAGATGCCGAGAAGACAGAGAAAATGGAGGGACAGAAAGAGACAGAATTACGATGGAATAGACATTATAACTGACCTGGAAGACAGCAAGCAAAGTCGGAGTCACAGCCTGTCTTGACCCGACAGAAGGGCACACGGACCAGTGAACAAGCAACTAGTTCCATGGAGCGCCCGCACCAACCACGCGCCCCTGCACAGAGACGCAGGATGGAGAGTTCAATGCACTAAAACCTAAGGTGAGCAATAACCCCAAGGGAGGGGATTTGGACCAGAGGGAGGTGGGAGTCCACCCATCACAGAACCAGTAGCTTAAAGGAGAGTTCCGGGACTTTTTTTTTATTGTCCCTACGGTTCGGCCATGTGTTTTTAAGCATAACTCGGTAGATCGTAGAAAACTTTCCTATGGACCTTACCCGACTTTTCGTCCATTAACGCACTCGAAATCAGCCGCCATTTTCTGATAATCCTATCACTTGCCGCATCGCCCTGGCTCACCTGCTTTTGCGGCACTAAATCAAATCCCCCGCCCCTGAAACAGACTTTATCAAAACATTCATATTCCCCGCCTCTATCCGTGACGTGACTGTGCGCCCAGGCGTCTTCTACGCGACTCCACACAGAACCCGGAAATCAACACAGATCAGCTCACACAACACAGCGCGCCACAATTCGCAATATGAAACTGTACTTTTAAATCAAACCGCAAGATTGTAAATTTGGTAAAGTACATTTATTTGACATCAAATGTTTAGAGAATATTCAGCGATTTTCTTTTTTATTTGCTCACGTTCCAAAAAGTTCGTTTTGAGGCACGCGATGTTCCTTTGCTGTACACAGGGTCTTAGATCATCTCACAATACAGCGCCACAATTCGGAATATGAAACTGTGGTTTAAAAGCAAACTGCAAGATTGTACATTTGGCAAAGTACATTTATTGGACATCAAATGTTTAGAGAATATTCAGCGATTTTCTTTTTTATTTGCTCACGTTCCAAAAAGTTCGTTTTGAGGCACGCGATGTTCCTTTGCTGTACACAGGGTCTTAGATCATCTCACAATACAGCGCCACAATTCGGAATATGAAACTGTGGTTTAAAAGCAAACTGCAAGATTGTACATTTGGCAAAGTACATTTATTGGACATCAAATGTTTAGAGAATATTCAGCGATTTTCATTTTTATTTGCTCTCGATCCAAAATAGTTCGTCTTGAGGCAAGCGATGTTCGTGTGCAGTAAACAGGGTGTTGGTTTACGATAAAATAAGCTCTTTGGTCGCACTGATAATCGCATGGCTGTTCCAACAACGAGGCACTAGGCCACCACAACGGTCTGTATGTTGCATCTAGCCGTTAGTACCGCGTAAGGGCATACTTGTACTTGGCGATCGTCCCATAAAATGGTCAGGGTGGTAACGTTGTTCACGCGGAGAAGCAACTGGCGATTAAAAAAGCCGTCCGCCGGTGTCTGGTACTCGTGACACATGCAGTAATGCATGATGTACCTGTTTGAAAAACATAAACAATGAAATTAGTCTCACCATCAGATCTTTATTAAAATTATTCATTTTATATATTCGGTCGGGAAATTATTTCATAGCTAGGACAGTGCAACTGGGTTTTAAACGTCAAGGGGGGGCTGTAGGATACTGAGACAGTCCCTCAGTGCAGGGGTTGACAGGGAGTGCAGGTGGAGAGTGGAAGGGCCCAGGACCGAGATCGCAGACAGTGGACCAGTTGTAGCAGGGGAGAGGGAGAGAGAAAGCAGAAGCAAAGGTTTTGAGGTGCTTCCGTAAAAGTAGACGGTTCTCCCCAAGATAGTGCGCGGTACAAAACAATATGCCACATAGAACGAACAAGTACAACTTAACCCGTCTTTAAAGCTACTGTATAGTAATTAAATTGCGGTATAAACTCATCTAAAGAGTTACTTACATTATATTTGCATTTTCCATTGTGTCTGTGCGTAGGGCAGCCCCGAAATACCACTCCTTCTATGCCGACGTTATTTCTTCTAATGAACGAACATGAAATGGCTTTCGTTTCTGAAATTATATTCATTATCGTTTCTTACGTGGTCCCGGCCTGTCAAGGTCAAAATACAATAGAACCTTATACTGAGTCGTGGGCCATTCTGGCACCCGAGAAAAAATCAAAGCAGCTGACCTTCACTTTGAACGAGCACACATTCCTAGTTAGCTACATTCAGTGTAAGGCATTCTCACAGGACTTGAAATTTACACTCCATCTTTGCATTTTGTCTGCGTGCTTTGCAGCCCCACAGAACCATAAATACAGAGACATTCTATATTTTTTGAAAAATGATTTATATTACTGTTTGGTTTAATTTAATGCGCAAATGAACAAGGTTGGATAGATACACATATTCAATGGGCCTGCGACATGAGGAGACTCGAGAGAACAGACAATCAAATTACAATCATTTAAACCGTGATGTGTATTTCTCAATGAGCTCTGCTTTAGGTGGACATGGCACAGAAGCAATGTTGGGTGGCAATGCAGTTGTCCCCTGCACAGGTTCATTCACAACTCCATTTATGTGCCTATCTAGGACGTCAACAATAAGTTTCTCAATAAACTCATATTGCATATCCTCAAACACTGGTTTGATCACCCATTGTTTACTTCTTTTAGTGAAGGCCTTATTGTAGCGAAGCGTCCCTAAAGTTCCGGTCGTCCTACTTTGTTGACGGCCAACATTATGGTTATGTGCCAAGACCGCTAAAAGAGTCCGATTTATCATGCCCTCCATGCCAAAATGCAATCGTTTTGGCCTGTACTTGAGGCACATATTGTGGAACACCTCCAAATCTCCTTGTGTGGCAGAATTCCGTGAGTCCCCTCAAAGCTTTTGTTATAGTTTTATCAAATACAATCTTTTCAATGGCTTTGTGAGTGGGTGATGAAGGAATCAACCACTTCTTCTTCCGTGCCTCCTCTGTGGACAAATGGCCATGTTCACAATTGTGGAAATGTTGGTTCGTGTTCCATCGGTGAACGTTTGTACAGTGTGGCATTACTGACCGCCATTTTTCCAGTAGAATTTCCAACGACCCTCCACATGTTTTTGAGGTCCACCAAAGATGGTTGCTGATTGACTTGGACCACTGTGAAATACCTTGCAATTCTTTTTTTTTACCTGCAGCCGACAATTTTTTATTGATTGATTTTGCAAGATGCCAAACGTCAAATTGGTGATTTATATTTTTGTACTGTTCTCTCATTGTCTTGGCAATTGAAACGTGTCTGTCCGTGGCTATCAGGTCGATCACCATTCCCCGCGATTGTAGTTCTTGCAATGATGCTACAAAGCCAACTTTCTCCATGGCCACTGAGGATGTACTTTGTGACACCTGCACGACCACCGAACTCACAATTTTCTTACTTTCCATGTCCTGAAAGTGGTAGGTGCAGTACTTGGCTGAAAATCCTGGGCTGTCGCACTGTCCATCACCGGCTAGCCTGAACCGTTTGCCCGCGAATGTACTATCAATAGACATTTTTTCCATTCTCCAAGCTTCGCTAATGGCTGGAAATAGATAATCGGTTTGGTATTTGTAGAACTGAGTTTTCGCAATGAAATGGATTCCCACAAACTGAAAGAAAGACTCTAATTTTTTAAAACTTGAACCACTAAAAAGTGCAGCCGCTGCACAAAGTAGATTGCCTGCTGGCAGTTGTCCCAGCATAGGTTGTGCAGACCATGAGAAAGGATGATATTTTGTACAGGTGGCATGTATTTTAAGGTTAGTGCCTCGAATTGCACGAGTCACATTAATGAATGGCTCCCCACATACTTCCCCACCAACCGAATGCCCACATTTCATCCGAATAATAATATCAATCAAACAACTATCGAATACAATGAATTTGGCCTCTTTCCTTATACTGTCACTCTGCATCCCAGCTGGTTCGGCCTGTAACGTTGAGGACATGTCACTCACATGAAAGGTAGAATCTCTGATATCATCTTCCGCTATGTTCAGTGATATCGATGGTGTTTCATTGTCGTCCATTACATTCTCTTCCATTGAAACATCTGTTCCTTCACCGGCGATGGGAGAAAAAAACAATTTCTTCAACTTTCTCGCGGTCTTAGTTTTTGCGGGTGTGGATTCTGTGAATTTATCTCCGACTGCATCCGAACTACCAGGAGGACATTCACTATCGATGACTGGTGGTGGTATAGCTCCGTTGTCAATCACTTCATATTCTTCCCATTGGCACGATGCATCTCCAGTCTCAAGTCCCTGCCAAAAGGTTTGACAAGCAACATCTCTCGTTCGCTTCACTGTCTGTGTAGATCTAGTTCGTACACCCACTCGCAACTAGAGGACAGATTGGAAAAGGGATGTTCAGTTTAAACACAACTTACAGTATTGAACTATTAACAGTGAAAAACAACATAATATAGTGACCAGGACACTAACCTTCTTTTGCTTTCTTTTCTTTGAAACTTTCTTGCCTCGAACTTCAACATCAGGACGCTGTTGCTCCGACTCGTGTGTGCATGTCTCCACTTCCTCTTGCGCTGCAACGACTATATTTTCATGATAAGCACATCCATCACGCACTGACGCTCCATCGACTCCCTGAAACATAGAACTTTCATTAGTATGTATAATAATATCGAAAACACAAAATGTACTTGGGGACCAATACCCACGTACATCTCAATAGCAAAACACAAATGAACGCTTTGTGTAGAACATTCAAACGACAATTATTCACGCATTGTTGATCTAGTTAGATGGAACTGTCAAGATCCATACCTCGGGCTCCTCATAGACTTCCATTGATGATATTATTGAAGATGATGCTTCAGTGACTCCCTGAAACACAGTAATTGCATTAGTATGGTTTTCTATTTTGATAAAAAGAACAGAAACTTTGTGCAGGCGTGAACGGCTCATCTAAATAGACCTGCACAAATGATCAGTTGTCTAAAATAAATAATGGATATGTAAATATGATTCGATTTGCTCGATCGTTGGAAGTGTCACCACCCAGAGATCTGCATCAACTACTAGGGGTGATGTTCTTGTAGAAGAAGCTCCGTCATCTCCCTGAAACATAGTACTTGCGTTAATAAAGAAGGAAGTATAGCGGATGTAATCACGTCATATGATTTCGCTTGATTGAACTGTCAGTATCCATACCTCGAAATGCATAAGAACATCAAGGGACGATGTAACTGCGGTGCACACTTCTGCAAGCTGTTGCGCCGACCCTTAACTGCACGCTCCCCCTTCTTCTTGGACTAATGCTCCATCGACTCCCTGAAACATAGGACTTTCATTAGTAATGAACACAATATTGAAAAAAGAAGACACATAGGAGGGCGACGACAGAAGGACATATCAATGGCTAAAAACGAAAGAAACATTGTGTGTAACAATCACGCTACAAGAATGCAAGATCTGATGATCTCCATTGATGGAACTGTCCTGAAACGTACCTCGAGCATCTGAGTGACATCAACGGTAGTCGTCAACACGTTGGACTCCTCAGCATCTCCCTGAAAGACAGTACTTGAATTATTTTGGATAACAATAATTATAACTGAAAACAAAGACTAGAGGACGAGTACAAGGGTGTACCATTAGGTAAAATAATTACACGATAAATTAAAACTATTGATTTACATGCCTAAAACAAGTCAGTGGCAGAATAGCCAAGTAAGATTACCCGATAGGCGCTTGAAGTGGCTGATGACTGCAATAACGACACGGATGGAGAATCTTCCGCCTTCATATTGAGTGGATACATAAATGGGGAAATTATTGTTAGCTAATGCTACACACTACCGCAAGGCCGAGAGATAAATACGTAAACTTGACTCACCAGTGGAGGGATGTGGACGAATAGAGTGGGAATAGCGTTTGAGAGCAATTTTCGCCTCGCTCGCGGTGTGTTCTTCTTTATTAGCAATGATGTGGAGTACATGTCTGAGCTAAAGTGCCTGCTGCAGATGCGGTATCGATCACCCCTCTTGTCCGCAAAGACTTCTAGGACTCTACTTTCAAGCTCAGAGGGTGGATATCCGCAATATCGGACCCATTCTCTTATCTGATCTATTGTCTTAGGGAAAACATGCATTATAGTACCTTCAGATTTATTATGGGTCTTCGAAGGGCAACCGCCAATGGAACAGGCAGGCATTGTGGAAAGTTCTGAAAAGTAAAGATCAACAATTCTCTATGAATACCAATGTGTTAAAAAATTAAATGACACATAAAAGGTTCAATGCAAGGTATGTTTTGGTTCTTGGAACTATACACGTTATTCACATGCGGATAAGTATTTGAATAACTTTAAAAAAATAGAAAAATAATTTGACTAAACTCAGAACATGTGACTAGTTCCTTGCATGTACTGTCTTGAACGAAAAGAAATTGGACGCAAAATGAGTATGGTACATGGCCTTACCTTGACGAGCAAACAGTTAGATGCAGGGATCAGAGTAGTTTCTTGTCGTTCACAGGTTGCAAACTGACGAGTTTCCTCGAAGTGGTCACGGAAGTTCACCGAGACGAAGAGCAGATAACCAGCACCTTCACGGGTTGACTAGCAAAGTGCAAAGAAGTTCTCATTAGAAATATGAAGTGGGTTATAAAGAATTCGAAACAGGGGTGTGTTTGTGAATGAATGACGTGTATATGTCGTGGCATTATGCGGTTTGCAGGGGGCCGTCCAGCGTGAGGGGGGATGCTTGGCAGGAGACACGGGGTCTGGCGGTAGACATGGGAACAACAACCCATGCTCTATAGACCACTTTGAAGTGTACATGGTCTTTGGCACCTCTTGGCCTTTATCGCTCCCTGACAGCTCCACTTGCCAGCACAAGTACCCCGGTGCGAACTGCCTTTGATAGGGCGGGGGGTGGATTGGGGCGGTGGTCATGCAGACAAGACACAGGAAGACTCGTGAATGGAGACACACTTATGTGGATTGCAGGGGGCCGTCCAGCGTGAGGGGGGATGCTTGGCAGGAGACACGGGGTCTGGCGGTAGACACGGGAACAACAACCCATGCTCTATAGACCACTTTGAAGTGTACATGGTCTTTGGCACCTCTTGGCCTTTATCGCTCCCTGACAGCTCCACTTGCCAGCACAAGTACCCCGGTGCGAACTGCCTTTGATAGGGCGGGGGGTGGATTGGGGCGGTGGTCCTGCAGACAAGACACAGGAAGACTCGTGAATGGAGACACACTTATGTGGATTGCAGGGGGCCGTCCAGCGTGAGGGGGGATGCTGGCCGGAGACATGTGGTGTGACAAGACAAGGCACAGGAAGACTATTCAATGGAGACACACTAGATTCATTTAAAAAATCAAAACAACCATTGTTAAAATATATGTTGGGTTTTATTTTAGATCTTAATTTCAATTGAACATAAATAATAAACATTACACATTGTAAAGTTGCGGTTGCAGCACATCCAGGGAAAATCCGCGGTATTGTCCACTGTCGCTGGGGAAATGTTGTCTAATGGCAAGTACCGCACAGGCAGGTATTACTCTCCGAACGCGGTGTCCGAGCCTCCCGTGAAGCCACCAAGTGAAGCAACGATAGGCCACCAGCCTGTACCACCTGTGAAAATGAAAGATGCAAACTGTATTAAAATGACAACTTTCTTATCACTGTCGATTCAGGTAAAAAATGTCATTTTGCTTTGAAAAAAATTCTATCTAGAAAATGCACAACATGGAACCAATTTACATGCATTCGAATGATGAGACGACCATGAAATAGTAGTGGCATCACTGACATCACAACCAGAGTATACTTACTCGTTACTCGGATTACGCGGACGAACAGTGCCTCAAAGTTCGTGCATAAGCACCATCATCATCCTCAACACGGTCCGTGAGAGGCAGGCTTCCCTGAACTCTGGCAGCTCGGTGATGCATTGCGGACTTTGCTCGCCTTCCGAAATGTAGGCCAAGCACCCGGAATTTTCACGGCAGCAGCAGTTCTCCTCCTCAGTTGGCATTAGCTCGCACCGATTGCACGTGCACCAGGTGGAGACGCCGTCCATGCGACATGGTCCAGGCTCTTCATCCGTTGACTGGTCCTCCCAACTGCCGTCCGAATCCCCATCGTTTTCGCGTGCTTGCCTTTCCAGTAGTTCTTCCTCGGTGTACTCGGGCTCGTACATATACGGCATTATTGTAGCCATTGTGTGGTAAAGAGAGTAAAATAATTTATAGCGGTGGTACTGGTATCTGTTCACACGGGCTACAATCAACGAAGGTAGCTGACCAGAGCACAGAAACGAGTCACAGAATACTCAAAGTAACACACAGAGAGTAATGGAATCGAAAATCTGCTGCTGTGTGTTGTGAAACGGTGTGTTTATACTTATTGAGGAAAGAGGCGTCCTGCCATTTCCATGGCGACACTTCATTAGCTGAGGCGCAGCGATTGTTGACACGAAACGTGCTTTGGCGTTGGGAAATGGGCGGTACGCGTCTGCTGATGTCAGGCTCAGGGGCGGGGGATTTGATTTAGTGCCGCAAAAGCAGGTGAGCCAGGGCGATGGGGGGAAATGATAGGATTATCAGAAAATGGCGGCTGATTTCGAGTGCGTTAATGGACGAAAAGTCGGGTAAGGTCCATAGGAAAGTTTTCTACGATCTACCGAGTTATGCTTAAAAACACATGGCCGAACCGTAGGGACAATAAAAAAAAAGTCCCGGAACTCTCCTTTAACCCTCCATTCTACTGTTATAGGCACTACCCAACGTCTGGCACTTAACCAAGCAGAGAGGGGTCCGGGATAGCGCTTAGACCTCCATCCAGTATCGTGTGGCGCCCCCGTGGATACCAGGTGAGCGTAACACATTGTCCCAAGTGTATTCTTATGATACAGAAACCTAGCAACACTAACACTAGTATTGCTCTGCGTAATTTGAAAGCATTCACTAGCCAAGATGGAATCCATGAAAACAGAGATGAGAACCAATCATCTACTGCCGTCTCATCAGCTTCGTCTTCGATTTTTGTATGTGGGTGGTTAACATTGTTATTGCTTCTGCCAGGGTTCCATTTTCTTCATCGTGAGATGGTAAATGTACAGCAAGATGGCCCAACTTTGGCAAAGAGACCTCCTTCCATTGCTGTTATCAGATCCAGAACATACCTGTTCTGGAGGGTCATCGGTCTGATGGCTCCCAATTCTTTTTTGATTGCATTAAATCCTTTTGTTGTTTCATTAATCGTCTGCAGCAATTCCCACCCAGTGATCTGCACCACTTGGCATTTACTGCAACTTGAAGTCCTGGTATAAATATAGATGTCCTTATCATGGTGGTCCTGCTGAATAATTTCAGGAATGTCCTCATAGGCCTTTATTGATTTCAATGAGAAATAATTCTCTCTTTTTAGTCGATGAAGATGAAATGATCTCTTTCTTCTTTGGTTTTCATTCATTTTTCAGAAACTCCTCAATATGGAGGTCAATATGGGGTATCACTAGTGCTGGGACATGTATATTTACAGTGGAGCACACTCCTCCCCAATCTTTAGCCAACTACATGAGGGCTCTGGATCCACAGACCCAGTATCGATCCATTAGTTCTGCAGTTCCTCCATTCATTCCTTGCACTTCAATTATTTTTTCACAACCTTTAACATAAACCATGCCATTATTCTTGACGCAGGCTGTTGCATTCTTCAATTATAATATATGCACTGCTTCTGCTTCATTGTCAAACCATGTTAGCAGTTTTGCATATTTGGTACCACAATTCCAGGCACTCATCTTTCACCTTTTGCACCTTGTGGATTGCTTCTTTCTTAAAGAAATGTGCAGCGCAAGATATCAGTCCATCTTCCCATCCAGCACAGGTTGCTGCACGCGCATGCACCAACAGCTGTGTTCTCTCTCAGCATCTTTGCTCTCCTGATTTTTCAGTTATTACTGAGCAGTTCATTCTTTTCATTTTGACAGTTTATATTTGTTGATTCATACTGAGTTACATACATATGCTTTTTGTCCATCCACCCCATTCCTGTCCCCATTCTTTTTGTCTTCACATATGTATCTTTGTATGGGAAAGTCTGTCTAGATCGTCATCTTAGAGATGTTTTTCATCGTGTGAAGGCATTTCCCTTGCAATAATTGTTCTTGCCGCATTCATGGTATACAGTATTAAAGAACAGATGTAACAACTCTCTTCTGATGTTCTCTCTCCGACCGCTTTCATGTACTGGTACCATACATTATTAGCTAGATGAGCCGATTTATCATATTTCTCGGCATCGCTTTTTGTTTGAAAAAAATTCTTTTAATATCAGAAATTAGTGGTGGATGGATGTCTTATTTTCTTGTTCATCACTGCTAATAATGTGTGAATGCCAGTGTAATAGAGTTAGCAGCTAAAATCAAAACGCCACAAAAAGCTCCAATAATTATCCTCTGTATAGTACATTTCTTTTGTTGAGCTACAGTTCTCACCTCTTTAAACATTTCCATCCATCCAATTATTATATATCAAGTGTGTCGATTATTAATGATTTATGAACTTATAACAAAAACTGCAAAATAATCACCAATACATTTCTTAAAACAATAGTGTTATTTTTAGAATTGCCAAAACAGTCACAATTTCTGTATGTCTACGTATCCAAGCTAGGTAAGACCATGATATATATGGAAAAACTGCAAGTAAGGACGTGTGTACAATAGATAGCATGATAGATTAAGTATTCTACTTTTCTGACTTCTACTGCTTCTGTACCATTGTGTCTATGATCTTAATCTAAGGAAGGTGTTCCAGGATCACTGCAAGTACATCCGTCAACCCTAATCTAAACTTTTTGCTTCTTCTTTCTTGTTTTGGCTTTTGGTTATGTTTGCGTTAGCTGAAATTCTTCATTTGCTTCAGTAGGGGTAGCTACAGGAGAGGTCAAGGTTTCTCCTTTGTAGGGTTTGACATCATGTAAATGTATCCACGCTCTTCTTCCTTGTAGTTTTACAGCAGTAGGGCTTGCTTCCTCCACTCCTAAAAGGCCCGTCAAAATGAGGGGTACTTCAGGTGCATACGAAATTGCGCACCAGTACCTGGTCCCCTGGGGGCAAGTTTGAGTGTCTCTTCCAAATTAATGGGCTTATTGTCTTTTTTGTTTTCCCTTGACCCCTCCTGTTGTTCTGGAGCTGTTGGGACACTTTCCGTCATCGTTTTCAAATAATCACGCATTTCAACCCCTAAAGCCCTCGCTACACTATGGGCATCTGTATTTGCCCTTGTTGGGGGAGTGAGAGGACTTCTCATGAGGTATCCAGTCACCAACTCATGGGGCGTCAGATGGTGATCTGAGGCTATGTGGTTCCGCAGCGCATATAGCGCAAGGGGTAGGCAATGGAGCCATCCCTTCTTAAACATGACTTTTAGTTTTGCTATCTCCCCTTCCAAAAGGCCATTTAATTTCTTGAAAATTTCATTTGCTTGCAGATGATAAACTGAAGAAAATATGTGGCTTTCCAGTGTTGTCCTGTCTCCAAATTGCTAATATCCCCATTGTTTCTATAACTCTTTCTCTTTCTGCAATGCCTGTCCTTGTATTTCAATTAACTGCAAAATGGACATCACATTAAATCCTTCCCTAACCATCATTCATCTCCCTGTTGCATGCCCTATATTCTTTACTTCACTTTCAAATGTGGTTGGGTAACAGGCTGCCTTTTTAGCCTCTAAATCTGCGGCTTTGGTTCTGCAAAAGATAACATCTGTTCTCTTTGAGTGGGCTGTGCATTTTATGATTGCTATGGCCTCTGGGAAACTCAGCGCTTCAATACGTTTTTCTAATAATCCTGCATGTTGCACTGTAGTGCAGTCTGCACAAAGGAAACCCCTCTTTTTCCAATTTGACAAGCCAGCATGTACAGTTGACATCACTTAGGCAGAGTCAGAGTACACCGTCATTTCCTCATCCTCAAAGCTCTGCAACACGTCAATAGGTGCGACTAATTCTGCAGCCTGTGCTCAGTAATTTGGGGACAATCTCCTACTAATCATTACCTCATATTTACCCTCTCAGTTCAGTTTTACCACTGACGATCATGCATGTCTCATCCCAGACTTTTCATAAATTCTCGATGACCCATCAATGAAGACCACTTCCCCACTCCCTAGAGCATGTTCTCTAACTGGGGGAATATCATCATAACACTCAGTATACATTATACAGTCATGCATATTATCATCTTCTCCCACTGGTTCAGCTATAAACATGCCTGGATTCACTGTGCTACACCTAACAATTTTGATTGCAGTATTTGAGATAATTACCTCATATCCTGACATGCTTTGCGTGGTCAATGTGCTTGCTTTTAGGTTTCTCCAAAATTACAAATAATGAATGTTCTACAAACAATGTTACTGAAGACCCCATGGTCATGCTTGAGGCTTTTTCAAGTGCAAAGGAAGCCGCTACCAAAGATTGGTCACAAGGATCATGTCCTTTCATAACTGGATCTAAGATCCCACTATAATAAACCAATGGTTTATGACCATGTCCTAATGTTGTTTTCCGTGTAATCACTGCTGTTATAACTTTTCCATTTAAATGAGAGAATAAGTCATCTCTTCTGTCCATATTAATTTATTTTTAGTCATCTGTGCCTCTTTGAGTCCTTTTAAAAGTGGTTGAATATATGTACTGTAATGAAAGACCCAGGCCCTGCAATAATTGCACAGACCTGAAAACAGTTGCATTGGTCTCACTGTTTTTTAATGTTCAGTCCAACCAATAGCATCTGCCCTTTCAGGTGTCACTTTTCTCCCTTTGTGTGAGATCAACTGTCCTATATACAACACCTCTTTTTGGCAATATTGTAATTTCTCCATATCTACTTTGCACCCGTTCTCTGCCAGTATAGTCATGAGTTTGACAGACAGAGGGGGTCATTATGAGGTAGGTGGTAAGGGTCAATGGCACCGGTAAAGATGCCAAAGCCATCAACCCCTTACCGCCTCATTACGAGTCTGCTCGCGGGAACCCGGTAAGGACGCCTGGTTTTACCAGGCGCCCTTATCGGGTCCCGTGAGCAGACCAGGGTGCTAACAACGGGCCCATTATTAACGGGCCCGTTGTAAGCACCCTGCCCATTCCCTTTGAGCCCTATGGGGGCTCGAATGGGAATGGGGATGTAGTGGGTCCGGGTCCCTTGAATGAGGAATTACTGGGCCCTCCAAGGTTGGAATGGCCCAGTAATTCCTCATTTAAGGAACCCGAACCCGGAACCCAGTAAGGGGGTAGCCATGCCGCTATTAGCGGCATGGTTACCTCCTACCGTGTAATGACCCGCAGAGTCTTCTCTGCATCTTTCTTTTGTCCCACTGCACACCAAAATGTCATTAACATATTAAATGATGTTACTTTCAAGTTGTACATTACCCAAGTCCATCTGAAGGACTCTATTAAAATATGATGGGGACTCACAATACCCTTGAGGCAAACGAGTATGTTTCAGATGAATGGTTCTATATGCAAAGGAAGTCCAATCCTGTGAGTCTTCATGAAGGGGAATTGAGAAAAATGCATTTTTAAAAAAAATCTACAACAGTGAAATACTTTGCTTTCGTGGGATATTGCAAAATATCATCTCAGGATTTGGAACTAAAGGAAATTCTGCTTCAACTATATTGTTTAGGGGCATCAAGTCCTTGATACATCTCCATGTCCCTCCCATTGATTTTATTACAGGGTAGACAGCCATGTAACAGGGTACACAAAAAAGCAGATTGTACAAAAATGCCTTGTTTCATTAAAGCGCATATGGTTTCAGCCGGTCAAGTGGCACAGCGAGTAGAGCGCTCACTTTGACATCAGTGAAGAGCCTGCGAACGCAGGCTCGAATCCCCGCAGTGCCAAACTCAGCGTTTCATCCTTCCGAGGTCGATAAATGAGCACCACACACCGTGGGTAATAATAAGCAGCGCTCAGATACCTGAGGGTTCGTAGCGCTATATAAAATGCCAAATTATTATTATTATTAAATATATCTTCATCCGCTTCCCTAGACATGGGATACTATTTTGCACGTGTCAGAATTGCTTCTGGTTTGAGCTTAATTTGTACTGCTCCCACTCCTTTCAATAGACCCATGTCATGCAGACTTGTGGTCCAGTTTTTCCAAGTCTTTCTGAAAAAATGGCAGTTTGCTTTTAACCAATGCCATTCTCTACGGTATTTCTATATTCTCTACTTTAATCCAATAAGTAAGATTTATAAAAAATACCAACTCATCATTTGAATAGTCATCTCTAAACAGCTCCTTGTTTGCCAAATCGGCCAACCTGTATCCTTCATTGAGGGCTATAACCGTTCTCCATCTCCTTACCTCATAGTCTATCCCATGAAGCATCATTAGTTTGCCTCTCACTATTGCTGATTATAGTTCTAAAGAGATAATCTGCCCTTCCTCATCATCCATAGGAATCTCTGGCCTGAAAATAAACTTATCAGGTATTCTCAATAGCCTACCGATCAATTTAGACAACCATGATAATAAGATGGTCACTCCATGCAAAAACATGTCCTCATCTAGAGGTACTCCTCGTAGAGCTTTCTTTCCTGTAAATGCTAGTATAAGCTCCCTCACATTTACATAGTGTATTCCTTGAGTAGAAAACACTATTCCTTCATCAGTAAAAATATCGTCATGTTAAGTTTCGTCTTCAAGTCACAACCTAGTATGTTTACTGGCGTTTGTCTATAGTATAATAATGGCAGGTACATGTCATGCTGATTTATAGAAATTGGTAATTCATACGTAAATGGTACTAAATGCATTGCCCCAGAAAATCACTGTGCATTCATGACAACGCTTGCCATTGGAAATGTTCCCTCATGGAGAAAGGAACCAGTTGCTCCAGTGTCCACAAGTAATGAAAATGCCTTGCCTCCTATTGTCACCTTGACCCTTGGTTCCTCTGTGTGGTCCGGTGTTACCGATAGCACTGAACACATCAGGTCCTTCTGTGGGCTGTCCTATTGTGGATATAAATCCAACCCATACCTGTGAAATGATTTCCACCCACCACAGTCATACTCCCCGTTTTGGGTGAGGCTACTTGCATGGCTTCCATATCCATGTGTCATTGTAATACACCTGTCTGTTGCATTGGAATATATTGTACTTGTTGTGGTAGTGCCTGTTGCATCTGCATAGGTGCTTGCTGTTGTTGCCCTTGGGGCAGCTGCATTGGGACTTGTTGTATTTGCTGTAATTGCGGTGCATATGTCTGAGTTTGCATGTGCTCTTCGGCATAATATCCTTGTGAATCTGTATTATACTGTGGCGCATTTCCCACCCCTCCTCTTGGAAATTGCCATTTCTAATTATATTGCTGCATGCCTTCCCTGATTCTAAATACTCTAGCTAAATATCCTAATTTGCTGCAGCTCCAACATTGTGATGGTTTTCTGCCATGAAATCCTCCCCTTCCTTGAGTGTTTTGAAATCTACCTGGTCCTCCTCCTTGAGGCCCATTCCCTCTGCCTCTTGTCATAAAATGATACCCGTTCTGAGCCATAGTGTATGCCTCTTTATTCTGCTGTGGTAGCTGTACTATTTCTGCCATCACTCCCTCATTGTTTGTCAATACCGCTGCTTCTATGGTGTACTTTTGATAATCTTTTCTGCGCCATCTTTGCCTCTTCCTGTTTTCTACAATTTGTTTTCTTTTTGTCTTTCTCCCTTAAGATTCTACAATAATGTACAATTGCCAATTGTATCTCTTGCCATTGCTTTGCTTGCATTCCCACCTGTTTCTTTAGCTGATGTTGCACCGGCTCTGGCAGCCCTTGTCATAAAATGTGATAAAATAATGCTACTGTCTTATCCCATGATTCATGCTTCTCCAAATTCCATCTGTCCTGAATCTCTGGAATAAAGGCAAGGGGCATTATTGCCCCAATATCCGATGTATCAGGATATTGTACTCTAAGTGATTGCCATAGACATGCTCTACAATTATTAAATGGTGATCCATCATGCACCATGTTTTTTGCAGTGACTTTCAGATATCCTGCTCTTTTCCAAACGTTGTCAGCTCTCTCCCCTAGGGTGGCTGATAATGGGCGTTTTAGTGATGCCTATAGCTAAAGTCGCTCCTGACATTCTTTTCTTGAGTTCAGAAATTCACTTTCCCGCACCTGAAGTTAAACTTGGCAGTGTGCATTTTAAATTCTGCTTATCCATTTGGGGCCACGGAATACATTGTGGTCGACCCCCCCTTTCTCTAAAAGTGGTAATTGTGACAATCTTGATTCATAATCATACCCACCCACACTTCTTGTTTTCCAAGCAGTGTTGTTCTTGCCTGTTTGTTTCTGTCCTGTCAATGTCTTTAATCTGTTTATATAAATTGGGGATATATTCCCTGTACTAAGCGATCGTGCTTTCAGTCATTCAATATGTGGTGTTGGTTCTGGTGTTCTTTCTATGTGTTCCTCTAAATCTGCCAATTTTACCTCTTTATCTACATTTGATTCTCTTGAAAATCCACATGCACCCTTTCTCTGTGCCCTCTCATTCTCCTCTCTTTCATCATCTGACATCATTATGCCCCAGCTTGTGTGGCTGTTATCTCCTTCTTCATCGTCAAGATCTAGCCCCCTTAAGGACATCATTCTATAATCATCTGTTATGATGTCCCCTGAGTTACCTTCAGTTCCCTTTGATCGGGAACTTTCAATGTTCTCTTGAGTTCCGTACCTTCCTCTATCCCTCATTTGCCTATTTCATTTCCCAAGTCTCTGATCTATGTCTTCTGTGTCCTGCCCATCAGCCCATACTAATCCCAGCATTCCTTGCTGCTCCCTGAGGGGCTGTTGTGACCTTCTTTCTTTTTCCAATTGTTCTTGTGCTTCTATAGGCACTATGCTCCTGAGGCATAAAAATTCAATTTCATGCTCTTTTAATCCCCTTCTGTTAATTTCTTCCTTTCTTCTCCTTAATTCGCTTAACCCCGTCCTCTTACCTTCTTTGCAACCTACATACTTTCAATCTTTGGGCTTCTGTCTCCTTTTGTTTCTCTTCTTCTAATCTCTCCTCCTCTTTTCTCATCTTACACCTTTTCCGTTCCTCCCTTTGCTTACATTCTTTGTCCCTTACTTCTTTGTATATTCTTTCTTCTTTTTTCTCATGCTCTTCCCTTGCCTCTCTTTCCTGTTCTCCGTCAAATCCTTTCTCATCTAGTTTGAGCAATATTTGTCCTCCCATCCATTTCTTCTGTATTATTGTCATGCCCTTAGGTATATAATTTGTTCTTTTCTCTCATCACACAGTTTACCTTCATCCCGTGCTAATATATTTTTGTGTTCTCTGTTACCACTCCCTTCTGAGGTGTCTTCATTGTTATAAGCAGGGGGCTAATATGTTGGATTAACATACCCCGCTGCTGCCTTTAATTCCTTTAAAGGATAAAATCCCTTTTCTTCAGTATTTACATCATGCTTTTCAGGAGGTAAAATTGGAGCTAAAGGTGTTACATCTTCTCCTTTATTCTGATTAAGCGTTCACTCCCTTTCAGCTGGATCTTTCTTAATCACTCTGGTACATTTTCCAGAGTTCTAAAACTGGCAAACTTTGCTCTAACTTCTTTCCTTTATGAGTGCCATGTAATTATGTTGTTGTGTGACGCAATACCGGTTTTGATAATGTCTTGAGTCCACGACATAAGTGCTTTATTAGTTGTGCCTTCAGGCTGTCAATACTTACCCGATCTGTTCTTCTTCTTTCTAGGCTTATTAAATATATATAATGTTAATCTTTTTGAGCAAGCACCATCAATCGTCGCTCGTAATCCATGAATCAAAATATTTTTAAAACATTTTGTACCACTGTTCTTTTTGCTCCTTCGTTTACGCTTTCTACTAATTATTTTTATATTGTTCTTGGTTGGTTGTTCTTAAAGTTCGCCTCTTTATAGGTATACTAACCTTCTGATTGATGTCAATCCTTTGTTTAAAAATGTATCCAAAAATTCTATGGTTTTATATCTATCACTTTAAACATGCAGAAAGCTTTATAAAGACATAGGCCCTCATTACGATTACGATACCGGCGCTAAACCATGACGCTATTAGCACCATGGTTGGTGCCGATATTGTAACAAGTCCACCAATGTTCAATGGGGAATTACCACCCCATTCCAAGGTTGGCGGGGCGGTAATTCCCCATTGAACATTGGCCCTTCCCCATTCCCATTTTTGCCCCATAGGGCTCAATGGGACTGGGGAAGCGCTAAGTACGGTACCGCAAATTGCGGTACTGTACTTAGCACCAAGGTCCCTTTGCGGGTCCCTACTTTAACGGCTGGTCTAGACCAGCCGTTCAGGTCGGGTCCCGCAAAGGGACCTTGCAGTAAGCCGCTAATGGGTTAACGGCGCTGCAGCCTTTTACGGTGCCATTAACCCATTAGCGCCAGGTTCGTAATGAGGCCCATAGCATACCCTATATCCACCTGCATTTTCAATTTGTTCCACTACTTACATCTTTCTTTACTATTCTCAGTAAATGTATCTCATCTCTTATTGACTCAGTCTCAGAGTTTAATATGTGGCCTTCTTTTTGGCTCTATGCCTCATGAATCCTTAACACTCCGGTATGGAGTTATGGCTTGTATTCTATTTGTCCCTCATGGGCCCATGAAATCGAGGTATCCCTTCTTTTCTTTATAATCCCAAAAAATCCAGTTACTCTTATATATATATATATATATATATATATATATATATATATATATATATATATATATATATATATATTCTCAACATTCCATAATACAATCCCTCCACCCTTTATCTGTTACAATATTCGATGGTCTACTCAGATCCGCTATTCAGCTCAAATTAGATCTTGAACACGTGCTCTTTTGTGCTCAGCTCTCTCCAGGAAATGCTGCGATTGTCTGGCTAAGGGTAGGAGCCGGCGATTGTCGGGAGTCTGGATCTGCTGGGCCTAGATCTAGGTTGTTAGAACAGAACCATCCGCACCACTACCGAATGTGCTCTATCACCTTGAAGCGTCTCCACTACCAGTAATTATCTTAGGCCAAATAACCTGGACAGACCAAAGGAAGATGGTAAAATACGGCTTTAATCTCAATGAAAGAAAGCACGGAAATACGACAGCTATCAATATTCTCACATCATTTTGTTTGTACAATGTTTGTATACTTTTACACATGTAACTTATGACATACTCCTACATGCCATATTATAAAACCTATTGCCGGGAGGAATTGGATTAGGGGAACATATGTAATTATCGAAATTATGTATGGGTTAATATCTCATTGGCTGCCCCTTGTCTGTAGGACATGCCCTGAGCTACGTCTACGTATGTCACATACTGATTATAGCAGAGAATATGTCAGTGGACTAATAACTGCAACCTTGTATATGAAAGTGCATGGCAGTCCTTTTTAATAGGTTGACAACCCTCTGCAACCTTGGACTTTTGGCTTGTCTAGCAGCAAGTGTGTGAAAATGAAACCTAGGTGTTCGAGCTGCATCAACATAATCTATGAGTCCATCATATGTTATCGACCCAATTCTGAGCCAAAGTATATCGCTTATAGTTGACCTCGTAGTCTGCTCACTGTTCTGGGACATTCGAGGTAGAGCGAGCACACCACTATCTCAACTCGAAGCTCTAATTAATAGCCTTTGTTTTGAGTTCATCGCGTGTTAGGAGACCACGATTTTGTCGATTTAAGCTTCTTAATTACTGCTATTTGATTTAATTAAACATGGTGTTATTACACCTTCTGGTCTTTAGAGACTTGCTCACTCCACCTCACATACGCTTTTGCCTTCGTGGTTGTTCAATACTTGGCATCTGCAAATGTCCTTGTCTCTCCTAATCTTAGCAGAAATATGTCTCATGCACATGGTCTGTTCATTCGACTCCCTTTGTGCCTTGCACCCATCTCTCGATATAGCCTCCTTGATCCCAGGCCAAGGTACTCCCTTATTCTGCACAGAAAAACAACTTCTTCATAAATTCTTCAATTTGCAATCCGAGCTGGTATTTTGAGGTCGCTGGGTTGATTTTTTAACACACGGAATCGTCTATTTTCTTCCAATGGCCATCCTAAACGTTATGTGCATACCTCTTTTTAGCAAGCTTCTATATGTTTTTTCTACCTGGCAGTCGGTGAGAGTGCTGTCAGGCGATTGATGTCTTTGCATATCCCTCGCTTAGTTGGCGTTCTGCTCTATTCTCTGCACTACATAGCAGGAACATTCATCTGTGTTGAACTCTCCAACTGGTGAAAACAAAGGCCTCTGATAGGCCCTACTAACAAAGTTCCTTCATTCTACTGGTTGCTTCATTAAGACCCGTTCTCCACCCGGAATGGTCCAAGAAAGGTGGGCCGCGCACAGTCGGCTCACGCGCAGTCGGTTAGAGTGCTGTCAGGTGAGTGCATCGGTGCGAGGAGCGAGGGAGAGCCGGACAGAAAGTAAGTGGAACCAACGGATACAACTTTGACTCAGTGTCACTGCCAGTTACCTCCCCCCCAAGCTCGCTTTCTAGGGCTGGGGTGTTCTATCACCATCAGCCACACAGGCACTTTTCCATCTGGTGCACTGTACACCACCATCTGTAACTACATAAATGTGACATCTAGACCGCCCAAAACCCTTACCCTATTTACACTTGAGACGACTGCGTTAGGCTGCGCAGCGAATCAGTCAGGATGGGAAAACGAGCCCGAAGCCCTACAAATACCCACAAAACTCAGAAGGATGCACCCAAAACTAAGAAGGGTAAGAAAGATTGTGGGTCTATCGGTGGTACATTGTTTATTGCAGAGCCCAGTATAACGGGATTCTTTATGGCTGTGGGCCAACCTACTACGCAGCTAACACACAAAACTGTCCCAACTTTTTCTGTCCAACCTGATGAACCAAAGTAACAGTGTGAGTCGATGTTTTTTCCCACTACAATAAACAACCCTCATGCATATGTGACTGCTATCAACCGACAAGCTATTGTATTGTTCAGTGCAGTCCTTGGACAATAATTGCTCATTGCTAAACCTTTGCAGGACTCTCGAGCATAAATCTCTTGGGCCTACCATCCCTACTAGTGACAATAACACAGGGGTGAACTTATCAAGCAGCCCAAACTTGGAAGCACTGGCCGCTGACCTAGAGGCCTCTGCTGAAGCAAACTATGAATACGAGGCAACATGTATGCCACAAGGCAATGAACATCGTCCTGACGTGGATCCGTTAACCCCCCTGCTTAAAGGTCTGCTATCTAAAATGTAATCTTTGTTTGTCCTTTGCACAGTCATGTTATATGACCAATGTAAATTGAATCTGGCAATGATTAAAATAGCCAATATAATCACCAATAAACTTGCAGTGTCTAAACCCTACCTTGCGGGGAACAGCTCTGGAGACGCTCTAAGAGGGCTCCAGCACCACACTTGGCTAGAGCTCCAGAAGCCATACCTGGTATACTCGTTAAGAGGGATGATGTCATGGCACCAAGTGGAGCAGGAGTGAGGATTTTGATCTCCTCAGATGAATCTGAGGAATCACTGATGGCTCAAGATTCAGTAACTATTGCAGCAGGGAATTAAGGGGATGCCCTACAAGTGTGTGCACTGAGATTTCCATGATGAAAAACACCCAGTCTGTCTACAAGACTAGGAAATGCAGGAGGGAGCTGTCCGGGAATGATCCTAAAAACACCTAACTATTTGTGACTTTGAGCAAGCCTAGTGTCCCAGTAAGGCCCATAAGTGCAGCTGGAAGCACATCCCTTATCAAGCCAAAAACGGTTTCAAAAGTACAGATGGATGGAACAAGGCACACTGTGACCTTGCAAGGGCCCATGGACAAGTGGACACATTCAAGGCCCATGCCCAGCTTGCTTACCGATGTGGGCACAGTAACTTACAAGTAGGCTGTAGCGATCGGCCTGGTGTCCCAGCATCACGCCAAGGATGTACCCCACCTACTAGCCCAACCAAGCTACATGGTTACGATATCACTGAAAGATACTACGGCCAAAGTCTCTCTATGGTTGACTTACCACTCGACCACCAAGCAGGATGCCCCATGACGGAGGCCTCCACAAGCCCCCTTTGCTTGTGCCATTGACAGTGCCAGGGGTCAATGGTCCTTACAGTTCCCTATCCGGTAACATGATAAATGGCCCCATAAGGCAGGCTCATCAGCGAGACTGGAAGAGATTCACAACACTGAACTTAGCCCATTCTTAAAACAAACTAACCTCCTGCGGGTGTGGGCCACGATACCCTGGCTGTCCACAATTACCTCAGCTGACATGTTGCAATTGGAGCTTCCTAAATGGGATAGTCGCACAAATTGGGTTTTGGTACGGTTCGCATCACCTATAGTGGTATCACTGCTATGTGCAAATGTGGATGTACTGCTCAGTCTGGGACTTAAACTATCTGTTTGTCACCAAACACAACAGGGAGTTTGGAACCATGACCCCATACAGTGCCGAGCCACCCACAGTGGAGGCCACCATCAAGCTATGCACCATTGCGCTGTCGCTACATTCACCCCAAAAAATACCAGACCGCATACAGATATGCACACCCAGGGCATGAAGTGGTGTACTGGTCATTGCCAAGCTGGGTAGGGGAGACCCCCAGTGAGTGACCAACAGACTAGGAGGGATTGAAGGCTGAGGATAGCAAGCTGGAACACTAGGGGGTTTAATCACCTCCTGCAGGCTGAGGGGTTGATGCATGCACTTGCCAACTATTAGTATTCCTATTACAGGAAATTTGGCTAGACTGACCACTGCATGTTGGTGGATACCATTTACACCAAATCATGTCTAATAAGGACACTAAGGGCAGACCCTTTGGGGGGGCTCATCATCCAAGTGAGTCAAAAAAACACCTCATGCCAAATGGTGTTGCTCTCCATCGGAGGTAATGTCCAAGTGGTGGAACTCTGGCTCGATGTCAAGGCATATGGCGTGAGGATTCTGATTATAAAGGTATACATTACCCCCTTATGAAATGCATGAAGGAAATACAATCATACTTGAAAGAGATATTTACAAAATTTGAGGGGAGTTATAGTAACCACCTGATCCTCTTAAGTGGTGACTTCAACGTCAAGTGCCTTGACGACCAAGAATGTGCTCAATACCATAACGTAGAAAGAAAGAGTGAGATGCTACAGAAAAAAAGCAACAGCAAAGGAACACAATCAGTTACCTACCTGAGACACTGGAACCTTACCTTGTTGAATGGTAGAGCTATGGGGGATACCCATGGGCAATATACATGGGCTGGGAATAACAGTCAATGCCACCCTAGATTATTACTTTGGGAATAACGCTTGCCTCATGGCCACTGAAGACCTACGGGTGACATCCAATGACTATAGCGACCCTGATATCCTAGCCCTTACTATAAACACCCTATTGAAGAACTCTAACCCCTACAGCTAAACTGGCATCCATCCGAATCACACCAGTAATCGTATACACTGGTCTACCAGAAACATCAACAACGTGGGAGTTTTGCCACCCTGGCTGGCTCCAATAAAGAAGGGTACCTCTCGATCACTGATAAACACATCAACAAATTTGACAGCGCCATTCGAGATGCCAAAAGAGTGATGCGACAAAAGTTGAGAATGGTACGTGGGCAAGGATGGCCCGAACATGCTGAGGGTAGACATGTAAAGAGTATTAAGAATGACTGTAAGTACTGTCTAAAGAGTTGGAAGTATCTGATAAGAAACACACATTGGCAAAGGATGATTACTGTACTTAGAAGTGGCAATATTAGAAACATTTGGGTGACTTTAACCAGGACCAAAGAAGAGAGTAGGAAAAACATCCTAAACCCTATCCAGGAAAAAGAGTGGATTAATCATAAAAGGGAAAGGAGATACCACCTTAGGGGACATGCCCCACAATTTATAATTGCGGGCTGCCCCTGGAGATTGGAAAGGCCGATATCGAACTAGTACTTTTGAACCTTAAGAACTCTGGGGCCCCTGGCCTGAACGGCCTTGTCAATGTGGTACTCAAGCAGAATCCCTCTAAGAGGACCATTATATTCAAAATCCTGTTTGAAAGGGTGTGCACTACGCAGGAAATCCCAACCTCATGTCAGTCTATATCGGTTTATCAAAAAGGAGACAGGACCTTGCTGTAAAACTATAGACTGTTGTCATTACTAGATGTTATGGGTAAAATCTTTTCAACATTTACCCTTGGGGCACTACAGAAGTGGGTGAATGGCACGCATCAACTACAATTTATGCAGACTGGATTTTGTCCCTAGAGCTCTACAACGCATAACCTGAGGATTATGGACACAATGTTTAGAGGGGCCACGGCACCCAGAGGGTCTGCATTGTATACTACCTTTGCTGACTTCCGGGCAGTTTTTGACAGGGTAACTCGCAATAAGCTATGGTAGAAAATGGAAAGTTGGGGCTGTCCTACATGGCTGATGAGTGTCCTTAAGGGTCTGCATTACAAACACACAGGCACGTGTGAGACTAGATGACTTGGATGCTATGACCTTCCCTGTTAAGAGACATAGGGGGGTAAAGCAGGGTTGTACTTTGGCTCCCCCACTTTATAATATATAGATGTACGACCTTCCCTCGTGCTTTACCCCAGGCATCAGCTGTTTCCCGATAAGAGGAGATAGGCCTATCGCATGTATGTTGTACACCAACAACCTAGTGATGTTAACCATACCGACAGCGGCGCAAGAGATATGTTTGCTACATTGGTCAAATATGCTACAGAAAATGACCTAAATATCAACATGGGGAAAACAGAGGTTATGCTAATCGTGTCTGAGAAGGTTAACCGACCAAGCTTTACCACCAGCCTGGGGACATTGGAACATGTGGCGAAATATTCATACCTGGGATTGAAAATGAGTGGTAGCAGAACATACACCCACATAAAAGAAGCCAAGGAAACAAAGTCACAACAAATGACCCACTTGACTGTGGCATTCGCAAAACAAACTGCAGGATGTTCATTGGATGGGATAATTACCCTCTATAGTGTTTTTGCCCCATGGTCTTATGCGGCTTTGATACCTTGGCGATGGGTGAGCTGAACTTGCTAAATACAATTGAGGGATGTTTTGGGAAAAAGATACTAAAATTAAGCCCCTCGACTTCTGTTGCGTTTCTTAGACTGGAGCTGGGGTTAATATCCCTATGAGGCCAAATGCTGATAAAGCAGGCATTGCTCCTTTTAAAAATCAATTCCTAGCCAAAATGTCAATTACTTTCAGTATTGCGGTCCGGTAGCAGACCTAGCTATAACTATGTTGAAGAGGACTTTAATCAGCTAAATGCGACCGTCTATGAGCACATGTGTTGGCACCCTGATTTTACACAAGGCACTAGGTTTGAGGTTTTAAAACTCCTATTCAAAAGAAAATTGGCCCAATGGGACTGGACAAATAATTATGCACATCTTTCGACCTTGCACACTTACAAATGTGTCTTAAACATTACACACAGATTCCTGCAGATACAAAGATATTTGAGACAGTGCCCAAGTCTGGTAGCCCGGAATTTCATCCCGAGATCATGCATAAATGTGAAATTGCTGTTTTAAGAGTGATTATTATTATTTGTTTCTTTTGTAAAAGTTCTTTTAGAACTAAATACAAATCAAAATAAATAAATAAATAATTTAGCAAGCTTCTATGTGTTTATTCTATTTTGCGTTACACGGTATTTACAGTTATTGGTCAGCAAGTTACTTCATCTTCTTATTTTCATGGTTACTTCAGTTAATTTGTCAGTCTTAAGTATTTTCATATTGTTTTAACATAGGTTTATGTATCTTCTTCATGACATCATTCTGTTGTCATCAGACTTTTACTTAGCATTTATCCATGATTCCCCTAGCCGCATTCTCGCACTTTGGCAGTGGGCATCCTTCTTGGTGACATCCTGCCACTGTCTCAACGTGAGGGTATCTTCTGAATGGCTGTCTCACTGCACATCTTCTTTCATATAATCGACGCAGTATGGACATGTCACAAAAACTGGTGCAGGGGTTGCCAATCCAAAGCTCTTTGCATAAGATTGTGGTGAGGGGGCGGGGGGAGTAGAGAATAGGTATCCATCTGCTCGTCTACATCTTTGTCCTGTCTACGTCTTTGTTTGTTGCTTGTGCGCCCTGGGGCCCATGGGCATGAAACTACAAAAGGGAAAGAACATATGCAATTTAGGCTTGGTCCCACCCCAAAAGAGGCAGTCGAGCCAGAACTAATAGGTCATATTCATTTGGCAGGATATCACAATCAACCCTAATAGGTCACATTTCATTTGGGTTTCTAAACACAGCAGGCTCTGCACCTTAGTTTTCAGACTGCCATGCCATTACTGACAGGGAAAGACCATATGCAAATCTGGCTTGGCACCAAGCCCAGTGGCAGTGCCAGACTCATTTGTATATGGCTGATCCCTTCTGAAATGCGACGGGCATGATACATTTTGGTGGTATATAAGGTTTGCCAGCTCACTGTCAGGGGCTCTGATTAATTTAAAATGTTCCACCCATCGCGGTTTCTGGTAATAGTTTATCTCCCTAAGTGAGAGAAGGTTTGAACAGACATGGGTCCCTTGCTTGTTGCACCATGGGAAACCAAGCTGTACCTCACTAATGAGGATATGCAGAGGAAATGTGGCCTAACAGTCGTGCTGGATTCACATCACTGTGTGTTTTGCGTGCATTTAAAGGCCCCAAACAGCAGTCCCTTTCACATGAAGAACAGGATTTGAAATCCTGAAGCAAAAACGGCTTGGCCTTTGTTATTTTTAAAGTAAAATTGAAGAGTTGTGTGTAAAAGGGGCCTACCTGCTATTACCAAACGATAAGGAGTATTTTAATGTACAAAAGAGGGAGGAATCAAAGATACTGTGACATGGAAAACAGGATTTTTAAACAGTGACACAAATGGCTTGTACAGGTGTGTGCAAATAAAATCAGTTTACATGTGAAAATGTATCACTGCTAACAAAAATATTTCAGATAAAAAATATAATGTGCGGGTTGGCAAAAAGCAATGTATATTAGGTTTCACATACAAAACTCCAGTGACTTTTGAAAAGCCACTTTGTGTTCATGAAAAAATGTCAGCCCAAGACAAACCCCTTTGCTGGCTGTGGGAAACTTCACAAGGAAATCTCCCACTCCCAGTCTGGATGACACATCTCCATCTAATTACCAACTGCAATAAAGTGTCCTGCTAAAGTTGTCAAAATTCAGTGTTCTCCAGCAGCTGGCTCTGAAGGCATTGACTGCAGAAGAAGGTCCCCTTGGCTGGAGCATGACTCATAGGTGTGAAAATGTGGGCAACAACTTTAAAGAGCAAGTTTCCAACACAAAGAGACTGAGATAAAAAAAAAATCTGGGTGCAGGCTGACCCAGTGAAAACAAATGGCCGGAAGGCAGGAGGAGGGCCATTTGTCCACATGAAGATTCACAATTAATTTAAAAGGACTATTATCATTTAGGCTTTTTTCTCAGCAAACATACAGCGGTTTGATTTCATCTATGTACCATTTTTTATGTAATTTCCTGGACATTTTGGAGATATACAATTTATCCACCAGCGACTCAGGGAGCTGTAATGGGCAGTTAAATTAGGTTTCTGGCTGATCTGAACCTGTTCCAAATTTGAGAATATTATTGGGGATATGTGTAATAACTTACATAATAAGAACTGTTATGGTTATTATGGAAATGGCAAAAACGTACCACATGGCCATGCTACATGGTACGGACTTGGTGGTCAGCGTATCTAATTGTCTGTGATTAGATGAATCCGAAAATATGTTTATTATGGCAGTTGCTAGTAAAATATGAAGTTGTGATACATAACTAGTTTTTGCCAAAAGGTTGAAAGGAGAAGCAATGGCAATTACAAATGGGGATTGCCATATTTTGCGCCATGTCCCTAAACCAATCCTGACCTGGAGGCTGAGTTTGGGAAGAGAGAGAAGGGTAACTGTCCAATCCCAGTTGCAGGAATTATTGCAGGGTACTTCCACAAGATTGTAAATTGGGGGTGTCATCGCTGCTATATAAGGGGGCTGCACTGGGAGAAAAGGACAGACAGACAAGAGACAGACCACCAGGAATGCTGCTGAAACTTACCATCTGACAGCTGTAAGGAAACACCAGAGAGGATTTCTGAGAGTGCATCTGGGTGGAGCTGTCTACTTCTCGGAAGGTCTCAAAGCTGACTGGGTCCTATGGTGGAGAGCAGGAGCCCATCTTTGAGAGTGGAGTGACCAGACCCCTGCCCTAGCTTTTCAGAGTGTCTTGAGATGCAGCTGGCTTTCCTGAACCTTAAACAGAAGCTTTATATGTAAGTAGAACTGAGCTCTGGGAAACCAAAAGGTGGGGGAGTCTGCTTGCCTTGAATCATTTCACTTCCCAGTGGGCGGGGCGGGGGCAAAACTGTGTAGATCTTTAGCCTATTTAGCTAAAAATAATAATTTAATTAATTCCCCATTTGGCAGAACAGTAAAGGGTGAATTTTGCTAAAATTCGAAATTAACAAAACTCTCTTCCAATTGTGCGCTGAAAACTATAGCCTATCATTTAATTGGGTGATCCTTTTTGTCCTGCTGACCCCAACTTCTTTAAGGAAGATGGGTGTCTTTGTTTTAAATCACCCCAACCTTTCTGTCCGACTTCCCCAAAACTGGCCTTTTAGTGGAGGGGGATCTGAAATCCCAAATTCCCCAAATCATTCCTATTTTTCTGTCTGACTTCCCCCACACAGACCAAAGTAGGAGGGGGTCTGAAATACAAACCACTAAATCAGCCTGTGTTTATTTTAAACCAAAAGTGTGGGCGAAATCATAATTGCCATATGTATGTGTACTAATCTTGAAATGCTACTGCTAGCCTTTTAATCTAAATTGCACAACACTACATGACAATTGCTTTTGTTATTGATCAGTGTAATTATTTTGTGAAGTGAAATTTGTAGCCAGTGAAGAATTGTGATTGTGTTCTTTTCAATTCACTTTTTGTGATTTATTTATGCTGTGAGAAGTTGATTGTGCGGGCCAGGGATAAAGTGGTGTTTGACATGTTTGTGCTAATTTCTATTACTTTTAATTTAAATAAATACCAGTACACTTCCCGTACACCAGCCTGGTTCTTGGCTCATTGTTAGCTCAGGGGAGAGGGATCCAAAGGGCGTGATATGTGTCTGAGATAGGGCTAAAGAAAAGAATCTGTTAAACAGTTTGTTGCATCACACCTTAAGTGGGGAAGGAAGGAAGGAACTCCCTGTGTTGATGGTGACGTCTCAATAAACGGTTGCAGTGTGCTAGACTGATCTGCATATGGCTGGTACTCGTCTGCAATGGTACAGAATGGATAAAAGGCAGTGAAAAGGAAGATTGCCCAGAGCACTCTCAGTGGCTCAGATTTATTCAGAATTATTTATTTATTTATTTATTTAATAATGTGAGACAGTTTAAATATAAACTTTACACATATATAAAATAAAACAAGAAGAGTTTATAAAATAACAATTAAGAAAAACATAAATTAAAATGAAGTAAGATCAGGCAGAATTTGGGAAAACAAAGACCTAATTTGCAACTAATTAATAGCTAGCATCAATAGCTCTAGTCAATGCATACTGCATGTATACATTTCATTTTGTTTTTCCAGGTCTGTGATTTCCTTTCACCCATCCAGTAAAGTTTAAAGAGAAAGGAAGGAAGGAAGGAAACCCTATTAGGCAAATTTCACATAGAACAAAAAGGCTAGATGGTAATGCCCAATTGTTTTTCAATATTCAGCCATATACTATACATAGCTATGTGAGTTTTTATAGAGGTCGAATTTAGGCTGCGGTACCAGAACCATGGTTCCTCTATGTGCTTCATATTATGCACCATTTTCCCATAGCACAGTTCATAAGTTTTAAACAAGGTAGGACAGGCTGTTAAAAGATGTAAAGCAGTTTCGTTAGTAGCAGTGTGTTTACACATTCGACAATGCCTTTCTTGCAATGGCAGATGGTTATCAATCCATTTGTTGGCTAATACTGGTAAACAGTCAAGACGCAACAAAAGAAGGAAGCGTCTGAGTTTACGAATGGGACTCAAATAGAGGTACAGCTGAGGTTTCAGGTAAGTATATAATCTGTACCACACAAGCTGATACTTTGTGAGTTTGCTCAAGTGATCGTAGTTCTCGAGCCAGTCCCATAAATCTACTCGTTTGGACAAAGCCTTCTTCTTTGCGTCATTAGTGCTCCTCAGCGCAGGAATCCAGCCAATCTACTTATACAAATTTTCCATATGAGCTTTCAGATGCTAAGATGTCGCCTCCCTAGTGACTTCTTGATGTAAAGATCTTAAGAGGGGGTTTGATGGTTGGTTCATCATCTTCGAGTACATCTCCGCTCTTCGTTTAAGCACTGTAGCTTTAAGGGAAGTTAACCCCAGTTCCAGTCTTATAATCGCCATGGGGATACATTGGGGGAGTCCCAGTATCTGACTCCAGAATTTGCCCTCTATGACTTGAAGCCAGCTTAGTTTGGTGTTTGGTAGTGCCTCCAGACCATATGCAACCATGGGTACCAATATCTGCACATAGAGCTGGCGCACACCCCACAAAGTATAACCACAATTTTTAATTGCAAAGCGATGTATTAATGCTGTTAGTTGTGCAGCTCTGGTAATTCTTGTTTGCATACAGGTGAGATATTCTCCTATAACGTGAACCTCCACAGGGGGTATATTTTATTTCCGTCCCCTGCACAACTAACTTTGGTCTGGAGAATTTTTTTGCCAAGAAGACCATTAATTGGGTTTTCTCACTGTTAATGACCAGATCATTTTTAAGGGCATAATCCCAAAGCGCAATAGCCGATCTAGAGAGGCTGCTAAATGTGTGGTCCATGATGATCAGGTCATCAGAATAGGCGAGCACTGGGCAGTGCTCAGATCCAATTCATGGGGGGCAATTGCGTGCAGCAGATACCGCTATGGGAAGATCATATGTAAATACATCATATAGGAAGGGAGCAGTGACACATCCTTGTTTAACTCCACGATTCTGTATAACTGGTGCTGTCATATGGCCTTGAGAGTCCAACTTAATTTTTGCCGTAGTGTTTCGATGTAAGGCTCTCAAGTAATAGAGAAGTTCTTCAGGGCAGCCTAATAATTTTAATTTTAACCAGAGTTTGTCGCGAGGGACTGTATCAAAGGCCACTCGGAAGTCTATAACGAGGGCATATAGAGGGGGTTTCCCATTAATCTTAGCGCTGGTTCTGAGTAGATCAACAATCGTCAGGTTCATGGTGGTGGTATATCCTTTCCTGAATCCACTTTGATATTGATTCAATATACCAGTTCTTTCTGTCCACAGCACTAATTTATCCAGAAGCATTGATGCAAATAGCTTCCCTGTGCAGTCCAACATAGATAGCAGTCTATAGTTACCTGGTTCCAATCTATTTCCTCTCTTGAATATTGGGATCAGTATGGAGGTTTGCCACAAGGTCGGGTTGTTGCCGGTCTCCAATACGTTGTCGAATTGGATCTTGATAAGGTTGGCCCAGAAATCAGGATTCATTTTCAGGACTGCGTTGGCTAAGCCGTTGGGTCCAGGCGCTCTAGATGATTTTAGAGATTTAATTTTGGCAAGGAGTAGTTCGTTGGTCACAGCAAATGGTTTCTCGAGGGGGACTAATTCACAGTTGGCGTACTGGTCCGATATGAGTGAAGCATTGCGTCCAGACAAAAATTCAGACCATTGCTGGGCACTTATCGGGTTAACCATTGTATGGTGGGTAGTACCCCTCACTTCATTAAGTACACCCCAGATATTTCTAGTGTTTTTAGTGCATACTACTTGAACCATCTGTTGCCAGCGACTTAACTTCTCTGCTCTTCTCCTCGTCTTGCTCCAGGCGCGGCATTTGTTCTTTAGGATTCTGCGCTGGGCTGCAAAGGATTCGAGTGTAACAGAGGCTATTTTTGCTTTTCGATTAGAAGCTCTTAAAGTTCATTTAACATCTCGAATGCTTCTGTCGTAAGGTGCGATCTTCCTTCCATCTTGAATCACTATATTAACATGAGTAGTCGCATGAGTTGATGCGAAAGCCACGATCCATGATTCAATATCGTTAGCATTAAGTTTGATAAAGGCTTTGATGTCATAAAGTAGGACGGCTTGTGTTGAACGAGCCGCATGTTCGATATTTTTTGTGTGCCAACGAATGAGGGTGCCAGCTTCATTTGTCGTCATGTTACCCATGGGGCTAGGGCTCGGAATTAGCCAATCGGCTGCAAAGGACAGAGTTAAGAGACTATGGTCGCTCCAAATATTCTGGGTGATCTCCATTTCTTTAACGTTGCTAGCTATATTTGGGCTAACAAATATATAATCTAAGGTACTGGCTACTGCAGCGTTACGCCAGGTATGTTTTCCAGGACGGTCACTTCGTGTTCTTCCATTTATGAGTTCCAAGTCCCAGTCAGAAAATAAATGTAACCAGTTAGAGCCTTCAGGATCTTCAATGTTATGTATCATAAGCCCCTTAGGGTGAAGTAGAGGATTGAGAATAGTGCCCTTCGAACCCTTTATATGGCAGTTAAAGTCACCTGTGAAGGTAACTGAGTTGTTCCCTGGTACCGTTGTCCAATCACTAAATAGCTCGTGGACAGCCTCCTGTAGTTTTTCTCTGCAAGCAGCGCCAGGTGGATTGTATATGGTTACAAGTAAAATTCTTTCAATGATATCTTCATACGGGACAGCCATTTCCACTGCTAAGATGTTATCAGGCTGGCTAGTAGGAATTCGGCAGGATTGAATCGAATGCCTAACACCCACAATCAGTCCTCCAAAAGGTCTACCCCTGGGTCCCTTCTTGGCTAGAGACTGGTGCAGTGTATAGCCATTGAGGATCACTGGGGAGACCAGCCAAGTTTCCTGTAAACAGATGCTCAGGTGGTCTTTTAAGATATCTGCTGATCCTTCTGAAGATAATAAATGATTAAAACCTCTACAATTCCAAGAGGCAATGGTATAGGATCATTGTTTGTTTATAGTTAGTGGGAGGGATTCAGTCAACCAGCTCAAAACTTTTTGGACGTCTGCAATCTGTACTTCGTCCGTCTTGGGTAAGTTTGAGACCAAAGGAGATTTTTCCGGTGAAGAAACCACCATCCGTGGGCAGCTATCGTCTTCCACTTCAGGGTCAGCGTCAATCTCAGTGTCAACGTTCACCAGATTTTGTTTAAAACTTCGCAATAATTGAGCTGTCGCCAGAAATTCGCAGTGACCGCAGATACATTAGGATTGATAACGTGAAGTGGCTCCACATCTTCAAAGTCTGCTGAACTGAGAACACAAAGTTGAGGTACAGAGTGGAGCCTAGTCATGAGAGCCGATCTTGTGAGCCAATTTTGCTCATGTTGCTGGTATAAGTTTTTAATGATGCATATGAGTTTATTAGGATAGTCAGTTTGTGGGGGCTCACTGTTGGTAAGTGGGTTGGGGATGCTTGTTGCCCAAGGAGCCCTAATTGGGCTTTTGTTAGGAGTAGAGGAGATCTTTTCCACATCATTGTTGAGACGATTCAAGGTCTAGCAGGTTTTCATCTGTACATATGGACTCAGTCTCAGTATTGGGAATTAGCCAGCTTGTGAGAGTGCCTGGTCCCTTTGCTTTGCGTTTTAACGCTCTTGTTGCTCTCTTTTTTGCTTTTTTTGTTGGTTTCCTCATCGGGGCAGTCACAAGTAAAGAAGAGGCTATTACGCATGGCTTATTTTTCATGGCTGCTCTTCTGGCCAATCTTCTCTGTTTGCGTGAGAGGTATGCTGCTGATTCATCCGCAGGTTCGGATGTAGGCATAGGCTCAATAAAAGGTGGTACAGAGTCACTGATCGTAGGCCTGAGGACCAGGTTTTCTTCTGCCCCGGGAATATCTTTGGCTCCTTCTCTTGCAGCATAGTTAAGAGTAGATTCTAGAATACGCCCACACAATTTCAAAAGAATTTTTAGGGCAAACTGCAGAGAGGCCATTGAAGATTGCAATTCAACCAGGGCCGGCGTGTTCAAGGTAGAAACTCTACTGGACTCACTGTTGGTTCCGAGGCCAGAAGGCTCTTGAAACTGAGCTAGGTTAGGGGATGTAGATAGTCTTTCAACATGCTCCCTCTGAAAGGGCAATGCGCTTGGTTGAGAGATCTGTGAATTATTAACCTACTGGCGCGGGTGGGCTGGAGTCATAGCCCACTGCATTGACAGGCAAAGCTCGAGGAGTGAATTATTATATAGTAACTTCATGCGGTGCCACGGCGGGGTTATTCACAGGTTCCTCTCCTTCCGTCACTGTGGAATTTTCTTCGGGAAGTACATTGGGTGGAAAAAAAGTCAGTGATGGCCCCTTTAATTGGAAGTTCTTTCCTTTTTGGTTTTGCTTTGCCCATTGTGCTCTTTCTCCCGGTATCTGGGATATTGCTGTTACGCTTCCGAAGATTATAGGTCGATTGTTGGCCTTGCCTGTAGAACGGCATATAGTTTGCCCAGTTAGTCAGGCTCAGTCAGTTTGTATTTACAAGAAGTAGCCTTGAGGGTTATATTTTTGTGAAGAAGGAGACCCCACCTCACCCTATCCGGGGGGGGGGTATCTGTGGGGTCTCAACTTTATAACCGCTAGCTGTAAGTTTACACGGTGAATATCTTAGCCTCTGGGGTATAGCCATGATCAAAGGGCGAGCCCCGCAGTCTCACGGCTGAACCCAGGCAATGTTAGTAGATTGAGAAGAAAAGTGTCCGACAGATGATTAAATAAGAGAACACAGTACCTGAGAATCCAAGTCACTCGACTCGACCCTCAGTCCCGCGGACTGCAGACTGCTCCCTTGCCACTCCCTTCGTGGTCCGCTTCGCGGGGGAGAATGATTAAGAGTTCCAAGTCCCGAAAGCACACGCCTCCAAGCGCACGTCTCCAAACAATGGCAAGCAAAGAAACACTGCAGCAATTCACCCGGCAGGTACTGCAGACTGCTCCCTTCTCACTACCTTCGCGGTCCGCTTTGCGGGGGGGAATGATTAAGAGTTCCAAGTTCCAAGTCCCAAAAGCACACGCCTCCAAGCGCACGCCTCCAAACAATGGCAAGCAAAGAAACACTGCAGCAATTCACCCGGCAGGTAGTGCAGACTGCTCCCTTGTCACTCCCTATACCATGAAGATAGTTGCATCTAAGTTTTACAAAATGCAGTGAAATTCTAATGGATATTAAAGAAATATTTTCACACAAATCAAGTTTGCGGTATAAAATATATCAATTTAATGTAGATACATAGGGCCGATTCAGGGAATTCTTTGCATGTTTCAAAGTGACTTTGCACTGCTGAAAAGTGACTTTGCACTGCAGACACAAACCCTGATTCATGGAACTGTGCAAAGTGTATTTGTGCAGGGCAAAGTCAGTGCAAATTTCATTTTGTACTGCACAAAGGACTTTGCACTGAATTTGTACTGCAAAAATACTCTTTGCACAGTCCCATGAATCAGGGTTTGTGTCAGCAGTTCAAAGTCACTTTTCAGCAGTGCAAAGTCACTTTGAACCATGCAAACAATTCCATGCATCGGGCGCATAATCTTTATTTCGGTAAATCAGACAAACATAGGCCAACGCATTTCGGACCTGTCCTGGGTCCTTCATCAGGGCAAAGGATGACTGGAAGATGTTTCAGTCTGCCACAGAAATCTGTGTGGCAAATTTTAAAAAGTCTAATGGTCAGTTGTGCTGGTCTTAAAGGCAGATTAACAAGAGTCTCCAATCACTGCATGCGCAATCCAACCGCAATTGTAAAGGAAGAAGCTGCATTGTCTGCTCCACCAAAATGTCCACATTAAATTGTTTTTTTTTATAACTTGACTTGTGTGAATA
This sequence comes from Ambystoma mexicanum, assembly GCF_040938575.1. NCBI lineage: Eukaryota > Metazoa > Chordata > Amphibia > Caudata > Ambystomatidae > Ambystoma > Ambystoma mexicanum. Next base: position 523,592,459 of record NC_090941.1, on the reverse strand, counting down.
TATTTCATCATATCTGTGAACATTTCAGTGTAGTGTTTACTACTTAGGCACAACCATCTTCAGGTTATAATTCACTGTGTTATCTTTTGTTTATGTTGCCATCTGTGTGCATAGGTGGTTGATAGGTTGACTCCAGTAAACATACACTAATACTGATATGTGTTTAAAGTTGATAGTGGTGGCCACTCTTTCCATGTTGCAGATTATTTCAGAACCTTCACCCATCACATTTTGGTTATGTGCGCATCTATTATGTGTTTGTGTCGTTGCCTGTGACTGGATTTTTCTGCATCAGTGTGACTGCATGGCTGCATGTCTGATTATGCATGTGTCTACAAGGGAGACAGTGCTGTATGTGTTTCCAACTGATGTTGCTGAATGTTTGCGTGCATATGTGTGTGTGTGTGTGTGTCTGTGTGTTTATGAGACGGTCAGCCTGTGTGCGTGTGAGAGAGAGAGAGAGGATCAGCTTGGGTGTATTCGTGTGTGTGTGTGTGTCTGTGTGTGTGGTGTACATGTTTGTGTGTGTGCGTGTATGGGACAGTCACCTTGTGTGTATTCGTGTGTCTGTGGGAGAGAAAGAGAAACACGGTCAGCCTGTGTGTATTTGTGTGTGTGTGTGTGTGTGTGTGGTGTGCATGTGTGTGTGTGTGCGCGTGCATGTGTCTATGAGACACTCATCCTGCTGTGTGTATCTGTGGTTGTGTGTGTGAGAGAGAGAGAGAGAGAGAGGGAGAGAGAGAGAGAGAGAGAAAGAGAGAGAGAGAGAGAGAAAGGGAGATGGTAAGCCTGTGTGTTGGGGGGCGAAGGGGGCGTGGGGGTATGTTTGATTCTTCTTTTCTGTCTCCAGTCTGCCTGGTCTCGGCTGATCTATTTTCTATCCCAGTCTTGTGCCCATGTTGCAACCTTCAAATGTGTTCCTTCTTAACTGTGCTCCTGTAAATGTTCGACTCTTTTGTGTGAAACGTTTAACTCATGTTTCAACTTCTAGTGTGCTGAATTACTTGCAGTGCTGTTCAAGCTGGGTCCTCTGTGCTATTTCGACTAGCGTGACTGCCCTGTCTTCTCATTAACAAGTGTTATTTAAGGTCACGGTGAAATAGACGTGATATAAGCTGCATTTTTCGATAGATGAATATCTGTAAACTCAAACCTGCACTCCGAGAGCCTATCTGAAATTACTATCTGGTTTGAGACTCTATATGTGCTACTCAGCTGCAGGGACCTGGCATCTCTTTTTGTTGTTTGTTGATTACATTTTCGCTGTCCATAAACCTTTCAGTGATTCTGGCCTCTGCCTTTTGTACTGTGTTCGCCCTATTAAGGCGGGCTCGGCTGTACTTGCCCTCCCCGAACCCTCCTCTAGCTCTTCGGTGCAATCTCCGTGTATAGACACATTCTGTGGTACTTCCATTGCTTTAATCTCCCTTTTACGTTGCTGCAACAATTCAATTGCTCTGGGTCAACAAAGCCCCATTCCCACTTCAAAGCAAGTGGAAGGCTGCACCTGGACGAGACAATGGACACCAGGCCCCGAAGCCAGTAGATTGCTTTGGACTGGATTCGGGGTCCTAGAATGCAGGTTCATCTCAAGGAGAGATGATCTAGTTCACAGGAAAGGGCAGGATGGACAATTTGAAGAAGGAACAGCATGCTGCTTGATTAACAGCAGAGGGCCATTTCCCTTTGTTTAACTAAATGGTCATTACTGTGGCCCCATGGAGTGGACACGTGACATACGTGACACCTCCAGCCAGTCTTGGCTGTTTGGTATTCTGCAACTAAACTGGGGTAGAATAATATAATGTTAAGTCGTAAAATTGAAAGCATTCTGGCGTGAAAGACTGGCTAAAGCTTTCTATGCTTTGCTTGCCTGTATGTATGGTTGCTTAAATAGTCCTTAACACCACTCCAAGACCGCTTTAAAGCATTGCATGGACAGATAGAAATGATGATGTCGGAGAAGGGTGAGCATTTAGCCAGAGATAAAAATAAAGCACGGCCGAGCTGTCTTAAGTAGGTTACGTTTACTGAATAGCACTCAATAGAGCTCAAAGGTTACTTCGAAGCACTCATGGAATAGCACGGATTTGGGTACATTATGAAGGGGAGGTGTGGGAGAGCAGGAACAAAGGAGGCAGACACAGAGGGTTTGGGGAGTAGTTCAGGAAAACACCAGCGCAAGTGCGCCAACGAACTGTAAACAGAAAGGGCTTAACATTACCCAGGGGCGGTGCTTGGCATAGGGATGTCTGTGTGGTCGCCCAGGGCCCTGCGCCGACGGAGGACCCACATACAGCACCTGCCACATCTCAAATCACCTCCAGAGTGTGTTCTGGAGGGGCTGCTTCCAGGCTTGAGGCCCTATTTCCTGTGCCATGAGGCTTTTTCCACTTTCGCAGTAATACGTCGCAAGGCCCTGGAGACAAGAGGCCATTTGTGGCGCACGTGCACTGCACACATAGCAATCCATCACCGCAAGATTTCCCAAAACTGTAAAATCCTCCAAAAGACATAACGGTTCAGAACTCCTGTATGTCAGGCTCATTTTAAGTGAGCCATAGAATCCCCCGGAGTCTCCTCCCAGCATGGAATCCAATGAAATAAGTAGGATTGGGTCTGCCATCCCTACGACTCCGTAGGAAGCCAGTCTTCTTTACTGAGGTGTTACAAAAAGGTGGGAATCCAGAGGGATTCAAGACTCTCCGTCTGCATCAAAACGAGGCAGTCATTTTCCCCTTTCAGAGATTGGAAATGTGGAGACCTTTTTTTTCCAATTCAATGCTCAGCTCCGACTCAGGAATACCGAAGAACACGGCACAGGTTGGATACTAACACCATCAGCAATGTTAGCTCCAGGATGGCAGCCCAAAGGAGTCGATCTCAGAATTTAAAAACTGCACAATAGATCCCCAGTGCAGGTCAACTTCTCAAACCCTCCATAGAATTATCATCAGACTAAATATCCCACTGCACTTCCTTTTCCCCGGATTCCAGCTCAACCGTGGAGTACCCACCCAAAGAACCTCCCCTGATTACACCCGGCACACCTTTTTCCCACCTAGATTGTGTGCTCAGAGGCCACCCTCAATACACCTCAGCTAGAGATCTTGACCACAGTGACGAGAGAACAGGGTCCCCCATGATGGGGTGCACTAAGACCTGCTGAAAGAGGTTCATCCAGAAAGAAGCCTGCGGCCATTCCAGGGGTCTACAGAGACACACGCATGCTGATAGGTAGACTGGGAGCCGCCGCTAATAATGGGCCCAGTGCAGTGGGGGAAGTTACTTTGATTGGGCCCCTTGTAGGGGTTCTCTGCAGTTAATTTACTCCTACATGTTTCCTCACTGTGACTTTGCCCCATAGGCAGACCTGTGATTGCTCACATGTATTTTACCACTGCCATTTCTTCTAGATCTTTCCACTGTAACTTGCTATGTGATGTTACCCACGGTAATTGAGCTCATTGGTGACCTCTTATGCTTTACTCAAAGGTGTCCCACCGCTGCAATTTGCTCCTAGGTGCTGCCCCAATGTAATTTGCTACAAGATGCTCCCCACTGTGATGCGCCGCTGGATACTGCTCAAGGTGACTTTGCTCGTAGGGACACCCTACTAGGGTGTCCGAAGAGCTGGGAATTGCTCACCCTCTGCCATATGCTTCTATGTGTTCACCCACTGTGATCTACCGCTAAGGGCCAGATCCATGGGGCCTCATTACAAGTTTGCTGGTCTGGTAACTACGGTACTGGTAAGCTTGCCGGTACCGTAGTTACCGAATCAGCAAACTTCCAGTTTTGGTCGCGGGTGCCTTTTCGCCCGCCAGGTCGGACTTGGTGGGCAGACCGGCACCCGCGAGCAGAGCATGACAGATGTACCAGCACCATTCTGAATGGTGCCAGTGCATCTGGTCGCCCCATTCCCATTGAGCTGGGAATGGGGAGCATTTTTTACCAGTGCCTTGGAATGGGAAAATACCGGGTCCGGTGGGCCGTAATGGCCCATTCCCGGGCGCCGGTAAAATTTGCAAGATCGGGGGCAGCCTGCCGGTTTTACCGGCAAGGCTACTGCCGAGACTGTAATGAGGCCCATGGAATGGAATTTTTTGCACAGTGCAAGCACTGCCAACAAACACGGTGATTATTAAACAAAGAGGTACCCACGCTTATGACAACCATCGCTCTTGCCATTAATTACAATTATATTTCAAAGTAGAACAAATGTACTTCAAGAGTCACATAAAACCAAAAAGGAGTCCTTAGAGTGCAAGCTTAATTTAATACAAAGAAAAAGTGTTTTTTTGTTTAAATTCTTTGAACTTATAAATCTTTTTTACATAAACTTGGTAGACAACTTGGAAAAAGAAAAAACAGAAGACAAAACATTCCAAATATATACATGGATCACAAAAAACAAACCATCATTATAGAACAATTAAAACGGTTTTTACCAGGTTAGTTGGGTACACTGCAGGAGGCAGATTGCTGCTGCAGAGGGACTACCAGGGTGTATTAAAAATTACCCTGGTAGGTTAGTGGAGGGTATTGACATGGTTAATTAAAAAGCATGACAGTGGGGAAAACACTTAGGGCCTGATTCATGGAATGTTTAGCATGGTGCAAAGTGACTATTTTTGCAGTGCTAAGTCACTTTGCACTGCAAAAGTACTCTTTGCCCGGCGCTAAATGGGCCTAATTCACGGTGCAAAGAGTACTTTTGTAGTGCAAAGAGTCTTTGCACTGCAAAAATACACTTTGCACTGCTCTGTGAAAAAGAGTGTTTGTTGGCAGTGCAAAGTCACGTTGCACAAGTGCAAAGTCACTTTGCACCGTGCTAAAAATTCCATGAATCAGGCCCTACGTGTTTTCCCCACTGTGATACTCCTGGTTGTTACCAATGGCGACCGTACTCCTAGCCACACTTCTACTATTATTATGTCTGCGCAGCTACACCGAATAGAACACTCTGAATGCACACCAGGGTCACACCTCAAATTCTACGTTTTACCTTTTGCTATGCACATTGACCAAACCACCAACCCACTGCAATTGAACACTACTAAAACACAGTAAAAAAAGGGTCTGGTTGGCTCTAGGATTGGAACCTGCCCATGCTAAGCACCATTTATAGGTTGGAAGGTTTGTTCTGGTGTCGCAAGATCACAGGAGTGGTTAGGGGTTTAGCCAGGACCCCAATTTGGTGCGTATGAGAGGTGGGTTTACTCCTGGTTATCTTGTCTGATTCGGTATCAATAATCCTTCTAACACGGTAGTTAGTGCGATACAGGTTCGCTTTTATTGATGGTTTATGAAAGATTCCACTTGATACAATGATTAGTGTGTAGAACACTGTTATGGCATTTTATGCCTTGGTGCGGTCAGCCGACACGTGTTTCAACCCAAACGGGTCTTTCTCAAGGCTGAACAATATTCAAAAAGGTTCCAGAATCAAATGGGAACCGAATTTCTTAATGGCCACCTTAGATGTCAAGGCCCTGTACACATCAATAGACCATGAACTTGCAATATCGAGTATGGGGTACCTCCTCAAATACGAGTCAGCGTCACACCTCGATCAAGTAGAAATGACCAAATCCTTCCTGAAATTTTCACTCAACAACAACATATTTATTTTCAACGGTGAATACTACAAGCAAATCAAGGGGATCGCTATGGGAGCCAGCTATGCTCCAGCATTAGCCAACTGCTTCATGCATACCTACGAACAAGAGCATGCAATGAAGGAAACCAAATACACCAGCCTAATTGTCAACTGGGCTCGTTTCATAGATGATATCATCCTGATATGGAAAGGGACAGAAGATGAACTAAACCAATACATGGATTACCTCAATACTAACAACTATGGCATTGAACTAACTAGCCATATCAGCTCGGAACAAATAGACTTTTTGGATCTCAAGATTATGATTGAAGACAACAAAATTACAACCAGAACATTTCGTAAACCAACGGAAGTGAACTCAACCCTTCATGCACAAAGTTGCCACAGGAACAGTGTTATACGAAATATCCCAAAAGGTGAATACATCCGAGCGAGAAGGAACTGCAACACAGACAAATCCTTCACAGAAGAATGCGACCTATTGGATCGCAGATTTAGATGCCGAGGCTATTCCGCCCAAAGCCTGACACCGGCAAGAGAACAAGCTATACACATTCCAAGATCTACACTGTTAACACCTAAACCCAGAAGACAGGAATGCAACCCCAAGATTAGATTTGTCACAAGATACAACCAAGACAGTCATGCCCTCCAAAAAATCTTGACCAAACACTGGGAGCTACTCCGTATGGATGAACATATCGAACCTCAGCTTGAGACATATCCAAGCATGTCGTTCAAAAGAGCACCAACTCTCAGGAACCTACTTAGTCCTTCCTTTCTCGCGGAGAAACACATCATGGCACAAGACTGGCTCAGCAAGCAAACACCAATAGGCTTCACTAAATGCGGAACTTGCTCAATGTGCAAATATGCGACACAAACTAACTGTGCCAAATTCGCAGGTTGCCCAATATTTAAAATCACGGAGCACATCAATTGTAGAAGTAAGTATGTGATCTATGCTTTGATTTGCGTATGTGACAAGATATATATTGGCAGCACCATCCGAGAAGCTCGCATCAGGATAAGGGAACATATGAACAGCATACATTCGCAAGATCCTAAACTACCGCTGGCCAACCACTGGCAGAAGTATCACCAAATGAACGACAAAAGTGAAATAAGGTTCATCGGACTGAAAATCGTCAGGCTGGGCCCGAGAGGAGGAGACAGAATCCAGAAACTCAGACAAGAAGAAGCGCGACTTATCTGTCACTTTAGATGTGTTAAAAATGGTCTTAACAGAGATCACGACCTCAATGTCTTTCTGTAAACCCTCTCAACCACCAAATCTGCCTCCACCATGATATACTTCAATGGGCATCACACCCTGGCCCGACCGACGAACACGAATAACAGTTTCAGACATCGACAAATTTCTTGGCAAGCCACGACTGACCATCCGTAATGACTTATTCAATCACACTTTAAATGAGCTATCCACTCATAGCAGAAATTAGCAAACCACCACTTACACCCTTCCATTCTGATCCCCCTGGAATTTGCCCTCCTAGGTTCCAACAATACCGCCCCATTCCACCGGGCCATGGCCCATTCAGAAAAACATCAAAATGTGCACACTTCAGTATCGCTAACTCGCACCCGTGCATGCGCAATTTGCCTCCTAAGAACACTATCTCTTCGCGCACGCGCAGTAGCACCCGCTGGGACACCACACGCTCACGCATGCGCCGCCAGTCCAACCATGGCTGGTAGGCGCATGCGCAAGTATATTAAACATGGCGGCATTCATTCACCACTGAAGCCGCAGGGAGCAACGCATCACAGACACTACTCGGACGAAGGTAAGCAATGCCACCTCGATCCAACCCTCGCTGAAACTCGCCATACCTAAGAAAGGGCTCAACCCACCCCTTTCGAACTATACAAATCATAATCATATACCAGTTGTAACCACGGACTATTTCATGAATTATTTTCAGAGCCCAATAGGAGCTAGACTGCCATAAGGACAGCCACCCACAATAAAACAAGAACCCCACCCAGGGACCGCAGCATGACATACTTGGTAAGAAGACCAATTATCTCTCCAATTCTCCTTCCGCCCATCCTCCTCCCCACCGCTCTTGCTAACCTCTCTCTTTTCTCTCTCCCCATTTTTTCTTCTGTCTACTGTGTTAATAATCCAACTTGTAAATGCAATGTATAATTATGCAATGTTTTTAAATTTCCCACCACCACCACACATCACCCACCACGTTTAATGTTTGTTAATTAAACATGCTGGTCACAAAATGTCTTTTACCACATATCACTTTGCACCTTTTTGAATATTGTTCAGCCTTGAGAAAGACCCGTTTGGGTTGAAACACGTGTCGGCTGACCGCACCAAGGCATAAAATGCCATAACAGTGTTCTACACACTAATCATTGTATCAAGTGGAATCTTTCATAAACCATCAATAAAAGCGAACCTGTATCGCACTAACTACCGTGTTAGAAGGATTATTGATACCGAATCAGACAAGATAACCAGGAGTAAACCCACCTCTCAAAAACACAGTAAAACCCTCAGCTTTCTACTTCTCTCATACCACCTTGTAAAACACGCTCTTCACCAAAGTGTCCTTGTGTTATGTGCACACGAAGCTCCCTCCTGGGTGCAATGCAGACACCTTTTGTGCCCTCAGCACAAATCACCTACAAACGTATCTGCAAGCAGAACCCTACCTGTAAGCACCAACACAACAGCAAATTTATCTTGCATTTTCCCTCTGCCCCCACAACCTAACCGAGCCCCCCAATCTTTCAAACCCCATTGTGCCAAGCATAGGCGCCAAGTACAATGCACAAGTACAGGCGCATTATAAATCCCATATCATATCAATGGGGCAGAGGGGGCAATTGCCCCGTACTGCTTGGGCAACGGGGGCAGCAGTGTCTTTCTGTCCCCATTATGTATCTGCAAGTGAAACATTGCTCACTGTTACAAAAATGAATACATCTGGTTTGAGCCTCTGGATGGATGGCATCATTGTAGAAACATGTTGATTAAAAAGTGCATGAGCTCAATTTTGTTTCGTATTTTACATTGTATGGAGAGGACTACTTCTCTTTCCACTTTTGCTCAAAGGTTCCTTTTGTGGCATGTTTCCGTCATGTAGTGAAAAGTACACAGTAAAACAAGGGCGAAACAGTCTTCGCTCTTCATCTTTCCACTGTCTGGTAATGTGTAAATGCCTCTCACAAATAGCGATTGTGGGAGTCATCTCCAATGAATTCCTTTGGAATATGCCTTCTTTTACTAGGTGTAAAAGTCAGACAGATGCCATGGGACTCTGTTTGCTTTGTGCCAGCATAAAAACAAATGCTGGTGGGAAATTAAGTGGATTTGACAGGGGCACCTGGAAGAGCATGAGAACGTTTTTATGTCTGCTCTACTCTTCACCTTCGCCTGCCAAGTCATACAAAAATCCTGCAAGCATAAAAAGTGTCGATAAATGCTTTTATGGCCAGTTTTTCCACTCTGCATGACTCGGTAAATGACCCTCTATGATTGTAGCTTTGTTTTCCAAACAGTGAGTAGATGGCTACAGGTTGCAGCATCCAAATGAATAAGAAACCATAAAACATCTTCGACAGACCCAAAGTGAAATGCAATGCATGATAAGGTCATTGTTTCACACAGCTTCCAGCTTGGTCTGTACCCCCATCATTTGTAATCACCCAACAATAACACCTAAATCACTTAAAACCTTGTATCATTCTAAAAAAAAGAAGTGCCACTGCAGTGGTCACTGCCAGTTAGCTCTTCCCATCACTAATCACTGCTCGTTGTAAATGGTCTGATGGTGAGGCATATTAGGCAAGGCCTCAGAGGAACGCCAGGTGCAGCCCTGGCTTTTGTCTTTGATGTGAGAGAGGCAGAGCAAGGAGGCCCCTGTGGGCATTTGTCCCACGTCCAACTGTTCTACCTGCTTCTGGTGTCGAGGTGGTTTTATCCAATGTAGCCAAGAGGATTTACATTTGCCTACAGACACCCTACAACAGAATCCCATGTTTTAACCAATTACTTAATGTTTACGATATTGGGGGAAAGGATTTAGGACCCGATTCATGGAATTCTTTGCACGGTTCAAAGTGACTTTTCCCTGCTGATATGATATTATTTATAACGTGCATAATACCCAGAGGTTTCTAAGCATGGACTCAGGGATCGAACCTGTGTTGTTCTGGGTTGTCTTGCTTCCAAGGTGAGCACGTTGCCCCTAAGCTATCTTCCCGAGACAAGTCAAAAGTGACTTTGCACTGCGGACACAAACCCTGATTCATGGAACTGTGCAAAGAGTATTTTTGCTGTGCAAAGTCAGTGCATAGTCATTGTTGCAGTACAAAATGACTTAGTGCTGACTTTGCACTCTAAAAATACACTTTGCACAGTTCCATAATTTAGGATTTGTGTCAGCCGGGCAAAGTCACTTTTAACCGTGCAGAAAATTCCATGAATCAGGCCCTTAGTACATGCAAACATTAATCTCGCCCGTACTGAAAATCAAAATTCGGCACCCATGGCGCACGAGATCACGCAAATGGCAGCGCAGGACGGCGTCAATCGCAATAACACAATCTTCTTTCACAAAGGCAAACAACACACCTTCAGCATTGTGTCACCATACACTTCTCAGGCAAAATTATAGTTAAAAGAAATTATCCTTGCTGAATGTTCTTTGCGGATACTGAAGTCCTAATTTTACTTTAAAGCCTAAAATGGTGCGATTGCCGCTCGGCCTTAATCGCGATGGACCTGAGAAAAGAGAAACAGGGCTGACAGGCCGCACGCTTCCGCGCGACAGCCGGATATGCTTGCGTACCAAGGTGACTGCCACCGTCTCGCGATGAATTATCAGGTGCCAGTCCTTGAGCGCAGTGGATGACAGCTTCCGGCCTCGGATCTTGCTAGCTCGCGCATCTCCGCAGTCGCGTGGAGCTTCCGCTGAGGAGCGAGTCAAGGGCCCCCTTCAACGCACTCAACAGATGTTCACAGGCTTCGGATCGCGCATAGCGCGTGTTGAAATGTAAATGCTGGTTAATGCCTCTCTTTATTGCCTGCTTCCATTTTGCAGTGCATTATTCTGCAGCAGTAACTCTCCCCCGGGGACCGTCCATCCATCACTCCCCAAGGTCATGCACTGCGAGGGAGCCAGGCAGGCCTGAGAATGGGATGCTAAGTGGGTGAATACCTCTCTGGCGCACTAAAAAGGTAGAATTCCTACTTCAAGCGCACAGTCGCAACCTCCGGGAAAGTCGCCCCACAATAGTAACATTTAGTAAAGTCAGATTGATAGCAAATTGAACTTCTCCTGCAATTTTTAGACATCCCAATGCTGCCAGTCCGCCTTCTGTTCGTGTGGCGGCTATTTTCCTAGTATAGCAAGCATGGGCACACAGCTGGCTGCAGGGGAGGTTTTTGTCAGCTCAATGATAACACAGATTCAAGTGACTGTAGGTTAACTGGTGAGGTATTGATGAAAAATTAAGGAATACGATTATCTAGATTACAGCAAGTGGTAGGGAACCTCCCACAAAGAGGTTTTCGTGCTCCTTGTTCACCCTTCACCTCTTACCACTGTTCTGTTGGGGAGAAGCTGGATCCCCCCCCCCCCAGGGCAGTGGGGGGCCAGCAGCCATACCCTCACCAGCTATGGGAGGCCCCAACACCTCCCATATGGCCCCCAGAAATGCAACAGAGTCCCAAGCAGGCAGCAGCATGTTTCAAACTGCATTTATTTCTAGGCAAAGAAAAAAGCACAGAGCATTGTGCATCGCGAGTTCAGGCGCCGTCTCCCCCGGGGCTGGCTTGCAAGTCAGCTTTATAATCACACTGCAGGCTGACCTCACAGAATTGGATCAGCTCCCAGAAACCTATCTCCTCCTGCTATTGGCTGCAAAGTGGTAGGTTACCTATGTAGCCCTTATAGAGAGCCTGATAATTGGATATTAACCTCTTGCGTCAGTGGGTTGATTTAGCTGTGCCAGCCCCCATTACCTAATTCTAACTTGTTGCAATGTGACTTTGTTCCCATAACTTTTTAGCTGAACAAGCAGTTCGCACCTGGGCTCTGGGCGCTGGGCTGCGCCATTGTTGTTACAATTCATGTTTCAATGTTGTGCGAGTCCTTGAGAAAATGTCTTTCTTTCCCGGAAAGAAAAAAAAAGCACACTGGGTTGCCGTGATTTATTCGCATTTGTGGATAATTAAAAAATGTCTGTCTGCAGAAAGCAATTTTATCTTGAATGTGCGGCCTTGGCAGTTCGGATGTTTTGCGAGGAACATTGATGAGGCTCCCGCAGCCAGTGTTCAGTGAGTGAAATGAACTTGGCTGTAATTTTCCTGAAACATGGCTTTACACTTGCATTTAGACCATGTTAATTCATATAGGCATTTGCAAGCCTTTAAACAGGGATTTTTGTGTTTGTAGATTCTGATATTGCAGCATTGATTCTAATGTAGCATGGAAGTTGCACTGTTGGTGAAGTGGGTGTGTTTCAGCATATTTGTCACCCATGGGTGCGCTGGGGCCTGGTTCAAATGATAAGTGCGCTCCTTGTTCGTCCTGCTGTTCTTCTATGTATGCGCTTGGGGTGAGGGGGCATGGGTTTGGTCTCCATTTTCCCTCTTCAGTCCCCCCTCTGGTCGACTTTGTCGACCACACCACCAAGCAACATTCACCTCCTTCCGCTCTTCATATCTTTATCAATTCCTTGAAGTGTCCATAATTTTCTGCATTGTTGTTGATGAACAGTACATATAGGAGTGTTCTCCTTCTGTGTTCCACCACACTCACTTCCCTTCGTACTTCCTCCGATCACAGGGAGTGGCCACCTTTATTACTGCTGGAACCATGTTGCACACCGCTATCTTCTCCCTTAGTGCGGCTCTTCCTTTCACCATGTCTCTTATTTGCATTCCGATAACTTCTTCTGTTGTTCTCTTGCAATGTATCTCTATCTTGCACAATGGTGCTGTGCTCGATACTCGTCCTTCCGTTATCACCTTCAATTAACCAGGCAGTCATGATGTCCTCCATTACCATGCAAGCACTAGCTAGTTCTTTGCTTTCTCTTTTCAGATGCATTTTTTGCTGATCATTCTTTGGTATGCTGGTACTTCACCCAATCATTCTTCTGTCTCGCTCGAGAAGTAATCCCCCCCTCTTTTTACTCCTCTGTCTGTTTCTCTTCTTCCGTTGTTTTCCATCTTGGTGAATGTGTCACTCTTCACATCTTCCTTGGTCATCCCCAACAAGGGCATGCTGATGCGCACCAATGAACACTCTCTTCCCCAATTCAGTGGTAGTTTCTCTTGATCTTTGGATGCATGTGCTCAATAGTAGTCCATAAGCAGTGATGTTCCTGCTCTCATCTCGCAACTTCTCTCAACCTTCTCGCATCCAGAATGATTGTCCACTTCTTGTCACTGTTGTGCTGGTAACATTACGTTGGTACCTTAACAGTATACGTCCTTCTTCAGTGACCATCTTTGCTCTTTTCTCTCACTCTGTTAGGCACGTATCATATTTTTGTCTTTTTCATTTTATTTTTTCTTCTCTCTTTTTGTTTTTCTTTCTTCTTTTATTATTTATTTATTTATTCATTTATTTTTATTTTTTATTTTTTTTTTCAATCTCAATGTTGCTGTCTTCCCTTGCAATCTTCTTCGCACCTTGTCATACATGGGCGTCGTGCTCTGCTGTAGTAATTTCTGTTGTAATCCATTCTCTTCCGGCATATGTTAAAGAACAGTCAGGACAGCTTTCTCCAGTGGTGTCCCTACCAATTTTGTACATGTGTGCATGTTGTTGGTCACTTCTGCTATGTGTGTTATGTGTATGTTTTACTCCCTTTGTGTCTGCCCTTAACTCTCTTTACTTTAGCAGCAGCTTTTCCTTACCCACTGACGCCGTAACTCTTCCTGCTTAGGTTAGGGAATGTTAGCAGGGGATACAGCGGTAATGCTCACTATTACATATAATTTTCAAAGTACCACCCCCATAATTTCGTTCATTATTAATAGTCCCATCGTGAAGGTAAAAGTCCTTATTTGCATGCCCATAACCACTTACGCTGCTGGGTCCTTGCAGCTGATGAGATGATAAAGTTGCCCGCCTGAAAATCGCAAGAAAGGCGTTAATACGTTAGTACTTGTTAGTAACCTCAAGCTCCGTGAACTAAACAATCACTAAGGGCAAAAATCAAACCTCCCCCTGGACATTTCGTGTTTTCAAAATTTCTCAATATGGGTAGGGAAAATCTTGGGCTGTTTATTCAATGGAAGCAAGGAAATATACTTCAGGGAAACATGCTCTAAGGGGTCTGAGGTTCTTGATAGGGTGGGCAATTGAGTGGGGAATGCTTCACAATGTTTTACTCAGTAGACCTTACAATTTCTAATGGAAGATAACATTAAGGAAATTTCCTACACATTTCTAACAGCATACATACGCAACAACCTGCATGTGCGGGGAAAAGAGAAGAAACAAAACAGTGTTACAGCTGTAGGTGCACAAAATGTAATATGAACCGCAATTAAACTTTGGAAATGCGTGTGTCAGTCCCTATTCTAGTTGCTAGTGTGCGTTGGACCATAGGATGGCCATGTTTCCCTAACTCGGGAGTGTTCGTGCTATTTTGCAGTTCATGAAAATCTCTTGCGTTGGCCCTGTTGATCGTTGCTCCCTCGTTGCCAGGGTGGCCACCGCTTTGTAGGGCTTGACGCCTTACACTTCTAACAAAGTCTGTCAGGAGGGGAAAATGTCCCAGTGTAGTCCATAGCCATTGGGTGTTGGTTGTCCGTTGTCTTCAGGCCTGCCCTGGGTCCTTTATATCTGGCGAGAAATGAAATGGAAGCGCTTGAGACCTGAGAATTTACATATTCTTCAATTTCTTGACCTAACCTCTCTGCACTACTCTCACACTATTCAGTGTCCTAGTGGGAGGAGCCAATGGTACACCTATGCACCATCCTGTCACCACCTGGTGGCGTTCAATGGCGGTCTGACTGTAAATTGTTACACAATTCGAAATGTACCCAGAAAATGGGTAGGCACTTAATTTATGTGAAGATACTCATTACACACTTGGATCATATATATGCAATTTGGGTGCTAGTGTACAAATGGGCCTTTGGATCTTTGTATTTACTGCGCTTTTGTTATAAGTTATTTATAGTGCGTGCCTTTGTACCGTGGGGCATCAGGCACTGACAAGCTAAATAGGGAAACATCAGAGTGGTAAATTTGTCATATAGGGTGGCTGTGTTTCTAAATTAAGTGCACCATGTTACTTAGTTAAGATAATCGCAGGGTTTTTAAATCTTTTTTTTTTCTATGGCTCCTCTCACACTTCTCAGGGCGTGCCTCGCAGTGAACTGCAGGCACTTTAAGCTTGTACTAATGAAATCCGCTACCAATTTACTCCCATTCTCTCTATCCCACCCCATGTCCACTTTTTAAAGCCTACCTACTCTGTTAATTACTCATTTAGTCTAATATTTTATTACTCCACTACTGTAATTACTGTTACATTTAAACAATATATATTTCTCCCCCCAATATCTGCTCTCAAATTTTAATACAACCATCATTCTCCAGTTCGTGCAGCAATGACCTCTTTCCCTATGTGTGTTGGCTAATGCATTTGTGCCAGTGCTATTTTCAAAAGCGCTAGTGGCATCACCACTTGCACTGTTATTTTGTCGCCAAATTAATTCTGTTGGGAACATGGATCATCCACCCTTTACCCCTATTTCTCTCCTCCTGTGGTGAACTGTCAATGAAATGTAGGCCTCCCCCCTCAAGTGCACCTTCTTCCACCTTGTGTGTCTCATTTAATTGTTCTGTGTTAATCGTGTATTCATGAGCCCAATCTCCTCACTGAAAGATGTGTACTCAAAATGTAGCTAAATGTACTCTCTTGTGATGCGCTATCATTATGCACCCCCCTCTGTACCGTGCACCCCCATTATTCTTAAACAATCTTCCTTACTTTCAACATGTGTATGCCTGGTGTTTAACAAGTTATGGATTTCTCTGTTAATAAGGTGGTCATATCCACATCGCTCATGATGTCACAAATGTCTCTTCCCTAATGCATGGTCTAGTCGCCCCACTGTCACCCAGAAAAGAAAATGTTTTGATACCTATCACCACCCCTATGCAATTGTCCTCTGCATTATTGAGTGTGCGTGAGTGTGTGTGTCGGCGCGCGTCTCGCCCGCTCTGTCGGGGAGGTGGAGCATGAGTGAGTGTGGCAGAGTGAGTCAAATCAAGTTTGTCTTGGGCTGTCCTATTAGCGGTATAATGTCAATCTATGTCCTTTGAAAGGTTTGTTCCCCATCAGGAAGACCCCTCCCAGTCATGCAACCGGTACCATTGCTATTGTGTCAGTGTTCTGTATGGGTGCTGGCTGCTGTGCAGTGCCCCTGTGTTGTTATTCTAGTCAGTCCTGGGGTAGTGGTGCTGTCATTTGTTGTGTCTGTACATGTAGTGGTGACAGTACCTGCGTTGGTGCTTGTGGTGTCTGCTGAAATGATCCCATCCTGCCCCATGTATCCTCCCCACATGGGCGGTGCATATTGTGGTGATTGTTGACACTGCTATTGTTGTGCGTGTGTGTTGAAGCTGTTTTGAACTGCCCCTCCCATCGCATGCTTGAATGATTTATTTTGTGCCTATTTGTCCTCATCTGCCTTTCTCTGCCCCTGTGTCATCAAATATTACACTCCCGGAGGTTCAGAAGGGTGAGTCCCCTCTTCCCTCTGCTCGTGCTGGTTCAGCATCAGCTGACCCCTCGCATTTTCCCTTTCCTTCGTGCACACAGTTCAACTGTAGCCATGTGCTTTTAAAGCTATTCCCGTTTAAGTGCTGTGTATGTGTGTCCTTAGCGATTGCTGCACGCTTCTGGAGAAGCCGCCTATGAGCAGCCATGGTCTTTTTACTTTACCTTCAGTACTTTTGAATCTTTGCACACTATGTTTTACTGACTTATTTCGGCATGGAAGCTGTGTGCTACACAACAGGTGAAGGGGAGTCATTTCTGTATTGTGTGATACATTTTACCTCTATTCAATTTGAAAATTTCGATAGTCCGCTGTTCAGGGAGCAAAAGTTAGAAGATAATTGAACATTTTTCAACTTCTGTGAACCTTCTTGGCTCCGCACCTTAGCCAGTGCACTCCACGTGCAGCCCATCTTCACCAAACCATTGCCTTCTCCGGCACACCCCCACAATCTTGCGCATGTGTCTTCCACACACCGCCTCTGGGTCACCTATTCTCCAAATCCAAAACCACACCACTATCTCCTCACCATCAAAACTTTGTGTCCTATGCATCAATCTGAGGGTGACGTCACCAAACTAAAAACACAGTGCAAATGAAAAGACAAATGTGCATACACAGAACAATAACCCATTTCTCCCAACCCCACAAAAATCCCAAAATAAAACCCCACAATCCCCACAGCTGTCTTCCTGTCTCAACTGGAACAGGTAAACCACAATAAAACTCTTATAATTGGACTGCACACGCTGCTTCGCCTCACGTGTGATACGCTCCTCACCAGGGGACCTTAACCAGCCAACTATCTTCCGCACTCGGGAACAATCTAGCTACCTCCTACGGGGAAACATCATCCACTCACTGAACTAAAACGCTCAATTAGCAGGGAACCTCATCTACTCATTGATCTATAACGTCAATTCATAGGAAATCCAGACCCCGTACATGAAATCACCATCCAGACCAATCAGCGCGGCACTCCTGTTCTATATGTAGGGAGTCACTACCCCACCCAATAGGCTCAAAAACACAAGAAGGGACCACTGCCACCGCCCCAGTCCCAACTACAATTCACGTGCCTATCACCACCAATGCGCTGAATTTTGCGACAATGTACAATCACCCACCACCCAATTTACAATCCCTCCCTCAGTTTCTACCCAAACAAAAGAATTTAACATTTCTGCAACATACTGATCAACAATGCATCATAATACTTTAAACATTTCCCCCCCTCAAAGCCCATGTTGCTGGTTGACTTACATTTTCCTATGCTGCACTGGCAGTTGCACCGCTGCTGGACACCCCCTCAATGCGCTTCACCGGACCCCTTCTCCTGCAGGGCTCTCACCTGCCCTCAAGCGGGGTATTTCCAAGTGGCCCCCGAAGCCTTTAGCCGGTTACGCGTTTTCCGGTGGTCTTCAGGTGCAGGCGAGGGTCCCACAGCTTCCTTGAGTCGGCGGCAGGGAGCTCAGTCCACCGCAGGGCTTGCGCAGGCAGTGCTCATTCACCCATGTTACAATGAGCAATGAGCCTCACAGAGGGCACCAACTTGTTGGGGAGAAGCTGGATCCCCCCCCCAGGGCAGTGGGGGGCCAGCAGCATACCCTCACCAGCTATGGGAGGCCCCAACACCTCCCATATGGCCCCCAGAAATGCAACAGAGTCCCAAGCAGGCAGCAGCATGTTTCAAACTGCATTTATTTCTAGGCAAAGAAAAAAGAAAAAAGCACAGAGCATCGTGCATCGCGAGTTCAGGCGCCGTCTCCCCCGGGGCTGGCTTGCAAGTCAGCTTTATAATCACACTGCAGGCTGACCTTACAGAATTGGATCAGCTCCCAGAAACCTATCTCCTCCTGCTATTGGCTGCAAAGTGGTAGGTTACCTATGTAGCCCTTATAGAGAGCCTGATAATTGGATATTAACCTCTTGCGTCAGTGGGTTGATTTAGCTGTGCCAGCCCCCATTACCTAATTCTAACTTGTTGCAATGTGACTTTGTTCCCATAACTTTTTAGCTGAACAAGCAGTTCGCACCTGGGCTCTGGGCGCTGGGCTGCGCCATTGTTGTTACAATTCATGTTTCAATGTTGTGCGAGTCCTTGAGAAAATGTCTTTCTTTCCCGGAAAGAAAAAAAAAGCACACTGGGTTGCCGTGATTTATTCGCATTTGTGGATAATTAAAAAATGTCTGTCTGCAGAAAGCAATTTTATCTTGAATGTGCGGCCTTGGCAGTTCGGATGTTTTGCGAGGAACATTGATGAGGCTCCCGCAGCCAGTGTTCAGTGAGTGAAATGAACTTGGCTGTAATTTTCCTGAAACATGGCTTTACACTGTGCATTTAGACCATGTTAATTCATATAGGCATTTGCAAGCCTTTAAACAGGGATTTTTGTGTTTGTAGATTCTGATATTGCAGCATTGATTCTAATGTAGCATGGAAGTTGCACTGTTGGTGAAGTGGGTGTGTTTCAGCATATTTGTCACCCATGGGTGCGCTGGGGCCTGGTTCAAATGATAAGTGCGCTCCTTGTTCGTCCTGCTGTTCTTCTATGTATGCGCTTGGGGTGAGGGGGCATGGGTTTGGTCTCGATTTTCCCTCTTCAGTCCCCCCTCTGGTCGACTTTGTCGACCACACCACCAAGCAACATTCACCTCCTTCCGCTCTTCATATCTTTATCAATTCCTTGAAGTGTCCATAATTTTCTGCATTGTTGTTGATGAACAGTACGTATAGGAGTGTTCTCCTTCTGTATTCCACCACACTCACTTCCCTTCGTACTTCCTCCGATCACAGGGAGTGGCCACCTTTATTACTGCTGGAACCATGTTGCACACCGCTATCTTCTCCCTTAGTCCGGCTCTTCCTTTCACCATGTCTCTTATTTGCATTCCGATAACTTCTTCTGTTGTTCTCTTGCAATGTATCTCTATCTTGCACAATGGTGCTGTGCTCGATACTCGTCCTTCCGTTATCACCTTCAATTAACCAGGCAGTCATGATGTCCTCCATTACCATGCAAGCACTAGCTAGTTCTTTGCTTTCTCTTTTCAGATGCATTTTTTGCTGATCATTCTTTGGTATGCTGGTACTTCACCCAATCATTCTTCTGTCTCGCTCGAGAAGTAATCCCCCCCTCTTTTTACTCCTCTGTCTGTTTCTCTTCTTCCGTTGTTTTCCATCTTGGTGAATGTGTCACTCTTCACATCTTCCTTGGTCATCCCCAACAAGGGCATGCTGATGCGCACCAATGAACACTCTCTTCCCCAATTCAGTGGTAGTTTCTCTTGATCTTTGGATGCATGTGCTCAATAGTAGTCCATAAGCAGTGATGTTCCTGCTCTCATCTCGCAACTTCTCTCAACCTTCTCGCATCCAGAATGATTGTCCACTTCTTGTCACTGTTGTGCTGGTAACATTACGTTGGTACCTTAACAGTATACGTCCTTCTTCAGTGACCATCTTTGCTCTTTTCTCTCACTCTGTTAGGCACGTATCATATTTTTGTCTTTTTCATTTTATTTTTTCTTCTCTCTTTTTGTTTTTCTTTCTTCTTTTATTATTTATTTATTTATTCATTTATTTTTATTTTTTATTTTTTTTTTCAATCTCAATGTTGCTGTCTTCCCTTGCAATCTTCTTCGCACCTTGTCATACATGGGCGTCGTGCTCTGCTGTAGTAATTTCTGTTGTAATCCATTCTCTTCCGGCATATGTTAAAGAACAGTCAGGACAGCTTTCTCCAGTGGTGTCCCTACCAATTTTGTACATGTGTGCATGTTGTTGGTCACTTCTGCTATGTGTGTTATGTGTATGTTTTACTCCCTTTGTGTCTGCCCTTAACTCTCTTTACTTTAGCAGCAGCTTTTCCTTACCCACTGACGCCGTAACTCTTCCTGCTTAGGTTAGGGAATGTTAGCAGGGGATACAGCGGTAATGCTCACTATTACATATCATTTTCAAAGTACCACCCCCATAATTTCGTTCATTATTAATAGTCCCATCGTGAAGGTAAAAGTCCTTATTTGCGTGCCCATAACCACTTACGCTGCTGGGTCCTTGCAGCTGATGAGATGATAAAGTTGCCCGCCTGAAAATCGCAAGAAAGGCGTTAATACGTTAGTACTTGTTAGTAACCTCAAGCTCCGTGAACTAAACAATCACTAAGGGCAAAAATCAAACCTCCCCCTGGACATTTCGTGTTTTCAAAATTTCTCAATATGGGTAGGGAAAATCTTGGGCTGTTTATTCAATGGAAGCAAGGAAATATACTTCAGGGAAACATGCTCTAAGGGGTCTGAGGTTCTTGATAGGGTGGGCAATTGAGTGGGGAATGCTTCACAATGTTTTACTCAGTAGACCTTACAATTTCTAATGGAAGATAACATTAAGGAAATTTCCTACACATTTCTAACAGCATACATACGCAACAACCTGCATGTGCGGGGAAAAGAGAAGAAACAAAACAGTGTTACAGCTGTAGGTGCACAAAATGTAATATGAACCGCAATTATACTTTGGAAATGCGTGTGTCAGTCCCTATTCTAGTTGCTAGTGTGCGTTGGACCATAGGATGGCCATGTTTCCCTTACTCAGGAGTGTTCGTGCTATTTTGCAGTTCATGAAAATCTCTTGCGTTGGCCCTGTTGATCGTTGCTCCCTCGTTGCCAGGGTGGCCACCGCTTTGTAGGGCTTGACGCCTTACACTTCTAACAAAGTCTGTCAGGAGGGGAAAATGTCCCAGTGTAGTCCATAGCCATTGGGTGTTGGTTGTCCGTTGTCTTCAGGCCTGCCCTGGGTCCTTTATATCTGGCGAGAAATGAAATGGAAGCGCTTGAGACCTGAGAATTTACATATTCTTCAATTTCTTGACCTAATCTCTCTGCACTACTCTCACACTATTCAGTGTCCTAGTGGGAGGAGCCAATGGTACACCTATGCACCATCCTGTCACCACCTGGTGGCGTTCAATGGCGGTCTGACTGTAAATTGTTACACAATTCGAAATGTACCCAGAAAATGGGTAGGCACTTAATTTATGTGAAGATACTCATTACACACTTGGATCATATATATGCAATTTGGGTGCTAGTGTACAAATGGGCCTTTGGATCTTTGTATTTACTGCGCTTTTGTTATAAGTTATTTATAGTGCGTGCCTTTGTACCGTGGGGCATCAGGCACTGACAAGCTAAATAGGGAAACATCAGGGTGGTAAATTTGTCATATAGGGTGGCTGTGTTTCTAAATTAAGTGCACCATGTTACTTAGTTAAGATAATCGCAGGGTTTTTAAATCTTTTTTTTTCTATGGCTCCTCTCACACTTCTCAGGGCGTGCCTCGCAGTGAACTGCAGGCACTTTAAGCTGGTACTAATGAAATCCGCTACCAATTTACTCCCATTCTCTCTATCCCACCCCATGTCCACTTTTTAAAGCCTACCTACTCTGTTAATTACTCATTTAGTCTAATATTTTATTACTCCACTACTGTAATTACTGTTACATTTAAACAATATATATTTCTCCCCCCAATATCTGCTCTCAAATTTTAATACAACCATCATTCTCCAGTTCGTGCAGCAATGACCTCTTTCCCTATGTGTGTTGGCTAATGCATTTGTGCCAGTGCTATTTTCAAAAGCGCTAGTGGCATCACCACTTGCACTGTTATTTTGTCGCCAAATTAATTCTGTTGGGAACATGGATCATCCACCCTTTACCCCTATTTCTCTCCTCCTGTGGTGAACTGTCAATGAAATGTAGGCCTCCCCCCTCAAGTGCACCTTCTTCCACCTTGTGTGTCTCATTTAATTGTTCTGTGTTAATCGTGTATTCATGAGCCCAGTCTCCTCACTGAAAGATGTGTACTCAAAATGTAGCTAAATGTACTCTCTTGTGATGCGCTATCATTATGCACCCCCCTCTGTACCGTGCACCCCCATTATTCTTAAACAATCTTCCTTACTTTCAACATGTGTATGCCTGGTGTTTAACAAGTTATGGATTTCTCTGTTAATAAGGTGGTCATATCCACATCGCTCATGATGTCACAAATGTCTCTTCCCTAATGCATGGTCTAGTCGCCCCACTGTCACCCAGAAAAGAAAATGTTTTGATACCTATCACCACCCCTATGCAATTGTCCTCTGCATTATTGAGTGTGCGTGAGTGTGTGTGTCGGCGCGCGTCTCGCCCGCTCTGTCGAGGAGGTGGAGCATGAGTGTGTGTGGCAGAGTGAGTCAAATCAAGTTTGTCTTGGACTGTCCTATTAGCGGTATAATGTCAATCTATGTCCTTTGAAAGGTTTGTTCCCCATCAGGAAGACCCCTCCCAGTCATGCAACCGGTACCATTGCTATTGTGTCAGTGTTCTGTATGGGTGCTGGCTGCTGTGCAGTGCCCCTGTGTTGTTATTCTAGTCAGTCCTGGGGTAGTGGTGCTGTCATTTGTTGTGTCTGTACATGTAGTGGTGACACTACCTGCGTTGGTGCTTGTGGTGTCTGCTGAAATGATCCCATCCTGCCCCATGTATCCTCCCCACATGGGCGGTGCATATTGTGGTGATTGTTGACACTGCTATTGTTGTGCGTGTGTGTTGAAGCTGTTTTGAACTGCCCCTCCCATCGCATGCTTGAATGATTTATTTTGTGCCTATTTGTCCTCATCTGCCTTTCTCTGCCCCTGTGTCATCAAATATTACACTCCCAGAGGTTCAGAAGGGTGAGTCCCCTCTTCCCTCTGCTCGTGCTGGTTCAGCATCAGCTGACCCCTCGCATTTTCCCTTTCCTTCGTGCACACAGTTCAACTGTAGCCATGTGCTTTTAAAGCTATTCCCGTGTAAATCCTGTGTATGTGTGTCCTTAGCGATTGCTGCACGCTTCTGGAGAAGCCGCCTATGAGCAGCCATGGTCTTTTTACTTTACCTTCAGTACTTTTGAATCTTTGCACACTATGTTTTACTGACTTATTTCGGCATGGAAGCTGTGTGCTACACAACAGGTGAAGGGGAGTCATTTCTGTATTGTGTGATACATTTTACCTCTATTCAATTCGAAAATTTCGATAGTCCGCTGTTCAGGGAGCAAAAGTTAGAAGATAATTGAACATTTTTCAACTTCTGTGAACCTTCTTGGCTCCGCACCTTAGCCAGTGCACTCCACGTGCAGCCCATCTTCACCAAACCATTGCCTTCTCCGGCACACCCCCAAAATCTTGCGCATGTGTCTTCCACACACCGCCTCTGGGTCACCTATTCTCCATATCCAAAACCACACCACTATCTCCTCATCATCAAAACTTTGTGTCCTATGCATCAATCTGAGGGTGACGTCACCAAACTAAAAACACAGTGCAAATGAAAAGACAAATGTGCATACACAGAACAATAACCCATTTCTCCCAACCCCACAAAAATCCCAAAATAAAACCCCACAATCCCCACAGCTGTCTTCCTGTCTCAACTGGAACAAGGTAAACCACAATAAAACTCTTATAATGGGACTTCACACGCTGCTTCGCCTCATGTGTGATACGCTCCTCACCAGGGGACCTTAACCAGCCAACTATCTTCCGCACTCGGGAACAATCTAGCTACCTCCTACGGGGAAACATCATCCACTCACTGAACTAAAACGCTCAATTAGCAGGGAACCTCATCTACTCATTGATCTATAACGTCAATTCATAGGAAATCCAGACCCCGTACACGAAATCACCATCCAGACCAATCAGCGCGGCACTCCTGTTCTATATGTAGGGAGTCACTACCCCACCCAATAGGCTCAAAAACACAAGAAGGGACCACTGCCACAGCCCCAGTCCCAACTACAATTCACGTGCCTATCACCACCAATGCGCTGAATTTTGCGACAATGTACAATCACCCACCACCCAATTTACAATCCCTCCCTCAGTTTCTACCCAAACAAAGGAATTTAACATTTCTGCAACATACTGATCAACAATGCATCATAATACTTTAAACATTTCCCCCCCTCAAAGCCCATGTTGCTGGTTGACTTACATTTTCCTATGCTGCACTGGCAGTTGCACCGCTGCTGGACACCCCCTCAATGCGCTTCACCGGATCCCTTCTCCTGCAGGGCTCTCACCTGCCCTCAAGCGGGGTATTTCCAAGTGGCCCCCGAAGCCTTTAGACGGTTACGCGTTTTCCGGTGGTCTTCAGGTGCAGGCGAGGGTCCCACAGCTTCCTTGAGTCGGCGGCAGGGAGCTCAGTCCACCGCAGGGCTTGCGCAGGCAGTGCTCATTCACCCATGTTACAATGAGCAATGAGCCTCACAGAGGGCACCAACTTGTTGGGGAGAAGCTGGATTCCCCCCCCCAGGGCAGTGGGGGGCCAGCAGCCATACCCTCACCAGCTATGGGAGGCCCCAACACCTCCCATATGGCCCCCAGAAATGCAACAGAGTCCCAAGCAGGCAGCAGCATGTTTCAAACTGCATTTATTTCTAGGCAAAGAAAAAAGCACAGAGCATCGTGCATCGCGAGTTCAGGCGCCGTCTCCCCCGGGGCTGGCTTGCAAGTCAGCTTTATAATCACACTGCAGGCTGACCTTACAGAATTGGATCAGCTCCCAGAAACCTATCTCCTCCTGCTATTGGCTGAAAAGTGGTAGGTTACCTATGTAGCCCTTATAGAGAGCCTGATAATTGGATATTAACCTCTTGCGTCAGTGGGTTGATTTAGCTGTGCCAGCCCCCATTACCTAATTCTAACTTGTTGCAATGTGACTTTGTTCCCATAACTTTTTAGCTGAACAAGCAGTTCGCACCTGGGCTCTGGGCGCTGGGCTGCGCCATTGTTGTTACAATTCATGTTTCAATGTTGTGCGAGTCCTTGAGAAAATGTCTTTCTTTCCCGGAAAGAAAAAAAAAGCACACTGGGTTGCCGTGATTTATTCGCATTTGTGGATAATTAAAAAATGTCTGTCTGCAGAAAGCAATTTTATCTTGAATGTGCGGCCTTGGCAGTTCGGATGTTTTGCGAGGAACATTGATGAGGCTCCCGCAGCCAGTGTTCAGTGAGTGAAATGAACTTGGCTGTAATTTTCCTGAAACATGGCTTTACACTGTGCATTTAGACCATGTTAATTCATATAGGCATTTGCAAGCCTTTAAACAGGGATTTTTGTGTTTGTAGATTCTGATATTGCAGCATTGATTCTAATGTAGCATGGAAGTTGCACTGTTGGTGAAGTGGGTGTGTTTCAGCATATTTGTCACCCATGGGTGCGCTGGGGCCTGGTTTAAATGATAAGTGCGCTCCTTGTTCTTCCTGCTGTTCTTCTATGTATGCGCTTGGGATGAGGGGGCATGGGTTTGGTCTCGATTTTCCCTCTTCAGTTCCAGTACAGGTTCCCATGCTCCCTAAATGCCCATTGAAATCCAAAATATAAAATCCAGGGCCTATTTTAGCTCTGGCAGCACCCGGGTCGGTGAAACAAAATGTGCCCCCCCTGCTCAAGGTGGGGGGGACGGGTGCCTTATTGGGGTTGCTCTACTAAATAGAACACCGCTGCCAAACCAGCATGGGGTAGCAGCAGCACCCTATTGAAATGAAAAGCACCCCACTCCCGTGCTGGAGCATACAGTTAATCACTTCAATAGAGAACTGCTTTGAAAGGGTGCCCCATGGTGCTTAGCCGCAGCGCTGTATTGAAATTAAAAGCAACCCGCTGGTGTGCTGGAGCACACAGAGCCAGCACGAGAGCATGGTGCATTTTTTCTCAATATGGCACCTTCACCATGACAGCTCAGGGCAGCCCTTCAAAGACTCCCCCGAGTTGGCGTGGCAGGGCGGGGCGGCTAATGTGGTGCCCCGGCGACTGCCCTCATCGCCCATGCATAAGTCAGCCCTGAGTAAATCACACAAGCTGTTATGGGCCGATCTAGAACTCTCTCTTCTCTCACTCTCTCTGTCCCTCCCTTTCTGTCTCTGTCTCTGGCTCACTCTACGTCTCTTTCTATGTGGGCTAGAATTGTGTTGCCAGGTGCACATTTTGTACAGCTACACGAGCCAGTGCTGCATCAGTGCAACCAGAGAAGCAACAGAGATATCTTACCGGGCTCAAGTATATTTAAAAGGAGCTATTAAAAAAGGAAATTGTTCAATTTGCTAACATGCTCAATTCTAAAGGCCACTTCCAGGAAATATTGCAGCCATAATAATAATGCTACAGTTGTCTTGCTGAGGAAAGCACATTATCAAAACCTAAAATAATTATATAAATTATTTCCTTGCAGGAAGTACTCAGTTCACGATGGACAGTCTGGTGCACTCCTGTTGTACCCTTTCAAAATACCCCTTTGTGAAAGGGGAAGTAGATAAATAGCAGCAGTGAGACTTACTGGCTGTTTTGCATAAAATCAAAGAGCAATTTGAGAACATGACAATGACCACAATTATTAATATGTGACAAATAGGTCTGCAATAAAAAGGCCTTGTGCTTGAATAACCCTAACATTAAAGTGTTTGTATCTATGAACTATATATATATATATTCCTCATATATATTCCGTCAGACATCCTCAGGACCTGGATGTGAGGATGAAAGGGTCATAGATAATGTGTCCTCTTCCCTTGCACAATGTTGAGAGAGGAATGGTTGAGAAGGGAAGCTAGGCGTCAACGTGTGGATGGCAGTGAACATGCTCTGTTCCCAATGCACAGACATCCGTAGAGAATTATTTATATGTGTATAAATGTATTTGTTAACAGTATGACCACTGCCTCATATCTACTTGCAGACATTGACTTGCTAGCCTCCCCTATGTGCACGAGGCCTAAAAGGGTTCAAATGCACTTTAACTTTCCAAAGATTTTCTTTTGAACGAGCCTGTTTTTGCGGATCTCTGTGGACGCAGTAAATGGGGTGGAAGGAAAGTCAGAGATATGCCTGTTTCTGGGAGGTGGTTTTGAACTTGCCTTTTGGGTAGTACCTAAGTATAGATCCTTTAACACGTGCATGTTAACTGATTTATCTATAAAAACAAATCTGGCAAAGACATTTAGAAATTCCCCAAAATGGCGTCTACCCTGGAATAATGTTTATGCTTTCCAGTCCTGCCTTAGACAGGCTGCTATGGCATGCAAATTGTTTTCCACCGTAAGCCTCTTTTCCCTGGGGAATACCAGGACAAGATTACAAAGGAGTCTTCTAAATGCATATTTTGTTCACTAGGCCTGAAAATGTGTCTTTTTCTGTTACTCGTGCCTACAAAAATGTAAATGCAGTTGTCTTTGTAGCTGCCTTCCTTTCATCTGTCTCCTGTCTGCGATCAAGCACGTTGTGTCTCAGGCTGTTCAGGACTACACATAAATATACATAAAAAAATACGATATTTAGCATACGACATTTGTCAGTTGAAATGTGCTAAAGGTAAAACCACCTTGATGAGCAGAGCTGAATGTGGGCCTACACCTTTTCAGATAAGCAGCAATAACATAAATAGTCACGAGTAAAACAGGTGTTTCGGCATTCTGTTTAAGCACCCAGGCACAGGAATGTATCCCCGCACAACATGGACCAATTAAAGCGGATATCCTACAGATTAGGGATGATTGACGCCAAGCTCATTGAATGGATATGCGCATATCTGACAGGAGAGCAATTTGTTTGGTTTGTTGTGCCTTTTTCTTACTGTGCCTCTTGCAGAAACATTCATCTCTGCCGCACCAAACACATAGATGGGGGAGGGGTAGGGAGGTGGGGGATAAGAAGGGACAACGGTGCAGGGGGGAAAGGGGAGGTTTGATGGGGACAACATGGAGGCAATATTGTCACGGTTTATTACACGGCACACGCAAGCTAAGGAACTCCTTCCCCTAAAATGAATGTGACACACAATAAAACGCTTTTTATTTTTATAGTATACTATGGATTCCTTTTGAATAGGCTCCAACCCGTCTCGCACCCAACCTCCACAAACACCCCTGTGTCACAATGGACTAGGAAATATTAATTTATTATTTCATGTCAAAGGAAAATCAACCAATTTCAACAGCCACCAATGTTGTGGCAACCTCTACAAAACAACCAGGTTAAGATATACTGTCACAGCTACTTCCTTTTTTTTAAATGGCAGAACAGAAAAAGAACAATTCAACACAATAATAGCACTAGAGTTAAGCACTCGCCATGCAACACTCAAGTAAGAATACAGGGGGGAAATGAGTTTTGATGTGGCGCCCACATAAACAATATGGGGAGCCAGCAAAGGAGGAGAAAATCCGTTTTTGGAGCCCCAATGGAAGAATGTTTTTTTTTTTTATCATTTCTCACAACTGCTATGGGAAAGAGATAGGAAGCAGGGAATTCACTTGCTTATGCTTAGAAAGGCAGGCAGAGCTTTTAGGGAATGCTACTCAGCACACAAGGAGAACATTGATTTTTAGAATATACAACACATGTGCAATGGATAGGGAATGCAAATGAAAAATCGCTTTTACCACACAACAGGGAAAGAAGAACAGAGGCAGAACATCGTTTTTTGGGATCCTAAGCTTAATTTCAATGGAAAAGAAAATGCAAATGGGTTTTGTTTTTTTACTGAAACTGCAAATGACAGGTAGGCTCTGGGAAAAGGGTTATCTCACAACAGGGAAATCGGTTTTGGGTTAGGATAGCAAATGCAAAGAGGAATGACAGTGGCAGATGGAAATTTGTTTATCAGGGCCCAATTTAAACCCAGGGACAAATTTGTTTCCCAGAACACCATGGGCTTAATTCTTTTGGCCAACACGTTATAATACTTTTTAACAATTAACAAAAATACTGGGAAAACGATTGCTGGTTTCGAAATTCCACCATTCTCGATCCTGTGAAATTCAATGGGGGAATTAATTGATTTACTTATAAAAATACTAATGATTTACACAGCCAAATTAGGGATTTTTCAATGCAATTTGGTAACATACACCGGCAAACACAAGATTCCTCTATGGGGAGATGACTGAACTAGATGGGCAAACAAAGGATTCTTCAATGGGGAGATGACTAAAATGCACTGGCAATTGGGGGTTTCAATGGGGAATTTTCAATGGGGGACATATTGGATGCAATGCTGCAAGAATGAAGGGCTTATGCAGTTTAAGGTTCAGGAAAGCCAGCTGCATCTCAGGACACTCTGGAAAGATAGGGCAGGGGTCTGGTCACTCCACTCTTAAAGATGGTAAGTTTCAGCTGCCTTCTCTCTGTCCTCCTGTCTTTCTCCTTCTTCTTTTTCCCTGGTTTTTCTCTGCCTGTCCTAGTGCAGTCCGCCTTATATAGCAGAAATGACATCACCAATTGTACAATCTAAGGGAAGTACCCTCAAATAATCCCTGCCATTATGATTGGGCAGTTACCCGCTCTCTCTCTGCCCCCAGTCAGGATTGGTTTAGGGGTTTGGAGCAACATCTTTCTCTTCTCATTTGTCATCATCCTTTGTTCTACTTTTTGGCAAAAACTGATTATGTATCACAACCTCATAATTGTACTAGCAACTGTCATACTAAACAAATTTTCTGTTTAAGCTGATCATGGCGAATTAGATAAACCGACCGGCAACTCTGTACAATGTATCATGGCCAGGTGTCACATGCTTGTCATTTCCATAAAATGCACAACAGTTATGAATATGTAAGTTATTAAGCATATCCCTAATTTCATTTTCCACCTTTTCACCAACTCTCACATTTGTAACATGTTCAGATGAGCCAGAAACCTAGTCCAACTGGCCATTACAATTCCCAGAGTCACAGGTAGATGCATTGTAAATCCCCAAAACTGCCTGGAAATTACATAAAAATGGTATAAAAATGAAATCAATCCACAGTATGGTTGCTGTGCAAGATTCCTAAATGAAAATAGTCTATAATATATAGTGTTCCTTTTCAGCAAATGGGAGGGCTGCATCATCCAGCACTGCCATCTGTCTCCCTGGGCCAGCATGTGACCAGAGGTTTTTATGAGTCTCTTTGAAGTTAGTGTGTGCTCTTTGAAGTGGGTGCAACAAGTATTCACACCTTTTAGTCATGCTCCAGCTAAGGATGGCTTTCCTTTAAAGTCCTTTATTTCCTAGTCAGCAGGTCTGTAGGATACTGAATTTTGACGCCTTTAGCAGCACCATATTGTATTGTGGGGTTATTAGATGGGAGATGTGACATCCAGCTGGAAGTGGAGTTTTCCTTTGTGAAGTTTTGCCAGAAACAGGTTTTTGCTGAAAACTAAGTGTCTCTTCTAATGTCAGTGGAGTTTTGTGGGTGAAACATAATATGCATTGCTTTTGTCAAACCAGCCATCATGTTTTGTATTCCTGACATTTTTCCGTGAGCAGTGATATTTTTTTCCATTGTGGCTTTTTTAAGCCGTTTTTATTTGCAAACACATGTGCAGGCCATTTTTGCTTTCAATGTGTAAAAATCCTGTTTTCCATGTCACAGGATTCTTTTATTTCTCCTTCTTTTCTGAATTAAACTGATGCTTGTCCATTGATAATGACAGGCAGGCCCCTTTCCACATGGCTCTTTAACTTTACATGAAAACAAAAGCAAAAGCCACTTTATTTTTGTTGCATTGTTTAAATGCATGACATTCATGTGAACAACTAAAGCAAAAATCATGCCGTTTTTGTTGCAGTGTTTAAATGCCTGCCATTCATGTGAAAATAAAAGAAATGCCAGGCTGTTTTTGTTGCAGGGTTTAAATGCCTGCCCTTCAGGTGAAAGGGACTTCTGTTTGTTGCCTTTAAATAAACCCCACATGCAGCCCCCCTGTTCTTCCATGACTCTTTGTTGGGGAAGAGCAGGGCAGAGTGGGGTTCCTTAAGTGTAGTTTTCCTTCATCAGGGAGTGGGAACTCCAGTTATCCCTTCCATCTCTGGGTTTGGGTTTGGCAAGGCACCCCCTTTTCTTCCTTCTTTTGGGAGTGGGCACTCCAGCCTCCCCTTCCATCTTAGGGTTGGAGGGTGTGGCACAGCACCCCCTTTCTTCCTTCCCTTCAAGGTCCCCAGGGTTCTCATTGGGCCCCGCTCTCAACTCCAGGCTAGAATTCAAGGAGGTTAGTTCTCTAATAGAAAAGACAAAAATGTTTCAGTACTTTTTACACACATTTTTCCTGGAAGATTTACAAAGAATTTACAACAACAACCTACAGTTATACATGACCTTCTTGTTTCATAAACAATTTTATTTTGTATGTTTTATTTCTTAATTTGTACAATAATACGAAGTAAATTACTCCCTGCTATATATGTATATGTGTATATATATATTTCCCTCTGATTTTCCATCCTTCCTTTTCATTCTTCAGATGGTTCCTCTGCTCAATTTCATTTGGCTCATCAATAAGTCACAAAGCGTGTCTCGGATTACATATTTTCAACTGATTGATGTGGACCCATTTTCCTTCTGTCAGTTCTCCATTTGGGATGTGGATCTTAGAGGCAACAGGTGAGATTTTTTCTACAATATCAAAGGCTCCGTGCCAGGAGGGGAGGAACTTCCTCTCTTTGGTCTGGTTCCTTTGAAAATTGTACAAGTGGAACCTGGGCCTCATTATAACTCGCCCGATATGGAAACAACGGTGGCGGTAAACCTGCCGCCACCGTTGTTTCCATGCCGGGCGATCACAACTCCTGCAGGCGGAGGCGTCAAACCCGCCAGGTCAGACCTCACGGGTTTAACACCGCCCGCCTGCAGGCGGACGAGGAAACACCGGCACCATCACGAGATGGTGCCGGTGTTTCCATGATCCCCATTCCCATTGAGTCCTATGGGACTCAATGGGAATGGGGATTAACACCATTCCGCCTCCGGAATTCCCGGGACACCGGGGTTGTAATGTCCCGGTAATTCCGGGAGTCACGGAGGTGGAATGGTAATACGAGTCCGGCGGTAAACAGGTGGTTTTACTGCCTCGGTTACCGCTGGACTCGTAATGAAGCCCCCTGTCTCCTACTTGGTACTCTTTCTTAGTGGTCTTTAAATCATAGTGGGTTTTCATCCCCTCTGCCGACTTTTCCAGATTTTGCTGAGGGTACACAAAAGCATGCTGAAGGTGTTTTTCCAAATTCTCAATATATGCATGTGTCATGGACGCGTTGATCAATGTCTGCTCTTGAGTTCTGTAGAGCAGATGCTTAGGTAGCACAATTTTTTGGCCAGTCATTAGCTCGAATTGAGACATTTATATCACAGAAGATGGTGTAGACCTGATGGCCATCAGGACAAGCGATAGTCGGATGTCCCAACTAGGTCCAGAGTCTGCCACAAACTTCTTTAGGATGCCCACTATCGTGTTATTCTACCTCTCAAATCCCCCACTAGAGGTTGGGAGGTAGGCAATGTGGAGTTTTCTGTTTACCCCAAGTAACTCCCACATCTTTGTCATCACCTCGCTGGTAAAGTGACTTCCTCAGTCCGACTCAATCCTTTGGGGAAGGCTGAAACATGAAACAGTCAGGGCCGGGAGACATTTGACCCACTTGGTAAACAAGCATGTCACGGTTAACATGTACTTGTTTCTTCTAGAGGGGCGAATCACGTGACCGATGAAATCTACTTGCAAATCTGACCAAGGCAGTGTCATTCCCCTTTTCTGTAGGGGAGCTCAGTGTGTGAGGGATCTTGGCTGGAATTGAACACACACAAGACACCCCTTCAAGTATTGGTTGAGTTCCCTGCCCATGTGTGGCCAGTATGCAACCTCTCACAAGATTTCCAAAGTTTTATGAAACCCCCTATGACCAGCTGTAGCTGCGTCATGGGTGTGACTTAACATCAGGCTTCAGAATGAGGTAGGTACCACTGTGAAAAGAGAAAAATAATATGAGGCCGGGAAACTCAAAGGAAACACACCAAACACCGGTTACAAAGGAACATAAAAAGTGCTTTATTTTAAGGTCAAGCAATGACAAAGTCAAATGACAGATCGGATAGCTATCGGCCCTCAGTACAACACAACGAACTTCAACGGGGTTCGATGTATTCAGTGAGAGACTGTACATTGGGAAATTCAGGCTTTATACATTTCTCCAGCCTGTTGTCCAACCCCTTCGCGGGTTAACCATTCCATGAATGTATTACTGGTCTAGGGTCTCTGCCAGGTCAACTCTAATTTATTCATCAGTATGTGCATAGATCAGTTCCGTTGATACAGGTAATCCATTTACATGCGGGTCAACAGAAGGACAAGGTCTCAGTTCACGACCCTAGGAAGTGGCCTGTAGGCAAGTTATACATTAGCTGTACAGAGGTCAAAACAACCTAGATTCTATTCGGAATGGCATCGTCCACCATTTTGATGTACATGGTGACTTTTACACAACAAGAGAACCTAAAGTGGCGGTTTGATTCAAGATGGCGGCCTACATCAATTTCTAAGGTCAAGACCTTGCCGTAGAGAGTTATTCGCGTACAGTTTTAAGCAACTTGGCATAGGTCAATATACATACAATCGTTTACAACAGGAGGCATAATTTAATATCCAGTTTGACAAACCCTCCTTTTGGCGTATGCCAAGTGCTAAGACTACTTCTGATCTCCTTGCAAGTAACTCCATATGTCATCGTCCATACACCCTGAATCACTGTCAGAGATATCTATGGGCATCAGGTCGTTCACTAAGATCTCTTTTAACACATACTCTATGGAAGTTTTATCCGGGGCATATACTTTTTGTCCTATCGTACCTATCGCCTGAGCACAACATCCCCCTAGCATCGAACATATACTAGGCAGACATTGGATACAACAACAAAGAAATAGCAGAACTCCCAAATTGATCTACAAAACTGAAAGTACCTTCCAACCCCAAGATCGCAAGAAATCCCAAAACCAAGCACTAAGATTCCAGTTCCCCTCAGGAACATGCACTTCTGAGCTAAGTACATGCAGATTCTGAATTGCTTTGAAAATGGTTGGGGAGGAGTCTGGTACGAAAACACAGCAAGCGGACCCCACTAATTTACATGCTCCACCACGTTCAGCCAGAATGACATCTAATGCCATCCGGTTCTGGAGTGCTACTAATCTTATTGCTTTCTGCTCTAATGTCATGTTATAGAGTATATCTGTGGTCCGGTTGATGGTTCTCTCCAGTACTCTCGCTAGTCTCCTGATGTCTTCGGAATTTGCTATCTGCCCCCAAAATGGCATAACTGATTTTGCTATATCTCCCATCACTTGTGCGGGGGTATCACTATTCTCGTCCCGCCGTGGACGAGCCTTTGAAACTTCCAAAGTGCTTTCTATGAATACCCCAGGTAACAGGATCCCTAAATAACAGGTTCCTTGCCAATCCCTGGGCAACCATGGAAATGCTACATTACCACAAACAAAATAGAGAGATTTGCCCACATACAAAGGTCTGTCTTCCCCAGTCAAATTTGCAACGTTGGCACAGCTTTTAAAATCTCCCATTGACCGGGTCCCATTCCTCTGTGTGCAGAAAGAAACTGAATCGGGGCTATGGTTAACGGAGTAAGAAGGAGGCACGGCATCCTTATTGCCTATCGGAGCCATTTTAAAGGAAACCAAAGATTGGAAAGGACTAGATAGTCTATCAGAAGGCCTAATTGAAGCAACGTTGAGTTTGCTCCTATTTGCGAAAAGCGAGCATCCCAGGGGAGTCAGAACACGTTTTACAAAATTGTTCAAATTAGTTCCATCAAAATTCCCCAAGATGCTATCATTCCATCGGCCAAAGAACAGTGCTCTAAGAGAGGCATAACAAGCAGTCGTCAAAGGTAAGGGATGAATATACCAACCTAGCCCCTTATCCCCATGTTGCGGTAAATGCGAGCAGATCCAGCAATTGGTTTTGTTAAAAATGGCATGTGTCGAATTCATAATCAGCATCATAGTATTATTGTGATACTTCTTTCTATGCTGAGAGTCCCTAGGTGACAGAGTATGCAAATGTACAAAAGGAGTAAAAACAGTAGGTACAATTTCAGTTGGCAAAAGAGGCTCTAGAGGATAAATCTCCTCGACGTACCAGAATCCTAAAGCAGCTACTATAAAAACCCCAATTATTATCATCAAAACAAAGCAATACATTTTCGGGGCCCAGGCACATTGTTCATTGTTCAAGTTGGTCACCCCCTTATTTACAAGTCCAATACGGGCAGTAGCGGTGGCAGGCATCGTAGTCTTCGGATGGAAACCCCAATGTTCGTTGCTGGCGACCCCCCGGTCGCGCAGTTTCTTAGTCCTTCCCCAACCCTAGCCGACAGAACCCCCTTTCTCAAATTTGGGCAAAAGCAAGCCCTTGATGATCCTTTCCTATTTTTGTTTGAATGCACAGTCGAACCATGCCATAGGTCTATTTTCTCCACCAAAGATTATATGTTGTGGTTCCTGGTACTGTTTGATCCGGAAATAAGGTAACGTCACTTCCTGAGGGAAGCAACGTATCGGAGGCAACAGAAGTTGCAGAATTCGGAGCAATGGTTTCCGGAAATGACTTTTCCAAAGAGTGTGGAGACAAAATGGACGGTTCCCCAAGCGCCATGGGCTCAGAGAGATTCTCTGACTCACTCACAGTGCTATTTGCTGCTTCAGGATCATCGATTGCAGCATTAGTGAGGGGTTCTGTTTCTTCTGTAACGTGCGGCATCGGGTGAGGAAGTTTCTTGACATGCGTCGCATGTATCCAGTTCTTCTTTCCAGCCACCCGCACTGCCGTTTGAGTGACCAACAATACCTGGAATGGTCCCCGCCAGCGAGGCACGAGGCAAGAGGACCGCTCGTATGCTCTCACCAGGACCCAGCTTCCAGGCCGGATGTTGTGTCCTGGGCCCTCGAAGCATACAGGTAAAGCTGATCGTACCTGATGATAAATGAAATACAGATTTTTAGTCAACTGGTTACAGTAGTCTGAAAGCAATACATTCTCAACATTTCTCAGTGCTTTAGGTTTCAGAAGACCCCAAATATTGGCAGGCCTCCCCATCACCACCTCAAATGGAGAGAGCCCAGTCTTAGTTTGAGAGGTCGTGCTCATGGCTAGTAACACGATCGGTAAGGCGTCCGGCCATTTTAGTTTGGTACCGGCACACGTCTTAGCGAGTTTGTTCTTTAGGATACCATTATGTCTTTCTACCAACCCGGCACTTTGAGGATCTCTAGCCGAATGAAATTGCTTATCAATATGTAATGCCGTACATATCTGTAAAATTACAGCAGCAACAAAATGTGGACCATTGTCCGACCAAATGACTCTTGGCAACCCAAACCGCGGGAAGTACTCCTTTATCATAATTTTCACAGTGGTCATGGCTGTGGCATCTTTGACAGGGAAAGCCTCAACCCATTTACTAAAGGCACAAAGGACCACAAGGACATATTTTAAACTATTGCACCGCTCCATCTCTATAAAATCAAAATGAATCACTTCAAACGGGACAGAAGGAGGCCCAAAGCTACCCCTTGGAGTTACCGTCCCCTTCCCCACATTGTGCTGTAGGCAAATCATGCAATTTTGGACATAATGCTGAGCAATTTTCGAAATCCTATCATTTACCCAGACTTTCTCTAACATTTTCGTAATCTGTTGAGCACACACATGTGTGGGACGGTGTGCCATAGTAACCATCATGACTATGTAGGCTTTAGGAAGTAACCATTTCCCTTCAACTGTGTCCACCCAACACCCATCATCATCTAATTTCCCCAAGCCTTCAGCCCATTTCTTAGATTCTTCCATTGTGGCATCAGCTTGGATATCCCGCACAGACCCAATATCCTCGTCCATTACATAGACATCCCTAGTTTCTCTTAGAGCATACATTTCTGTGCGAAGATCTGTGGCAGTTTGTCTGGCTATCTGATCAGCGAAAGCATTCCCTTTTCCTACATCGTCTGTGATCTTGCGATGTGCTGCACATTTTATGATCGCTAACTGACTAGGGAGCGCGAGCGCCGAGAGCAATTGTACTATCAGGGGGCCATGCTGAATCTTGGTCCCATGTGAAGTTAGAAACCCTCTCTCTGACCAAAGTCTCCCAGAGTTGTGAGCCACCCCAAAAGCATACTGACTATCAGTATACATATTCACCGTTAGCCCTTCGGAAAGCTCACAAGCTCGGGTTAATGCTATAATCTCTGCGGCCTGCGCGGAGGTATGTGTAATTCGCTTGGTCTCTACAACCGTACTTAATGTAGTGACTGCATAAGTAGCTGTGGATGTACCATCCGGAAGTTTGAAACAGGAGCCATCACAAAATAGCTCCTCTTGCACATTATCCAAAGGAGTGTCCTTAAGATCAATTCTGCCCCTTGTTTCTTGTTCAGTAGTATACAGGCAGTCATGTGACTCATCATCACCGCAAAGGAGTTCAGCCGGATTAAGAACACAACACCTCCTAATTTGTATGTGGGGAGCAAACAAAATCAATTAATATCTGTGAGGTGTTGCATTTGAGTTTTGTTCAATAGAACATCTACAGATTGAGGCACCATCAGGGTTAGATCATGGCCTAGGACCATTCCCTCACTCTGTTTTACAGACGCGGCAGCAGCAGCGACAGCTCGCAAACATCTTGGCAAAGCGCATGCAACAGGATCAAGGACGGAAGAGTAGTAACCGCACGGCCTATTCTTCCCTCCATGTTCCTGCGTTAATACAGCCAAAGCACATCCATCACATTCATGCACAAGCAACACAAAGGCCTTATTATAATTTGGTGTACCCACAACCGGTGCAGAGCATAATGCAGTCTTGAGAAGCTCAAATGATTGTTGATGTTCCGATTTCCATGGCAATTGGGAAGAAATGCCCTTTTTTGTCAAAGCCAACATCGGTTTTATCACTAGTGAAAAGTTTGGGATCCATAACCTACAGTAAGAAGTCATACCTATTAAGGCTCTGACTTCCTTTTGTGTACTTGGGACAGACATGCCAGAAATGTGTTTTATTCTTTCAGGTGTCAATCTTCTTCCCTCCTTTGACAGGAGGTAGACTAAATAGGCGACCTCCTGGCAACAATATTGAAACTTTTTAAGCAAAACTTTGTGACCATACTTAGCTAGATGGATGAGCAACAATACAGTTCCCTCTTTACAAGAGCTCTCAGAATCTTCTTCTAAAAGCAAGTTGTCAACATACTGAAGCAGCGTACAAGTAGGGAGATATGCAAGAGTATCAAGCTGTTCTTTCAAGGCCCTACTATAAATGCTAGGACTCTCGGTGTAACCTTGAGGTGCACGAGTAAATGTGAACGAGCATCCCCCTAAGGTGAATGCGAACAAATATCTACTGTCCTTGTGTATAGGAATACTGAAGAAAACATTCTTCAGGTCCACAACACTGAAGTAAGTAGCCGTAGCTGGAATCATAGTTAATATCGTCGTCACATCAGGCACAATTGGAAATTGTGGAGCGACAACTCTATTGATGGCACGCAAATCAATTATAAAACGAAACGGAATAGCATTATCGCCTTATTTGGACACGGGTAGGATCGGACTATTGCACAAACTTCCTGTAATCTCCTCAATCACCCCACGATGCACAAAATCGGAAACAATGCTCTTCAAAGCTCGCTCACCTTCAACCGAGATCTTATACTGCGGGATACGTGGCAGCTTAATACCATGTTTCAAGACTATTCTAACAGGCTCAATCTGTAGAACACCGACATCATTGTCGTCAGCCGGCCACAAACACTCCGGGACATTACTGAATTCTGGTGGCAAAGGTCTAGTCAAAAATTGTGAAACAGAAAACTGCTGTGGTGAAATCGTCAAACACACTCCATCAGATGAACAATGAATTACCGCAATTAATTCCTTCAACAGATTCAACCCCAACAAATTCTCTCCACAATTCGAAGTCAAAAGAAATGGACAGTGGTCCGTAAAGGGACCCAAAGAAATAGGTACCAGCAAAGAAACCGGACAAATGACTGGTGTGCCAGAAAACCCCACGGAGACATTGGTTTGCCCTGACAGTGGAATGTTTGGAACCCGTGAATGATCAATGGAGCACTTCTGTGCTTCAGTGTCTATCAAGAACTGATGTTTCTTATTTCCCCCTACCATTTCAACGTAGGGACCTTTCTGACTAACGGGAATAGGTGTAGGTTCCAAACCCTGCTTCAGGCAATCCTAACGAAACAGAATATCATCAGAAGGAAGCTCCTCAGAGAAGTAAGCAGCAGAAGGGTGATAGAATATGTTTCTAGTATCCACACTGGAAGTCTGATTGTCCTGTGAAAAAGGTTGCTGAGGATCCTGTGAAAACGACCTCTACCAGAGCCCCTTACCCCAGGGCGACCTCTGGGTCGTCCAACCATACTCCCAAATGTGTTATTCGACCTCTGTCGAAGGACGGGGCATTGTGCATGCCAATGCCCTCCTGGCGACAATAGGCACATTGGTTAATGTTCACAGGACCCAATGGCACATTCCCTTGTGGAGCATACTGGCCTCTAATCTGCGAACTACCCCCTCGGGGGCCTCTAACAATTTGTTGTAACAATACTTTAGTCTTTAAGTCTCCTTTTCTCTTTTCTACTCTATCTTTTTCATTATTGACACAGTTCTCGTAGTACTGAGCCATGTGCAGTACTTCTGATTGGCATTTCGCCTGCCAAGCTCTCTCGGAAGACATAATCTGTGACTGGATGTCAGACAGCAATCCACACACAAATTTGTCTACAAATAACCTTTTCCCAGATTCTGTGCCTAAATCCTGTCCACTGAAGTCCGAGAATACTTGTTCGAACCGATTAAAGAATTCGGTGGCACCCTCAGATTTTCCTTGGACACAGGCCGTAAGCTTGTCCCAAATAATTATTTTTTCGGGAATTATAGTTTTTAATTTCGCAATAATTCTGTCAGGCAAAGTGAGTATCACCTGAGGCGGTCTCTCACCAGCTGGCCTTTCCCCGTCAAGCCTAGTTATATTAGCCCACGTATCTCCCAACCCAGGTGCATCATCTATTGTTCTAACCTGCTTCCACAAATCTACGGACAGGAGTACAGGGAATAACAAGTCAATATCGCCTAGGGTGAACACTGAGGACTGCAAGACTGACTCTATCTCTTTATAGAATCCTGTCAGATTTTTCCTAATGTCGGTATAGATTGCCTAATAGTGTTCACTTCCTGTCGTGAAAACGGGACGTGAACAAACTGTGATACATAATGTGCAGGAATGTCCACAGCAGCTATACCTGCTGCAGCATTAGCGGCAATCTCAACTTTTGGGACAAATGTCGTAGGTATCTCTCTCAT
This sequence comes from Ambystoma mexicanum, assembly GCF_040938575.1. Lineage (NCBI taxonomy): Eukaryota > Metazoa > Chordata > Amphibia > Caudata > Ambystomatidae > Ambystoma > Ambystoma mexicanum. Next base: position 523,551,790 of record NC_090941.1, on the reverse strand, counting down.
AGGCAACTGAGATATAGGCAACTCCGAACGCTTACTAAGCAACAGAGCTTAGCAGTCAAAGAAGTGTCAAGTGAAAAAGCTCTCTTATAAATTCCCAGTAACTCTGTGGGACAACTAACCTTCTTCCTCACACATTCATCCTGCAGGTACTGTACCATTACCTGAATCACCTTCCTCTGCATTTCTAGCGTATATTGACTTCAACGGAGGTGGTACAGAGGCACCAGACCTTCACTCGTTTAACAATTTGTCGAGAAACTCGTCAGAAACATGAAGGTCTTTAGAAGGATAGATTTTCTGAATACCGAGTGAGAAAGCCCTATCCATATTCCTAACTGACTCAGACTGTTTGTCCTGATCATATAACAACGCCTTTTCAGCGTTTGTTTTATGACGGCGCGCATGTTTTTCCCTACTCTTAAGCTGCTGCAACGCTTCTTTTTTCCAATTCTGTAGAACATCAAATGCTGCGGGTCTGGCCTTTTTCTTTAACAAGACCGACTCTAAGTATTCAATACGAGGGATCTCAAAACTACCATTGATTGGCCACTGAAGTTCGGAGGCATTTCTGGTTTGTCTGTGCCAAATATCATTAAATATTACACTTCCAATGCCATGTTTACAATACATAGTAAACGCTGACGACCCCTCCTGTGGTGCCGGGCGGCTAAATTCCAAAGATTGTCGATCGCTGCAGAATAATGCCCTAAAGCAGCTAGACAATTTCCCAGGCATTTCACAAAAACTTGGTGTTACCTGGTCAATAATTGTGTCTGCAGATACAATGCGCCAAATTCAAATTGTCAGGGTTAAATTAAGAGTCGGGTCACGACTCACCTGACCAAACCTAAGGAGGACCGTATGGTTTATCAAAGAACTTACCTAACAAATTTTAGCTTGTGTTTGGTGATTTCGGCAAATCTGCCCGCCTCAAAAGTGGACCCTCGTCAAGATGCCATCTCAGACCGCACGGCTATCGTCCAAGGATCGGATCGTACAGCGCTGTAGAGGTGTCGCGTCTAGTTCAGTCGGGCCCGTAGTATCACACCGTCCGATCCCGTTCCGATAGCATGCGTCAACCTTCAATGGTCCGGCATCAATCTTGAGGGTCCCTATTCGGGCGCCAACTGTGAAAAGAGAAAAAATAATATGAGGCCGGGAAACCCAAAAGAAACACACCAAACACTGGTTACAAAGGAACATACAAAGTGATTTATTTTAAGGTCAAGCAATGACAAAGTCAAATGACAGATCGGATAGCTATCGGCCCTCAGTACAACACAACGAACTTCAACGGGGTTCGATGTATTCAGTGAGAGACTGTACATTGGGACATTCAGGCTTTTATACATTTCTCCAGCCTGTTGTCCAACCCCTTTGCGGGTTAACCGTTCCATGAATGTATTACTGGTCTAGGGTCTCTGCCAGGTCAACTCTAATTTATTCATCAGTATGTGCATAGATCAGTTCCGTTGATACAGGTAATCCATTTACATGCGGGTCAACCGAAGGACAAGGTCTCAGTTCACGACCCTAACAAGTGGCCTGTAGGCAAGTTATACATTAGCTGTACAGAGGTCAAAACGACCTAGATTCTATTCGGAATTGCATCATCCACCATTTTGATGTACAGGGTGACTTTTACACATCAAGAGAACCTAAAATGGCCGTTTGATTCAAGATGGCGGCCTTCATCAATTTCTAAGGTCAAGACCTTGCTGTAGAGAGTTATTCGCGTAGTTTTAAGCAACTTGGCGTAGTTCAATATACATACAATCGTTTACAATAGGAGGCATAATTTAATATCCAGTTTGACACCACCCACTGGTCACATCCAGAGATAAATCTCCGAACCAACAAACAATCTTGGATTCAGAACATTTTGGAAAACTTCAACACCCAGAGATCCTCTTTTCCAATGTAATCGGATTTGGTCGGAGGAAAATTCACAGGGTCTTCAATGTGTTGATAAAATGTCCCAATAATCAGATCCCCTTTTTGTTCCGTAATCAAATCAGCATCTGGGGTTTCCTTACTCCACTGGGCAGCTGAGAGTTCATTTTGGGCAAGTGTTTGGGGTCTGGTGAAAGCAGCGACCTGGATTTCCCCCAACAGGGACTCAATCTCTATGAGATCCATGTGAATGGCTCTGGTTTTGGCCAACTGGTCAGCCAAGTCATTTCCGGTTTTGTCTGCTCCCTCTATTCTGGAGTTACCCTTGATCTTTTTCCAGTAGATGGTCATCTCCTTAGAAGTGGCCAGATCATCAATGGCTTGTATTAATTTTCCATGCTTGAGCGATTTGTTGTTTGCACAAAGCATGCCTCGACTTTTCGAAATTATCTGGTGCTCCACAAACCCATTCCTTAAATAATCTGAATGAATGATTATGACCAGTTTGTGGATTGAGTGTTGCATGGCAGTGAGGATGGCTTGATGTGCCGCCATCAACTTGGCCGCCTGACTACTTCGGGGACCGATCTTGTACCCAAAAAAGAGCTCTGGGGCATCATTCACCCAGACATTCCCAATGCCAGCCACCAGTTCTTTTTCCCTGTTGTTGTCAACATGGTAGGAGCACCCATCCACATAAACCGTGGCCATCCCCTGGCACATGTATTTCTCAATAACCTTGTGAGGGGAAGTCAGGTATGCCTCCATGTTGTCTTTGGTTTTTAGACTTTTGTCTTCAAGACAGTTTTCTTGAGCACGACCATGCAAGTCAACCAAACCTTTCGTAAAGGGACTCTTCTTGTTTTCGCCAAATCTGACCTCCACAGGAAAGCCTTGCATAGACAGAATCCTGGAAGTAACTCTAGAATTACTCACATTCCCAGCCCAGATTCAGTCACTTTGGAGGTATTGCAAAGGCTGGTGAGGAGTCTCGACAATGATGTGTTCCCCCTGGATGAACGGGCAGTCATTTTTGAATGCCCACACCATTGCCAGGAGTGCCTTTTCACAATCATTGAATTTTTCTTCCACAGAGGACAAAGTATTACTCGCGTACAAGATGACTTTGTTGACTTTGTCGTGCTTCCAGTATGATACTGCTGTTAAGCAAGTATTTGAGAACCCTGTCTCCAAGAAGAACTCCTTGTTTTTGATTGTGTAAGCCAAACAAGACGCTTGTGAAAGGCTTCTCTTGAATTGTTTTACTGCTCTGGACCCCACTCCCACTTGACCCCAGCCTTTAGTAAATGAACCAAGGGTCTTGTGACATCTGCTTAGTCCTCTATGGACTTCCTTCTGTAATTTGTAAGTCCAAGAAGGCTTCTTAGTTCACGCAGAGTCATGAGGTCTTTTAATTATAGCAATGCTTCCACCTTTTTTCGCCAGACGACTCAGACCCTCAGGGGTGATTTTATGCCCTAGGACGTTCACACAGGATTTTCACCACTGAGCCTTCTGGAAGGACAGTTTCGCTTCGGCTTCTTTCAACTGGGTCAAAACATAGAGTATTTCAGCTATGTGTTTCTCCACAGGTGAGCTTTTGATTAGAACGTCATCTACATAGGCCATGTTTCTGCTTTCACCCAAGTCGGGCATGGCCTTGTGCAGAAAGATGTTAAATTTGTTGCCGACATTTATATATCCAGAGGGGGTTCGGGTCAACGTGTTTTGCTGCCCCCCGAAGGTAAATGCAAGCTTGTACTGGTCTTCCCTACTCACGGGTACTGTCCAGAAACCATTGGTCAGGTCAATGGCGGTATATACCTTTGACCCTTGGATCTGGGCCAGTCCCTGATCGATGTAGGGAAGAGGCCATCGGGACATGTGGACCTGTTTGTTTAACTCCATTTGCTGCCTGTCAAACAGCGCATTGTTTTCAAGGCCCTTTGCTTGGTGCATCGTGCCTTGCATGATCAAGGGGCAGAGTATCTTCGAGACAAGTTTACCCGCTATTGCCTTACGCAACCTTTAAGATCGGCAGCTGCCAGTCTTCCTGTAATTCCCACCTTCCAACGCGTTTGCATCAGAGCCCGGGCCTTCTCAGTTGTTTCGGCTCAACTGTGGAAGATTCTGCCTTTTGCCATGAAAATTCTCTCTAATCACTGGGTTTTTCGGAAATCGCAGAAAATGTATTTGTTTGGCTATTTCTCCTTTCTTTTGGATATCTGTCTCCACTCTCGTCTAGCGCCATGATACCCTCGGGTAGGACTGTGCGCTAAATAAGATCAATTAACATAACATAACATAAGATCTGTGCAAAGTCTCCATTGGCCATTGGGTTTTAGTATCCCCAGCACTGGGTTATTAAAGGTACTATGGACTGGACGAATTATCCCACAGGATTCTTTATTATCTCTGTGAGTGATGCCATAGACGCAAGGGGCAACCAGTATTGCTTCACGAATACAGGGGCCATCCCAGGATCTGTTGGTATGGAGGTGGAATGTATCTCTGTGCCACCACAGTCGCAGAAGTCCACGGCAAAGATTTCTTGAAAATCTCAAAAAAAATGTTCTACTTCTGCTTTTGCTCCTCGGTTTCACAGGCATCAGCCAGGTTGATTCCTTCCTCAACCATCTGCCTGAACCCTGGAAATACCTCAGGTTTTGCAATTTCTGCGGTATCCTCCAGTTGTGTGCAGAGATCTCTTGTTATGGTGTTGGCCTGGACAGTAGGTTTCAAGGAGGGGAGGCAGTCACTGTTGACTTGAAATACCACCTCATCCTTCCTGATGTCACAGGTTACATTTTCCCCACGATAATGGCAGGAAGAGTACAACAATAAAGTCCCCCTTTGCTGGGTGAATTTCTTTTGGAGGTATGTCATCATCACAGAGGTAACAGTCATTTGGAATTCGTCACATGATCTCATTCCCTAAGTCAATGGAGAAATGTTGGCCATCAACCGCCATTCCAATAAAGGTGTCTGCGCCCAGAATGATACTTCTAGGGTCGCTGCTTTCCACCAATATTCGAATGGTGTCATGTTCTAGGTCATCTAGTGGTGTTGGGTTCAAATACAACCCTTGCTGTTGGAGATGGTAATTTATATTTATATAAGCGTCTGGATTTTGGAGGTTCTGTCCTCGCTTAATTTTTAGGGGAACAGTGAATTGTCGGAACAGTCCTGGGATGTTGACCTCTTCTCCAGTTTGAACTTCATCTGCATTCAGCAGCAATTGGTCTGACCGAAGTTCTTTCTCAGGATTGTCAAAGCCCATGGGGGTTACCCCCATTCGGGACCAGACTTTGTAATTAATTAGGTCCAAATTAAATTGTCTGGTGTATAAATGTCTAAATGGACTGGGGTCAATTTATCTAATAAATAAATTAAAGCAATATCGCCCCTAAGGTCGGAAGACCAATAACTACTTATTATTCCTAGGACCAACTGTGTTTCTCGAGGAGATTGTAGCTTTTCAGTCGCTGGGCCAAGACTATGGAAAAGCCTCACACTTGACCTAAGAAGGGAAAATTACCTACAAATCTTCAGAGCAGGTCTAAAAACTTTCCTGTTCAAGTAGATGCGGTTACATTTGTTGGACTTTATGCTTCTTCATCAGCATTTACACCTATTTGCACTGCTGACTTTGTTCCTAGTTTTAATTCCAACTGAGCCAGGATATGATTCAGTTTGTTGTATGCGCAACACAAATATTTCAAATCAAATTCAAATCAGAGAAGTGTTTCAAGATGCCCACCTTGTAGGTAGACCATCTTGAATGATTGTGATCCTCCAGCTTGGCAAAGAAGCTGGAGTATTCTGGGGAGACTGTCCACTTGACAAACTCCATGGAATTATGGTAATTTGTTTTGCCAAATGACATCATCATCTTGTCATACAGCTCCAGATGCTCCCAGACTGAGTACTTGGCATTTTTGTGGTAAGGTGTCATGAAGCTTCTGATGGCTTTTATTTGCCGAATTGGGTCTTTTTTTGCTGCACCTGAGTCCATTCACCCTCAGACTCAGAGCTGCTACTATTTGTGGTCCAGTCCCTGTCTCTAGGTGCTCATGATTATTTGAGACTTGGAGTCCCTCCCATAATGACGGGGTCTAGTCTCTTCTACCCTGCTGTATTGTGGGCTCTCTGGGCCACTTCACTTGGGTTCCCCCTTTCGCACAGGGGAGAACTCATCTTGCTCCTCCCTTCTTCCAGGTGTGGTGGGGAACTCCCCCCAACTCCCTGAATGGGTGGAAGTTTTCAAGCTGCTGTTTTAAGGCCTGAACTCTGATTTTTCTTTATCTGCAAAGTGGACCAGATGGTCCCTTTGTAACCTGTGTTTCCGCCAGTCTAACTCCCTGATCTTCTCATCATAGTAGTCCACATGGTCAGATGTATTTGCCAAGTTATTTTTAAACCTAATTAACGATGCACATCCTTCAATATTTGCTAGTGACTGGCCTTCCTGCCCAGTTATACTAGGCCTAATTGAGTCCATCTGTTTCATGGTTCCCGGTCCTTGTGAACTGGTAGACATGACATTTACAGCACCTTGCGCATATAATGTGGTGAGTTGGCTTGAGGCCCCTGGTAAAGAGGGCATTGCACCGTGGTCAGGGATTGCCCTTCCATAGCTTAACTGTTCGGGGTTTCTCAAGGCCTGATTGAGTATAGCATTTCCTTCTCCAATCTCTCTGCTTTATCTTTCTCAGCCCCTATCTCTTGGTGGTATATAGAGGCCTGAGCTTTGAGCTCTGCTACTAGAGCTTTTGTAGCTTCTATAATCTTGCTTTGTGCCACTACTTGGCCATGGAGTCCCTTGTTTTCCTCACAAAAGGCCGCATTTTCCTTCTGTGAATCTTGTATTATCTGGAAATACTCAGACCTCTTTGTTTGCAGGAGACTAATGTCCTCTGTGCATCTTTGGCCTGTATTGTCTGCTCTAAATCCAATTCTACTTGCCTTACATGTCCCATTCATTTTTCATTTTCTACCCTCATGTGAGCCAGTTCCTGAAAACATGACTCTCTTTTCTCCAGGTTTGTCTTCAACTGGCACACTTCCTGGCACAGGGGAACTTTTTCCTGACACAGGCCTCTTCCACCTTAACTTCCTCCCTCACTTCTACTGTGGATCTTCTTTACCCTCTTCACTCGTGCCGCCCTTCTCGCCGACCTGCTCAACCCTGGCTCTCGGCTCATCTTTCTTCCATGCGCCTCCTTCTTAGGTGCCTTGAACGGCTTTAGCTCAAACAACCCACCCCTTCCAACCAAGCTGCATATTTCTCCTCTCACACCCTCTATGACGCCTGTCTCAACTCTGCAAAACGCACTTACTTTTCCGACCTTCTCAATTCTCAATCCTCTGTCGTCGTATCTTTCACACATTAACTCAACTTCTTGTAGAGGAGGTCCCAGACATGGCCTGCACCCCTCCCCCTCATTTCGAGGCACCAGGAATGCGCTTGCCAAGGTATGTGACGTATGAAGAGCAAATGAATTTACAAAGAGCTGCAGTGGGACTCTGCCCAGTATACTTCAGGAGATCCATACCGGTTGAAGCACCCATAACCAGACAACCCTGATATGAAATGAGGAGTACCTACACACAGTCCACAAAGAGACCCCAAAAGCCTTAATGGAAGGCCAGTGGAAATTACACAAGGGCCTGAACAGATTTGAGAATGAACAAGAGCAGCTATCGAAGATAACACGCCAGTGCGAGTAACTATGACATTGATTGGAATAGGCACAGAGAGGAGACAATGTTACAATGCCAGGAAACAGTGTTACGAGACAAGATGGAAGCACCCGTCCTGCTTAACGTGTGTAAATAAGCTTGAAACGCAGGATGCTAAGAAATCAATATTGCTTGCAATGCTTAGTAGAGATAGAGCGGCAAGCGCCAACCATATATCTACCTCAATAAGGCACATTATACAAGTGCGACTCCATTTTGTAAAAACAGAAAAGGTACCCAGGCGGCCAGAGGCCTGCCAGGCCAAGTTTCGAAACCCAGCCAAAAGAGAAGGAGCGGAATCGAACTCAACAAAGAGCGGCTCACGCCTAGGAAATCGGGGTCAACCAGAGAAGGGGAGAGGAGCGTCAGCTCACAAGACTCCAACTTCAGAGAATACCAGCCTGCCTCATGAAGTTCAAGATATGGGGGGCCCATGCAGGTGGCTAGGCCGATACAGAATTAAATGCACTAAAAGCTGGAAACTGAAGCAGACTCATGGTGAACTAACACGTGACCAACCAGGCGCGAAGAAGTACCATCGCCTGATGTCATCCAGGGCCCAAAGATGCCATAACTTTTCCTGATAAGAGACTACAGTTTCGAGGCCATCCTTAGCCAACTAATTGACACATCGCCCTAAACCACTGATTGATGGAAGGGAGGCAGGGTGAAACTTGGGACACCAGGCACAGGGGTGTCTATTCTGCATGCTGCTAATTAAAGTGGAGATTTCTGTCTAGGGGTGTAACTTGCCCAATCACAATGGACCATGTAATCTAGGGTCCTATAGACACTGTAGCCAATGAGACGTCGAACTTGTAGCGATGTCAATCACGTGTGATATAGAGGAATGGGCATAGATGCCCACCCGATAAGAGTTATCTAATCCACATGCTCCATTATCATATACAGATATAACACCTATATTTAAGTTACCTTTCCTAACCAATTATATTGCATGATGATTTTTTATAGAAATTAGACTTCAGGGATGACGATTTGTGCCTATAAAAATTGTTGTTTCAACTGAAGTTCGGGGAAGTCGGAGCGAGACCGGTGATCGCACTACAGCTGATTCCCATTTGTTTCCCTGTTTGATGTATGTATCATTAAACAGATTTCCCTTTGCCAAACTACTGAGTCCTCGTTATTGAGTCGTGTCGGAGTAAGTGAATCTTGCACCCCCTGTCCTCACATGGTGCAGCTATCTTGTCTTACAATTTCTAGAGGGTGAATGCTGACCAATGGGCCCGTCAGTGAATTCCTCTCCTCCTGAACACTTGGCAGTGTGAGGATGGTTACGGCCATCGATTATAGATTATCGATTGATATAGTCATAAAACACCCTTAGACCGAGGACACGAAGTAACTCTGGGCCTTCGGTAAGATCACAAGTCCTTTTACCATTCCGGCTGAGTAGACTGAGAAGCTTCCCGTGGACAATGATAGAGTAAACATTTCAAAAAATCTGCAGTGGGTCTGAAGGAACCCGCCTTTCCAAGCATAACCCTTCTCATTCCCACGGGCAGCGGATCGGACGAAAACCTTAAAAGCAGGAAGAGGAAGGGGCGGTGACCCCGAAGTTCCAGAGAGGAAACGATGCGATCGGTGAGTGAAACAGTAAACTCGTTACTTTGGCAAATGTCGTGTAGGCATTAGAGCCAGCAAGGGAAAGGTAACGGAAGGTGGTGGAGAAACAATAAAATAGCTAGAAGTAGAGAAGACTGTACATATATAGGGGTTAATGACTCTAGCACAGCGGTATTCAAACTGTGGGTCGCGACCCCCTAGGGGTCCGCGGGTGCATCCCTGGGGGGCCCTGAGATCTCAGCATGAATTTAAAAAAAAAAAAAAACTTTTTTTTTTTTTTTAGATTCGTAGAAATGATAGGGGTGGCTCACATGGTCGGGCTGAAGCATGAAACTGTCTCAGGCAACAATGAAAAAGTGACCCACAGTTGTAAATGGATATTCATTCCTTTAGTCACAGACTGGGCATCATTACAACTATGGCTGTATGGTAACAACGGTGCTGGTAAGCTACTGGCACCGTTGCTACCGTACCGCCATAGTAAGAGTTGTGCTTGCGTGTGCCTGCCAGCCCACCAGGTCTGACCTGGTAGGCTGTGCGGCACCCGCGAGCACAGTTCGTTGGCTGCACCGGCACCGTTACGAACGTTGCCGGTGCATCCGAGCCCCCCATTCCCATTGAGCCCTATGGGGCTCAATGGGAATGGGGATCTACCGGTACCGGCACCCACGAAAGGTCAATTATGTCCGCCTAACTCGGCATGACCTGGTAATTGCCCATTCGCGGGTGCCGGACGCGGATGCAACTCCAGCGGCAGCCGTGCCGGTTTTACCAGCACAGCTACCGCCAGAGTTCTAATGAAGCCCACTGTTTGAATAGTACCCAAGGGGGTGCTTTGTATTAAAATGTAAGTAAATTGTGATATATTCAGCAACAACGGTCAACATTACTAACTGCATAGTTAAGTAACTCATCAAACTGGTCCACATTGGCCAAAATGGTGGCCCATTTTGACTGGCCCACACTAGCATTTTACATTTTTGATACAGGCATTGCCCTATAGGCCTGTCCGAGCCTGGCGGCTCATCCATAATGGCGAGGGGGCGCCCACCCAGTGGCCCCTCACCCATTATGGAGGAGCTAAGGAGCCTGCCCAGTGAAACAGTGGGCACTCCCTCAACTGTTTTATCTAGCTAATGGAGTGCTCCTGGGCTGGCTGAACTGTCAAAGGGAAACAGTTTCCCTTTGACAGTTTAGTTTAGTTCCCCAGCCGCACATGCTCACTGAGCCATGCAAGTGCTGGGGCGTTTTGCTTCGCCAGCATTGCATAGCTCATTGGAAATGCTGGCTGGGGCACTGCATGTCTGTATGTCTGAGGGGGAGCTCCTGCGCCTCCTTGCACATACGGACAGAGCAGGCCGTTTCAGCACCCACACGCAGGCCAATGTTTATTTATCTGTTTCTCCTCTGCTTCGCACTTTCCACTTCTCCCCCCTTCAATGCACTTTTCCCCTCCCCCTCGCACTTGTGCGTTCTCAATGTTACTGGGCCTAGTAAGATGGCTGTTTTCTTCTCCTCTGTTCCCCTCCCTTGCCTTGTGCTCTGAAACACTTGTGTACGAGCGCGATAGAAATAAAATATAAATATCAATATCAATGCCTGCCCCCTGGACTCCCAGCACCAATTGCAAACTGTTTGGCTATTTACCCATTTTTTGTTCAAAGTATGCTCTACAATGCAACATTTTAACCCATTATTTAAAAAAATTCACAGGGGGAAACCCCCCCTAACCTCCCCTTATTGGTTCGAGCTCCCTCACTATGCTCGGTCGCTATTGCATTTTTGGCAGAAATAGTTATGCCCTCCACTTATAAAAAAAAAAAAAAAAATCACCAGCCGCCACTTGCCCTCAGACTGTTGGGAACGGGATGGGGGAACCCAGGGATTATGGTGGGAGCACAATGGGCGGGAACCATGGGATAGTGGTGGGAGCAGAGTGGGGAGAGCCCAGGGTGTGTGATGGGGTGGGGAGAGACCAGCGACTAGGTAGGAGTGGGATGAGGGAGCCCAGCGACTGTGATGGGAGCAGGTGACGGCGCGCAATATATACTGTGCATTTGGCATTTCTGGGGGGTCCCGACCTGCCCAAATTTTGCTCAGGGGGGCCCTGGCCAAAAAAGTTTGAAGACCACTGCTCTAGCATATGAAATAAAAACGTATATCAAGGGGGAGCCTGAAATAAAAACGTAAAGAATATCAGGGGGGCACCTGAAATAAAAACGTAAAGAATATCAGGGGGGAACCTGAAATAAAAACGTAAAGAATATCAGGGGGGGCACCTGGAATAAAAATGTAAAGAATATCAGGGGGGCACCTGAAATAAAAACGTAAAGAATATCAGGGGGGCACCTGAACACTGAAGTAAAACATAAGGAATACCGAGGGCACCCGAGAAGAATAAAACGTAAGGAATACCAGGGGGGCATCTGAGAAAAAACATAAAGATTCGCCTTGTTCCTGCGCTTTAAAGAGTGGTCAGAAGGAACGTGAACCCAGAGCCCACAGTGGGGGGACAATTTAGGCTACAGTGATTTTTAAAGACGTCATAAAGGGTGTTCGTTCAAATCCCATGACGGGGTATTAATTAGAAGGCAGGTATATGTATGACCAGCTGGTGTCTGTCTAGTCTGTCAAACGTCTGTCATATATGTTCTGTTGTATGTCGAATGTAAAATAATTGTATTGGTGATTGTTTAAAATGCATTTTGGATTTACGCGATTCTGTAACTGAGAGGGAATCGCCACTGAATTGATGAGTTTTGAGTAAATTGTTGGTATAAAATTTGGCGGGAAAAAATTGGATTGGAGCTTGCGTATTTGGTGCTCGCTCATACTATTAAAAAAGTAAAAGAACTGTATAATTATTGTTGGTGATGAAAATTAAGAATGGAGGAAGTTACCCCGCTTGCGCATTTATGCAAGCAACTGCCCAAGCATGCAACAAAGCTGAAGAAATATAGCCAGGAGTGGGTTAAGGGCACCGCAAATAAGATGTTTATGCCATGGCCCCAGAACGGGTCACTCACTAAGGCTGTTTTACAGCACATGGCCTCCTTTCTACATACCACATATGCCGGCAAAAAGCTAGAGAAACGTCTTGCTGTGCTGGAACTGTGGAAAATGTTTGAAGAAACAAAGGTGGAAAAACCACCCGCAGATTGGATATTAAATGTATGTACAGAGGGGGGTGGGACACCTACCGCGCCACCTGCCCCACCTGAACCAGTAATCAGAGGGAGTAAGTCAGAAGGTCTTTACCTGCTAAGAGAACTTAAGGCAGCCACGGGGTACAGAAACCCGGCATGTGAGTCGCCTGCATGCAGTGGTGACGACATCAAAGAAAAGGAGCAGGGAAGTAATCTTGCCTCCGTAGTCCCGAGGGACAAGGAGAGACGCGGTGATGAAGGAAAGGATCAGGCACAGAGTAGTAAATCTCTCTCGAGAGAGGGAAAAAAGCAGAAAGATAGTAGAGAGTTAGCATTCGCAAAGGACGAGTGCATGGGAGGTCAGATATTGCTAAAACTTGATGGTAAAGGGAGTGATGACATAAGACCGAGGGGATGGTCTGATGAGGTGCTGAGAAAGGAAAAGGAGAAAGAAAAGGATATGAGAGACGAGAGGATAAGAAAGAAGAATAGGTTGAGGCGAGAACAACTATATCGTGAAGAGCAAGGAATACTGCTCAGTCGCACACAATGCGCAGCCTATGAGAAGTAGAGGCAGAATATGCTAAAGTTAGAGGAAGAAAGGAGAGTGCAAGAAAGGAAAGTAAAGAAGAGGGAAGACAAGGAAAGTAGAAGGGTAAAAGAACATAGAAGTGAACGGATGAGGGAAGTAGATAAGGCTAGAGAAGAAGCAAAGAAGCAAAAGGAAATAGATTAGGAAGCAGAACGTAAGTACAGACAGAGGGCACGAGATTTTGAATATTTACAATGGGAAGTTATAAAATCCAATCCTGTTGTCGAATGGGAAGATATAGAAGAATTCTTTCCTGCAAGCGATGCGGTACCAAGTACAAGCAGGACAAATATTGAAGATGACTTCGACACCAGAAGGAGGACTGTGTTTTCCAATTCCCGTTGCTAGAAAACGGGGGAGCCAGACCACAATATATTCCATGGCCACACATGGACCGAGAAAACCTAAAAAATAAGCTTCCAATGCTGACATCGGGAGCCGGAAAGTGGATACATGAGTTAGAGAAAATGACGGGGGGTGTCACCTTAGCCATAGGGGACATTAAGGGCCTCCTAATTACCATACTGGGTGAAAGAGCCGATGATGTATGGAAACGGGCAGGATACCCTAGGGTAAACCCTAACTGACACTTCCCATGATGGAGCGCCATTTAATAACTGTAGAGCAGCAGTGTGGAAAGTGCTGCATACGCTATATCCAGACACGTCTGATAGGGGAGCAATAATGACTCAAAAAATGAAAGAGTCAGAGGATCCGTTGCTTTATATCCAGAATTTCAAAGATGCGTGGGTGCTCAAAACGCATGAATCTTGGACAAAATCCATCCCTGTATTCTATTGTATATTGTGCCAAGGGTTACCAGAACCGGTGCAAAAACAGCTCAAGAAATTGATAGGAATAGAAGCTAAACCATGGGCCGAAATTCAGTTGACAATTGCACATTATTGCAGATTGTACAAGAAAAGAATCGCAAAAAGGAGGCAATGCGTAAGGCGGAGGAGGCAAAGCTGGTGCAAAGGGAAGCTCTCGAAGTATGCTCTCGAGGGAGCAATGCTCAACAGTCCGGCCAAACCAAGCATACAGCAAGCGACTAACCCCTCGCAAAATAATCAAGGTAGCACAGGATTTTACCCGAGGGGAAGAGGGTTGGGAAATAGAGAATGGCAGAGTAATAAGGGAGGGTTTCGAGGTAACCAGGGAAGGTTTCAGAATGTTCGAGGTGGCTTTCAGAGCACACAGATGGGCAAGCCAACTCTGCCAGATGGACAGATGGTCCGACCACCGCCAGTATGTTGGCTGTGTGGAACGATTTGACACATGGCACGCATGTGCAGAAACCATTGCATGTGGCAAAATAACCAAGGGATGGGGGCAGGCATGGCGAATCAACCTGCCATCCCGCAACAGGTCGGTGCCCAAAATTACATGGTGCAGCAGCAGGCGGCAGCCTTGCAGCAAGGTGCACAGCAAGTGGTTCAACCACCGAACATGGGGAGCATGCCACAAGGACAACCCCAGCAGGCACCACCGCAGATGGCTCAGGGCAATAATCCTGGAGGGGGAATTAACCCGGGAAATGGGGGAAACCCACAAGTATAGAGTGGTCCGAACCTATATATAAAGTAGGACAGATCAGGGGAGACCCTGATATGTTCTATCCTGTCAGTGACACCAGACCCTAAAAGGGAACCTATGGTGAATGTCACCATAGAGGGTAAAGAATATTCCTTCCTAGTTGACACGGGTGCAACACGTTCGTGCATACGAGAAGGCACATTTTCCTTGTCCGGCGAGGCCATAGATACCCAGAGTTTCACTGGAGCCCATAATAGAGTTCCCTTTACAGATGCACTCCCAGTCTCAGTGGGAGAGCGCAAAATGAACGTACCCCTATTGTATTCGCATCAGACCCCGGTAAATATTCTGGGTCGGGACCTGATGACTAAACTAAAAATGACCATCTTGTTTACCGAGAATGGTATAGTGTGCTCGACCCCAGGAATTCACTGCTGAAACATGTGCGAAATGATCAGAGTATATTCTGGACATGCAGCCATGAGGGCTATACCACTGGAGCCAGAAGTCTTCGCATATGGCATGCGAGTGCTTATGGCAGGATTGCCGGGCCTCGCAGACAGAACTATGAGAACCCCTGATGAATTTCTATGCAGACCAAGAATACCCATGCACGAAGAGGAGGGACAAGTATTCTCCCTAATGATACAATCTGCTGCAGTGCGAGGAAAAGTGGTATTGGTTGAAGGATATGACGATGAAGGCAGACAACGGTGTGCGATTATTGCCATTGAAGAAGGGTATCGAGTGACTGATGTCACCGATGATGATCTGTTCGAAGAACACCCTGACCTAGAAGAGACAAGGGTGGAGGTGAGTCTCATATTTTGGGTCAAAATGATCAAACGAGAGGTGCCACAGAGAATGATGTTGGCACTGGTACGCCCAGAATACTTTGAAGACGACATGGCCCAAGTGCCTGCCGCAGTATGGACTACAGGGCCCTATGATGTAGGTCTCCTGAAAGGGGCGGATGAAGTGAAAATCAAACTGAAACCAGGAGCAATTTTACCACGAGCGCGACAATATCCCAGGTCCAGAGAGGCAGATGAAGGAATAGCGAAGACAATCTCCGCCATGGTGGAGCAGTGTATCCTAGTGACGTCAGAATCACCTTGCAACACTGTGATTTACCCTGTCAAAAAATCAAAAGGAGGGTCTTGGTGTTTAATCCAGGATTTATGAGCATTAAACAATATAGTCGAAGCCGTGTTTGCTCTAGTCCCCAATCCATCCACAATGCTAAGCAATATACCAACTGAAGCAAAATATTTCACGGTGATCGATTTGAAAAATACGTTTTTTCTCGATTCCATTGCACCGTGACTCACAGACCTGACGTCATTTACTTTCAGACAAATGAGCCTGAAAAGTACGAGGTTGCCAGAAGGGTATTGTGAATCCCCGTCAATCTTCAACAGGGTCCTGCAAATGGACCTAAGCAATATCACGGTGGACCGTGTTGTTTTGCAGTATGTAGATGACATTCTGATCTGCAGCACCACTGAAGAGCAATGCAGGCGCGATTCTGTCCAGCTATTGACTATAATGGCTGAGAAGGGATACAAAGTTGATAAGGAAAAGTTGCAGTACTGCCAGCAGGAGGTGTTGTACATAGGGCAACTGATCTCACATGAGGGGAAAAAGGTAACCCCAGAAAGGGCTGAAGCTATAATGAACACGGCCAATCCGCGCACGATAAAACAAATGCAAAGCTTCTTAGGACTGTGCAATAATGTCCGAGCATGGGTCTTTGACTACAGCTCGTATACCAAGCCTTTGCTACAGTCCCTTAAAAAGGCCCAGGCAACAAGAGAAGAAATTGAATGGAATGAAGCAATGGAGAAAGGGTTAACAGAGCTCAAGGGGGCGATTTGTAAGGCCCCAGTGCTCGGGATTCCTAATTATGCACAGGAATTCTACCTGTTCTCATATACCGATGGCAGTTTTATGATGGCAGTGCTCGCACAGTGAACCTCACAAGACCCTGGCATATTACAGCGGGAATCTGGACCCAGTCATGAAGGGCCACTTCCCATGTGAACAAAATCTAGCTGCTGCCGCATTCGCTATCGAAAAGGCATCGTCCATTGTGATGGGATGCTCCATGACATTGTATGTTGAGCACTCACTGTTTGCCATACTAGAGACGTCAAAGGGCACACTAACATCTCAAAGAGCATCCACCTATGAAGTGATTATCTCCAGCCCATCGATCAAAATAGAGTGATGTAAAACCGTGAACCCTGCCACATTCATAGCTGAACCAGTCACAGAGGGAGAACCTATACACGACTGTGTGAACTATGAGGAATTCAATGATAAGATCCCCAGGGTAAAAGAGAATGCCCTGGCGAGTGGGGAGATCGTCTTTATTGACGGGTCTTCAAGAATTAACCAAGAAGACGGACAAACGTGTACATGTGTTGCCCTGATAAAACACCTAGCAAATGGGGAGTTTTGAGTACTCGTTAGTGCACGAATACCTTCTCATTATTCGGCACAAGCTGCAGAGCTCTTGGCATTGATACTCGCCATTGAGAATCATGCAGACCAGGAAGTGACGGTGTACAGTGACTCCGCCTATGTGACATCCACAGTGCACGCAGGCTTAGCACACTGGAAAAGGAGGGGCTACCTCCGAGCAGACGGCACACCAGTTCAACATGCAGCCTTATTGGACAGGCTAATAAAAGCACTACAGCTTCCAGTGGGCATAGTGGTCGTGAAATGCGCTGCTCATACCAAGGTGACAGATTTCGTGTCACGCGGAAATCATGAAGCGGACACGGAGGCCAAGCGCATGGCATCCAAAACTGAAACAATCATGGACGTGGATGTGGCACGTACCCATGAGAGGATGATGGTAGCAGGAGCCACACCTGAGGCCTATAGTAACATGGGGCAGACTCAGCTAATGGAACTCCAAGGGGAGACACCTCAGGAGGAGAAGAACTTATCGAAGCGTCGAGGGTGTTCTTTAAACCCCTCTGACGGGCTGTGGAGGCAAGACAGCACTGTTAAACCAGTGATGCCTGTCGCCCTCCTGAAGGTAGCATTAGAACAACTGCACTACCCCATCAACATGACAAAAGAAAATATTGCTGCAAGGCTCGCAGAAGACTGGTTCACACCGAATTTAGTGGAGCATGTTGCATTTTTTATGGTGAACTGCATTACCTGCCAGCAATTCACCGCTGGACACACATTAAAAGTAGTGAGAGGAATAATTTCCAGGCCAAACGGACCATTCCAGCACTTACATATCGACTACGGCGACATGATTCAAGTATGCAACGGGTACAGGTATTTAATTGTGGTGGTGTGTCCCTTCTCTAGATGGATAGAAGCAGGCCCCTGTACACACCCCGATGCTGCCTGTGCTGCTAAGTTCCTGGTGAGGGAAGTGTTCCCTAGATGGGGGGTGTGCGAGGTAATGAGATCAGATAATGGGGCCCACTTTGTAAATTCATTGTTCAAACAGATTAGTTCATTGCTTGGTATAAAGCACAAGTTCTTGTCGGCCTATCATCCAGAGGGGAATGGGATATGTGAATGGATCAATGGCTTGCTTAAAGAGAGGATAGCCAAATTGAAGCTCACATTAAAAAAGGGATGGCTGCACTGCCTACCACTGGCATTGTATGCACTTCGGAACCAACCAGGCTCCAACCATCACCTCACGCCGCACGAGATAGTTACAGGCAGAAGGATGAGGACCCCTCTTAGCCCCAGAGATAGAGCTAGATGTGATGCCCAGCCGACTAGGGAGGTACCAGGAGAAGAGATGAAAGCCTATCTGGACTGTTTGACATCCAGTACCTCTGTCATTTCAGGCCAGCTGCAGCAACAGCGGGAAGGGGATAGCACAGCACAAACCACAACAGATAGTGCTGATGCAGGCGCAGCTCACAGCCTTTGCACGCCCCTCATCTTCCCTGGTGACAGCGTCCTCGTAAGAAATTTCACCAGAACAAGGTGGGACGAACCACGGTTTAATGGCCCGTTCATCGTAGAGGACTGCACCCCCTCCGCCGTCAAGCTCCAGGGCAGAAGGGCATGGATCTTCCTAAATGACATTAAACCCTACATAGGAGAGAGCCCTCCTGCTACATCCAACTGCAAAGAAGCAGCAGACAACAGGGAAGAACCTCAGTACGTGCAGACAAGATCCATGGCGAGGAAGAAGGATGCATGAGCAGAAAAACCAAGACAAAGAACCCGAAGGCAAGTGAGACATAAAACTGGACAGGTTCCCCAAGCAAAGGGGGATAAGGACATAACAAACACTGTGTACATCCCAGTTGCAGGGTGAAGGGAAGCACAATCAAAAACACACCAACATTGATAAAATGAACTGTTGAAAGCACGAAATGCCCAAAGTGATACAAGAATCAAGACCCTGATAGACTGAAACCAAAACCTTGCCTGAGAGTGCAACGCAGTATCCTGAAGCAACCAATATCGAGACTTTAATCACAGAATTCATGGTACATTCCAGCAGAAATCTCAAGTGGGATGTGCTAACCTACTTTCAACTTGTGGTGTTATCATACCCATGACACATAGGGAGAGGAGCCAGTGTCGCAGACTTTATTCGAGATACTGCAAACAAGAAGGTAATCCGGCAAGGGCTGACCGTCATAACGGAAGCCTTCATCAAACTTCCCGAGCACAGCGAAGAGGACACTAATGCTCCCACCTCAAGTGATCATTGATGAACTTACATTTATCCTATTTTTCCGCATCATAGAGGAATGCCCAGGACTCGTCGGGAGAACCACAGATACCCTAACCTTTATCAGGGACACAAGAAACAATGACTTTCTCAACAAAGTCTGGTACCAATTGAATCACGTGGTTGCAATCCACGCAGCAGGAAAGTGTAAAAACTGTGTGAATCAAAAGAAAAGCTTGTGATCAGGACACAACCAAACAGGGCAAATGTCCCTATCACCCGAGGACAACCGGCTGGTGCACAATGTCCAGTTTAGATTAGTCACAGACTATCTGGTGGGGAGGCCTGCAGATGTTGATGTCATCACCTTTCTTAGAGACCCGGCCAACGCCCCACACATGGGCACACTCCTCCAAGGAATAATGCTTCAAGTAGAGCTATCCAACTTCCAGCGGGAATTCCTAAGGAGATTCCAGTGAGACCATTCGCCGAGGGACAGATCGAGGAGACAAAAACTGTTAACACAGCAAAAAGGCCTGTGAGCTAGAGACTAGAAAACAAGAGCAAATGGGTTGACACCAGAGGACAGCAGATACATATTCCAGGTCTTCTTCCACCTCATTCAAAACTTTCCGGAACTGGTGGGTAGACCCAGCAATGTTGACATACCCGCATTCCTCAGTAATCCAGCAAAAAACGCGCAACTGAACCGGCTCCTGAGGGCTATTGCAGCGCAACTAAGAAGCAATTATGGACTTCCGCACCTGAGGAGAGCCTTAAAAGAAGGAAATCCAAAATAGAACTTTGTCATCATCATTTCACTGTAGAGCAGATAGAGAAGAGAGACACTGTTCCTCAACTTGTCGCCGAGAGACCGAAAGAAAGAAGCAGACACAAGAACTTCGACATCGTATTTTTTCCTGCTCTGCATCCTTCTCATTTTTCCTATTTGTTCATATATTGACTTCTGCTTTTATTTTTGTTCCTGATGGTACAACATCTTATTTTTACGATTTTGACTTGTTTTCTATTTTTATTTTGTTTAATTTTTTTTGGCTGTTTTGTTCCTACTTTTACAACTTTATTTTTTACGCTAGCTCATCGTTTCCTATTTTAGACACACGTTCAGTTTTATTTTATTTTTATTTTTACTTCATTTTATTTTTTATTTTTTATGTTCGCTTTGTTTTTATTTTTACTTTAATTTTTTGCAGCATTTCATTTTGTGTGATTGTGTAGCAGTTCCATTGTTTTATTTTTCACATTTTAACTGTTTCCAGCACGTCCTCAGGACCAAAGCAAATTCGAGGCGTGTACTGGCACCTCACCTAGTATCAATATGCTTAGATGAACGTGATGTACCAGAGTTGATAGCCTAACCTTTTTCCACAGTCTAGCAAACAGAGCCGTGCTCCACACCCAGAGACTGCCATCATCAACCACAAGAGGGGGGACACTGAAAGCACTCGACATTTTAGTAGTGATAAACGTTCGAACTGTGAGACCAGAGCAAAAGAAGGAATAAACAACTCACTATGAACTCATTCGAAATTGGGGCTCAGAACAGTAACTTGGTTTTACCCCCAACAGAAGGGCACCCCCGCTTTGCTGGAAGAAAATGCTGCAAACTGTTGCTCAGAACGATTATGTGCATATGTACAGTGATCATAATTGTTTTTCTATTATTAACAATCAGAACTGCTTTCTTTATTGGTGCACGAAGTGTTCCCCTATCAGTGCACCCACCAGATAATGAACATCTGGGGCCTACAAAAGCACCCAGACCCTACATAGTGATTCCAGTTCCAAGAAAAGCTAATGATGAAGCAAATGATTTAAAATGGAATATAATTAGCAGTGATATATATACACACAAGGTGATGAATGAGAGAAAAGGCTGGAGACAGGGTCAGCACAGTATGAATGATAATGTAGCATTGGCCACGGCACGCACCCACACTCAGAATGCACACAAACAAGGGCAAGTGTCAATGGCTGCAAGGCCTCCAACGAAGGCAGCAGAGAAGGAGAGGCTGCCTGCCAAACTTTCAATTCCAGAGAATAGTGGAGATAACTAAGAAAAGCCAAGTGAAATGCCAAAGAAGGGGGGAATAGCAAGATCCCTCGAAAGAACAGAAGTGGCTACAAAAGAACTCACAGAGAGGACCCACATGCTAATAGAGTATGTGTTCCCATTCATAGTCCAAGCAAAGAAACTACACAAGGAGCTGCAAAACAGAACTATAGAAACTATAACTGCAAGCACACCTGCTCCAATTCAAGGAACAAGCTGCAGGCCTACAACACAGCCACAAGTTGGGAGGTTGATGAACCAATGGTGGTTACCGGAAGTCTATGGCAGACTGCAAAAGGGAAGGAAAGGGAGCACAAAACCCACTCCTACCACAGCGATGCAGTCAAGGTAGCCTGCTCCATCGAGATGCCCGAAGTGGTAAAGCAGCACAGATGCATTCAGAGACGTAGTCATAGCAAACTACAGAAGAACGCTGAGAATTAAGAGAAGCCCTCATGTAGATAACAATGAACTTAATGACTACCTGGACAGCACAGCCCATCTCGGAAACAACATATGGTACCAACACATGAAGGAAGTAGGACGAAGACAGTCAGAAGGAGAATGCTTCGTCTGTGCACTCCTACCATACAGCATGGGAAAGTCCAAGATCTTCGTGGCTGTAGAAATTGATGTCCCTACAGCTCACTGTATGTCACATGTAGCTATGTGCAACACCAGAGGACAATTTATGGGAAGAGACGCCTCGTTGATATGGGCCAACAAAAAAAGTTTTACCCGGATGAAGATGGCTACGTGCAGGACATTAAAACAAGAAACCGAGTGCCCACCAGAAATCATGTGATCAGGTATGAGAACCCTGGCGTCAAAGGATCAGGGATAAAATGGGAAGTTAACCTGAGACTGAACGTTCAAGGGAAGACCACAAAAGAGGCCCAAATCTGGAAAAACAGAGGCCAAATGCAGATCTGGGGGTCAGTGGTCTCCCCAGACGGATGGGAAGACAGAGTACTAATCTGCCGAGCGTGGATGGTCCTTGGAGCCTGCAAGGAAGCAGTAGAGAATTCACAGAAGTTATGCAAACCTCTGTGGCCAAAGTTAGTAAAATTACTAACATGGGTCGAAGATAGAGGGGGACCCCTACAGATAGTGCCAGTGGAGAGCCCGAAACTATGCTTCAGAAACACTGGCACAAGGAAGATGGGATAGAATCAAAACTGCGTATAAATCTTTGAAGCTCCGGGAATGACACAAGGAACTGCAGTTATTATGGACTATTACTGGGCGTGTGGATCCAAGGCATATATAAGACTGCCGAAAAACTGGGGAGGCATATGCACACTAGTGAACGTCCACGTTCCCGCACTAGTGATCCCTAAATATGACCTGAGATTAAACAGTTTTCCGAAAGCAGATGCTCATCTAAGAAGAAGAAGAAGATCTGTGGAACTGATATCCAGGATGAAGAGGGAAAATTACTTTTCTCCCAAATCAGAAGAGGCATTCCATGCAATCCCGTACGAACACAGGCTGTTCAGCCTCACTTCAACAGTATTCACAACACTGCTCCTGCCCCACGTCCAAGTTGGAGTGAATGCTATATGGTTGCAGATAACCAGATGGGAGTTACTGCAGACCATCAATACCACTATAAAAGGTTTCAACGCGATCAAAGAAGAGCTGAGAGCAATCAGACTGATGGCCCTCCAAAACAGATATGTGCTTGACATGATCACAGCAATGGATGGAGGTGTTTGTGCAAAAATCGGAGAATCATGTTGCACATTCGTACCATCACACGATGAAGATAACGGAACCCTAACAGAGGCTATAAGCATTCTGACGAGCCTAAAAAACCAGATGATCAATGAAAGTGACGAAGTAGACGATGACAGCTGGTTTGGAGCCCTATTCTCGTGGGTCCCACGATGGATGGCAGATATATTCAAGCTTCTGGGAGCTCTACTTGCAATGATATTGCTAGGATCCTGTGTTATCAAGATAATCATGTCACAGTGCCAGAAAACTGCAAAGAAAGCCATAGGGATGAAAATAATGGTTGATGCCGAACCAGGATGGAAGCCCAGAGACCTGACTAATGAAGAAATAAGAGACTTTGTGAATGCCAGCAAATTTGCGCCAGAAGGAACAAAGTTCACATACCCTAAGAAACGAAGAAGGTATGAGGGAAAATGGATCTACTGCAGCCCAAATGGACAATGTCAGCTAATGACGTGGAACAAACACGAACATGTGAAGACAGCAGGGAGTTTGAAGGGAGTGATAAAAATATGGACTCCAAAGGCTCACACATTCACGCCATCATGTACCAACGCAGAGGACAATGAGCATGACACTGAGGAAACAAAAGAAATGAATGCAAAGGAGATTGCAGAAGTGATCGATGAACCAACCAGAGGGGGGAGTGTAGAGGAGGTCCCAGACATGGTCTGCACCCCTCCCCCTCATTTCGAGGCAGCAGGAACGCGCTCGCCAAGGCATGTGACGCATGAAGAGCAAATGAACTTACAAAGAGCTGCAGTGGGACTCTGCCCAGTATACTTCAGGAGATCCATACCGGTTGAAGCACCCATAAAAAGACAACCCTGGGCAGCACGGTACCCTATCAGACAGCCATACCAGCCACTGATATGAAATGAGGAGTACCTACACACGGTCCATGAAGAGACCCCAAAAGCCTTAATGGAAGGCCAGTGGAAAGGGCCTGAACAGATTCGAGAATGAACAAGAGCAGCTATCGAAGATAACACGCCAGTGCGAGTAACTACGAAATTGATTGGAATAGGCACAGAGAGGAGACAATGTTACAACGCCAGGAAACAGTGTTACGAGACAAGATGGAAGCAACCGTCCTGTTAAACGTGTGTAAATAAGCCTGAAACGCAAGATGCTAAGAAATCAATATTGCTTGCAATGCTTAGTAGAGATAGGCCGGCAAGCGCCAACCATATATCTAACTCAATAAGGCACATTATACAAGTGCGACTCCATTTTGTAAAAACAGAAAAGGTACCCAGGCGGCCAGAGGCCTGCCAGGCCAAGTTTCGAAACCCAGCCAAAATCAAGAGAAGGAGAGGAATCGAAACTCAACAAAGAGTGGCTCATGCCTAGGAAATCGAGGTCAACTGGAGAAGGGGAGGAGAGCGTCAGCTCACAAGACTCCAACTTCAGAGCATACCAGCCTGCCTCATGAAGGTCAAGATAAGGGGAGCCCATGCAGGTGGCTAGGCCGACACAGAATTAAATGCACTAAAAGCTGGAAACTGAAGCAGACTCATGGTGAACTAACACGTGACCAACCAGGCGCGAAGAAGTACCATCGCCTGATGTCATCCAGGGCCCGAAGATGCCATAACTTTTCCCGATAAGAGACTACAGTTTCGAGGCCATCCTTAGCCAGCTAATTGACTCGTCGCCCTAAACCACTGATTGATGGAAGGGAGGCAGGGTGAAACTTGGGACACCAGGCACAGGGGTGTCTATTTTGAATGCTGCTAATTAAAGTGGAGATTTCTGTCTAGGGGTGTAACTTGCCCAATCACAATGGCCCATGTAATCTAGGATCCTATAGACACTGTAGCCAATGAGACATCGAACTTGTAGTGACGCTTATCACGTGTGATATAGAGGGATGGGCGTAGATGCCCACCCGATAAGAGTTATCCAATCCACATGCTCCATTTTCATATACAGATATAACACCTATATTTAAGTTACCTTTCCTAACCAATTATATTGCATGATGATTTTTTATAGAAATTAGACGTCAGGGATGACGATTTGTGCCTATAAAAATTGTTGTTCAACTGAAGTTCTGGGAAGTTGGAGCGAGACCGGTGATCGCACTACAGCTGATTCCCATGTGTTTCCCTGTTTGATGTATGTATCATTAAACAGACTTCCCTTTGCCAAACTCCTGAGTCCTCGTTATTGAGTCGTGTCAGAGTAAGTGAATCTTGCACCCCCTGTCCTCACATGGTGCAGCTATCTTGTTTTACAAGTTCTAGATGGTGAGTGCTGACCAATGGGCCCGTCAGCGAATTCCTCTCCTCCTGAACATTATCTCTCCTCCTACCCCTGATCATCCAATCGCCTCCTCTCTCTCTGCCTCTGATCCTGCCTCCTTCTTTTCTAACAAAGTCCTCAATCTCTGCCAAACTATCCTCTCATCCCCTTCTCCTCCTCCACCTCCCCCTTCTCCCCTCCATTTTCCATGTCTTCATTCACTCTTATTACTCAATCTGAAGTTGCCCTCCTCCTTTCTAAAACTCACCCTACTGCTTCTCCCTCCGACCCCATTCCTACCTCCCTCATTCCTAAAATCTACCCCTTCCTCATACCCTATCTCACTTCCTTGTTCAACTCTTCTCTATCCACACCCACCTTACCTACTCCTTTTAATCATGCCACTATCATCCCCATTCTTAAAAAACCTTCTGCTAATCCCCATCTTGCATCCAATTATCGTCCCATCTCTCTGCTACCCTTTCTTTCCAAACTTCTTGAACGCATTGTCTATTCTCAACTCTCTGCCTTCATCTCCAGCCATGCTCTCCTTCCCCCTACCCAATCTGGTTTCCACCATCAACACTCCGCGGAAACTGCTCTCATCTCTGTTCTCAACTGTCTCCTTTCTGCACGCTACTCCAAGCATTCCTTTATTCTTATCCTCCTTGATCTCTCTGCTGCCTTTTATACTGTTGACCACTCTCTTCTCCTTAACTCTCTCTCTTCCTTTGACCTCAAAGACTCTGTCCTCAACTGGTTCTTCTCCTATCTCTCTAACCGCACCCTTTCAGTCTCCTGGGGTGGCTGCACTTCCCCTAACTATCAAACACGGCGTTCCCCAAGGTACTGTCCTTGGCCCCTTTCTCTTCTCACTCTACACTTCCTTCTTAGCTCCTATTATCTCCTCCTTTGGTGTCTCAGACCATTTCTATGCTGATGATACCCAGCTATTCCTCTCTTTCTCCTCCTTCTCTCTCTCTCCTGACATCCACCACAAGCTGTCTTCTTGCCTTTCTGCTATTAAATCCTGGATATCCTCTCACTTTCTTACTCTTAATACAGATATAACTGAAGTCCTATTCTTCCCTGCCAACACACTTCCTCCTCCCTCCCCTCCTTCTTTCATTCTCTTTGTCCCTCCCAACTCTCCTTCTCTCCTCACACCCACAACCATGGTCTTCACATTGATTCCCAGCTCTCTCTATCTCATCACATTTTTCTTACTGCCGGATCTTGCCGCTTTCACCTTTATAACATCCGTACAATTCGACCCTTCCTAACCTTCCACGCTACTAAAGTCTTAATCACCTCCCTCATCTTCTCCAGACTCTACTACTGCTCTACTCCTTTCTTTGGACTCCCCTCCACTCACCTCTCCCCCCTCAAATCTGTCTACCACTCTGCCATCCGCACCCTCTGTCTTCTCTCACCTCATGACTCCATCTCCTCTTCTCTTATCTCACTAGGTTGGCTGTCATTTCACTCCCAGCTCAAATTTAACTTCCTCTGTCTAGTATTCAAATCCCTCTATGGTCTTGCACCTCCCTACCTATCATCCCTTCTCACTTTCTATACTCCTTCTCGTTCACTTCGCTCTGCTGATCAGTTCCTTCTCTCGCCTCCTCCTCCACTCCTTTACATTGGAACCGCCTACCCCTCCCCATCCGCTCTATTCCCTCCTACCCTTCATTCCGCACTTCTCTAAACTCTTATCTCTTTCATTCTTCTCCCTAACACCTTTTGCTCCCTTTCTTACTTCTGAGTCTACCTCTACCCACACCTCCTACTCTCTTTCTCACTTTGTCCCTCTCCTATCACACTTAACCTTACCAATAATTTAAATTGTTCCTTGTATTGTTTTCTGTTTTTAATTCAATTGTTATGCAATGCTTGTTGTATTTTGCTTGTTCCTCTTGTAAAGCACTTTGGCGTAAAGCACTATATAAATTATAATAAATACAAATACACAGTGTGCTATTCTGTTCACTGAGGTGATCTCTCTGTGGTTTCATAGCGCTGAACTTCTGGTGCTCCTGGTCAATTTCCACTTGGGAATGGACCTTCTTTATGACCCACTGGTTATTCTCCTCTTTCAATTGCTTAATCTGTTTTGAAATGCACACATGTCCTCTATGCAGGCTCTTTTGTATGCCACTTGTTGGTTCAATTTTAGTTGACTCTCTTTCAGGTTCTAAACACCTTTTTGACATTCCTCTCTCTGTGCAGAAAATTGCAAGTCTTGCTCTGAATTCATTTGTTGCTGTGCCGCTAACTCATCCTTCAGATATTGAATGTCTCCTAATGTTAACTCAGAATTATTTCACTGTAGTACCTTCTCCTCTACCTGCCTTAACTCTCTCTCTGCTTGATCCAATAACTCAGTTAGATTTTTCAGAGTCTAACTCTCTTGGTATCTTCCTTCCATGATCATCATATGGAAGTACATATATGCAGTGAGCTGGACCATTTTAATGTACTCATCTCTAGTGGCCTGTGTCATATAAAAATCTGTCAGTGCTTGATGTAGCAGGCCACTATCCTGCCACACATCCATTTTTAAAGAGGTCACCTGTTACATCATTCTAGATTGCTAGGCTTCATGTTCTTATTCTGCTCATTCACCTTTAATGAACAATTTGGATAGAAGGTGGTTCCTAGCCATGTTAATTTCTACGATTCTCATTCTAAAATGTGTTCTGAACCTGATGGGTTCTCTATGCCAGGGCAACATCTCAACCTTGCTCCAGCCTAGTTTGTATTCACAATCTTTTATTTAGACACACAGCCCTGACACTCAGGGTACAAATTTGGCTGGCGCCTTCACAATGTAACCAGCTTTTTATCCACTAAATGTAACAATACCTTCAATGGGCTAGTCTGCTGTGCTACACTGTCATGGGTGAAAACACTTCCTCAATCCTGGACTACGAGCCTCCACTTTGTCACTGTTATTACATGGCACATGCAAGCCAGGGAACTCCTTCCCCTACAATGAGTGTAGAGCACAATAAATGGTTTTTATTTTTTTAGTATTGTTACTGTGTAGGCCTCCAACCGTCTCGCACCCAACCTCCACAAACATCCTTTGTCACAATGGACTAGAAACCAGGCAGGTGTGTATCAATAAAATATTTATTAATTTATTATTTAATTTCAAAGGAAAATCAACCAATTACAACAGCCACCAATGTTGTGGCAACACAAAATGCAATAATCTTTAAAAAACAACCAGGTTAAGATATACTGTCAGAGCAACTTCCTTTTTTTATGGAAGAACAGAAAAAGAACAATTCAACACAATAATAGCTCTAGCGTTAAGCACTCTCCCTCCAACACTCAACCTCTTAAACATCCATTGGACTTGATTCCTTTGAATGCAAGGCAGTGGCAGGGAGTAGGAATACAGTGGGTAGATCAGTTTTGGTGTGGTGCCACCAGAAACAAGGCAGGGTAAACATCTATTTTTGGAGCACCAATGGAAGAATATTTAAAAAAAAAATAATTTCTCACAACTGCTATGGGAAAGAGATAGAAAGCAGGGAATTTGCTTGCTTATGTTTAGAAAGACAGGCAGGGGGTTTTAGGGAATACTAGTCAGCACATAAGGAGACAATCGATTTTTAGAATATACAACACATTTGCAATGGAAAAGGTATGCAGATGAAAAATTATTTTGACCACACGATAGGGAATGAGGAAAAGAAGCGGAAGATCATTTTTTGGGATGTTAAGCTTAATTTCAATGGAAAAGAAAATGCAAATGAAATTTGTTTTTTTTACTGAGGCTGCAAATGACAGATAGGCTCTGGGAAAGGAGTTATCTCACAACAGGGAAATCGGTTTTGGGTTAAGATAGCAAATGCAAAGAGGAATGATATGATATTTTATTTATATCGCGCTCATACACAGGTGTTTCAGAGCGCGACCAGGCAAAGGGAGGGGAACAGTGGAGAACAAACACGACGATCTTACTAGGCCCAGTGACATTGAGAACGTGCAAGTGCATGGGGAAGGGAAAAAGGGGGAAAGTGCATGGGAGGGGGGAGAAATTGGAAACTGCAGAAGCATAAGAGAGGACAAGATAAATAATAAGTAAATAAATACGGTGATCAGAAACAGTGGTAGTGCAAGCCTGTGCAGGCCAAGTGCAAGGTTAGTCAGATAGGGAGTATCTGATCAGTGCAGACGAAGAGTGGGGGGGCCGGTATGGGTACAGATACAGGCCCCAGTGCAAGGGGTGGCCAGGGGGCAGTGCAGGAGGGTGACAGGGTGAGCATGGACCTGGGCACGGAGGGCAGACGGTGGCCAGGTGCAGCATTGCTGAGAGAGAAAGCAGATCAGCAAGGGAGAGGAGAGGGAAAGGCAGAGGCGAAGAGGAAGGTCTTGAGGAGCTTCCGGGACCGTAGGTGGTTCTCCTCAAGTTTCAAGGTGGCAGATAGGCAGTTCCAGAGGGAGGACCCCGCAGAAGACAAAGATCTACCACCAGCTGGTTCCTTTGAAAAACGACTGTCCCTGAGGGAGTTGGAGGTAGAAGAGCGAAGGGCTCTAGAGGGGAGGTATTTACGGAGGGATAGTTGAAGGTAATTTGGACCAAGGGCCCAGAAAGCCAGTGGCCAATGACAGTGGCCAATGACAGTGGCAGATGGAAATTCATTTATCAGGGCCCAATTTAAACACAGGGACAAATCTGTTTCCCAGATCACAATGGATTAATTATTTTGGGCAACACTTTATAACTATAACAATTAACAAAAACACTGGGAACAAGATTGCTGGTTTCGAATTCCACCAATCCCGATCCCATGGTATTCAATGGGGAAATTACTTGATGTACTTACAAAAATACTAAGGATTTACACAGACAAATGGGGCAAGGGGAGTTTTAATGGGGATTTGCTAACATACACTGGCAAACAAGAGATTCTTCTATGGGGAGAAGACAGAAATACACGGGCAAACAAAGGATTCTTTAATGGGGAGATGACTAAAAATGCACTGGCAAATTGGGGGTGGGGTTTTCAATTGGCAATTTTAAATGGGAGAAATATTGGAGGCAATGCTACAAGAATGAAGGGTGTATGCAATTTATGGCTGGGGTCATTTCTACTTACATAGCAAACCTATGTTTAAGGTTCAGGAAAGCCAGCTGCATCTCGGGACACTCTGGAAAGATAGGGCAGGGGTCTGTTCACTCTACTCTTAAAGATGGTGCATTTCAGCAGCCTTCTCTCTGTTCTCCTTCTTCTGTCTCCCCAGTTTTTCTGTGTCCTGTCCTAGTGCAGTTCCCCTTACATAGCAGAAATGACATCACCAATTTTACAATCTAATGGAAGTACCCTGCAAGAATCCCTGCCACTAGGATTGGAGAGTTACCCTCTCTCTCTCTCCGCTTCCAGTCAGGATTGGTTAAGGGGTTTGGAGCAACATCTGCCTCTTCCAATTTGTCACCATCCTTTGTTCTCCTTTCTACTTTTCGGCAAAAACTAGTTAGTTATGTATCACAGCTTCATAATTATACAAGCAACTGCCATACTAAACATATTTTCTATTTTAGCTGATCATGGGGAATTAGATAAGCCAAATGCCAACTTCGTATGATGTAACTTGGTGATGTGTCACATTTTTGTTGTTTCCGTAAAATGCAGAACAGTTATGAAGATATAAGTTATTAAGCATATCCCTAATTTCATTTTCCACCTTTTCACCAACTCTCACATTTGTAACATGTTCAGATCAGCCAGAAACCTAGTCTAACTGGCCCTTACAGTTCCCAGAGTCACAGGTAGATGAATTTTATATCCACAAAAACACCTGGAACATGTGCATAAAACATGGTATAAAAATGAAATCGATCCACAGTATGGTTTCTGCGTAAAATGCCTAAAAGAAAAATAATCTTTTACATTTATTGTGAGTGTTCCTGTTGAGGGTTGCTTCATCCAGCACCTCCATCTGTCTCCCTCGGCCAGCCTGTGACCAGAGGTTTTTATGAGCCTCTTGGAAGTGAGTGTGTGCTCTTTGAAGTGGGTGCAACACGGAGTCACACCTTTTAGTCATGCTCTAGCCAAGGATGGCTTTCTCTTGAAGTCCTTGCATTCAGGTCTGGAGGATACTGAATTTGAATGCCTTTAGCAGCACCAAATTTTATTGCGGCATTATTAGATGGGAGATGTGACATCCACCTGGAAGTGGAGTTTTCCTTTCTGAAGTTTTGCCCTCAGCCAGCAACAGGTTTTTCCTGAAGACTAAGTGTCTCTTCAAATGTCACTGGGATTTTGTTGGTGAAACATAATATGCATTGCTTTTGTCAAACCACGCATCATGTTTTGTTTTGCTGACATTTTTCTGTGAGCAGTGATATTTTTTTTTCCATTGTGGCTTTTTAAATCCATTTTTATTTGCAAACACATGGGCAGGCTGTTTTTGCTTTCAATGTTTAAAAATCTTGTTTTCCATGTCACAGGATTCTTTGATTCCTCCTTCTTTTGTGAATTAAACTGGTGCTTGTCCATTGATAATGACAGGTAGGCCTCTTTCCACATGGCTCTTTAACTTTACATGAAAACAAAAGCAAAAACCAGGCCGTTTTTGTTGCAGGGTTTAAATGCCTGCCATTCATGTGAAAATGAAGCAAAAGCCAGGCCATTTTTGTTGCAGGGTTTAAATGCCTGCCATTCAGGTGAAAGGGACTTCTGTTTGGGGGCTTTAAATGCACCCCACAATATTCTCAGCAAGTCAACAGTCACATTCCTGTTGCGTGTAACTTCAGAGTGTTCTCTGTTTACATTTACATTAAATGTAGGTGGTCTTTTTGAAGTCTCTGAGAATTGCACTATCCTCACACCAAAGTATTCTTCTTGAATACCTTTCATAAACAAGCAATGGCAGAGGCAATCGTTTTGGCGTTTACTGCTGTTCTTTACGTTTTGCATTTATACGCCCCAGGGTGCAAGGAGGAGAGTGAAAAGTTTCAAAGGAGGATGCAATAAGGGGTGCAGGTGTGCCCGAGAATGAGCAGGAAGGAGAATAGAGCAAGGGGGGAAACAATTAAGAGAGGGTGCCATCAATGATGACCAAGAGGACATATGAGAGAGAAAGGTTGAGAGTGAGAGGGTAAGAAATAAAGTAAGAGTGTGAGAGGAATGATGAGAGAGGTAGAGAGTGGGGGTGGATGGGTGGTAGTAGAGAGAGTGGGGGTGGATAGGTGGGTGGGGGTAGAGAACCTTAGGGGAGGTTGAGTGGGCTTAGAGAGAGTGTGGGTAGGGTTGGTAGGTGGAGGTAGAGAGAGTGGGGGTAGGGTGGGCTGGGGTAGAGAGAGTGGGAGTAGGGTGGGTGATGGTAGAGAGAGTGGGGGTAGGGTGGGTGGGGCTGAGAGAGTGAGGGTAGGGTGGGTGGGGATAGAGAGAGTGGGGTAGGATGGGTGGGGCAAAGTGAGTGGGTTAGGGTGGGTTGGGCTAGATAGAGGTGATGGGTGGGGATAGAGAGAGTGGAGGTATGGAGGGTGGGGTTGAGATGGTGGGGGTAGAGAGGGTGGGGGTAGGATGGGTGGATGTTGATAGACAGGACGTTGGGATAGAGAGAAGGGGGATATGGTGGGTGAGGGTAGAGAGGGTGGGGATTGGTTGCATGGGATAGATAGTAAGAGGGTAGGGTGAGAAGTTGGGGTTAGAGAGAGTGTTGGTGGGGTGGGTGGATAGATGGTTGGGGGCTAAAAACATGAAGAACAAAGCAGCACGGGAGGACTTGTCAAAAGTAGCCCAAAGAGCCCAAAACACCCAAACAACACATGTAATGGGGTGGGGTGGGGTGGGAGGTGGTAGAGAGAGTGGGAGTGGGGGTAGAGAGAGTGGGAGTGGGGGTTACAGAGAGTGGGCATGGTGTGGGTGAGTGAGTAGAAAGGCAGCCTCAGGAGAACAATAAAACAGATCTGCATTCAAAAATAGCCAAATATGAAACCACTGCACAGCTCGTAAATGGAAAGTTTGGCACCCGACTTCTTACAAAGCTGCTGATTAGAGCAAATATTGTATACACAGGAATTATGGTGGCTGGCATGAGAGATTTACTGAGCGCTTTACAGCAATAGATATGTGCTAATATGGAAGAGCATAGTCTGATGGTCACATATAAGCGGTAAAATAAATCAATAAAAGTGAGTCACTGAAACGGGAATGGAAGGGATCTCCAAGAACTTCCGTGAAAAAAGAAAACAAGGTAGAAGGAAAAACATGTGTTTGAACATTTGCCACTACGTCACCTTTGTGCCCCTTGTGTTTATTATTTTTCTTTAAATCTTAGCGAACTTTGGTTAGGGTACGCCCGTTTCTATTGGCTCCAGGCTTTGCTAGTTGCTGCCTTTCAGACTATACATGTGTACTCGTGATGCAGACTCTAGACATTCAGCCATCCTTGATTGACTGTGGCAAGGCCATCCCTTCGATTACAATGGCTCTCCCTGGTTTAAACTGGCTTGCTCAATAGACTGTTCATCTACGGTGGATGCTGTCATGGGGGTGGGGACCTATGCTTCTCGCCTGAGGAAGATATAACTGGAAAGACATCAGCTTTGCCATGTTTTACCCAGAAATTATTAATCAGTTGACACCCCATGGACATGGACAGAAAGGCAGGACTAATCCCTGGAGATAAGTGATCAATTGTTTAATAGAAGACGGGTCGAACGTCTGTATGGACAGATTAGACGGACGGACGAGAGAGTGGAAACGCGGTGGAAATGGGGACATTTCCTGGGCATTTGATGGCATTCCTTGCCAGTGAGACTACCACCTGATATCTGGCAGTGGTGCAAGTGTCTGGACGGTTGAGGGCAAGGTTTGCCAATATGTCAAGTTCCCAGATATATTATGGAATCCTATGGCAATGGGGCACATACTTAGTTAATGGCACGCTGGGCGAAATGGGAATATATCTGGGTAGTTGATGACAATTTTTGGAAGTCAGGCAATTTCCTGGCCAGGTGACGACTAACCATAACAATGGCAGCATGGTAAAAGAAGTGCAGTGGTGCTGCGCTGGGGATTCTAGCTTCGGCCATATTGGCAACATCACTGTTCCCCTGCCAAGGTCCTAACGAGCGGTATGAGTGACCAAAATGGTTGCCTGTACAGATATCAATGCCATTTGCATTGAAATGATTGTTAGTAACTGTTATAGTCAGCCAATGTTAAAGAGATGTGTCCAAACACGGAGGGTTTTTATTGTGTTGCTTAGGAACAGAAGCACCACCATTGATGATCAGCAAGGCGGACACGGTTCCATGTGTTCTTTCCGTTTCATTAAACCGCATTGGACGAAACATTGCAGATTGTCATGATTACTCAGAATTAAAATATAAGCAGAATTAATGCTCTGTGTGTGTGTATATTTCCCTCATTACACGGTAGGCGGTAGGGATTTACCGGCACCGGTAAAATACCGGTACCGGTAAATCCCTGCCGCCTTACTACGAGGTCCCTTAGCGGGTTGGAGTTTTAAAGCCTGCTTTTTGCAGGCGTTAAATACCAACCCGCTAAGGGACCTCGGAGCTAATTACGGCACCGCAAAATTGCGGTGCCGTAATTAGCGCCTTCCCCATTCCCATAGAGCCCTATGGGGCAGAAATGGGAATGGGGAAGGGCAATGGCGGAAGGGGGATTTACCGCCCCTCCAACCTTGGGATGGGGCGGTAAATCCCCTTTCCGCCAAGGCGGTGCCGGTATTTTACCGGCATGAGCCATGGCGCTAATAGCGCCATGGCTCACCGCCTACCGTGTAATGAGGCCCAGTTGTGAATCTTATTTATTTCAATATGACCTAAATTCCAAAACGTGAGAACATCAAAACATGCTGTATTTCACAAATCTAGTATTGGTTAATTTCATAATCACTAGTCACACATTGGGGGGTAACACGACATACATAGCATTATTATTTGGGTGGCATAAAAACTGACACGCTGCCATGAAAAATAGGTACGTGGCATCCACCACTGCCAGTAGTGAAGATGATATCCTGGCTTTGTTTGCAACGAGTAACACTTCAACTTTCAAGTGCACCGCATCGCAATCACAGAATTGTATGGTTTCTCATAACACCATGCAGCAACCATTTTTGTTTATTGTTATGTAACAGGTAGTTACAATCCACAAGGAACTTATATCACATTTCTAATAAATAGCCATCACAGGTGAAATATGAACAATGTGGTTCCTATTGATGATAAACTCCACAGCAGTGGTGAAAAAGAAGGTGTAAAATTATAAACACAGGTCGACAAATGCATTCAATATTTGAAGTTAGGCATAGCTGTCCAGGGGCTCCTTGCAATGCAATGCAACTTTGACCTTCTCCATGTCTACCAGGCCTAGCATTTCCATTGCAGGTGCTCAATGCCTTCCCGTTTCTCAATCCCACTGTTTTCCAGTCATAATTATCCTGCAAGCCCCACATTTCTTTTTTTGCCAGGAAAAGCCATAGATTAGAAGACATTAACGATTCTAGCTTTTTCAGAAGCACCACGTTTTATGACATTACCATGATGATGCACTGAAAATGTCCTTTCAACCAATTCCAATCTACCATGTCCCGTGCTCTCTCTCTCTCTCTCTCTCTCTCTCTCTCTCTCTCTCTCTCTCTCTCTCTATCTCTCTGTGACAATCCCATTGTCAGAATGTCATTGCTGATAGCAGTTGGACTAGAAGAAAAAACACAGATATCTTGAAGATGCCTGTGTGATTTTTGATGGTTAACATAAAATGAGAGCCTAGGCTACAGGGTCAAGATATGTATTTGTTATTTTCTATATTAGTATTTCTTCATACAGTAACAAATGTAGACATTCAACAAGACTACAAACCAATAACAAGGGGGGTCTGGGAATCTCTCTACCAGCACGAACACAGCCCAATGATCTGTTCTTGGGTGAATAATCTCTGGGAGAGACTCTACCAAGTCTTTAGCTCACTGTCCCTTTCACAGAGAAGAAATGTCCCTGCATATCAGTCTTTGTCCTGCTCTGGGGCAGTCCAGCACTGAAATACTAGGCAATTCTCCTCTGAACAAGAGTACCAACAGCAACCCCATACATGTGTTTCAGCCTTGTTGGGCATCATCAGTGAGGTGTAGGTTTGCCTGTCTAAGAACAGTGAGTAAGGGGTCCCCGTCTGGATTGTCCTGATAACTTAGGGTAAGACTGAAAATTAATTTATGCAAAACAAGGGGGGGTCTGGGAATCTCTCTACCAGCACGAGCACAGCCCAATGACCTGTTCTTGGGTGAATAACCCCTGGGAGAGACTCTACCAAGTATTTAGATCACTGTCCCTTTCACAGAGAACAAATGTCCCTGCATATCAGCCTTTGTCCTGCCCTGTGGCAGTCCAGCACCGAAATACTAGGCAATTCTCCTCTGAACAAGAGTTACAACAGCAACCCCATAAACGTGTTTCAGCCTTGTTGGGCATCATCAATGAGGTGTAGCTGTGCCTATCTAAGAACAGTGAGCAAGGGGTCCACATCTGGATCGCCCTGGTAACTTAGGGTGAGACCCAAAGTAAATTTATGCAAAACAAGGGGGGTTCTGGGAATCTCTCTACCAGCACAAACACAGCCAAATGACCTATTCTTGGGTGAATAACCCCTGGGAGAGACTCTACCAAGCCTTTAGCTCACTGTCCCTTTCCCAGAGAAGAAATGTCCCTGCATATCAGTCTTTGTACTGCCCTGGGGCAGCCCAGCACCGAAATACTAGGCAATTCTCCTCTGAACAAGAGTTACAACAGCAACCCCATAAACGTGTTTCAGCCTTGTTGGGCATCATCAATGAGGTGTAGCTGTGCCTATCTAAGAACAGTGAGCAAGGGGTCCACATCTGGATCGCCCTGGTAACTTAGGGTGAGACCCAAAGTAAATGTATGCAAAACAAGGGGGGTCTGGGAATCTAACAGCACCAACACAGCCCAATGACCTGTTCTTGGGTGAATAACCCCTGGGAGACACTCTACCAAGTCTTTAGCTCACTGTCCCTTTCCCAGAGAAGAAATGTGCCTGCATATCAGTCTTTGTCCTGCCCTGAGGCAATCCAGCACTGAAATACTAGGAAATTCTCCTCTGAACAAGAGTTACAACAGCAACCCCATAAACGTGTTTCAGCCTTGTTGGGCATCATCAGGAGGTGTAGCTGTGCCTCTCTAAGAACAGTGAGCAAGGGGTCCATGTCTGGATCACCCTGGTAATTTAGGGTGAGAGCCAAAGTTAATTTATGCAAAACAAAGGGGGTCTGGGAATCTCTCTACCAGCACGAACACAGTCCAATGACCTGTTCTTGGGTGAATAACCCCTGGAAGAGACTCTACCAAGTCTTTAGCTCAATGTCCCCTTCACAGAGAAGACATGTCCCTGCATATCAGTCTTTGTCCTGCCCTGGGGCAGTCCAGCACCAAAATACTAGGCAATTCTCCTCTGAACAAGAGTACCAACAGCAACCCCATAAACGTGTTTCAGACTTGTTGGGCATCATCAGTGAGGTGTAGCTGTGCCTCTCTAAGAACAGTGAGCAAGGGGTCCATGTCTGGATCGTCCTGGTAACTTAGGGTAAGACCAAAAGTTAATTTATGCAAAACAAGGTGGGTTCTGGGAATCTCTCTACCAGAACAAACACAGCCCAATGACCTGTTCTTGGGTGAATAACCCCTGGGAGAGACTCTACCAAGTCTTTAGCTCACTCTCCCTTTCCCAGAGAAGAAATTTCCCTGCATATCATCCTTTGTCCTGCCCTGTGGCAGTCCAGCACCGAAATACTAGGCAATTGTCCTCTGAACAAGAGTTCCAACAGCAATCCCGTCCAACAGCAACCCCATAAATGTGTTTCAGCCTTGTTGGGCATCATCAATGAGGTGTAGCTGTGCCTATCTAAGAACAGTGAGCAAGGGGTCCACATCTGGATCGCCCTGGTAACTTAGGGTGAGACCCAAAGTAAATTTATGCAAAACAAGGGGGGTTCTGGGAATCTCTCTGCCAGCACAAACACAGCCAAATGACCTATTCTTGGGTGAATAACCCCTGGGAGAGACTCGACCAAGCCTTTAGCTCACTGTCCCTTTCCCAGAGAAGAAATGTCCCTGCATATCAGTCTTTGTACTGCCCTGGGGCAGCCCAGCACCGAAATACTAGGCAATTCTCCCCTGAACAAGAGTATCAACAGCAACCCCATAAACATGTTTCAGCCTTTTTTGGCATCATCAATGAGGTGTAGCTGTGCCTCTCTAAGAACAGTGAGCAAGTGGTCCACATCTGGATCGCCCTGGTAACTTAGGGTGAGACCCAAAGTAAATGTATGCAAAACAAGGGGGGTCTGGGAATCTAACAGCACGAACACAGCCCAATGACCTGTTCTTGGGTGAATAACCCCTGGGAGACACTCTACCAAGTCTTTAGCTCACTGTCCCTTTCCCAGAGAAGAAATATGCCTGCATATCAGTCTTTGTCCTGCCCTGAGGCAGTCCAGCACTGAAATACTAGGCAATTCTCCTCTGAACAAGAGTACCAACAGCAACCCCATAAACATGTTTCTGCCTTGTTGGGCATCATCAGTGAGGTGTAGTTGTGCCTCTCTAAGAAGAGTGATCAAGGGGTCCATGTCTGGATTGCCCTGGTAACTTAGGGTGAGACCCAAAGTTAATTTATGCAAAACAATGGGGGGGTCTGGAAATCTCTCTACCACCATGAACACAGCCTAATGACCTGTTCTTGGGCGAATAACCCCTCGGAGAGACTCTACCAAGTCTTTAGCTCTCTGTCCCTTTCACAGAGAAGAATTTCCCTGCATATCAGTCTTTGTCCTGCCCTGGGGCATGCCAGCACCGAAATACTGAGCAATTCTCCCCTGAACAAGAATACCAACAGCAACCCCAGAAACGTGTTTCAGCCTTGTTGGGCATCATCAGTGAGGTGTAGCTGTGCCTCTCTAAGAACAGCGAGCAAGGGGTCCATGTCTGGATCACCCTGGTAACTTAGGGTGAGACCCAAAGTAAATTTATGCAAAACAGGGGGGTGTCTGGGAATCTCCCTGCCAGCATGAACACAGCCCAATTACCTGTTTTTGGGTGAATAACCCCTGGCAGAGACTCTACCAAGCCTTCAGCTCACTGTCAATTTCAAAGAGAAGAAATGTACCTGCATATCAGTCTTTGTCCTGCCCTGGGGCAGTCCAGCACCGAAATACTAGGAAATTCTCCTCTGAACAAGAATACCAACAGCAACCCCATAAATGTATTTCAGCCTTGTTGGGCATCATCAGTGAGGTGTAGGTGTGCCTCTCTAAGAACAGTGAGCAAGGGGTCCACGTCTGGATTGCCCTGGTAACTTAGGGTGAGACCCAAAGTTAATTTATGCAAAAGAAGGGGGTGTCTGGGAATCTCTCTACCAGCACGAACACAGCCCACTGACCTGTTCTTGGGTGAATATCCCCTGGGAGAGACTCTACTTAGTATTTAGCTCACTGTCCCTTTCACAGAGAAGACATTTCCCTGCATATTAGTCTATGTCCTGGGGCAGTCCAGCACCGAAATACTAGGTAATTCTCCTCTGAACAAGAGTACCAACAGCAACCCCATTGACGTGTTTCAGCCTTGTTGGGCATCATCAGTGAGGTGTAGCTGTGCCTCTCTAAGAACAGTGAGCAAGGGGTCCACATCTGGATTGCCCTGGTAACTTAGCGTGAGACCCAAAGTAAATGTATGCAAAACAAGGGGGGGTCTGGGAATCTCTCTAACAGCAAGAACACAGCTCAATAACCTGTTCTTGGGTGAATAACCCCTGTGAGAGACTCTACCAAGTCTTTAGCTCACTGTCCCTTTCCCAGCGAAGAAATGTCCCTGCATATCAGTCTTTGTCCTGCCATGGGGCAGGCCAGCACCGAAACACTAGGCAATTCTCCTCTGAACAAGAATACTAACAGCAACCCCATAAACATGTTTCAACCTTGTTGGGGATCATCAGTGAGGTGTAGCTGTTCCTCTCTAAGAACAGCGAGCAAGGGGTCCATGTCTGGATCGCCCTGGTAAATTAGGGTGAGACCCAAAGTAAATTTATGCAAAACAGGGGGGTGTCTGGGAATCTCCCTGCCAGCATGAACACAGCCCAATTACATGTTTTTGGGTAAATAACCCCTGGGAGAGACTCTACCAAGTCTTCAGCTCACTGTCAATTTCACAGAGAAGAAATGTCCCTGCATATCAGTCTTTGTCCTGCCCTGGGGCAGTCCAGCACCGAAATACTAGGTAATTCTCCTCTGAACAAGAGTACCAACACCAACACCATAAACGTGTTTCAGCCTTGTTGGGCATCATTAGAAGGTGTAGCTGTGCCTCTCTGAGAACAGTGAGCAAGGGGTCCATGTCTGGATCACCCTGGTAACTTAGGTGAGACCCAAAGTTAATTTATGCAAAACAAGGGGAGTCTGGGAATCTCTCTACCAGCACAAACACATCCCAATGACCTGTTCTTGGGTAAATAACCCCTGGAAGAGACCCTACCAAGTCTTTAGCTCACTGTCCCCTTCACAGAGAAGAAATGTCCCAGCATATCAGTCTTTGTCCTGCCCTGGGGAGGTCCAGCACCAAAATACTAGGCAATTCTCCTCTGAACAAGAGTACCAACAGCAACCCCATAAACGTGTTTCAGACTTGTTCGGCATCATCAGTGAGGTGTAGCTGTGCCTCTCTACGAACAGTGAGCAAGGGGTCCATGTCTGGATCGTCCTGGTAACTTAGGGTAAGACCAAAAGTTAATTTATGCAAAACAAGGTGGGGTCTGGGAATCTCTCTACCAACACAAACACAGCCCAATGACCTGTTCTTGGGTGAATAACCCCTGGGAGAGACTCTACCAAGTCTTTAGCTCACTGTCCCTTTCCCAGAGAAGAAATGTCCCTGCATATCAGTCTTTGTCTTGCCTTGTGGCAGTCCAGCACCGAAATACTAGGCAATTCTCCTCTGAACAAGAGTTCCAACAGCAACCCCATAAACGTGTTTCAGCCTTGTTGGGCATCATCAATGAGATGTAGCTGTGCCTCTCTAAGAACAGTGAGCAAGGGGTCCACATCTGGATCGCCCTGGTAACTTAGGGTGAGACCCAAAGTAATTTTATGCAAAACAAGGGGGGGTCTGGGAATCTCTCTACCAGCACAAACACAGCCAAATGACCTGTTCTTGGGTGAATAACCCCTG
Source organism: Ambystoma mexicanum (assembly GCF_040938575.1). Lineage (NCBI taxonomy): Eukaryota > Metazoa > Chordata > Amphibia > Caudata > Ambystomatidae > Ambystoma > Ambystoma mexicanum. The sequence goes on along the minus strand of NC_090941.1, from coordinate 523,510,324 downwards.
GGAGAGACTCTACCAAGTCTTTAGCTCACTGTCCCTTTCCCAGAGAAGAAATGTCCCTGCATATCAGTCTTTGTCCTGCCCTGGGGCAGCCCAGCATCGAAATACTAGGCAATTCTCCTCTGAACAAGAGTACCAACAGCAACCCCATAAACATGGTTCAGCCTTTTTGGCATCATCAATGAGGTGTAGCTGTGCCTCTCTAAGAACAGTGAGCAAGGGGTCCACATCTGGATTGCCCTGGTAATTTAGGGTGAGACCCAAAGTAAATGTATGCCAAACAAGGGGGGTCTGGGAATCTCTCTAACACCACGAACACAGCCCAATGACCTGTTCTTGGGTGAATAACCCCTGGGAGAGACTCTACCAAGTCGTTAGCTCACTGTCCATTTCCCAGAGAAGAAATGTGCCTGCATATCAGTCTTTGTCCTGCCCTGAGGCAGTCCAGCATTGAAATACTAGGCAATTCTCCTCTGAACAAGAGTACCAACAGCAACCCCATAAACATGTTTCAGCCTTGTTGGGCATCATCAGTGAGGGGTAGTTGTGCCTCTCTAAGAACAGTGATCAAGGGGTCCATGTCTGGATCGCCCTGGTAACTTAGGGTGAAACCCAAAGTTAATTTATGCAAAACAATGGGGGGTCTGTAAATCTCTCTACGAGCATGAACACAGCCTAATGACCTGTTCTTGGGTGAATAACCCCTCGGAGAGACTCTACCAAGTCTTTAGCTCTCTGTCCCTTTCACAGAGAAGAAATTTCCCTACATATCAGGCTTTGTCCTGCCCTGGGGCATGCCAGCACCGAAATACTAGGCAATTCTCCTCTGAACAAGAATACCAACAGCAACCCCAGAAACGTGTTTCAGTCTTGTTGGGCATCATCAGTGAGGTGTAGCTGTGCCTCTCTAAGAACAGCGAGCAAGGGGTCCATGTCTGGATCACCCTGGTAACTTAGGGTGAGACCCAAAGTAAATTTATGCAAATCAGGGGGGTGTCTGGGAATCTCCCTGCCAGCATGAACACAGCCCAATTACCTGTTTTTGGGTGAATAACCCCTGGGAGAAACTCTACCAAGCCTTCAGCTCACTGTCAATTTCACAGAGAAGAAATGTCCCTGCATATCAGTCTTTGTCCTGCCCTGGGGCAGTCCAGCACTGAAATACTAGGCAATTCTCCTCTGAACAAGAATACCAAAAGCAACCCCATAAACGTGTTTCAGCCTTGTTGGGCATCATCGGTGAGGTGTAGGTGTGCCTCTCTAAGAACAGTGAGCAAGGGGTCCACGTCTGGATTGCCCTGGTAACTTAGGGTGAGACCCAAAGTTAATTTATGCAAAAGAAGGGGGTGTCTGGGAATCTCTCTAGCAGCACGAACACAGCCCAATGACCTGTTCTTGGGTGAATATCCCCTGGGAGAGACTCTACTTAGTATTTAGCTCACTGTCCCTTTCACAGAGAAGACATTTCCCTGCATATCAGTCTATGTCCTGCCCTGGGGCAGTCCAGCACCAAAATACTAGGTAATTCTCCTCTGAACAAGAGTACCAACAGCAACCCCATTGACGTGTTTCAGCCTTGTTGGGCATCATCAGTGAGGTGTAGCTGTGCCTCTCTAAGAACAGTGAGCAAGGGTTCCAGGTCTGGATCGCCCTGGTAACTTAGGGTGAGACCCAAAGTAAATTTATGCAAAACAGGGGGGTGTCTGGGAATCTCCCTGCCAGCATGAACACAGCCCAATTACCTGTGTTTGGGTGAATAACCCCTGGGAGAGACTCTACCAAGTCTTCAGCTCACTGTCAATTTCACAGAGAAGAAATGTCCCTGCATATCAGTCTTTGTCCTGCCCTGGGGCAGCCCAGCACCGAAATACTAGGCTATTCTCCTCTGAACAAGAGTACCAACAGCAACCCCATAAACATGTTTCAGCCTTGTTTGGCATCATCAATGAGGTGTAGCTGTGCCTCTCTAAGAACAGTGAGTAAGGGGTCCACATCTGGATTGCCCTGGTAACTTGGGGTGAGACCCAAAGTAAATGTATGCCAAACAAGGGGGGTCTGGGAATCTCTCTAACACCACAAACACAGCCCAATGACCTGTTCTTGGGTGAATAACCCCTGGGAGAGACTCTACCAAGTCGTTAGCTCACTGTCCCTTTCCCAGAGAAGAAATGTGCCTGCATATCAGTCTTTGTCCTGCCCTGAGGCAGTCCAGCACTGAAAATACTAGGCAATTCTCCTCTGAACAAGAGTACCAACAGCAACCCCATAAACATGTTTCAGCCTTGTTGGGCATCATCAGTGAGGGGTAGTTGTGCCTCTCTAAGAACAGTGATCAAGGGGTCCATGTCTGGATCGCCCTGGTACCTTAGGGTGAGACCCAAAGTTAATTTATGCAAAACAATGGGGGGTCTGGAAATCTCTCTACGAGCATGAACACAGCCTAATGACCTGTTCTTGGGTGAATAACCCCTCAGAGAGACTCTACCAAGTCTTTAGCTCTCTGTCCCTTTCACAGAGAAGAAATTTCCCTGCATATCAGGCTTTGTCCTGCCCTGGGGCATGCCAGCACCGAAATAATTCTCCTCTGATCAAGAGTACCAACAGCAACCCCATTGACGTGTTTCAGCCTTGTTGGGCATCATCAGTGAGGTGTAGCTGTGCCTCTCTAAGAACAGTGAGCAAGGGTTCCAGGTCTGGATCGCCCTGGTAACTTAGGGTGAGACCCAAAGTAAATTTATGCAAAACAGGGGGGTGTCTGGGAATCTCCCTGCCAGCATGAACACAGCCCAATTACCTGTGTTTGGGTGAATAACCCCTGGGAGAAACTCTACCAAGTCTTCAGCTCACTGTCAATTTCACAGAGAAGAAATGTCCCTGCATATCAGTCTTTTTCCTGCCCTGGGGCAGCGCAGCACCGAAATACTAGGCTATTCTCCTCTGAACAAGAGTACCAACAGCAACCCCATAAACATGTTTCAGCCTTGTTTGGCATCATCAATGAGGTGTAGCTGTGCTTCTCTAAGAACAGTGAGCAAGGGGTCCACATCTGGATTGCCCTGGTAACTTGGGGTGAGACCCAAAGTAAATGTATGCCAAACAAGGGGGGTCTGGGAATCTCTCTAACACCACAAACACAGCCCAATGACCTGTTCTTGGGTGAAAAACCCCTGGGAGAGACTCTACCAAGTCGTTAGCTCACTGTCCCTTTCCCAGAGAAGAAATGTGCCTGCATATCAGTTTTTGTCCTGCCCTGAGGCAGTCCAGCACTGAAAATACTAGGCAATTCTCCTCTGAACAAGAGAACCAACAGCAACCCCATAAACATGTTTCAGCCTTGTTGGGCATCATCAGTGAGGGGTAGTTGTGCCTCTCTAAGAACAGTGATCAAGGGGTCCATGTCTGTATCGCCCTGGTAACTTAGGGTGAGACCCAAAGTTAATTTATGCAAAACAATGGGGGGTCTGGAAATCTCTGTACGAGCATGAACACAGCCTAATGACCTGTTCTTGGGTGAATAACCCCTCGGAGAGACTCTACCAAGTCTTTAGCTCTCTGTCCCTTTCACAGAGAAGAAATTTCCCTGCATATCAGGCTTTGTCCTGCCCTGGGGCATGCCAGCACCGAAATGCTAGGCAATTCTCCTCTGAACAAGAATACCAACAGCAACCCCAGAAACGTGTTTTAGTCTTGTTGGGCATCATCAGTGAGGTGTAGCTGTGCCTCTCTAAGAACAGCGAGCAAGGGGTCCATGTCTGGATCGCCGTGGTAACTTAGGGTGAGACCCAAAGTAAATTTATGCAAATCAGGGGGGTGTCTGAGAATCTCCCTGCCAGCATGAACACAGCCCAATTGCCTGTTTTTGGGTGAATAACCCCTGGGAGAAACTCTACCAAGCCTTCAGCTCACTGTCAATTTCACAGAGAAGAAATGACCCTGCATATCAGTCTTTGTCCTGCCCTGGGGCAGTCCAGCACTGAAATACTAGGCAATTCTCCTTTGAACAAGAATACCAAAAGCAACCCCATAAACGTGTTTCAGCCTTGTTGGGCATCATCAGTGAGGTGTAGGTGTGCCTCTCTAAGAACAGTGAGCAAGGGGTCCACGTCTGGATTGCCCTGGTAACTTAGGGTGAGACCCAAAGTTAATTTATGCAAAAGAAGGGGGTGTCTGGGAATCTCTCTAGCAGCAGGAACACAGCCCAATGACCTGTTCTTGGGTGAATATCCCCTGGGAGAGTCTCTACTTAGTATTTAGCTCACTGTCCCTTTCACAGAGAAGACATTTCCCTGCATATCAGTCTATGTCCTGCCCTGGGGCAGTCCAGCACCAAAATACTAGGTAATTCTCCTCTGAACAAGAGTACCAACAGCAACCCCATTGATGTGTTTCAGCCTTGTTGGGCATCATCAGTGAGGTGTAGCTGTGCCTCTCTAAGAACAGTGAGCAAGGGTTCCAGGTCTGGATCGCCCTGGTAACTTAGGGTGAGACCCAAAGTAAATTTATGCAAAACAGGGGGGTGTCTGGGAATCTCCCTGCCAGCATGAACACAGCCCAATTACCTGTGTTTGGGTGAATAACCCCTGGGAGAGACTCTACCAAGTCTTCAGCTCACTGTCAATTTCACAGAGAAGAAATGTCCCTGCATATCAGTCTTTGTCCTGCCCTGGGGCAGCCCAGCACCGAAATACTAGGCTATTCTCCTCTGAACAAGAGTACCAACAGCAACCCCATAAACATGTTTCAGCCTTGTTTGGCATCATCAATGAGGTGTAGCTGTGCCTCTCTAAGAACAGTGAGCAAGGGGTCCGCATCTGGATTGCCCTGGTAACTTGGGGTGAGACCCAAAGTAAATGTATGCCAAACAAGGGGGGTCTGGGAATCTCTCTAACACCACAAACACAGCCCAATGACCTGTTCTTGGGTGAATAACCCCTGGGAGAGACTCTACCAAGTCGTTAGCTCACTGTCCCTTTCCCAGAGAAGAAATGTGCCTGCATATCAGTCTTTGTCCTGCCCTGAGGCAGTCCAGCACTGAAAATACTAGGCAATTCTCCTCTGAACAAGAGTACCAACAGCAACCCCATAAACATGTTTCAGCCTTGTTGGGCATCATCAGTGAGGGGTAGTTGTGCCTCTCTAAGAACAGTGATCAAGGGGTCCATGTCTGGATCGCCCTGGTAACTTAGGGTGAGACCCAAAGTTAATTTATGCAAAACATTGGGGGGTCTGGAAATCTCTCTACGAGCATGAACACAGCCTAATGACCTGTTCTTGGGTGAATAACCCCTCGGAGAGACTCTACCAAGTCTTTAGCTCTCTGTCCCTTTCACAGAGAAGACATTTCCCTGCATATCAGGCTTTGTCCTGCCCTGGGGCATGCCAGCACCAAAATACTAGGCAATTCTCCTCTGAACAAGAATACCAACAGCAACCCCAGAAACGTGTTTTAGTCTTGTTGGGCATCATCAGTGAGGTGTAGCTGTGCCTCTCTAAGAACAGTGAGCAAGGGGTCCACATCTGGATCGCCCTGGTAACTTAGGGTGAGATCCAAAATAAATGTATGCAAAACAAGGGGGGGGTCTGGGAATCTCTCTAACAGCAAGAACACAGCTCAATAACCTGTTCTTAGGTGAATAACCCCTGGGAGAGACTCTACCAAGTCTTTAGCTCACTGTCCCTTTCCCAGAGACGAAATGTCCCTGCATATCAGTCTTTGTCCTGCCCTGAGGCAGTCCAGCACTGAAATACTAGTCAATTCTCCTCTGAACAAGAGTACCAACAGCAACCCCATAAACATGTTTCCGCCTTGTTTGGCATCATCAGTGAGGTGTAGTTGTGCCTCTCCAAGAACAGTGATCAAGGGGTCCATGTCTGGATCGCCCTGGTAATTTAGGGTGAGACCCAAAGTTAATTTATGCAAAACAATGGGGGGTCTGGAAATCTCTCTACCAGCATGAACACAGCCTAATGACCTGTTCTTGGGTGAATAACCCCTCGGAGAGACTACCAAGTCTTTAGCTCTCTGTCCCTTTCACAGAGAAGCAATTTCCCTGCATATCGGTCTTTGTCCTGCCCTGGGGCAGTCCAGCACCGAAATACTAGGTAATTCTCCTCTGAACAAGAATACCAACAGCAACCCCATGAACGTGTTTCAGCCTTGCTGGGCATCATCAGTGAGGTGTAGGTGTGCCTCTCTAAGAACAGCGAGCAAGGGGTCCAAATCTGGATGGCTCTGGTAATTTAGGGTGAGACCTAAAGTTAATTTATGCAAAAGAAGGGGGTGTCTGGGAATCTCTCTACCAGCACGAACACAGCCCAATTACCTGTTCTTGGGTGAATATCCCCTGGGAGATACTCTGCTTAGTATTTAGCTCACTGTGCCTTTCACAGAGAAGACATTTCCCTGCATATCAGTCTATGTCCTGCCCTGGGGCAGTCCAGCACCGAAATACTAGGTAATTCTCCTCTGAACAAGAGTACCAACCGCAACCCCATTGACATGTTTCAGCCTTGTTGGGCATCATCAGTGAGGTGTAGCTGTGCCTCTCTAAGAACAGTGAGCAAGGGGTCCACATCTGGATCGCCCTGGTAACTTAGGGTGAGACCCAAAGTAAATGTATGCAAAACAAGGGGGGATCTGGGAATCTCTCTAACAGCACGAACACAGCTCAATAACCTGTTCTTGGGTTAATAACCCCTGGGAGAGACTCTACCAAGTCTTTAGCTCACCGTCCCTTTCCCAGAGAAGAAATGTCCCTGCATATCAGTCTTTGTCCTGCCCTGAGGCAGTCCAGCACTGAAATACTAGGCAATTCTCCTCTGAACAAGAGTACCAACAGCAACCCCATAAACATGTTTCAGCCTTGTTGGGCATCATCAGTGAGGTGTAGTTGTGCCTCTCTAAGAACAGTGATCAAGGGGTCCATGTCTGCATCGCCCTGGTAACTTAGGGTGAGACCCAAAGTTAGTTTATGCAAAACAATGAGCGGTCTGGAAATCTCTCTACCAGCATGAACACAGCCTAATGACCTGTTCTTGGGTGAATAACCCCTCGGAGCTCTACCAAGGCTTTAGCTCTCTGTCCCTTTCACAGGGAAGAAATTTCCCTGCATATCAATCTTTGTCCTGCCATGGGGCAGGCCAGCACCGAAATACTAGGCAATTCTCGTCTGAACAAGAATACCAACAGCAACCCCATAAACGTGTTTCAGCCTTGTTGGGGATCATCAGTGAGGTGTAGCTGTGCCTCTCTAAGAACAGTGAGCAAGGGTTCCAGGTCTGGATCGCCCTGGTAACTTAGGGTGAGACCCAACGTAAATTTATGCAAAACAGGAGGGTGTCTGGGAATCTCCCTGCCAGCATGAACACAGCCCAATTACCTGTGTTTGGGTGAATAACCCCTGGGAGAGACTCTACCAAGTCTTTAGCTCACCGTCCCTTTCCCAGAGAAGAAATGTCCCTGCATATCAGTCTTTGTCCTGCCCTGAGGCAGTCCAGCACTGAAATACTAGGCAATTCTCCTCTGAACAAGAGTACCAACAGCAACCCCATAAACATGTTTCAGCCTTGTTGGGCATCATCAGTGAGGTGTAGTTGTGCCTCTCTAAGAACAGTGATCAAGGGGTCCATGTCTGCATCGCCCTGGTAACTTAGGGTGAGACCCAAAGTTAGTTTATGCAAAACAATGAGCGGTCTGGAAATCTCTCTACCAGCATGAACACAGCCTAATGACCTGTTCTTGGGTGAATAACCCCTCGGAGCTCTACCAAGGCTTTAGCTCTCTGTCCCTTTCACAGGGAAGAAATTTCCCTGCATATCAATCTTTGTCCTGCCATGGGGCAGGCCAGCACCGAAATACTAGGCAATTCTCCTCTGAACAAGAATACCAACAGCAACCCCATAAACGTGTTTCAGCCTTGTTGGGGATCATCAGTGAGGTGTAGCTGTGCCTCTCTAAGAACAGTGAGCAAGGGTTCCAGGTCTGGATCGCCCTGGTAACTTAGGGTGAGACCCAACGTAAATTTATGCAAAACAGGAGGGTGTCTGGGAATCTCCCTGCCAGCATGAACACAGCCCAATTACCTGTGTTTGGGTGAATAACCCCTGGGAGAGACTCTACCAAGTCTTTAGCTCACTGTCCCTTTCCCAGAGACGAAATGTCCCTGCATATCAGTCTTTGTCCTGCCCTGAGGCAGTCCAGCAGTGAAATACTAGGCAATTCTCCTCTGAACAAGAGTACCAACAGCAACCCCATAAACATGTTTCCGCCTTGTTTGGCATCATCAGTGAGGTGTAGTTGTGCCTCTCCAAGAACAGTGATCAAGGGGTCCATGTCTGTATCGCCCTGGTAATTTAGGGTGAGACCCAAAGTTAATTTATGCAAAACAATGGGGGGTCTGGAAATCTCTCTACCAGCATGAACACAGCCTAATGACCTGTTCTTGGGTGAATAACCCCTCGGAGAGACTCTACCAAGTCTTTAGCTCTCTGTCCCTTTCACAGAGAAGATATTTCCCTGCATATCAGTGTTTGTCCTGCCATGGGGCAGGCCAGCACAGAAATACTAGGCAATTCTCCTCTGAACAAGAATACCAAGAGCAACCCCATAAACATGTTTCAGCCTTGTTGGGGATCATCAGTGAGGTGTAGCTGTGCCTCTCTAAGAACAGCGAGCAAGGGGTCCATGTCTGGATCGCCCTGGCAATTTAGGGTGAGACCCAAAGTTAATTTATGCAAAACAATGGGGGGTCTGGAAATCTCTCTACCAGCATGAACACAGCCTAATGACCTGTTCTTGGGTGAATAACCCCTCGGAGAGACTACCAAGTCTTTAGCTCTCTGTCCCTTTCACAGAGAAGAAATTTCCCTGCATATCAGTCTTTGTCCTGCCCTGGGGCAGTCCAGCACCGAAATACTAGGTAATTCTCCTCTGAACAAGAATACCAACAGCAACCCCATGAACGTGTTGCAGCCTTGCTGGGCATCATCAGTGAGGTGTAGGTGTGCCTCTCTAAGAACAGCGAGCAAGGGGTCCAAATCTGGATTGCTCTGGTAATTTAGGGTGAGACCTAAAGTTAATTTATGCAAAAGAAGGGGGTGTCTGGGAATCTCTCTACCAGCACGAACACAGCCCAATTACCTGTTCTTGGGTGAATATCCCCTGGGAGATACTCTGCTTAGTATTTAGCTCACTGTGCCTTTCACAGAGAAGACATTTCCCTGCATATCAGTCTATGTCCTGCCCTGGGGCAGTCCAGCACCGAAATACTAGGTAATTCTCCTCTGAACAAGAGTACCAACAGCAACCCCATTGACATGTTTCAGCCTTGTTGGGCATCATCAGTGAGGTGTAGCTGTGCCTCTCTAAGAACAGTGAGCAAGGGGTCCACATCTGGATCGCCCTGGTAACTTAGGGTGAGACCCAAAGTAAATGTATGCAAAACAAGGGGGGATCTGGGAATCTCTCTAACAGCACGAACACAGCTCAATAACCTGTTCTTGGGTGAATAACCCCTGGGAGAGACTCTACCAAGTCGTTAGCTCACCGTCCCTTTCCCAGAGAAGAAATGTCCCTGCATATCAGTCTTTGTCCTGCCCTGAGGCAGTCCAGCACTGAAATACTAGGCAATTCTCCTCTGAACAAGAGTACCAACAGCAACCCCATAAACATGTTTCAGCCTTGTTGGGCATCATCAGTGAGGTGTAGTTGTGCCTCTCTAAGAACAGTGATCAAGGGGTCCATGTCTGCATCGCCCTGGTAACTTAGGGTGAGACCCAAAGTTAGTTTATGCAAAACAATGAGCGGTCTGGAAATCTCTCTACCAGCATGAACACAGCCTAATGACCTGTTCTTGGGTGAATATCCCCTCGGAGCTCTACCAAGGCTTTAGCTCTCTGTCCCTTTCACAGGGAAGAAATTTCCCTGCATATCAGTCTTTGTCCTGCCTTGGGGCAGGCCAGCACCGAAATACTAGGCAATTCTCCTCTGAACAAGAATACCAACAGCAACCCCATAAACGTGTTTCAGCCTTGTTGGGGATCATCAGTGAGGTGTAGCTGTGCCTCTCTAAGAACAGTGAGCAAGGGTTCCAGGTCTGGATCGCCCTGGTAACTTAGGGTGAGACCCAACGTAAATTTATGCAAAACAGGGGGGTGTCTGGGAATCTCCCTGCCAGCATGAACACAGCCCAATTACCTGTGTTTGGGTGAATAACCCCTGGGAGAGACTCTACCAAGTCTTCAGCTCACTGTCAATTTCACAGAGAAGAAATGTCCCTGCATATCAGTCTTTGTCCTGCCCTGGGGCAGTCCAGCACTGAAATACTAGGTAATTCTCCTCTGAACAAGAGTACAAACACCAACCCCATAAACGTGTTTCAGCCTTGGTGGGCATCATCAGAAGGTGTAGCTGTGCCTCTCTAAGAACAGTGAGCAAGGGGTCCATGTCTGGATCACCCTGGTAACTTAGGGTGAGACCCAAAGTTAATTTATGCAAAACAAGAGGGGTCTGGGAATCTCTCTACAAGCACGAACACAGCCCAATGACCTGTTCTTGGGTGAATAACCCCTGGAGGAGACTCTACCAGTTCTTTAGCTCACTGTCCCCTTCACAGAGAACAAATGTCCTTGCATATCAGTCTTTGTCCTGCCCTGTGGCAGTCCAGCACCGAAATACTAGGCAATTCTCCTCTGAACAAGAGTTCCAACAGCAACCCCATAAACGGGTTTCAGCCTTGTTGGGCATCATCAATGAGGTGTAGCTGTGCCTCTCTAAGAACAGTGAGCAAGGGGTCCACATCTGGATCACCCTGGTAACTTAGGGTAAGACCCAAAGTAAATTTATGCAAAACAAGGGGGGTTCTGGGAATCTCTCTACCAGCACAAACACAGCCAAATAACCTGTTCTTGGGTGAATATCCCCTGGGAGAGACTCTACTTAGTATTTAGCTCACTGTACCTTTCACAGAGAAGACATTTCCCTGCATATCACTCTATGTCCTGCCCTGGGGCAGTCCAGCACCGAAATACTAGGTAATTCTCCTCTGAACAAGAGTACCAACAGCAACCCCATTGACGTGTTTCAGCCTTGTTGGGCATCATCAGTGAGGTGTAGCTGTGCCTCTCTAAGAACAGTGAGCAAGGGATCCACATCTGGATCGCCCTGGTAACTTAGGGTGAGACCCAAAGTAAATGTATGCAAAACAAGGGGAGTCTGGGAATCCCTCTAACAGCACAAACACAGCTCAATAACCTGTTCTTGGGTGAATAACCCCTGGCAGAGACTCTACCAAGTCTTTAGCTCACTGTCCCTTTCCCAGAGAAGAAATGTCCCTGCATATCAGTCTTTGTCCTGCCCTGAGGCAGTCCAGCACTGAAATACTAGCCAATTCTCCTCTGAACAAGAGTACCAACAGCAACCCCATAAACATGTTTCAGCCTTGATGGGCATCATCAGTGAGGTGTAGTTGTGCCTCTCTAAGAACAGTGATCAAGGGGTCCATGTCTGGATCGCCCTGGTAACTTAGGGTGAGACCCAAAGTTAATTTATGCAAAACAAATGGGGGTCTGGAAATCTCTCTACCAGCATGAACACAGCCTAATGACCTGTTCTTGGGTGAATAACCCCTCGGAGAGACTCTACCAAGTCTTTAGCTCTCTGTCCTTTTCACAGAGAAGACATTTCCCTGCATATCAGTCTTTGTCCTGCCATGGGGCAGGCCAGCACCAAAATACTAGGCAATTCTCCTCTGAACAAGAATACCAACAGCAACCCAATAAACGTGTTTCAGCCTTGTTGGGGATCATCAGTGAGGTGTAGCTGTGCCTCTCTAAGAACAGCGAGCAAGGGGTCCATGTCTGGATCGCCCTGGTAACTTAGGGTGAGACCCAAAGTAAATGTATGCAAAACAGGGGGGTGTCTGGGAATCTCCCTGCCAGCATGAACACAGCCCAATTACCTGTTTTTGGGTGAATAACCCCTGGGAAAGACTCTACCAAGTCTTCAGCTCACTGTCAATTTCACAGAGAAGAAATGTCCCTGCATATCAGTCTTTGTCCTGCCATGGGGCAGGCCAGCACCGAAACACTAGGCAATTCTCCTCTGAACAAGAATACTAACAGCAACCCCATAAACATGTTTCAACCTTGTTGGGGATCATCAGTGAGGTGTAGCTGTGCCTCTCTGAGAACAGTGAGCAAGGGGTCCATGTCTGGATCACCCTGGTAACTTAGGTGAGACCCAAAGTTAATTTATGCAAAACAAGGGGAGTCTGGGAATCTCTCTACCAGCACGAACACAGCCTAATGACCTGTTCTTGGGTAAATAACCCCTGGAAGAGACTCTACCAAGTCTTTAGCTCACTGTCCCCTTCACAGAGAAGAAATGTCCCAGCATATCAGTCTTTGTCCTGCCCTGGGGGGGCCCAGCACCAAAATACTAGGCAATTCTCCTCTGAACAAGAGTACCAACAGCAACCCCATAAACGTGTTTCAGACTTGTTCGGCATCATCAGTGAGGTGTAGCTGTGCCTCTCTACGAACAGTGGGCAAGGGGTTCACGTCTGGATCGTCCTGGTAACTTAGGGTAAGACCAAAAGTTAATTTATGCAAAACAAGGTGGGGTCTGGGAATCTCTCTACCAACACAAACACAGCCCAATGACCTGTTCTTGGGTGAATAACCCCTGGGAGAGACTCTACCAAGTCTTTAGCTCACTGTCCCTTTCCCAGAGAAGAAATGTCCCTGCATATATGTCTTTGTCCTGCCTTGTGGCAGTCCAGCACCCAAATACTAGGCAATTCTCCTCTGAACAAGAGTTCCAACAGCAACCCCATAAACGTGTTTCAGCCTTGTTGGGCATCATCAATGAGATGTAGCTGTGCCTCTCTAAGAACAATGAGCAAGGGGTCCACATCTGGATCGCCCTGGTAACTTAGGGTGAGACCCAAAGTAATTTTATGCAAAACAAGGGGGAGTCTGGGAGTCTCTCTACCAGCACAAACACAGCCAAATGACCTTTTCTTGGGTGAATAACCCCTGGGAGAGACTCTACCAAGTCTTTAGCAAACTGTCAATTTCACAGAGAAGAAATGTCCCTGCATATCAGTCTTTGTCCTGCCCTGGGGCAGCCCAGCACCGAAATACTAGGCAATTCTCCTCTGAACAAGAGTACCAACAGCAAATCCATAAACATGTTTCAGCCTTGTTTGGCATCATCAATGAGGTGTAGATGTGCCTCTCTAAGAACAGTGAGCAAGGGGTCCACATCTGGATTGCCCTGGTAACTTAGGGTGAGACCCAAAGTAAATGTATGCCAAACAAGGGGGTCTGGGAATCTCTCTAACACCACGAACACAGCCCAATGACCTGTTCTTGGGTGAATAACCCCTGGGAGAGACTCTACCAAGTCGTTAGCTCACTGTCCCTTTCACAGAGAAGAAATGTGCCTGCATATCAGTCTTTGTCCTGCCCTGAGGCAGTCCAGCACTGAAAATACTAGGCAATTCTCCTCTGAACAAGAGTACCAACAGCAACCCCATAAACATGTTTCAGCCTTGTTGGGCATCATCAGTGAGGGGTAGTTGTGCCTCTCTAAGAACAGTGATCAAGGGGTCCATGTCTGGATCGCCCTGGTAACTTAGGGTGAGACCCAAAGTTAATTTATGCAAAACAATGGGGGGTCTGGAAATCTCTCTACGAGCATGAACACAGCCTAATGACCTGTTCTTGGGTGAATAGCCCCTCGGAGAGACTCTACCAAGTCTTTAGCTCTCTGTCCCTTTCACTGAGAAGAAATTTCCCTGCATATCAGGCTTTGTCCTGCCCTGGGGCATGCCAACACCAAAATACTAGGCAATTCTCCTCTGAACAAGAGTACCAACAGCAACCCCATAAACATGTTTCAGCCTTGTTGGGCATCATAAGTGAGGTGTAGTTGTGCCTCTCTAAGAACAGTGATCAAGGGGTCCATGTCTGCATCGCCCTGGTAACTTAGGGTGAGACCCAAAGTTAGTTTATGCAAAACAATGAGCGGTCTGGAAATCTCTCTACCAGCATGAACACAGCCTAATGACCTGTTCTTGGGTGAATAACCCCTCGGAGCTCTACCAAGGCTTTAGCTCTCTGTCCCTTTCACAGGGAAGAAATTTCCCTGCATATCAATCTTTGTCCTGCCATGGGGCAGGCCAGCACCGAAATACTAGGCAATTCTCCTCTGAACAAGAATACCAACAGCAACCCCATAAACGTGTTTCAGCCTTGTTGGGGATCATCAGTGAGGTGTAGCTGTGCCTCTCTAAGAACAGTGAGCAAGGGTTCCAGGTCTGGATCGCCCTGGTAACTTAGGGTGAGACCCAACGTAAATTTATGCAAAACAGGAGGGTGTCTGGGAATCTCCCTGCCAGCATGAACACAGCCCAATTACCTGTGTTTGGGTGAATAACCCCTGGGAGAGACTCTACCAAGTCTTTAGCTCACCGTCCCTTTCCCAGAGAAGAAATGTCCCTGCATATCAGTCTTTGTCCTGCCCTGAGGCAGTCCAGCACTGAAATACTAGGCAATTCTCCTCTGAACAAGAGTACCAACAGCAACCCCATAAACATGTTTCAGCCTTGTTGGGCATCATCAGTGAGGTGTAGTTGTGCCTCTCTAAGAACAGTGATCAAGGGGTCCATGTCTGCATCGCCCTGGTAACTTAGGGTGAGACCCAAAGTTAGTTTATGCAAAACAATGAGCGGTCTGGAAATCTCTCTACCAGCATGAACACAGCCTAATGACCTGTTCTTGGGTGAATAACCCCTCGGAGCTCTACCAAGGCTTTAGCTCTCTGTCCCTTTCACAGGGAAGAAATTTCCCTGCATATCAATCTTTGTCCTGCCATGGGGCAGGCCAGCACCGAAATACTAGGCAATTCTCCTCTGAACAAGAATACCAACAGCAACCCCATAAACGTGTTTCAGCCTTGTTGGGGATCATCAGTGAGGTGTAGCTGTGCCTCTCTAAGAACAGTGAGCAAGGGTTCCAGGTCTGGATCGCCCTGGTAACTTAGGGTGAGACCCAACGTAAATTTATGCAAAACAGGAGGGTGTCTGGGAATCTCCCTGCCAGCATGAACACAGCCCAATTACCTGTGTTTGGGTGAATAACCCCTGGGAGAGACTCTACCAAGTCTTTAGCTCACTGTCCCTTTCCCAGAGACGAAATGTCCCTGCATATCAGTCTTTGTCCTGCCCTGAGGCAGTCCAGCAGTGAAATACTAGGCAATTCTCCTCTGAACAAGAGTACCAACAGCAACCCCATAAACATGTTTCCGCCTTGTTTGGCATCATCAGTGAGGTGTAGTTGTGCCTCTCCAAGAACAGTGATCAAGGGGTCCATGTCTGTATCGCCCTGGTAATTTAGGGTGAGACCCAAAGTTAATTTATGCAAAACAATGGGGGGTCTGGAAATCTCTCTACCAGCATGAACACAGCCTAATGACCTGTTCTTGGGTGAATAACCCCTCGGAGAGACTCTACCAAGTCTTTAGCTCTCTGTCCCTTTCACAGAGAAGATATTTCCCTGCATATCAGTGTTTGTCCTGCCATGGGGCAGGCCAGCACAGAAATACTAGGCAATTCTCCTCTGAACAAGAATACCAAGAGCAACCCCATAAACATGTTTCAGCCTTGTTGGGGATCATCAGTGAGGTGTAGCTGTGCCTCTCTAAGAACAGCGAGCAAGGGGTCCATGTCTGGATCGCCCTGGCAATTTAGGGTGAGACCCAAAGTTAATTTATGCAAAACAATGGGGGGTCTGGAAATCT
Organism: Ambystoma mexicanum; assembly: GCF_040938575.1. Lineage (NCBI taxonomy): Eukaryota > Metazoa > Chordata > Amphibia > Caudata > Ambystomatidae > Ambystoma > Ambystoma mexicanum. The sequence continues at coordinate 523,494,525 of NC_090941.1, read as the reverse complement.
CTCTACCAGCATGAACACAGCCTAATGACCTGTTCTTGGGTGAATAACCCCTCGGAGAGACTACCAAGTCTTTAGCTCTCTGTCCCTTTCACAGAGAAGACATTTCCCTGCATATCAGTCTTTGTCCTGCCCTGGGGCAGTCCAGCACCGAAATACTAGGTAATTCTCCTCTGAACAAGAATACCAACAGCAACCCCATGAACGTGTTTCAGCCTTGCTGGGCATCATCAGTGAGGTGTAGGTGTGCCTCTCTAAGAACAGCGAGCAAGGGGTCCAAATCTGGATTGCTCTGGTAATTTAGGGTGAGACCTAAAGTTAATTTATGCAAAAGAAGGGGGTGTCTGGGAATCTCTCTACCAGCACGAACACAGCCCAATTACCTGTTCTTGGGTGAATATCCCCTGGGAGATACTCTGCTTAGTATTTAGCTCACTGTGCCTTTCACAGAGAAGACATTTCCCTGCATATCAGTCTATGTCCTGCCCTGGGGCAGTCCAGCACCGAAATACTAGGTAATTCTCCTCTGAACAAGAGTACCAACAGCAACCCCATTGACATGTTTCAGCCTTGTTGGGCATCATCAGTGAGGTGTAGCTGTGCCTCTCTAAGAACAGTGAGCAAGGGGTCCACATCTGGATCGCCCTGGTAACTTAGGGTGAGACCCAAAGTAAATGTATGCAAAACAAGGGGGGATCTGGGAATCTCTCTAACAGCACGAACACAGCTCAATAACCTGTTCTTGGGTGAATAACCCCTGGGAGAGACTCTACCAAGTCGTTAGCTCACCGTCCCTTTCCCAGAGAAGAAATGTCCCTGCATATCAGTCTTTGTCCTGCCCTGAGGCAGTCCAGCACTGAAATACTAGGCAATTCTCCTCTGAACAAGAGTACCAACAGCAACCCCATAAACATGTTTCAGCCTTGTTGGGCATCATCAGTGAGGTGTAGTTGTGCCTCTCTAAGAACAGTGATCAAGGGGTCCATGTCTGCATCGCCCTGGTAACTTAGGGTGAGACCCAAAGTTAGTTTATGCAAAACAATGAGCGGTCTGGAAATCTCTCTACCAGCATGAACACAGCCTAATGACCTGTTCTTGGGTGAATAACCCCTCGGAGCTCTACCAAGGCTTTAGCTCTCTGTCCCTTTCACAGGGAAGAAATTTCCCTGCATATCAGTCTTTGTCCTGCCATGGGGCAGGCCAGCACCGAAATACTAGGCAATTCTCCTCTGAACAAGAATACCAACAGCAACCCCATAAACGTGTTTCAGCCTTGTTGGGGATCATCAGTGAGGTGTAGCTGTGCCTCTCTAAGAACAGTGAGCAAGGGTTCCAGGTCTGGATCGCCCTGGTAACTTAGGGTGAGACCCAACGTAAATTTATGCAAAACAGGGGGGTGTCTGGGAATCTCCCTGCCACCATGAACACAGCCCAATTACCTGTGTTTGGGTGAATAACCCCTGGGAGAGTCTCTACCAAGTCTTCAGCTCACTGTCAATTTCACAGAGAAGAAATGTCCCTGCATATCAGTCTTTGTCCTGCCCTGGGGCAGTCCAGCACTGAAATACTAGGTAATTCTCCTCTGAACAAGAGTACCAACACCAACCCCATAAACGTGTTTCAGCCTTGTTGGGCATCATCAGAAGGTGTAGCTGTGCCTCTCTAAGAACAGTGAGCAAGGGGTCCATGTCTGGATCACCCTGGTAACTTAGGGTGAGACCCAAAGTTAATTTATGCAAAACAAGGGGGGTCTGGGAATCTCTCTACAAGCACGAACACAGCCCAATGACCTGTTCTTGGGTGAATAACCCCTGGAGGAGACTCTACCAGTTCTTTAGCTCACTGTCCCCTTCACAGAGAACAAATGTCCTTGCATATCAGTCTTTGTCCTGCCCTGTGGCAGTCCAGCACCGAAATACTAGGCAATTCTCCTCTGAACAAGAGTTCCAACAGCAACCCCATAAACGGGTTTCAGCCTTGTTGGGCATCATCAGTGAGGTGTAGCTGTGCCTCTCTAAGAACAGTGAGCAAGGGATCCACATCTGGATCGCCCTGGTAACTTAGGGTGAGACCCAAAGTAAATGTATGCAAAACAAGGGGAGTCTGGGAATCCCTCTAACAGCACAAACACAGCTCAATAACCTGTTCTTGGGTGAATAACCCCTGGCAGAGACTCTACCAAGTCTTTAGCTCACTGTCCCTTTCCCAGAGAAGAAATGTCCCTGCATATCAGTCTTTGTCCTGCCCTGAGGCGGTCCAGCACTGAAATACTAGGCAATTCTCCTCTGAACAAGAGTACCAACAGCAACCCCATAAACATGTTTCAGCCTTGATGGGCATCATCAGTGAGGTGTAGTTGTGCCTCTCTAAGAACAGTGATCAAGGGGTCCATGTCTGGATCGCCCTGGTAACTTAGGGTGAGACCCAAAGTTAATTTATGCAAAACAAATGGGGGTCTGGAAATCTCTCTACCAGCATGAACACAGCCTAATGACCTGTTCTTGGGTGAATAACCCCTCGGAGAGACTCTACCAAGTCTTTAGCTCTCTGTCCTTTTCACAGAGAAGACATTTCCCTGCATATCAGTCTTTGTCCTGCCATGGGGCAGGCCAGCACCGAAATACTAGGCAATTCTCCTCTGAACAAGAATACCAACAGCAACCCAATAAACGTGTTTCAGCCTTGTTGGGGATCATCAGTGAGGTGTAGCTGTGCCTCTCTAAGAACAGCGAGCAAGGGGTCCATGTCTGGATCGCCCTGGTAACTTAGGGTGAGACCCAAAGTAAATGTATGCAAAACAGGGGGGTGTCTGGGAATCTCCCTGCCAGCATGAACACAGCCCAATTACCTGTTTTTGGGTGAATAACCCCTGGGAAAGACTCTACCAAGTCTTCAGCTCACTGTCAATTTCACAGAGAAGAAATGTCCCTGCATATCAGTCTTTGTCCTGCCATGGGGCAGGCCAGCACCGAAACACTAGGCAATTCTCCTCTGAACAAGAATACTAACAGCAACCCCATAAACATGTTTCAACCTTGTTGGGGATCATCAGTGAGGTGTAGCTGTGCCTCTCTGAGAACAGTGAGCAAGGGGTCCATGTCTGGATCACCCTGGTAACTTAGGTGAGACCCAAAGTTAATTTATGCAAAACAAGGGGAGTCTGGGAATCTCTCTACCAGCACGAACACAGCCTAATGACCTGTTCTTGGGTAAATAACCCCTGGAAGAGACTCTACCAAGTCTTTAGCTCACTGTCCCCTTCACAGAGAAGAAATGTCCCAGCATATCAGTCTTTGTCCTGCCCTGGGGGGGCCCAGCACCAAAATACTAGGCAATTCTCCTCTGAACAAGAGTACCAACAGCAACCCCATAAACGTGTTTCAGACTTGTTCGGCATCATCAGTGAGGTGTAGCTGTGCCTCTCTACGAACAGTGGGCAAGGGGTCCACGTCTGGATCGTCCTGGTAACTTAGGGTAAGACCAAAAGTTAATTTATGCAAAACAAGGTGGGGTCTGGGAATCTCTCTACCAACACAAACACAGCCCAATGACCTGTTCTTGGGTGAATAACCCCTGGGAGAGACTCTACCAAGTCTTTAGCTCACTGTCCCTTTCCCAGAGAAGAAATGTCCCTGCATATATGTCTTTGTCCTGCCTTGTGGCAGTCCAGCACCCAAATACTAGGCAATTCTCCTCTGAACAAGAGTTCCAACAGCAACCCCATAAACGTGTTTCAGCCTTGTTGGGCATCATCAATGAGATGTAGCTGTGCCTCTCTAAGAACAGTGAGCAAGGGGTCCACATCTGGATCGCCCTGGTAACTTAGGGTGAGACCCAAAGTAATTTTATGCAAAACAAGGGGGGGTCTGGGAGTCTCTCTACCAGCACAAACACAGCCAAATGACCTTTTCTTGGGTGAATAACCCCTGGGAGAGACTCTACCAAGACTTTAGCAAACTGTCAATTTCACAGAGAAGAAATGTCCCTGCATATCAGTCTTTGTCCTGCCCTGGGGCAGCCCAGCACCGAAATACTAGGCAATTCTCCTCTGAACAAGAGTACCAACAGCAACCCCATAAACATGTTTCAGCCTTGTTTGGCATCATCAATGAGGTGTAGATGTGCCTCTCTAAGAACAGTGAGCAAGGGGTCCACATCTGGATTGCCCTGGTAACTTAGGGTGAGACCCAAAGTAAATGTATGCCAAACAAGGGGGTCTGGGAATCTCTCTAACACCACGAACACAGCCCAATGACCTGTTCTTGGGTGAATAACCCCTGGGAGAGACTCTACCAAGTCGTTAGCTCACTGTCCCTTTCCCAGAGAAGAAATGTGCCTGCATATCAGTCTTTGTCCTGCCCTGAGGCAGTCCAGCACTGAAAATACTAGGCAATTCTCCTCTGAACAAGAGTACCAACAGCAACCCCATAAACATGTTTCAGCCTTGTTGGGCATCATCAGTGAGGGGTAGTTGTGCCTCTCTAAGAACAGTGATCAAGGGGTCCATATCTGGATCGCCCTGGTAACTTAGGGTGAGACCCAAAGTTAATTTATGCAAAACAATGGGGGGTCTGGAAATCTCTCTACGAGCATGAACACAGCCTAATGACCTGTTCTTGGGTGAATAGCCCCTCGGAGAGACTCTACCAAGTCTTTAGCTCTCTGTCCCTTTCACTGAGAAGAAATTTCCCTGCATATCAGGCTTTGTCCTGCCCTGGGGCATGCCAACACCAAAATACTAGGCAATTCTCCTCTGAACAAGAATACCAACAGCAACCCCAGAAACGTGTTTCAGTCTTGTTGGGCATCATCAGTGAGGTGTAGCTGGTCCTCTCTAAGAACAGCGAGCAAGGGGTCCATGTCTGGATCGCCCTGGTAACTTAGGGTGAGACCCAAAGTAAATTTATGCAAATCAGGGGGGTGTCTGGGAATCTCCCTGCCAGCATGAACACAGCCCAATTACCTGTTTTTAGGTGAATAACCCCTGGGAGAAACTCTACCAAGCCTTCAGCTCACTGTCAATTTCACAGAGAAGAAATGTCCCTGCATATCAGTCTTTGTCCTGCCCTGGGGCAGTCCAGCTCTGAAATACTAGGCAATTCTCCTCTGAACAAGAATACCAAAAGCAACCCGATAAACGTGTTTCAGCCTTGTTGGGCATCATCAGTGAGGTGTAGGTGTGCCTCTCTAAGAACAGTGAGCAAGGGGTCCACGTCTGGATTGCCCTGGTAACTTAGGGTGAGAACCAAAGTTGATTTATGCAAAAGAAGGGGGTGTCTGGGAATCTCTCTAGCAGCAGGAACACAGCCCAATGACCTGTTCTTGGGTGAATATCCCCTGGGAGAGACTCTACTTAGTATTTATCTCACTGTCCCTTTCACAGAGAAGACATTTCCCTGCATATCAGTCTATGTCCTGCCCTGGGGCAGTCCAGCACCAAAATACTAGGTAATTCTCCTCTGAACAAGAGTACCAACAGCAACCCCATTGACGTGTTTCAGCCTTGTAGGGCATCATCAGTGAGGTGTAGCTGTGCCTCTCTAAGAACAGTGAGCAAGGGGTCCACATCTGGATCGCCCTGGTAACTTAGGGTGAGATCCAAAATAAATGTATGCAAAACAAGGGAGGGTCTGGGAATCTCTCTAACAGCAAGAACACAGCTCAATAACCTGTTCTTGGGTGAATAACCCCTGGGAGAGACTCTACCAAGTCTTTAGCTCACTGTCCCTTTCCCAGAGACGAAATGTCCCTGCATATCAGTCTTTGTCCTGCCCTGAGGCAGTCCAGCACTGAAATACTAGGCGGCAATTCTCCTCTGAACAAGAGTACCAACAGCAACCCCATAAACATGTTTCCGCCTTGTTTGGCATCATCAGTGAGGTGTAGTTGTGCCTCTCCAAGAACAGTGATCAAGGGGTCCATGTCTGGATCGCCCTGGTAATTTAGGGTGAGACCCAAAGTTAATTTATGCAAAACAATGGGGGGTCTGGAAATCTCTCTACCAGCATGAACACAGCCTAATGACCTGTTCTTGGGTGAATAACCCCTCGGAGAGACTCTACCAAGTCTTTAGCTCTCTATCCCTTTCACAGAGAAGATATTTCCCTGCATATCAGTGTTTGTCCTGCCATGGGGCAGGCCAGCACAGAAATACTAGGCAATTCTCCTCTGAACAAGAATACCAAGAGCAACCCCATAAACATGTTTCAGCCTTGTTGGGGATCATCAGTGAGGTGTAGCTGTGCCTCTCTAAGAACAGCGAGCAATAGGTCCATGTCTGGATCGCCCTGGCAATTTAGGGTGAGACCCAAAGTTAATTCATGCAAAACAATGGGGGGTCTGGAAATCTCTCTACCAGCATGAACACAGCCTAATGACCTGTTCTTGGGTGAATAACCCCTTTGGAGAGACTCTACCAAGTCTTTAGCTCTCTGTCACTTTCACAGAGAAGAAATTTCCCTGCATATCAGTCTTTGTCCTGCCCTGGGGCAGTCCAGCACCGAAATACTAGGTAATTCTCCTCTGAACAAGAGTACCAACAGCAACCCCATTGACATGTTTCAGCCTTGTTGGGCATCATCAGTGAGGTGTAGGTGTGCCTCTCTAAGAACAGCGAGCAAGGGGTCCAAATCTGGATTGCTCTGGTAACTTAGGGTGAGACCTAAAGTTAATTTATGCAAAAGAAGGGGGTGTCTGGGAATCTCTCTACCAGCACGAACACAGCCCAATGACCTGTTCTTGGGTGAATATCCCCTGGGAGATACTCTGCTTAGTATTTAGCTCACTGTGCCTTTCACAGAGAAGACATTTCCCTGCATATCAGTCTATGTCCTGCCCTGGGGCAGTCCAGCACCGAAATACTAGGTAATTCTCCTCTGAACAAGAGTACCAACAGCAACCCCATTGACATGTTTCAGCCTTGTTGGGCATCATCAGTGAGGTGTAGCTGTGCCTCTCTAAGAACAATGAGCAAGGGGTCCACATCTGGATCGCCCTGGTAACTTAGGGTGAGACCCAAAGTTAATTTATGCAAAACAATGAGCGGTCTGGAAATCTCTCTACCAGCATGAACACAGCCTAATGACCTGTTCTTGGGTGAATAACCCCTCGGAGCTCTACCAAGGCTTTTGCTCTCTGTCCCTTTCACAGGGAAGAAATTTCCCTGCATATCAGTCTTTGTCCTGCCATGGGGCAGGCCAGCACCGAAATACTAGGCAAATCTCCTCTGAACAAGAATACCAACAGCAACCCCATAAACGTGTTTCAGCCTTGTTGGGGATCATCAGTGAGGTGTAGCTGTGCCTCTCTAAGAACAGTGAGCAAGGGTTCCAGGTCTGGATCGCCCTGGTAACTTAGGGTGAGACCCAAAGTAAATTTATGCAAAACAGGGGGGTGTCTGGGAATCTCCCTGCCAGCATGAACACAGCCCAATTACCTGTGTTTGGGTGAATAACCCCTGGGAGAGACTCTACCAAGTTTTCAGGTCACTGTCAATTTCACAGAGAAGAAATGTCCCTGCATATCAGTCTTTGTCCTGCCCTGGGGCAGTCCAGCACTGAAATACTAGGTAATTCTCCTCTGAACAAGAGTACCAACCCCATAAACGTGTTTCAGCCTTGTTGGGCATCATCAGAAGGGGTAGCTGTGTCTCTCTAAGAACAGTGAGCAAGGGGTCCATGTCTGGATCACCCTGGTAACTTAGGGTGAGACCCAAAGTTAATTTATGCAAAACAAGGAGGGTCTGGGAATCTCTCTACCAGCACGAACACAGCCCAATGACCTGTTCTTGGGTGAATAACCCCTGGAAGAGACTCTACCAGTTCTTTAGCTCACTGTCCCCTTCACAGAGAACAAATGTCCTTGCATATCAGTCTTTGTCCTGCCCTGTGGCAGTCCAGCACAGAAATACAAGGCAATTCTCCTCTGAACAAGAGTTCCAACAGCAACCCCATAAATGGGTTTCAGCCTTGTTGGGCATCATCAATGAGGTGTAGCTGTGCCTCTCTAAGAACAGTGAGCAAGGGGTCCACATCTGGATCGCCCTGGTAACTTAGGGTGAGACCCAAAGTAAATTTATGCAAAACAAGGGGGGGGTTCTGGGAATCTCTCTACCAGCACAAACACAGCCAAATAACCTGTTCTTGGGTGAATATCCCCTGGGAGAGACTCTACTTAGTATTTAGCTCACTGTACCTTTCACAGAGAAGACATTTCCCTGCATATCACTCTATGTCCTGCCCTGGGGCAGTCCAGCACCGAAATACTAGGTAATTCTCCTCTGAACAAGAGTACCAACAGCAACCCCATTGACGTGTTTCAGCCTTGTTGGGCATCATCAGTGAGGTGTAGCTGTGCCTCTCTAAGAACAGTGAGCAAGGGATCCACATCTGGATCGCCCTGGTAACTTAGGGTGAGACCCAAAGTAAATGTATGCAAAACAAAGGGAGTCTGGGAATCCCTCTACCAGCATGAACACAGCCTAATGACCTGTTCTTGGGTGAATAACCCCTCGGAGAGACTCTACCAAGTCTTTAGCTCTCTGTCCTTTTCACAGAGAAGACATTTCCCTGCATATCAGTCTTTGTCCTGCCATGGGGCAGGCCAGCACCGAAATACTAGGCAATTCTCCTCTGAACAAGAATACCAACAGCAACCCAATAAACGTGTTTCAGCCTTGTTGGGGATCATCAGTGAGGTGTAGCTGTGCCTCTCTAAGAACAGCGAGCAAGGGGTCCATGTCTGGATCGCCCTGGTAACTTAGGGTGAGACCCAAAGTAAATGTATGCAAAACAGGGGGGTGTCTGGGAATCTCCCTGCCAGCATGAACACAGCCCAATTACCTGTTTTTGGGTGAATAACCCCTGGGAAAGACTCTACCAAGTCTTCAGCTCACTGTCAATTTCACAGAGAAGAAATGTCCCTGCATATCAGTCTTTGTCCTGCCCTGAGGCAGTCCAGCACTGAAATACTAGGCAATTCTCCTCTGAACAAGAGTACCAACAGCAACCCCATAAACATGTTTCAGCCTTGTTGGGCATCATCAGTGAGGTGTAGGTGTGCCTCTCTAAGAACAGTGAGCAATTGGTCCACGTCTGGATTGCCCTGGTAACTTAGGGTGAGACCCAAAGTTAATTTAAGCAAAAGAAGGGGGTGTCTGGGAATCTCTCTACCAGCACGAACACAGCCCAATTACCTGTTCTTGGATGAATATCCCTGGGAGAGACTCTCTAAGTATTTAGCTCACTGTCCCTTTCACAGAGAAGACATTTCCCTGCATATCAGTCTATGTCCTGCCCTGGGGCAGTCCAGCACCGAAATACTAGGTAATTCTCCTCGGAACAAGAGTACCAACAGCAACCCCATAGACATGTTTCAGCCTTGTTGGGCATCATCAGTGAGGTGTAGGTTGTGCCTCTCTAAGAACAGTGAGCAAGGGGTCCACGTCTGGATTGCCCTGGTAATTTAGGGTGAGACCCAAAGTTAATTTATGCAAAACAAGGGGGGTCTGGGAATCTCTCTACCAGCACGAACACAGCCAATGACCTGTTCTTGGGTGAATAACCCCTGGAAGAGACTCTACCAAGTCTTTAGCTCACTGTCCCTTTCCCAGAGAAGAAATGTGCCTGCATATCAGTCTTTGTCCTGCCCTGAGGCAGTCCAGCACTGAAAATACTAGGCAATTCTCCTCTGAACAAGAGTACCAACAGCAACCCCATAAACATGTTTCAGCCTTGTTGGGCATCATCAGTGAGGGGTAGTTGTGCCTCTCTAAGAACAGTGATCAAGGGGTCCATGTCTGGATCGCCCTGGTAACTTAGGGTGAGACCCAAAGTTAATTTATGCAAAACATTGGGGGGTCTGGAAATCTCTCTACGAGCATGAACACAGCCTAATGACCTGTTCTTGGGTGAATAACCCCTCGGAGAGACTCTACCAAGTCTTTAGCTCTCTGTCCCTTTCACAGAGAAGACATTTCCCTGCATATCAGGCTTTGTCCTGCCCTGGGGCATGCCAGCACCAAAATACTAGGCAATTCTCCTCTGAACAAGAATACCAACAGCAACCCCAGAAACGTGTTTTAGTCTTGTTGGGCATCATCAGTGAGGTGTAGCTGTGCCTCTCTAAGAACAGTGAGCAAGGGGTCCACATCTGGATCGCCCTGGTAACTTAGGGTGAGATCCAAAATAAATGTATGCAAAACAAGGGGGGGGTCTGGGAATCTCTCTAACAGCAAGAACACAGCTCAATAACCTGTTCTTAGGTGAATAACCCCTGGGAGAGACTCTACCAAGTCTTTAGCTCACTGTCCCTTTCCCAGAGACGAAATGTCCCTGCATATCAGTCTTTGTCCTGCCCTGAGGCAGTCCAGCACTGAAATACTAGTCAATTCTCCTCTGAACAAGAGTACCAACAGCAACCCCATAAACATGTTTCCGCCTTGTTTGGCATCATCAGTGAGGTGTAGTTGTGCCTCTCCAAGAACAGTGATCAAGGGGTCCATGTCTGGATCGCCCTGGTAATTTAGGGTGAGACCCAAAGTTAATTTATGCAAAACAATGGGGGGTCTGGAAATCTCTCTACCAGCATGAACACAGCCTAATGACCTGTTCTTGGGTGAATAACCCCTCGGAGAGACTACCAAGTCTTTAGCTCTCTGTCCCTTTCACAGAGAAGCAATTTCCCTGCATATCGGTCTTTGTCCTGCCCTGGGGCAGTCCAGCACCGAAATACTAGGTAATTCTCCTCTGAACAAGAATACCAACAGCAACCCCATGAACGTGTTTCAGCCTTGCTGGGCATCATCAGTGAGGTGTAGGTGTGCCTCTCTAAGAACAGCGAGCAAGGGGTCCAAATCTGGATGGCTCTGGTAATTTAGGGTGAGACCTAAAGTTAATTTATGCAAAAGAAGGGGGTGTCTGGGAATCTCTCTACCAGCACGAACACAGCCCAATTACCTGTTCTTGGGTGAATTTCCCCTGGGAGATACTCTGCTTAGTATTTAGCTCACTGTGCCTTTCACAGAGAAGACATTTCCCTGCATATCAGTCTATGTCCTGCCCTGGGGCAGTCCAGCACCGAAATACTAGGTAATTCTCCTCTGAACAAGAGTACCAACCGCAACCCCATTGACATGTTTCAGCCTTGTTGGGCATCATCAGTGAGGTGTAGCTGTGCCTCTCTAAGAACAGTGAGCAAGGGGTCCACATCTGGATCGCCCTGGTAACTTAGGGTGAGACCCAAAGTAAATGTATGCAAAACAAGGGGGGATCTGGGAATCTCTCTAACAGCACGAACACAGCTCAATAACCTGTTCTTGGGTGAATAACCCCTGGGAGAGACTCTACCAAGTCTTTAGCTCACCGTCCCTTTCCCAGAGAAGAAATGTCCCTGCATATCAGTCTTTGTCCTGCCCTGAGGCAGTCCAGCACTGAAATACTAGGCAATTCTCCTCTGAACAAGAGTACCAACAGCAACCCCATAAACATGTTTCAGCCTTGTTGGGCATCATCAGTGAGGTGTAGTTGTGCCTCTCTAAGAACAGTGATCAAGGGGTCCATGTCTGCATCGCCCTGGTAACTTAGGGTGAGACCCAAAGTTAGTTTATGCAAAACAATGAGCGGTCTGGAAATCTCTCTACCAGCATGAACACAGCCTAATGACCTGTTCTTGGGTGAATAACCCCTCGGAGCTCTACCAAGGCTTTAGCTCTCTGTCCCTTTCACAGGGAAGAAATTTCCCTGCATATCAATCTTTGTCCTGCCATGGGGCAGGCCAGCACCGAAATACTAGGCAATTCTCCTCTGAACAAGAATACCAACAGCAACCCCATAAACGTGTTTCAGCCTTGTTGGGGATCATCAGTGAGGTGTAGCTGTGCCTCTCTAAGAACAGTGAGCAAGGGTTCCAGGTCTGGATCGCCCTGGTAACTTAGGGTGAGACCCAACGTAAATTTATGCAAAACAGGAGGGTGTCTGGGAATCTCCCTGCCAGCATGAACACAGCCCAATTACCTGTGTTTGGGTGAATAACCCCTGGGAGAGACTCTACCAAGTCTTTAGCTCACCGTCCCTTTCCCAGAGAAGAAATGTCCCTGCATATCAGTCTTTGTCCTGCCCTGAGGCAGTCCAGCACTGAAATACTAGGCAATTCTCCTCTGAACAAGAGTACCAACAGCAACCCCATAAACATGTTTCAGCCTTGTTGGGCATCATCAGTGAGGTGTAGTTTTGCCTCTCTAAGAACAGTGATCAAGGGGTCCATGTCTGCATCACCCTGGTAACTTAGGGTGAGACCCAAAGTTAGTTTATGCAAAACAATGAGCGGTCTGGAAATCTCTCTACCAGCATGAACACAGCCTAATGACCTGTTCTTGGGTGAATAACCCCTCGGAGCTCTACCAAGGCTTTAGCTCTCTGTCCCTTTCACAGGGAAGAAATTTCCCTGCATATCAATCTTTGTCCTGCCATGGGGCAGGCCAGCACCGAAATACTAGGCAATTCTCCTCTGAACAAGAATACCAACAGCAACCCCATAAACGTGTTTCAGCCTTGTTGGGGATCATCAGTGAGGTGTAGCTGTGCCTCTCTAAGAACAGTGAGCAAGGGTTCCAGGTCTGGATCGCCCTGGTAACTTAGGGTGAGACCCAACGTAAATTTATGCAAAACAGGAGGGTGTCTGGGAATCTCCCTGCCAGCATGAACACAGCCCAATTACCTGTGTTTGGGTGAATAACCCCTGGGAGAGACTCTACCAAGTCTTTAGCTCACTGTCCCTTTCCCAGAGACGAAATGTCCCTGCATATCAGTCTTTGTCCTGCCCTGAGGCAGTCCAGCAGTGAAATACTAGGCAATTCTCCTCTGAACAAGAGTACCAACAGCAACCCCATAAACATGTTTCCGCCTTGTTTGGCATCATCAGTGAGGTGTAGTTGTGCCTCTCCAAGAACAGTGATCAAGGGGTCCATGTCTGTATCGCCCTGGTAATTTAGGGTGAGACCCAAAGTTAATTTATGCAAAACAATGGGGGGTCTGGAAATCTCTCTACCAGCATGAACACAGCCTAATGACCTGTTCTTGGGTGAATAACCCCTCGGAGAGACTCTACCAAGTCTTTAGCTCTCTGTCCCTTTCACAGAGAAGATATTTCCCTGCATATCAGTGTTTGTCCTGCCATGGGGCAGGCCAGCACAGAAATACTAGGCAATTCTCCTCTGAACAAGAATACCAAGAGCAACCCCATAAACATGTTTCAGCCTTGTTGGGGATCATCAGTGAGGTGTAGCTGTGCCTCTCTAAGAACAGCGAGCAAGGGGTCCATGTCTGGATCGCCCTGGCAATTTAGGGTGAGACCCAAAGTTAATTTATGCAAAACAATGGGGGGTCTGGAAATCTCTCTACCAGCATGAACACAGCCTAATGACCTGTTCTTGGGTGAATAACCCCTCGGAGAGACTACCAAGTCTTTAGCTCTCTGTCCCTTTCACAGAGAAGAAATTTCCCTGCATATCAGTCTTTGTCCTGCCCTGGGGCAGTCCAGCACCGAAATACTAGGTAATTCTCCTCTGAACAAGAATACCAACAGCAACCCCATGAACGTGTTTCAGCCTTGCTGGGCATCATCAGTGAGGTGTAGGTGTGCCTCTCTAAGAACAGCGAGCAAGGGGTCCAAATCTGGATTGCTCTGGTAATTTAGGGTGAGACCTAAAGTTAATTTATGCAAAAGAAGGGGGTGTCTGGGAATCTCTCTACCAGCACGAACACAGCCCAATTACCTGTTCTTGGGTGAATATCCCCTGGGAGATACTCTGCTTAGTATTTAGCTCACTGTGCCTTTCACAGAGAAGACATTTCCCTGCATATCAGTCTATGTCCTGCCCTGGGGCAGTCCAGCACCGAAATACTAGGTAATTCTCCTCTGAACAAGAGTACCAACAGCAACCCCATTGACATGTTTCAGCCTTGTTGGGCATCATCAGTGAGGTGTAGCTGTGCCTCTCTAAGAACAGTGAGCAAGGGGTCCACATCTGGATCGCCCTGGTAACTTAGGGTGAGACCCAAAGTAAATGTATGCAAAACAAGGGGGGATCTGGGAATCTCTCTAACAGCACGAACACAGCTCAATAACCTGTTCTTGGGTGAATAACCCCTGGGAGAGACTCTACCAAGTCGTTAGCTCACCGTCCCTTTCCCAGAGAAGAAATGTCCCTGCATATCAGTCTTTGTCCTGCCCTGAGGCAGTCCAGCACTGAAATACTAGGCAATTCTCCTCTGAACAAGAGTACCAACAGCAACCCCATAAACATGTTTCAGCCTTGTTGGGCATCATCAGTGAGGTGTAGTTGTGCCTCTCTAAGAACAGTGATCAAGGGGTCCATGTCTGCATCGCCCTGGTAACTTAGGGTGAGACCCAAAGTTAGTTTATGCAAAACAATGAGCGGTCTGGAAATCTCTCTACCAGCATGAACACAGCCTAATGACCTGTTCTTGGGTGAATATCCCCTCGGAGCTCTACCAAGGCTTTAGCTCTCTGTCCCTTTCACAGGGAAGAAATTTCCCTGCATATCAGTCTTTGTCCTGCCTTGGGGCAGGCCAGCACCGAAATACTAGGCAATTCTCCTCTGAACAAGAATACCAACAGCAACCCCATAAACGTGTTTCAGCCTTGTTGGGGATCATCAGTGAGGTGTAGCTGTGCCTCTCTAAGAACAGTGAGCAAGGGTTCCAGGTCTGGATCGCCCTGGTAACTTAGGGTGAGACCCAACGTAAATTTATGCAAAACAGGGGGGTGTCTGGGAATCTCCCTGCCAGCATGAACACAGCCCAATTACCTGTGTTTGGGTGAATAACCCCTGGGAGAGACTCTACCAAGTCTTCAGCTCACTGTCAATTTCACAGAGAAGACATGTCCCTGCATATCAGTCTTTGTCCTGCCCTGGGGCAGTCCAGCACTGAAATACTAGGTAATTCTCCTCTGAACAAGAGTACAAACACCAACCCCATAAACGTGTTTCAGCCTTGGTGGGCATCATCAGAAGGTGTAGCTGTGCCTCTCTAAGAACAGTGAGCAAGGGGTCCATGTCTGGATCACCCTGGTAACTTAGGGTGAGACCCAAAGTTAATTTATGCAAAACAAGGGGGGTCTGGGAATCTCTCTACAAGCACGAACACAGCCCAATGACCTGTTCTTGGGTGAATAACCCCTGGAGGAGACTCTACCAGTTCTTTAGCTCACTGTCCCCTTCACAGAGAACAAATGTCCTTGCATATCAGTCTTTGTCCTGCCCTGTGGCAGTCCAGCACCGAAATACTAGGCAATTCTCCTCTGAACAAGAGTTCCAACAGCAACCCCATAAACGGGTTTCAGCCTTGTTGGGCATCATCAATGAGGTGTAGCTGTGCCTCTCTAAGAACAGTGAGCAAGGGGTCCACATCTGGATCACCCTGGTAACTTAGGGTAAGACCCAAAGTAAATTTATGCAAAACAAGGGGGGTTCTGGGAATCTCTCTACCAGCACAAACACAGCCAAATAACCTGTTCTTGGGTGAATATCCCCTGGGAGAGACTCTACTTAGTATTTAGCTCACTGTACCTTTCACAGAGAAGACATTTCCCTGCATATCACTCTATGTCCTGCCCTGGGGCAGTCCAGCACCGAAATACTAGGTAATTCTCCTCTGAACAAGAGTACCAACAGCAACCCCATTGACGTGTTTCAGCCTTGTTGGGCATCATCAGTGAGGTGTAGCTGTGCCTCTCTAAGAACAGTGAGCAAGGGATCCACATCTGGATCGCCCTGGTAACTTAGGGTGAGACCCAAAGTAAATGTATGCAAAACAAGGGGAGTCTGGGAATCCCTCTAACAGCACAAACACAGCTCAATAACCTGTTCTTGGGTGAATAACCCCTGGCAGAGACTCTACCAAGTCTTTAGCTCACTGTCCCTTTCCCAGAGAAGAAATGTCCCTGCATATCAGTCTTTGTCCTGCCCTGAGGCAGTCCAGCACTGAAATACTAGCCAATTCTCCTCTGAACAAGAGTACCAACAGCAACCCCATAAACATGTTTCAGCCTTGATGGGCATCATCAGTGAGGTGTAGTTGTGCCTCTCTAAGAACAGTGATCAAGGGGTCCATGTCTGGATCGCCCTGGTAACTTAGGGTGAGACCCAAAGTTAATTTATGCAAAACAAATGGGGGTCTGGAAATCTCTCTACCAGCATGAACACAGCCTAATGACCTGTTCTTGGGTGAATAACCCCTCGGAGAGACTCTACCAAGTCTTTAGCTCTCTGTCCTTTTCACAGAGAAGACATTTCCCTGCATATCAGTCTTTGTCCTGCCATGGGGCAGGCCAGCACCGAAATACTAGGCAATTCTCCTCTGAACAAGAATACCAACAGCAACCCAATAAACGTGTTTCAGCCTTGTTGGGGATCATCAGTGAGGTGTAGCTGTGCCTCTCTAAGAACAGCGAGCAAGGGGTCCATGTCTGGATCGCCCTGGTAACTTAGGGTGAGACCCAAAGTAAATGTATGCAAAACAGGGGGGTGTCTGGGAATCTCCCTGCCAGCATGAACACAGCCCAATTACCTGTTTTTGGGTGAATAACCCCTGGGAAAGACTCTACCAAGTCTTCAGCTCACTGTCAATTTCACAGAGAAGAAATGTCCCTGCATATCAGTCTTTGTCCTGCCATGGGGCAGGCCAGCACCGAAACACTAGGCAATTCTCCTCTGAACAAGAATACTAACAGCAACCCCATAAACATGTTTCAACCTTGTTGGGGATCATCAGTGAGGTGTAGCTGTGCCTCTCTGAGAACAGTGAGCAAGGGGTCCATGTCTGGATCACCCTGGTAACTTAGGTGAGACCCAAAGTTAATTTATGCAAAACAAGGGGAGTCTGGGAATCTCTCTACCAGCACGAACACAGCCTAATGACCTGTTCTTGGGTAAATAACCCCTGGAAGAGACTCTACCAAGTCTTTAGCTCACTGTCCCCTTCACAGAGAAGAAATGTCCCAGCATATCAGTCTTTGTCCTGCCCTGGGGGGGCCCAGCACCAAAATACTAGGCAATTCTCCTCTGAACAAGAGTACCAACAGCAACCCCATAAACGTGTTTCAGACTTGTTCGGCATCATCAGTGAGGTGTAGCTGTGCCTCTCTACGAACAGTGGGCAAGGGGTTCACGTCTGGATCGTCCTGGTAACTTAGGGTAAGACCAAAAGTTAATTTATGCAAAACAAGGTGGGGTCTGGGAATCTCTCTACCAACACAAACACAGCCCAATGACCTGTTCTTGGGTGAATAACCCCTGGGAGAGACTCTACCAAGTCTTTAGCTCACTGTCCCTTTCCCAGAGAAGAAATGTCCCTGCATATATGTCTTTGTCCTGCCTTGTGGCAGTCCAGCACCCAAATACTAGGCAATTCTCCTCTGAACAAGAGTTCCAACAGCAACCCCATAAACGTGTTTCAGCCTTGTTGGGCATCATCAATGAGATGTAGCTGTGCCTCTCTAAGAACAGTGAGCAAGGGGTCCACATCTGGATCGCCCTGGTAACTTAGGGTGAGACCCAAAGTAATTTTATGCAAAACAAGGGGGAGTCTGGGAGTCTCTCTACCAGCACAAACACAGCCAAATGACCTTTTCTTGGGTGAATAACCCCTGGGAGAGACTCTACCAAGTCTTTAGCAAACTGTCAATTTCACAGAGAAGAAATGTCCCTGCATATCAGTCTTTGTCCTGCCCTGGGGCAGCCCAGCACCGAAATACTAGGCAATTCTCCTCTGAACAAGAGTACCAACAGCAACCCCATAAACATGTTTCAGCCTTGTTTGGCATCATCAATGAGGTGTAGATGTGCCTCTCTAAGAACAGTGAGCAAGGGGTCCACATCTGGATTGCCCTGGTAACTTAGGGTGAGACCCAAAGTAAATGTATGCCAAACAAGGGGGTCTGGGAATCTCTCTAACACCACGAACACAGCCCAATGACCTGTTCTTGGGTGAATAACCCCTGGGAGAGACTCTACCAAGTCGTTAGCTCACTGTCCCTTTCACAGAGAAGAAATGTGCCTGCATATCAGTCTTTGTCCTGCCCTGAGGCAGTCCAGCACTGAAAATACTAGGCAATTCTCCTCTGAACAAGAGTACCAACAGCAACCCCATAAACATGTTTCAGCCTTGTTGGGCATCATCAGTGAGGGGTAGTTGTGCCTCTCTAAGAACAGTGATCAAGGGGTCCATGTCTGGATCGCCCTGGTAACTTAGGGTGAGACCCAAAGTTAATTTATGCAAAACAATGGGGGGTCTGGAAATCTCTCTACGAGCATGAACACAGCCTAATGACCTGTTCTTGGGTGAATAGCCCCTCGGAGAGACTCTACCAAGTCTTTAGCTCTCTGTCCCTTTCACTGAGAAGAAATTTCCCTGCATATCAGGCTTTGTCCTGCCCTGGGGCATGCCAACACCAAAATACTAGGCAATTCTCCTCTGAACAAGAGTACCAACAGCAACCCCATAAACATGTTTCAGCCTTGTTGGGCATCATAAGTGAGGTGTAGTTGTGCCTCTCTAAGAACAGTGATCAAGGGGTCCATGTCTGCATCGCCCTGGTAACTTAGGGTGAGACCCAAAGTTAGTTTATGCAAAACAATGAGCGGTCTGGAAATCTCTCTACCAGCATGAACACAGCCTAATGACCTGTTCTTGGGTGAATAACCCCTCGGAGCTCTACCAAGGCTTTAGCTCTCTGTCCCTTTCACAGGGAAGAAATTTCCCTGCATATCAATCTTTGTCCTGCCATGGGGCAGGCCAGCACCGAAATACTAGGCAATTCTCCTCTGAACAAGAATACCAACAGCAACCCCATAAACGTGTTTCAGCCTTGTTGGGGATCATCAGTGAGGTGTAGCTGTGCCTCTCTAAGAACAGTGAGCAAGGGTTCCAGGTCTGGATCGCCCTGGTAACTTAGGGTGAGACCCAACGTAAATTTATGCAAAACAGGAGGGTGTCTGGGAATCTCCCTGCCAGCATGAACACAGCCCAATTACCTGTGTTTGGGTGAATAACCCCTGGGAGAGACTCTACCAAGTCTTTAGCTCACCGTCCCTTTCCCAGAGAAGAAATGTCCCTGCATATCAGTCTTTGTCCTGCCCTGAGGCAGTCCAGCACTGAAATACTAGGCAATTCTCCTCTGAACAAGAGTACCAACAGCAACCCCATAAACATGTTTCAGCCTTGTTGGGCATCATCAGTGAGGTGTAGTTGTGCCTCTCTAAGAACAGTGATCAAGGGGTCCATGTCTGCATCGCCCTGGTAACTTAGGGTGAGACCCAAAGTTAGTTTATGCAAAACAATGAGCGGTCTGGAAATCTCTCTACCAGCATGAACACAGCCTAATGACCTGTTCTTGGGTGAATAACCCCTCGGAGCTCTACCAAGGCTTTAGCTCTCTGTCCCTTTCACAGGGAAGAAATTTCCCTGCATATCAATCTTTGTCCTGCCATGGGGCAGGCCAGCACCGAAATACTAGGCAATTCTCCTCTGAACAAGAATACCAACAGCAACCCCATAAACGTGTTTCAGCCTTGTTGGGGATCATCAGTGAGGTGTAGCTGTGCCTCTCTAAGAACAGTGAGCAAGGGTTCCAGGTCTGGATCGCCCTGGTAACTTAGGGTGAGACCCAACGTAAATTTATGCAAAACAGGAGGGTGTCTGGGAATCTCCCTGCCAGCATGAACACAGCCCAATTACCTGTGTTTGGGTGAATAACCCCTGGGAGAGACTCTACCAAGTCTTTAGCTCACTGTCCCTTTCCCAGAGACGAAATGTCCCTGCATATCAGTCTTTGTCCTGCCCTGAGGCAGTCCAGCAGTGAAATACTAGGCAATTCTCCTCTGAACAAGAGTACCAACAGCAACCCCATAAACATGTTTCCGCCTTGTTTGGCATCATCAGTGAGGTGTAGTTGTGCCTCTCCAAGAACAGTGATCAAGGGGTCCATGTCTGTATCGCCCTGGTAATTTAGGGTGAGACCCAAAGTTAATTTATGCAAAACAATGGGGGGTCTGGAAATCTCTCTACCAGCATGAACACAGCCTAATGACCTGTTCTTGGGTGAATAACCCCTCGGAGAGACTCTACCAAGTCTTTAGCTCTCTGTCCCTTTCACAGAGAAGATATTTCCCTGCATATCAGTGTTTGTCCTGCCATGGGGCAGGCCAGCACAGAAATACTAGGCAATTCTCCTCTGAACAAGAATACCAAGAGCAACCCCATAAACATGTTTCAGCCTTGTTGGGGATCATCAGTGAGGTGTAGCTGTGCCTCTCTAAGAACAGCGAGCAAGGGGTCCATGTCTGGATCGCCCTGGCAATTTAGGGTGAGACCCAAAGTTAATTTATGCAAAACAATGGGGGGTCTGGAAATCTCTCTACCAGCATGAACACAGCCTAATGACCTGTTCTTGGGTGAATAACCCCTCGGAGAGACTACCAAGTCTTTAGCTCTCTGTCCCTTTCACAGAGAAGAAATTTCCCTGCATATCAGTCTTTGTCCTGCCCTGGGGCAGTCCAGCACCGAAATACTAGGTAATTCTCCTCTGAACAAGAATACCAACAGCAACCCCATGAACGTGTTTCAGCCTTGCTGGGCATCATCAGTGAGGTGTAGGTGTGCCTCTCTAAGAACAGCGAGCAAGGGGTCCAAATCTGGATTGCTCTGGTAATTTAGGGTGAGACCTAAAGTTAATTTATGCAAAAGAAGGGGGTGTCTGGGAATCTCTCTACCAGCACGAACACAGCCCAATTACCTGTTCTTGGGTGAATATCCCCTGGGAGATACTCTGCTTAGTATTTAGCTCACTGTGCCTTTCACAGAGAAGACATTTCCCTGCATATCAGTCTATGTCCTGCCCTGGGGCAGTCCAGCACCGAAATACTAGGTAATTCTCCTCTGAACAAGAGTACCAACAGCAACCCCATTGACATGTTTCAGCCTTGTTGGGCATCATCAGTGAGGTGTAGCTGTGCCTCTCTAAGAACAGTGAGCAAGGGGTCCACATCTGGATCGCCCTGGTAACTTAGGGTGAGACCCAAAGTAAATGTATGCAAAACAAGGGGGGATCTGGGAATGTCTCTAACAGCACGAACACAGCTCAATAACCTGTTCTTGGGTGAATAACCCCTGGGAGAGACTCTACCAAGTCGTTAGCTCACCGTCCCTTTCCCAGAGAAGAAATGTCCCTGCATATCAGTCTTTGTCCTGCCCTGAGGCAGTCCAGCACTGAAATACTAGGCAATTCTCCTCTGAACAAGAGTACCAACAGCAACCCCATAAACATGTTTCAGCCTTGTTGGGCATCATCAGTGAGGTGTAGTTGTGCCTCTCTAAGAACAGTGATCAAGGGGTCCATGTCTGCATCGCCCTGGTAACTTAGGGTGAGACCCAAAGTTAGTTTATGCAAAACAATGAGCGGTCTGGAAATCTCTCTACCAGCATGAACACAGCCTAATGACCTGTTCTTGGGTGAATAACCCCTCGGAGCTCTACCAAGGCTTTAGCTCTCTGTCCCTTTCACAGGGAAGAAATTTCCCTGCATATCAGTCTTTGTCCTGCCATGGGGCAGGCCAGCACCGAAATACTAGGCAATTCTCCTCTGAACAAGAATACCAACAGCAACCCCATAAACGTGTTTCAGCCTTGTTGGGGATCATCAGTGAGGTGTAGCTGTGCCTCTCTAAGAACAGTGAGCAAGGGTTCCAGGTCTGGATCGCCCTGGTAACTTAGGGTGAGACCCAACGTAAATTTATGCAAAACAGGGGGGTGTCTGGGAATCTCCCTGCCACCATGAACACAGCCCAATTACCTGTGTTTGGGTGAATAACCCCTGGGAGAGACTCTACCAAGTCTTCAGCTCACTGTCAATTTCACAGAGAAGAAATGTCCCTGCATATCAGTCTTTGTCCTGCCCTGGGGCAGTCCAGCACTGAAATACTAGGTAATTCTCCTCTGAACAAGAGTACCAACACCAACCCCATAAACGTGTTTCAGCCTTGTTGGGCATCATCAGAAGGTGTAGCTGTGCCTCTCTAAGAACAGTGAGCAAGGGGTCCATGTCTGGATCACCCTGGTAACTTAGGGTGAGACCCAAAGTTAATTTATGCAAAACAAGGGGGGTCTGGGAATCTCTCTACAAGCACGAACACAGCCCAATGACCTGTTCTTGGGTGAATAACCCCTGGAGGAGACTCTACCAGTTCTTTAGCTCACTGTCCCCTTCACAGAGAACAAATGTCCTTGCATATCAGTCTTTGTCCTGCCCTGTGGCAGTCCAGCACCGAAATACTAGGCAATTCTCCTCTGAACAAGAGTTCCAACAGCAACCCCATAAACGGGTTTCAGCCTTGTTGGGCATCATCAGTGAGGTGTAGCTGTGCCTCTCTAAGAACAGTGAGCAAGGGATCCACATCTGGATCGCCCTGGTAACTTAGGGTGAGACCCAAAGTAAATGTATGCAAAACAAGGGGAGTCTGGGAATCCCTCTAACAGCACAAACACAGCTCAATAACCTGTTCTTGGGTGAATAACCCCTGGCAGAGACTCTACCAAGTCTTTAGCTCACTGTCCCTTTCCCAGAGAAGAAATGTCCCTGCATATCAGTCTTTGTCCTGCCCTGAGGCGGTCCAGCACTGAAATACTAGGCAATTCTCCTCTGAACAAGAGTACCAACAGCAACCCCATAAACATGTTTCAGCCTTGATGGGCATCATCAGTGAGGTGTAGTTGTGCCTCTCTAAGAACAGTGATCAAGGGGTCCATGTCTGGATCGCCCTGGTAACTTAGGGTGAGACCCAAAGTTAATTTATGCAAAACAAATGGGGGTCTGGAAATCTCTCTACCAGCATGAACACAGCCTAATGACCTGTTCTTGGGTGAATAACCCCTCGGAGAGACTCTACCAAGTCTTTAGCTCTCTGTCCTTTTCACAGAGAAGACATTTCCCTGCATATCAGTCTTTGTCCTGCCATGGGGCAGGCCAGCACCGAAATACTAGGCAATTCTCCTCTGAACAAGAATACCAACAGCAACCCAATAAACGTGTTTCAGCCTTGTTGGGGATCATCAGTGAGGTGTAGCTGTGCCTCTCTAAGAACAGCGAGCAAGGGGTCCATGTCTGGATCGCCCTGGTAACTTAGGGTGAGACCCAAAGTAAATGTATGCAAAACAGGGGGGTGTCTGGGAATCTCCCTGCCAGCATGAACACAGCCCAATTACCTGTTTTTGGGTGAATAACCCCTGGGAAAGACTCTACCAAGTCTTCAGCTCACTGTCAATTTCACAGAGAAGAAATGTCCCTGCATATCAGTCTTTGTCCTGCCATGGGGCAGGCCAGCACCGAAACACTAGGCAATTCTCCTCTGAACAAGAATACTAACAGCAACCCCATAAACATGTTTCAACCTTGTTGGGGATCATCAGTGAGGTGTAGCTGTGCCTCTCTGAGAACAGTGAGCAAGGGGTCCATGTCTGGATCACCCTGGTAACTTAGGTGAGACCCAAAGTTAATTTATGCAAAACAAGGGGAGTCTGGGAATCTCTCTACCAGCATGAACACAGCCTAATGACCTGTTCTTGGGTGAATAACCCCTCGGAGAGACTACCAAGTCTTTAGCTCTCTGTCCCTTTCACAGAGAAGAAATTTCCCTGCATATCAGTCTTTGTCCTGCCCTGGGGCAGTCCAGCACCGAAATACTAGGTAATTCTCCTCTGAACAAGAATACCAACAGCAACCCCATGAACGTGTTTCAGCCTTGCTGGGCATCATCAGTGAGGTGTAGGTGTGCCTCTCTAAGAACAGCGAGCAAGGGGTCCAAATCTGGATTGCTCTGGTAATTTAGGGTGAGACCTAAAGTTAATTTATGCAAAAGAAGGGGGTGTCTGGGAATCTCTCTACCAGCACGAACACAGCCCAATTACCTGTTCTTGGGTGAATATCCCCTGGGAGATACTCTGCTTAGTATTTAGCTCACTGTGCCTTTCACAGAGAAGACATTTCCCTGCATATCAGTCTATGTCCTGCCCTGGGGCAGTCCAGCACCGAAATACTAGGTAATTCTCCTCTGAACAAGAGTACCAACAGCAACCCCATTGACATGTTTCAGCCTTGTTGGGCA
Source organism: Ambystoma mexicanum (assembly GCF_040938575.1). Lineage (NCBI taxonomy): Eukaryota > Metazoa > Chordata > Amphibia > Caudata > Ambystomatidae > Ambystoma > Ambystoma mexicanum. The sequence continues at coordinate 523,470,350 of NC_090941.1, read as the reverse complement.
TCATCAGTGAGGTGTAGCTGTGCCTCTCTAAGAACAGTGAGCAAGGGGTCCACATCTGGATCGCCCTGGTAACTTAGGGTGAGACCCAAAGTAAATGTATGCAAAACAAGGGGGGATCTGGGAATCTCTCTAACAGCACGAACACAGCTCAATAACCTGTTCTTGGGTGAATAACCCCTGGGAGAGACTCTACCAAGTCGTTAGCTCACCGTCCCTTTCCCAGAGAAGAAATGTCCCTGCATATCAGTCTTTGTCCTGCCCTGAGGCAGTCCAGCACTGAAATACTAGGCAATTCTCCTCTGAACAAGAGTACCAACAGCAACCCCATAAACATGTTTCAGCCTTGTTGGGCATCATCAGTGAGGTGTAGTTGTGCCTCTCTAAGAACAGTGATCAAGGGGTCCATGTCTGCATCGCCCTGGTAACTTAGGGTGAGACCCAAAGTTAGTTTATGCAAAACAATGAGCGGTCTGGAAATCTCTCTACCAGCATGAACACAGCCTAATGACCTGTTCTTGGGTGAATATCCCCTCGGAGCTCTACCAAGGCTTTAGCTCTCTGTCCCTTTCACAGGGAAGAAATTTCCCTGCATATCAGTCTTTGTCCTGCCTTGGGGCAGGCCAGCACCGAAATACTAGGCAATTCTCCTCTGAACAAGAATACCAACAGCAACCCCATAAACGTGTTTCAGCCTTGTTGGGGATCATCAGTGAGGTGTAGCTGTGCCTCTCTAAGAACAGTGAGCAAGGGTTCCAGGTCTGGATCGCCCTGGTAACTTAGGGTGAGACCCAACGTAAATTTATGCAAAACAGGGGGGTGTCTGGGAATCTCCCTGCCAGCATGAACACAGCCCAATTACCTGTGTTTGGGTGAATAACCCCTGGGAGAGACTCTACCAAGTCTTCAGCTCACTGTCAATTTCACAGAGAAGAAATGTCCCTGCATATCAGTCTTTGTCCTGCCCTGGGGCAGTCCAGCACTGAAATACTAGGTAATTCTCCTCTGAACAAGAGTACAAACACCAACCCCATAAACGTGTTTCAGCCTTGTTGGGCATCATCAGAAGGTGTAGCTGTGCCTCTCTAAGAACAGTGAGCAAGGGGTCCATGTCTGGATCACCCTGGTAACTTAGGGTGAGACCCAAAGTTAATTTATGCAAAACAAGGGGGGTCTGGGAATCTCTCTACAAGCACGAACACAGCCCAATGACCTGTTCTTGGGTGAATAACCCCTGGAGGAGACTCTACCAGTTCTTTAGCTCACTGTCCCCTTCACAGAGAACAAATGTCCTTGCATATCAGTCTTTGTCCTGCCCTGTGGCAGTCCAGCACCGAAATACTAGGCAATTCTCCTCTGAACAAGAGTTCCAACAGCAACCCCATAAACGGGTTTCAGCCTTGTTGGGCATCATCAATGAGGTGTAGCTGTGCCTCTCTAAGAACAGTGAGCAAGGGGTCCACATCTGGATCACCCTGGTAACTTAGGGTAAGACCCAAAGTAAATTTATGCAAAACAAGGGGGGTTCTGGGAATCTCTCTACCAGCACAAACACAGCCAAATAACCTGTTCTTGGGTGAATATCCCCTGGGAGAGACTCTACTTAGTATTTAGCTCACTGTACCTTTCACAGAGAAGACATTTCCCTGCATATCACTCTATGTCCTGCCCTGGGGCAGTCCAGCACCGAAATACTAGGTAATTCTCCTCTGAACAAGAGTACCAACAGCAACCCCATTGACGTGTTTCAGCCTTGTTGGGCATCATCAGTGAGGTGTAGCTGTGCCTCTCTAAGAACAGTGAGCAAGGGATCCACATCTGGATCGCCCTGGTAACTTAGGGTGAGACCCAAAGTAAATGTATGCAAAACAAGGGGAGTCTGGGAATCCCTCTAACAGCACAAACACAGCTCAATAACCTGTTCTTGGGTGAATAACCCCTGGCAGAGACTCTACCAAGTCTTTAGCTCACTGTCCCTTTCCCAGAGAAGAAATGTCCCTGCATATCAGTCTTTGTCCTGCCCTGAGGCAGTCCAGCACTAAAATACTAGCCAATTCTCCTCTGAACAAGAGTACCAACAGCAACCCCATAAACATGTTTCAGCCTTGATGGGCATCATCAGTGAGGTGTAGTTGTGCCTCTCTAAGAACAATGATCAAGGGGTCCATGTCTGGATCGCCCTGGTAACTTAGGGTGAGACCCAAAGTTAATTTATGCAAAACAAATGGGGGTCTGGAAATCTCTCTACCAGCATGAACACAGCCTAATGACCTGTTCTTGGGTGAATAACCCCTCGGAGAGACTCTACCAAGTCTTTAGCTCTCTGTCCTTTTCACAGAGAAGACATTTCCCTGCATATCAGTCTTTGTCCTGCCATGGGGCAGGCCAGCACCGAAATACTAGGCAATTCTCCTCTGAACAAGAATACCAACAGCAACCCAATAAACGTGTTTCAGCCTTGTTGGGGATCATCAGTGAGGTGTAGCTGTGCCTCTCTAAGAACAGCGAGCAAGGGGTCCATGTCTGGATCGCCCTGGTAACTTAGGGTGAGACCCAAAGTAAATGTATGCAAAACAGGGGGGTGTCTGGGAATCTCCCTGCCAGCATGAACACAGCCCAATTACCTGTTTTTGGGTGAATAACCCCTGGGAAAGACTCTACCAAGTCTTCAGCTCACTGTCAATTTCACAGAGAAGAAATGTCCCTGCATATCAGTCTTTGTCCTGCCATGGGGCAGGCCAGCACCGAAACACTAGGCAATTCTCCTCTGAACAAGAATACTAACAGCAACCCCATAAACATGTTTCAACCTTGTTGGGGATCATCAGTGAGGTGTAGCTGTGCCTCTCTGAGAACAGTGAGCAAGGGGTCCATGTCTGGATCGCCCTGGTAACTTAGGTGAGACCCAAAGTTAATTTATGCAAAACAAGGGGAGTCTGGGAATCTCTCTACCAGCACGAACACAGCCTAATGACCTGTTCTTGGGTAAATAACCCCTGGAAGAGACTCTACCAAGTCTTTAGCTCACTGTCCCCTTCACAGAGAAGAAATGTCCCAGCATATCAGTCTTTGTCCTGCCCTGGGGGGGCCCAGCACCAAAATACTAGGCAATTCTCCTCTGAACAAGAGTACCAACAGCAACCCCATAAACGTGTTTCAGACTTGTTCGGCATCATCAGTGAGGTGTAGCTGTGCCTCTCTACGAACAGTGGGCAAGGGGTTCACGTCTGGATCGTCCTGGTAACTTAGGGTAAGACCAAAAGTTAATTTATGCAAAACAAGGTGGGGTCTGGGAATCTCTCTACCAACACAAACACAGCCCAATGACCTGTTCTTGGGTGAATAACCCCTGGGAGAGACTCTACCAAGTCTTTAGCTCACTGTCCCTTTCCCAGAGAAGAAATGTCCCTGCATATATGTCTTTGTCCTGCCTTGTGGCAGTCCAGCACCCAAATACTAGGCAATTCTCCTCTGAACAAGAGTTCCAACAGCAACCCCATAAACGTGTTTCAGCCTTGTTGGGCATCATCAATGAGATGTAGCTGTGCCTCTCTAAGAACAGTGAGCAAGGGGTCCACATCTGGATCGCCCTGGTAACTTAGGGTGAGACCCAAAGTAATTTTATGCAAAACAAGGGGGAGTCTGGGAGTCTCTCTACCAGCACAAACACAGCCAAATGACCTTTTCTTGGGTGAATAACCCCTGGGAGAGACTCTACCAAGTCTTTAGCAAACTGTCAATTTCACAGAGAAGAAATGTCCCTGCATATCAGTCTTTGTCCTGCCCTGGGGCAGCCCAGCACCGAAATACTAGGCAATTCTCCTCTGAACAAGAGTACCAACAGCAACCCCATAAACATGTTTCAGCCTTGTTTGGCATCATCAATGAGGTGTAGATGTGCCTCTCTAAGAACAGTGAGCAAGGGGTCCACATCTGGATTGCCCTGGTAACTTAGGGTGAGACCCAAAGTAAATGTATGCCAAACAAGGGGGTCTGGGAATCTCTCTAACACCACGAACACAGCCCAATGACCTGTTCTTGGGTGAATAACCCCTGGGAGAGACTCTACCAAGTCGTTAGCTCACTGTCCCTTTCACAGAGAAGAAATGTGCCTGCATATCAGTCTTTGTCCTGCCCTGAGGCAGTCCAGCACTGAAAATACTAGGCAATTCTCCTCTGAACAAGAGTACCAACAGCAACCCCATAAACATGTTTCAGCCTTGTTGGGCATCATCAGTGAGGGGTAGTTGTGCCTCTCTAAGAACAGTGATCAAGGGGTCCATGTCTGGATCGCCCTGGTAACTTAGGGTGAGACCCAAAGTTAATTTATGCAAAACAATGGGGGGTCTGGAAATCTCTCTACGAGCATGAACACAGCCTAATGACCTGTTCTTGGGTGAATAGCCCCTCGGAGAGACTCTACCAAGTCTTTAGCTCTCTGTCCCTTTCACTGAGAAGAAATTTCCCTGCATATCAGGCTTTGTCCTGCCCTGGGGCATGCCAACACCAAAATACTAGGCAATTCTCCTCTGAACAAGAGTACCAACAGCAACCCCATAAACATGTTTCAGCCTTGTTGGGCATCATAAGTGAGGTGTAGTTGTGCCTCTCTAAGAACAGTGATCAAGGGGTCCATGTCTGCATCGCCCTGGTAACTTAGGGTGAGACCCAAAGTTAGTTTATGCAAAACAATGAGCGGTCTGGAAATCTCTCTACCAGCATGAACACAGCCTAATGACCTGTTCTTGGGTGAATAACCCCTCGGAGCTCTACCAAGGCTTTAGCTCTCTGTCCCTTTCACAGGGAAGAAATTTCCCTGCATATCAATCTTTGTCCTGCCATGGGGCAGGCCAGCACCGAAATACTAGGCAATTCTCCTCTGAACAAGAATACCAACAGCAACCCCATAAACGTGTTTCAGCCTTGTTGGGGATCATCAGTGAGGTGTAGCTGTGCCTCTCTAAGAACAGTGAGCAAGGGTTCCAGGTCTGGATCGCCCTGGTAACTTAGGGTGAGACCCAACGTAAATTTATGCAAAACAGGAGGGTGTCTGGGAATCTCCCTGCCAGCATGAACACAGCCCAATTACCTGTGTTTGGGTGAATAACCCCTGGGAGAGACTCTACCAAGTCTTTAGCTCACTGTCCCTTTCCCAGAGACGAAATGTCCCTGCATATCAGTCTTTGTCCTGCCCTGAGGCAGTCCAGCAGTGAAATACTAGGCAATTCTCCTCTGAACAAGAGTACCAACAGCAACCCCATAAACATGTTTCCGCCTTGTTTGGCATCATCAGTGAGGTGTAGTTGTGCCTCTCCAAGAACAGTGATCAAGGGGTCCATGTCTGTATCGCCCTGGTAATTTAGGGTGAGACCCAAAGTTAATTTATGCAAAACAATGGGGGGTCTGGAAATCTCTCTACCAGCATGAACACAGCCTAATGACCTGTTCTTGGGTGAATAACCCCTCGGAGAGACTCTACCAAGTCTTTAGCTCTCTGTCCCTTTCACAAAGAAGATATTTCCCTGCATATCAGTGTTTGTCCTGCCATGGGGCAGGCCAGCACAGAAATACTAGGCAATTCTCCTCTGAACAAGAATACCAAGAGCAACCCCATAAACATGTTTCAGCCTTGTTGGGGATCATCAGTGAGGTGTAGCTGTGCCTCTCTAAGAACAGCGAGCAAGGGGTCCATGTCTGGATCGCCCTGGCAATTTAGGGTGAGACCCAAAGTTAATTTATGCAAAACAATGGGGGGTCTGGAAATCTCTCTACCAGCATGAACACAGCCTAATGACCTGTTCTTGGGTGAATAACCCCTCGGAGAGACTACCAAGTCTTTAGCTCTCTGTCCCTTTCACAGAGAAGAAATTTCCCTGCATATCAGTCTTTGTCCTGCCCTGGGGCAGTCCAGCACCGAAATACTAGGTAATTCTCCTCTGAACAAGAATACCAACAGCAACCCCATGAACGTGTTTCAGCCTTGCTGGGCATCATCAGTGAGGTGTAGGTGTGCCTCTCTAAGAACAGCGAGCAAGGGGTCCAAATCTGGATTGCTCTGGTAATTTAGGGTGAGACCTAAAGTTAATTTATGCAAAAGAAGGGGGTGTCTGGGAATCTCTCTACCAGCACGAACACAGCCCAATTACCTGTTCTTGGGTGAATATCCCCTGGGAGATACTCTGCTTAGTATTTAGCTCACTGTGCCTTTCACAGAGAAGACATTTCCCTGCATATCAGTCTATGTCCTGCCCTGGGGCAGTCCAGCACCGAAATACTAGGTAATTGTCCTCTGAACAAGAGTACCAACAGCAACCCCATTGACATGTTTCAGCCTTGTTGGGCATCATCAGTGAGGTGTAGCTGTGCCTCTCTAAGAACAGTGAGCAAGGGGTCCACATCTGGATCGCCCTGGTAACTTAGGGTGAGACCCAAAGTAAATGTATGCAAAACAAGGGGGGATCTGGGAATCTCTCTAACAGCACGAACACAGCTCAATAACCTGTTCTTGGGTGAATAACCCCTGGGAGAGACTCTACCAAGTCGTTAGCTCACCGTCCCTTTCCCAGAGAAGAAATGTCCCTGCATATCAGTCTTTGTCCTGCCCTGAGGCAGTCCAGCACTGAAATGCTAGGCAATTCTCCTCTGAACAAGAGTACCAACAGCAACCCCATAAACATGTTTCAGCCTTGTTGGGCATCATCAGTGAGGTGTAGTTGTGCCTCTCTAAGAACAGTGATCAAGGGGTCCATGTCTGCATCGCCCTGGTAACTTAGGGTGAGACCCAAAGTTAGTTTATGCAAAACAATGAGCGGTCTGGAAATCTCTCTACCAGCATGAACACAGCCTAATGACCTGTTCTTGGGTGAATAACCCCTCGGAGCTCTACCAAGGCTTTAGCTCTCTGTCCCTTTCACAGGGAAGAAATTTCCCTGCATATCAGTCTTTGTCCTGCCATGGGGCAGGCCAGCACCGAAATACTAGGCAATTCTCCTCTGAACAAGAATACCAACAGCAACCCCATAAACGTGTTTCAGCCTTGTTGGGGATCATCAGTGAGGTGTAGCTGTGCCTCTCTAAGAACAGTGAGCAAGGGTTCCAGGTCTGGATCGCCCTGGTAACTTAGGGTGAGACCCAACGTAAATTTATGCAAAACAGGGGGGTGTCTGGGAATCTCCCTGCCACCATGAACACAGCCCAATTACCTGTGTTTGGGTGAATAACCCCTGGGAGAGACTCTACCAAGTCTTCAGCTCACTGTCAATTTCACAGAGAAGAAATGTCCCTGCATATCAGTCTTTGTCCTGCCCTGGGGCAGTCCAGCACTGAAATACTAGGTAATTCTCCTCTGAACAAGAGTACCAACACCAACCCCATAAACGTGTTTCAGACTTGTTGGGCATCATCAGAAGGTGTAGCTGTGCCTCTCTAAGAACAGTGAGCAAGGGGTCCATGTCTGGATCACCCTGGTAACTTAGGGTGAGACCCAAAGTTAATTTATGCAAAACAAGGGGGGTCTGGGAATCTCTCTACAAGCACGAACACAGCCCAATGACCTGTTCTTGGGTGAATAACCCCTGGAGGAGACTCTACCAGTTCTTTAGCTCACTGTCCCCTTCACAGAGAACAAATGTCCTTGCATATCAGTCTTTGTCCTGCCCTGTGGCAGTCCAGCACCGAAATACTAGGCAATTCTCCTCTGAACAAGAGTTCCAACAGCAACCCCATAAACGGGTTTCAGCCTTGTTGGGCATCATCAGTGAGGTGTAGCTGTGCCTCTCTAAGAACAGTGAGCAAGGGATCCACATCTGGATCGCCCTGGTAACTTAGGGTGAGACCCAAAGTAAATGTATGCAAAACAAGGGGAGTCTGGGAATCCCTCTAACAGCACAAACACAGCTCAATAACCTGTTCTTGGGTGAATAACCCCTGGCAGAGACTCTACCAAGTCTTTAGCTCACTGTCCCTTTCCCAGAGAAGAAATGTCCCTGCATATCAGTCTTTGTCCTGCCCTGAGGCGGTCCAGCACTGAAATACTAGGCAATTCTCCTCTGAACAAGAGTACCAACAGCAACCCCATAAACATGTTTCAGCCTTGTTGGGCATCATCAGTGAGGTGTAGTTGTGCCTCTCTAAGAACAGTGATCAAGGGGTCCATGTCTGCATCGCCCTGGTAACTTAGGGTGAGACCCAAAGTTAGTTTATGCAAAACAATGAGCGGTCTGGAAATCTCTCTACCAGCATGAACACAGCCTAATGACCTGTTCTTGGGTGAATAACCCCTCGGAGCTCTACCAAGGCTTTAGCTCTCTGTCCCTTTCACAGGGAAGAAATTTCCCTGCATATCAATCTTTGTCCTGCCATGGGGCAGGCCAGCACCGAAATACTAGGCAATTCTCCTCTGAACAAGAATACCAACAGCAACCCCATAAACGTGTTTCAGACTTGTTCGGCATCATCAGTGAGGTGTAGCTGTGCCTCTCTACGAACAGTGGGCAAGGGGTTCACGTCTGGATCGTCCTGGTAACTTAGGGTAAGACCAAAAGTTAATTTATGCAAAACAAGGTGGGGTCTGGGAATCTCTCTACCAACACAAACACAGCCCAATGACCTGTTCTTGGGTGAATAACCCCTGGGAGAGACTCTACCAAGTCTTTAGCTCACTGTCCCTTTCCCAGAGAAGAAATGTCCCTGCATATATGTCTTTGTCCTGCCTTGTGGCAGTCCAGCACCCAAATACTAGGCAATTCTCCTCTGAACAAGAGTTCCAACAGCAACCCCATAAACGTGTTTCAGCCTTGTTGGGCATCATCAATGAGATGTAGCTGTGCCTCTCTAAGAACAGTGAGCAAGGGGTCCACATCTGGATCGCCCTGGTAACTTAGGGTGAGACCCAAAGTAATTTTATGCAAAACAAGGGGGAGTCTGGGAGTCTCTCTACCAGCACAAACACAGCCAAATGACCTTTTCTTGGGTGAATAACCCCTGGGAGAGACTCTACCAAGTCTTTAGCAAACTGTCAATTTCACAGAGAAGAAATGTCCCTGCATATCAGTCTTTGTCCTGCCCTGGGGCAGCCCAGCACCGAAATACTAGGCAATTCTCCTCTGAACAAGAGTACCAACAGCAACCCCATAAACATGTTTCAGCCTTGTTTGGCATCATCAATGAGGTGTAGATGTGCCTCTCTAAGAACAGTGAGCAAGGGGTCCACATCTGGATTGCCCTGGTAACTTAGGGTGAGACCCAAAGTAAATGTATGCCAAACAAGGGGGTCTGGGAATCTCTCTAACACCACGAACACAGCCCAATGACCTGTTCTTGGGTGAATAACCCCTGGGAGAGACTCTACCAAGTCGTTAGCTCACTGTCCCTTTCACAGAGAAGAAATGTGCCTGCATATCAGTCTTTGTCCTGCCCTGAGGCAGTCCAGCACTGAAAATACTAGGCAATTCTCCTCTGAACAAGAGTACCAACAGCAACCCCATAAACATGTTTCAGCCTTGTTGGGCATCATCAGTGAGGGGTAGTTGTGCCTCTCTAAGAACAGTGATCAAGGGGTCCATGTCTGGATCGCCCTGGTAACTTAGGGTGAGACCCAAAGTTAATTTATGCAAAACAATGGGGGGTCTGGAAATCTCTCTACGAGCATGAACACAGCCTAATGACCTGTTCTTGGGTGAATAGCCCCTCGGAGAGACTCTACCAAGTCTTTAGCTCTCTGTCCCTTTCACTGAGAAGAAATTTCCCTGCATATCAGGCTTTGTCCTGCCCTGGGGCATGCCAACACCAAAATACTAGGCAATTCTCCTCTGAACAAGAGTACCAACAGCAACCCCATAAACATGTTTCAGCCTTGTTGGGCATCATAAGTGAGGTGTAGTTGTGCCTCTCTAAGAACAGTGATCAAGGGGTCCATGTCTGCATCGCCCTGGTAACTTAGGGTGAGACCCAAAGTTAGTTTATGCAAAACAATGAGCGGTCTGGAAATCTCTCTACCAGCATGAACACAGCCTAATGACCTGTTCTTGGGTGAATAACCCCTCGGAGCTCTACCAAGGCTTTAGCTCTCTGTCCCTTTCACAGGGAAGAAATTTCCCTGCATATCAATCTTTGTCCTGCCATGGGGCAGGCCAGCACCGAAATACTAGGCAATTCTCCTCTGAACAAGAATACCAACAGCAACCCCATAAACGTGTTTCAGCCTTGTTGGGGATCATCAGTGAGGTGTAGCTGTGCCTCTCTAAGAACAGTGAGCAAGGGTTCCAGGTCTGGATCGCCCTGGTAACTTAGGGTGAGACCCAACGTAAATTTATGCAAAACAGGAGGGTGTCTGGGAATCTCCCTGCCAGCATGAACACAGCCCAATTACCTGTGTTTGGGTGAATAACCCCTGGGAGAGACTCTACCAAGTCTTTAGCTCACCGTCCCTTTCCCAGAGAAGAAATGTCCCTGCATATCAGTCTTTGTCCTGCCCTGAGGCAGTCCAGCACTGAAATACTAGGCAATTCTCCTCTGAACAAGAGTACCAACAGCAACCCCATAAACATGTTTCAGCCTTGTTGGGCATCATCAGTGAGGTGTAGTTGTGCCTCTCTAAGAACAGTGATCAAGGGGTCCATGTCTGCATCGCCCTGGTAACTTAGGGTGAGACCCAAAGTTAGTTTATGCAAAACAATGAGCGGTCTGGAAATCTCTCTACCAGCATGAACACAGCCTAATGACCTGTTCTTGGGTGAATAACCCCTCGGAGCTCTACCAAGGCTTTAGCTCTCTGTCCCTTTCACAGGGAAGAAATTTCCCTGCATATCAATCTTTGTCCTGCCATGGGGCAGGCCAGCACCGAAATACTAGGCAATTCTCCTCTGAACAAGAATACCAACAGCAACCCCATAAACGTGTTTCAGCCTTGTTGGGGATCATCAGTGAGGTGTAGCTGTGCCTCTCTAAGAACAGTGAGCAAGGGTTCCAGGTCTGGATCGCCCTGGTAACTTAGGGTGAGACCCAACGTAAATTTATGCAAAACAGGAGGGTGTCTGGGAATCTCCCTGCCAGCATGAACACAGCCCAATTACCTGTGTTTGGGTGAATAACCCCTGGGAGAGACTCTACCAAGTCTTTAGCTCACTGTCCCTTTCCCAGAGACGAAATGTCCCTGCATATCAGTCTTTGTCCTGCCCTGAGGCAGTCCAGCAGTGAAATACTAGGCAATTCTCCTCTGAACAAGAGTACCAACAGCAACCCCATAAACATGTTTCCGCCTTGTTTGGCATCATCAGTGAGGTGTAGTTGTGCCTCTCCAAGAACAGTGATCAAGGGGTCCATGTCTGTATCGCCCTGGTAATTTAGGGTGAGACCCAAAGTTAATTTATGCAAAACAATGGGGGGTCTGGAAATCTCTCTACCAGCATGAACACAGCCTAATGACCTGTTCTTGGGTGAATAACCCCTCGGAGAGACTCTACCAAGTCTTTAGCTCTCTGTCCCTTTCACAGAGAAGATATTTCCCTGCATATCAGTGTTTGTCCTGCCATGGGGCAGGCCAGCACAGAAATACTAGGCAATTCTCCTCTGAACAAGAATACCAACAGCAACCCCATGAACGTGTTTCAGCCTTGCTGGGCATCATCAGTGAGGTGTAGGTGTGCCTCTCTAAGAACAGCGAGCAAGGGGTCCAAATCTGGATTGCTCTGGTAATTTAGGGTGAGACCTAAAGTTAATTTATGCAAAAGAAGGGGGTGTCTGGGAATCTCTCTACCAGCACGAACACAGCCCAATTACCTGTTCTTGGGTGAATATCCCCTGGGAGATACTCTGCTTAGTATTTAGCTCACTGTGCCTTTCACAGAGAAGACATTTCCCTGCATATCAGTCTATGTCCTGCCCTGGGGCAGTCCAGCACCGAAATACTAGGTAATTCTCCTCTGAACAAGAGTACCAACAGCAACCCCATTGACATGTTTCAGCCTTGTTGGGCATCATCAGTGAGGTGTAGCTGTGCCTCTCTAAGAACAGTGAGCAAGGGGTCCACATCTGGATCGCCCTGGTAACTTAGGGTGAGACCCAAAGTAAATGTATGCAAAACAAGGGGGGATCTGGGAATCTCTCTAACAGCACGAACACAGCTCAATAACCTGTTCTTGGGTGAATAACCCCTGGGAGAGACTCTACCAAGTCGTTAGCTCACCGTCCCTTTCCCAGAGAAGAAATGTCCCTGCATATCAGTCTTTGTCCTGCCCTGAGGCAGTCCAGCACTGAAATGCTAGGCAATTCTCCTCTGAACAAGAGTACCAACAGCAACCCCATAAACATGTTTCAGCCTTGTTGGGCATCATCAGTGAGGTGTAGTTGTGCCTCTCTAAGAACAGTGATCAAGGGGTCCATGTCTGCATCGCCCTGGTAACTTAGGGTGAGACCCAAAGTTAGTTTATGCAAAACAATGAGCGGTCTGGAAATCTCTCTACCAGCATGAACACAGCCTAATGACCTGTTCTTGGGTGAATAACCCCTCGGAGCTCTACCAAGGCTTTAGCTCTCTGTCCCTTTCACAGGGAAGAAATTTCCCTGCATATCAGTCTTTGTCCTGCCATGGGGCAGGCCAGCACCGAAATACTAGGCAATTCTCCTCTGAACAAGAATACCAACAGCAACCCCATAAACGTGTTTCAGCCTTGTTGGGGATCATCAGTGAGGTGTAGCTGTGCCTCTCTAAGAACAGTGAGCAAGGGTTCCAGGTCTGGATCGCCCTGGTAACTTAGGGTGAGACCCAACGTAAATTTATGCAAAACAGGGGGGTGTCTGGGAATCTCCCTGCCACCATGAACACAGCCCAATTACCTGTGTTTGGGTGAATAACCCCTGGGAGAGACTCTACCAAGTCTTCAGCTCACTGTCAATTTCACAGAGAAGAAATGTCCCTGCATATCAGTCTTTGTCCTGCCCTGGGGCAGTCCAGCACTGAAATACTAGGTAATTCTCCTCTGAACAAGAGTACCAACACCAACCCCATAAACGTGTTTCAGCCTTGTTGGGCATCATCAGAAGGTGTAGCTGTGCCTCTCTAAGAACAGTGAGCAAGGGGTCCATGTCTGGATCACCCTGGTAACTTAGGGTGAGACCCAAAGTTAATTTATGCAAAACAAGGGGGGTCTGGGAATCTCTCTACAAGCACGAACACAGCCCAATGACCTGTTCTTGGGTGAATAACCCCTGGAGGAGACTCTACCAGTTCTTTAGCTCACTGTCCCCTTCACAGAGAACAAATGTCCTTGCATATCAGTCTTTGTCCTGCCCTGTGGCAGTCCAGCACCGAAATACTAGGCAATTCTCCTCTGAACAAGAGTTCCAACAGCAACCCCATAAACGGGTTTCAGCCTTGTTGGGCATCATCAGTGAGGTGTAGCTGTGCCTCTCTAAGAACAGTGAGCAAGGGATCCACATCTGGATCGCCCTGGTAACTTAGGGTGAGACCCAAAGTAAATGTATGCAAAACAAGGGGAGTCTGGGAATCCCTCTAACAGCACAAACACAGCTCAATAACCTGTTCTTGGGTGAATAACCCCTGGCAGAGACTCTACCAAGTCTTTAGCTCACTGTCCCTTTCCCAGAGAAGAAATGTCCCTGCATATCAGTCTTTGTCCTGCCCTGAGGCGGTCCAGCACTGAAATACTAGGCAATTCTCCTCTGAACAAGAGTACCAACAGCAACCCCATAAACATGTTTCAGCCTTGATGGGCATCATCAGTGAGGTGTAGTTGTGCCTCTCTAAGAACAGTGATCAAGGGGTCCATGTCTGGATCGCCCTGGTAACTTAGGGTGAGACCCAAAGTTAATTTATGCAAAACAAATGGGGGTCTGGAAATCTCTCTACCAGCATGAACACAGCCTAATGACCTGTTCTTGGGTGAATAACCCCTCGGAGAGACTCTACCAAGTCTTTAGCTCTCTGTCCTTTTCACAGAGAAGACATTTCCCTGCATATCAGTCTTTGTCCTGCCATGGGGCAGGCCAGCACCGAAATACTAGGCAATTCTCCTCTGAACAAGAATACCAACAGCAACCCAATAAACGTGTTTCAGCCTTGTTGGGGATCATCAGTGAGGTGTAGCTGTGCCTCTCTAAGAACAGCGAGCAAGGGGTCCATGTCTGGATCGCCCTGGTAACTTAGGGTGAGACCCAAAGTAAATGTATGCAAAACAGGGGGGTGTCTGGGAATCTCCCTGCCAGCATGAACACAGCCCAATTACCTGTTTTTGGGTGAATAACCCCTGGGAAAGACTCTACCAAGTCTTCAGCTCACTGTCAATTTCACAGAGAAGAAATGTCCCTGCATATCAGTCTTTGTCCTGCCATGGGGCAGGCCAGCACCGAAACACTAGGCAATTCTCCTCTGAACAAGAATACTAACAGCAACCCCATAAACATGTTTCAACCTTGTTGGGGATCATCAGTGAGGTGTAGCTGTGCCTCTCTGAGAACAGTGAGCAAGGGGTCCATGTCTGGATCACCCTGGTAACTTAGGTGAGACCCAAAGTTAATTTATGCAAAACAAGGGGAGTCTGGGAATCTCTCTACCAGCACGAACACAGCCTAATGACCTGTTCTTGGGTAAATAACCCCTGGAAGAGACTCTACCAAGTCTTTAGCTCACTGTCCCCTTCACAGAGAAGAAATGTCCCAGCATATCAGTCTTTGTCCTGCCCTGGGGGGGCCCAGCACCAAAATACTAGGCAATTCTCCTCTGAACAAGAGTACCAACAGCAACCCCATAAACGTGTTTCAGACTTGTTCGGCATCATCAGTGAGGTGTAGCTGTGCCTCTCTACGAACAGTGGGCAAGGGGTCCACGTCTGGATCGTCCTGGTAACTTAGGGTAAGACCAAAAGTTAATTTATGCAAAACAAGGTGGGGTCTGGGAATCTCTCTACCAACACAAACACAGCCCAATGACCTGTTCTTGGGTGAATAACCCCTGGGAGAGACTCTACCAAGTCTTTAGCTCACTGTCCCTTTCCCAGAGAAGAAATGTCCCTGCATATATGTCTTTGTCCTGCCTTGTGGCAGTCCAGCACCCAAATACTAGGCAATTCTCCTCTGAACAAGAGTTCCAACAGCAACCCCATAAACGTGTTTCAGCCTTGTTGGGCATCATCAATGAGATGTAGCTGTGCCTCTCTAAGAACAGTGAGCAAGGGGTCCACATCTGGATCGCCCTGGTAACTTAGGGTGAGACCCAAAGTAATTTTATGCAAAACAAGGGGGGGTCTGGGAGTCTCTCTACCAGCACAAACACAGCCAAATGACCTTTTCTTGGGTGAATAACCCCTGGGAGAGACTCTACCAAGACTTTAGCAAACTGTCAATTTCACAGAGAAGAAATGTCCCTGCATATCAGTCTTTGTCCTGCCCTGGGGCAGCCCAGCACCGAAATACTAGGCAATTCTCCTCTGAACAAGAGTACCAACAGCAACCCCATAAACATGTTTCAGCCTTGTTTGGCATCATCAATGAGGTGTAGATGTGCCTCTCTAAGAACAGTGAGCAAGGGGTCCACATCTGGATTGCCCTGGTAACTTAGGGTGAGACCCAAAGTAAATGTATGCCAAACAAGGGGGTCTGGGAATCTCTCTAACACCACGAACACAGCCCAATGACCTGTTCTTGGGTGAATAACCCCTGGGAGAGACTCTACCAAGTCGTTAGCTCACTGTCCCTTTCCCAGAGAAGAAATGTGCCTGCATATCAGTCTTTGTCCTGCCCTGAGGCAGTCCAGCACTGAAAATACTAGGCAATTCTCCTCTGAACAAGAGTACCAACAGCAACCCCATAAACATGTTTCAGCCTTGTTGGGCATCATCAGTGAGGGGTAGTTGTGCCTCTCTAAGAACAGTGATCAAGGGGTCCATATCTGGATCGCCCTGGTAACTTAGGGTGAGACCCAAAGTTAATTTATGCAAAACAATGGGGGGTCTGGAAATCTCTCTACGAGCATGAACACAGCCTAATGACCTGTTCTTGGGTGAATAGCCCCTCGGAGAGACTCTACCAAGTCTTTAGCTCTCTGTCCCTTTCACTGAGAAGAAATTTCCCTGCATATCAGGCTTTGTCCTGCCCTGGGGCATGCCAACACCAAAATACTAGGCAATTCTCCTCTGAACAAGAATACCAACAGCAACCCCAGAAACGTGTTTCAGTCTTGTTGGGCATCATCAGTGAGGTGTAGCTGGTCCTCTCTAAGAACAGCGAGCAAGGGGTCCATGTCTGGATCGCCCTGGTAACTTAGGGTGAGACCCAAAGTAAATTTATGCAAATCAGGGGGGTGTCTGGGAATCTCCCTGCCAGCATGAACACAGCCCAATTACCTGTTTTTAGGTGAATAACCCCTGGGAGAAACTCTACCAAGCCTTCAGCTCACTGTCAATTTCACAGAGAAGAAATGTCCCTGCATATCAGTCTTTGTCCTGCCCTGGGGCAGTCCAGCTCTGAAATACTAGGCAATTCTCCTCTGAACAAGAATACCAAAAGCAACCCGATAAACGTGTTTCAGCCTTGTTGGGCATCATCAGTGAGGTGTAGGTGTGCCTCTCTAAGAACAGTGAGCAAGGGGTCCACGTCTGGATTGCCCTGGTAACTTAGGGTGAGAACCAAAGTTGATTTATGCAAAAGAAGGGGGTGTCTGGGAATCTCTCTAGCAGCAGGAACACAGCCCAATGACCTGTTCTTGGGTGAATATCCCCTGGGAGAGACTCTACTTAGTATTTAGCTCACTGTCCCTTTCACAGAGAAGACATTTCCCTGCATATCAGTCTATGTCCTGCCCTGGGGCAGTCCAGCACCAAAATACTAGGTAATTCTCCTCTGAACAAGAGTACCAACAGCAACCCCATTGACGTGTTTCAGCCTTGTAGGGCATCATCAGTGAGGTGTAGCTGTGCCTCTCTAAGAACAGTGAGCAAGGGGTCCACATCTGGATCGCCCTGGTAACTTAGGGTGAGATCCAAAATAAATGTATGCAAAACAAGGGAGGGTCTGGGAATCTCTCTAACAGCAAGAACACAGCTCAATAACCTGTTCTTGGGTGAATAACCCCTGGGAGAGACTCTACCAAGTCTTTAGCTCACTGTCCCTTTCCCAGAGACGAAATGTCCCTGCATATCAGTCTTTGTCCTGCCCTGAGGCAGTCCAGCACTGAAATACTAGGCGGCAATTCTCCTCTGAACAAGAGTACCAACAGCAACCCCATAAACATGTTTCCGCCTTGTTTGGCATCATCAGTGAGGTGTAGTTGTGCCTCTCCAAGAACAGTGATCAAGGGGTCCATGTCTGTATCGCCCTGGTAATTTAGGGTGAGACCCAAAGTTAATTTATGCAAAACAATGGGGGGTCTGGAAATCTCTCTACCAGCATGAACACAGCCTAATGACCTGTTCTTGGGTGAATAACCCCTCGGAGAGACTCTACCAAGTCTTTAGCTCTCTGTCCCTTTCACAGAGAAGATATTTCCCTGCATATCAGTGTTTGTCCTGCCATGGGGCAGGCCAGCACAGAAATACTAGGCAATTCTCCTCTGAACAAGAATACCAAGAGCAACCCCATAAACATGTTTCAGCCTTGTTGGGGATCATCAGTGAGGTGTAGCTGTGCCTCTCTAAGAACAGCGAGCAAGGGGTCCATGTCTGGATCGCCCTGGCAATTTAGGGTGAGACCCAAAGTTAATTTATGCAAAACAATGGGGGGTCTGGAAATCTCTCTACCAGCATGAACACAGCCTAATGACCTGTTCTTGGGTGAATAACCCCTCGGAGAGACTACCAAGTCTTTAGCTCTCTGTCCCTTTCACAGAGAAGAAATTTCCCTGCATATCAGTCTTTGTCCTGCCCTGGGGCAGTCCAGCACCGAAATACTAGGTAATTCTCCTCTGAACAAGAATACCAACAGCAACCCCATGAACGTGTTTCAGCCTTGCTGGGCATCATCAGTGAGGTGTAGGTGTGCCTCTCTAAGAACAGCGAGCAAGGGGTCCAAATCTGGATTGCTCTGGTAATTTAGGGTGAGACCTAAAGTTAATTTATGCAAAAGAAGGGGGTGTCTGGGAATCTCTCTACCAGCACGAACACAGCCCAATTACCTGTTCTTGGGTGAATATCCCCTGGGAGATACTCTGCTTAGTATTTAGCTCACTGTGCCTTTCACAGAGAAGACATTTCCCTGCATATCAGTCTATGTCCTGTCCTGGGGCAGTCCAGCACCGAAATACTAGGTAATTCTCCTCTGAACAAGAGTACCAACAGCAACCCCATTGACATGTTTCAGCCTTGTTGGGCATCATCAGTGAGGTGTAGCTGTGCCTCTCTAAGAACAGTGAGCAAGGGGTCCACATCTGGATCGCCCTGGTAACTTAGGGTGAGACCCAAAGTAAATGTATGCAAAACAAGGGGGGATCTGGGAATCTCTCTAACAGCACGAACACAGCTCAATAACCTGTTCTTGGGTGAATAACCCCTGGGAGAGACTCTACCAAGTCGTTAGCTCACCGTCCCTTTCCCAGAGAAGAAATGTCCCTGCATATCAGTCTTTGTCCTGCCCTGAGGCAGTCCAGCACTGAAATGCTAGGCAATTCTCCTCTGAACAAGAGTACCAACAGCAACCCCATAAACATGTTTCAGCCTTGTTGGGCATCATCAGTGAGGTGTAGTTGTGCCTCTCTAAGAACAGTGATCAAGGGGTCCATGTCTGCATCGCCCTGGTAACTTAGGGTGAGACCCAAAGTTAGTTTATGCAAAACAATGAGCGGTCTGGAAATCTCTCTACCAGCATGAACACAGCCTAATGACCTGTTCTTGGGTGAATAACCCCTCGGAGCTCTACCAAGGCTTTAGCTCTCTGTCCCTTTCACAGGGAAGAAATTTCCCTGCATATCAGTCTTTGTCCTGCCATGGGGCAGGCCAGCACCGAAATACTAGGCAATTCTCCTCTGAACAAGAATACCAACAGCAACCCCATAAACGTGTTTCAGCCTTGTTGGGGATCATCAGTGAGGTGTAGCTGTGCCTCTCTAAGAACAGTGAGCAAGGGTTCCAGGTCTGGATCGCCCTGGTAACTTAGGGTGAGACCCAACGTAAATTTATGCAAAACAGGGGGGTGTCTGGGAATCTCCCTGCCACCATGAACACAGCCCAATTACCTGTGTTTGGGTGAATAACCCCTGGGAGAGACTCTACCAAGTCTTCAGCTCACTGTCAATTTCACAGAGAAGAAATGTCCCTGCATATCAGTCTTTGTCCTGCCCTGGGGCAGTCCAGCACTGAAATACTAGGTAATTCTCCTCTGAACAAGAGTACCAACACCAACCCCATAAACGTGTTTCAGACTTGTTGGGCATCATCAGAAGGTGTAGCTGTGCCTCTCTAAGAACAGTGAGCAAGGGGTCCATGTCTGGATCACCCTGGTAACTTAGGGTGAGACCCAAAGTTAATTTATGCAAAACAAGGGGGGTCTGGGAATCTCTCTACAAGCACGAACACAGCCCAATGACCTGTTCTTGGGTGAATAACCCCTGGAGGAGACTCTACCAGTTCTTTAGCTCACTGTCCCCTTCACAGAGAACAAATGTCCTTGCATATCAGTCTTTGTCCTGCCCTGTGGCAGTCCAGCACCGAAATACTAGGCAATTCTCCTCTGAACAAGAGTTCCAACAGCAACCCCATAAACGGGTTTCAGCCTTGTTGGGCATCATCAGTGAGGTGTAGCTGTGCCTCTCTAAGAACAGTGAGCAAGGGATCCACATCTGGATCGCCCTGGTAACTTAGGGTGAGACCCAAAGTAAATGTATGCAAAACAAGGGGAGTCTGGGAATCCCTCTAACAGCACAAACACAGCTCAATAACCTGTTCTTGGGTGAATAACCCCTGGCAGAGACTCTACCAAGTCTTTAGCTCACTGTCCCTTTCCCAGAGAAGAAATGTCCCTGCATATCAGTCTTTGTCCTGCCCTGAGGCGGTCCAGCACTGAAATACTAGGCAATTCTCCTCTGAACAAGAGTACCAACAGCAACCCCATAAACATGTTTCAGCCTTGTTGGGCATCATCAGTGAGGTGTAGTTGTGCCTCTCTAAGAACAGTGATCAAGGGGTCCATGTCTGCATCGCCCTGGTAACTTAGGGTGAGACCCAAAGTTAGTTTATGCAAAACAATGAGCGGTCTGGAAATCTCTCTACCAGCATGAACACAGCCTAATGACCTGTTCTTGGGTGAATAACCCCTCGGAGCTCTACCAAGGCTTTAGCTCTCTGTCCCTTTCACAGGGAAGAAATTTCCCTGCATATCAATCTTTGTCCTGCCATGGGGCAGGCCAGCACCGAAATACTAGGCAATTCTCCTCTGAACAAGAATACCAACAGCAACCCCATAAACGTGTTTCAGACTTGTTCGGCATCATCAGTGAGGTGTAGCTGTGCCTCTCTACGAACAGTGGGCAAGGGGTTCACGTCTGGATCGTCCTGGTAACTTAGGGTAAGACCAAAAGTTAATTTATGCAAAACAAGGTGGGGTCTGGGAATCTCTCTACCAACACAAACACAGCCCAATGACCTGTTCTTGGGTGAATAACCCCTGGGAGAGACTCTACCAAGTCTTTAGCTCACTGTCCCTTTCCCAGAGAAGAAATGTCCCTGCATATATGTCTTTGTCCTGCCTTGTGGCAGTCCAGCACCCAAATACTAGGCAATTCTCCTCTGAACAAGAGTTCCAACAGCAACCCCATAAACGTGTTTCAGCCTTGTTGGGCATCATCAATGAGATGTAGCTGTGCCTCTCTAAGAACAGTGAGCAAGGGGTCCACATCTGGATCGCCCTGGTAACTTAGGGTGAGACCCAAAGTAATTTTATGCAAAACAAGGGGGAGTCTGGGAGTCTCTCTACCAGCACAAACACAGCCAAATGACCTTTTCTTGGGTGAATAACCCCTGGGAGAGACTCTACCAAGTCTTTAGCAAACTGTCAATTTCACAGAGAAGAAATGTCCCTGCATATCAGTCTTTGTCCTGCCCTGGGGCAGCCCAGCACCGAAATACTAGGCAATTCTCCTCTGAACAAGAGTACCAACAGCAACCCCATAAACATGTTTCAGCCTTGTTTGGCATCATCAATGAGGTGTAGATGTGCCTCTCTAAGAACAGTGAGCAAGGGGTCCACATCTGGATTGCCCTGGTAACTTAGGGTGAGACCCAAAGTAAATGTATGCCAAACAAGGGGGTCTGGGAATCTCTCTAACACCACGAACACAGCCCAATGACCTGTTCTTGGGTGAATAGCCCCTGGGAGAGACTCTACCAAGTCGTTAGCTCACTGTCCCTTTCACAGAGAAGAAATGTGCCTGCATATCAGTCTTTGTCCTGCCCTGAGGCAGTCCAGCACTGAAAATACTAGGCAATTCTCCTCTGAACCAGAGTACCAACAGCAACCCCATAAACATGTTTCAGCCTTGTTGGGCATCATCAGTGAGGGGTAGTTGTGCCTCTCTAAGAACAGTGATCAAGGGGTCCATGTCTGGATCGCCCTGGTAACTTAGGGTGAGACCCAAAGTTAATTTATGCAAAACAATGGGGGGTCTGGAAATCTCTCTACGAGCATGAACACAGCCTAATGACCTGTTCTTGGGTGAATAGCCCCTCGGAGAGACTCTACCAAGTCTTTAGCTCTCTGTCCCTTTCACTGAGAAGAAATTTCCCTGCATATCAGGCTTTGTCCTGCCCTGGGGCATGCCAACACCAAAATACTAGGCAATTCTCCTCTGAACAAGAGTACCAACAGCAACCCCATAAACATGTTTCAGCCTTGTTGGGCATCATAAGTGAGGTGTAGTTGTGCCTCTCTAAGAACAGTGATCAAGGGGTCCATGTCTGCATCGCCCTGGTAACTTAGGGTGAGACCCAAAGTTAGTTTATGCAAAACAATGAGCGGTCTGGAAATCTCTCTACCAGCATGAACACAGCCTAATGACCTGTTCTTGGGTGAATAACCCCTCGGAGCTCTACCAAGGCTTTAGCTCTCTGTCCCTTTCACAGGGAAGAAATTTCCCTGCATATCAATCTTTGTCCTGCCATGGGGCAGGCCAGCACCGAAATACTAGGCAATTCTCCTCTGAACAAGAATACCAACAGCAACCCCATAAACGTGTTTCAGCCTTGTTGGGGATCATCAGTGAGGTGTAGCTGTGCCTCTCTAAGAACAGTGAGCAAGGGTTCCAGGTCTGGATCGCCCTGGTAACTTAGGGTGAGACCCAACGTAAATTTATGCAAAACAGGAGGGTGTCTGGGAATCTCCCTGCCAGCATGAACACAGCCCAATTACCTGTGTTTGGGTGAATAACCCCTGGGAGAGACTCTACCAAGTCTTTAGCTCACCGTCCCTTTCCCAGAGAAGAAATGTCCCTGCATATCAGTCTTTGTCCTGCCCTGAGGCAGTCCAGCACTGAAATACTAGGCAATTCTCCTCTGAACAAGAGTACCAACAGCAACCCCATAAACATGTTTCAGCCTTGTTGGGCATCATCAGTGAGGTGTAGTTGTGCCTCTCTAAGAACAGTGATCAAGGGGTCCATGTCTGCATCGCCCTGGTAACTTAGGGTGAGACCCAAAGTTAGTTTATGCAAAACAATGAGCGGTCTGGAAATCTCTCTACCAGCATGAACACAGCCTAATGACCTGTTCTTGGGTGAATAACCCCTCGGAGCTCTACCAAGGCTTTAGCTCTCTGTCCCTTTCACAGGGAAGAAATTTCCCTGCATATCAATCTTTGTCCTGCCATGGGGCAGGCCAGCACCGAAATACTAGGCAATTCTCCTCTGAACAAGAATACCAACAGCAACCCCATAAACGTGTTTCAGCCTTGTTGGGGATCATCAGTGAGGTGTAGCTGTGCCTCTCTAAGAACAGTGAGCAAGGGTTCCAGGTCTGGATCGCCCTGGTAACTTAGGGTGAGACCCAACGTAAATTTATGCAAAACAGGAGGGTGTCTGGGAATCTCCCTGCCAGCATGAACACAGCCCAATTACCTGTGTTTGGGTGAATAACCCCTGGGAGAGACTCTACCAAGTCTTTAGCTCACTGTCCCTTTCCCAGAGACGAAATGTCCCTGCATATCAGTCTTTGTCCTGCCCTGAGGCAGTCCAGCAGTGAAATACTAGGCAATTCTCCTCTGAACAAGAGTACCAACAGCAACCCCATAAACATGTTTCCGCCTTGTTTGGCATCATCAGTGAGGTGTAGTTGTGCCTCTCCAAGAACAGTGATCAAGGGGTCCATGTCTGTATCGCCCTGGTAATTTAGGGTGAGACCCAAAGTTAATTTATGCAAAACAATGGGGGGTCTGGAAATCTCTCTACCAGCATGAACACAGCCTAATGACCTGTTCTTGGGTGAATAACCCCTCGGAGAGACTCTACCAAGTCTTTAGCTCTCTGTCCCTTTCACAGAGAAGATATTTCCCTGCATATCAGTGTTTGTCCTGCCATGGGGCAGGCCAGCACAGAAATACTAGGCAATTCTCCTCTGAACAAGAATACCAAGAGCAACCCCATAAACATGTTTCAGCCTTGTTGGGGATCATCAGTGAGGTGTAGCTGTGCCTCTCTAAGAACAGCGAGCAAGGGGTCCATGTCTGGATCGCCCTGGCAATTTAGGGTGAGACCCAAAGTTAATTTATGCAAAACAATGGGGGGTCTGGAAATCTCTCTACCAGCATGAACACAGCCTAATGACCTGTTCTTGGGTGAATAACCCCTCGGAGAGACTACCAAGTCTTTAGCTCTCTGTCCCTTTCACAGAGAAGAAATTTCCCTGCATATCAGTCTTTGTCCTGCCCTGGGGCAGTCCAGCACCGAAATACTAGGTAATTCTCCTCTGAACAAGAATACCAACAGCAACCCCATGAACGTGTTTCAGCCTTGCTGGGCATCATCAGTGAGGTGTAGGTGTGCCTCTCTAAGAACAGCGAGCAAGGGGTCCAAATCTGGATTGCTCTGGTAATTTAGGGTGAGACCTAAAGTTAATTTATGCAAAAGAAGGGGGTGTCTGGGAATCTCTCTACCAGCACGAACACAGCCCAATTACCTGTTCTTGGGTGAATATCCCCTGGGAGATACTCTGCTTAGTATTTAGCTCACTGTGCCTTTCACAGAGAAGACATTTCCCTGCATATCAGTCTATGTCCTGCCCTGGGGCAGTCCAGCACCGAAATACTAGGTAATTCTCCTCTGAACAAGAGTACCAACAGCAACCCCATTGACATGTTTCAGCCTTGTTGGGCA
Source organism: Ambystoma mexicanum (assembly GCF_040938575.1). Lineage (NCBI taxonomy): Eukaryota > Metazoa > Chordata > Amphibia > Caudata > Ambystomatidae > Ambystoma > Ambystoma mexicanum. Next base: position 523,446,049 of record NC_090941.1, on the reverse strand, counting down.
TCATCAGTGAGGTGTAGCTGTGCCTCTCTAAGAACAGTGAGCAAGGGGTCCACATCTGGATCGCCCTGGTAACTTAGGGTGAGACCCAAAGTAAATGTATGCAAAACAAGGGGGGATCTGGGAATCTCTCTAACAGCACGAACACAGCTCAATAACCTGTTCTTGGGTGAATAACCCCTGGGAGAGACTCTACCAAGTCGTTAGCTCACCGTCCCTTTCCCAGAGAAGAAATGTCCCTGCATATCAGTCTTTGTCCTGCCCTGAGGCAGTCCAGCACTGAAATGCTAGGCAATTCTCCTCTGAACAAGAGTACCAACAGCAACCCCATAAACATGTTTCAGCCTTGTTGGGCATCATCAGTGAGGTGTAGTTGTGCCTCTCTAAGAACAGTGATCAAGGGGTCCATGTCTGCATCGCCCTGGTAACTTAGGGTGAGACCCAAAGTTAGTTTATGCAAAACAATGAGCGGTCTGGAAATCTCTCTACCAGCATGAACACAGCCTAATGACCTGTTCTTGGGTGAATAACCCCTCGGAGCTCTACCAAGGCTTTAGCTCTCTGTCCCTTTCACAGGGAAGAAATTTCCCTGCATATCAGTCTTTGTCCTGCCATGGGGCAGGCCAGCACCGAAATACTAGGCAATTCTCCTCTGAACAAGAATACCAACAGCAACCCCATAAACGTGTTTCAGCCTTGTTGGGGATCATCAGTGAGGTGTAGCTGTGCCTCTCTAAGAACAGTGAGCAAGGGTTCCAGGTCTGGATCGCCCTGGTAACTTAGGGTGAGACCCAACGTAAATTTATGCAAAACAGGGGGGTGTCTGGGAATCTCCCTGCCACCATGAACACAGCCCAATTACCTGTGTTTGGGTGAATAACCCCTGGGAGAGACTCTACCAAGTCTTCAGCTCACTGTCAATTTCACAGAGAAGAAATGTCCCTGCATATCAGTCTTTGTCCTGCCCTGGGGCAGTCCAGCACTGAAATACTAGGTAATTCTCCTCTGAACAAGAGTACCAACACCAACCCCATAAACGTGTTTCAGCCTTGTTGGGCATCATCAGAAGGTGTAGCTGTGCCTCTCTAAGAACAGTGAGCAAGGGGTCCATGTCTGGATCACCCTGGTAACTTAGGGTGAGACCCAAAGTTAATTTATGCAAAACAAGGGGGGTCTGGGAATCTCTCTACAAGCACGAACACAGCCCAATGACCTGTTCTTGGGTGAATAACCCCTGGAGGAGACTCTACCAGTTCTTTAGCTCACTGTCCCCTTCACAGAGAACAAATGTCCTTGCATATCAGTCTTTGTCCTGCCCTGTGGCAGTCCAGCACCGAAATACTAGGCAATTCTCCTCTGAACAAGAGTTCCAACAGCAACCCCATAAACGGGTTTCAGCCTTGTTGGGCATCATCAGTGAGGTGTAGCTGTGCCTCTCTAAGAACAGTGAGCAAGGGATCCACATCTGGATCGCCCTGGTAACTTAGGGTGAGACCCAAAGTAAATGTATGCAAAACAAGGGGAGTCTGGGAATCCCTCTAACAGCACAAACACAGCTCAATAACCTGTTCTTGGGTGAATAACCCCTGGCAGAGACTCTACCAAGTCTTTAGCTCACTGTCCCTTTCCCAGAGAAGAAATGTCCCTGCATATCAGTCTTTGTCCTGCCCTGAGGCGGTCCAGCACTGAAATACTAGGCAATTCTCCTCTGAACAAGAGTACCAACAGCAACCCCATAAACATGTTTCAGCCTTGATGGGCATCATCAGTGAGGTGTAGTTGTGCCTCTCTAAGAACAGTGATCAAGGGGTCCATGTCTGGATCGCCCTGGTAACTTAGGGTGAGACCCAAAGTTAATTTATGCAAAACAAATGGGGGTCTGGAAATCTCTCTACCAGCATGAACACAGCCTAATGACCTGTTCTTGGGTGAATAACCCCTCGGAGAGACTCTACCAAGTCTTTAGCTCTCTGTCCTTTTCACAGAGAAGACATTTCCCTGCATATCAGTCTTTGTCCTGCCATGGGGCAGGCCAGCACCGAAATACTAGGCAATTCTCCTCTGAACAAGAATACCAACAGCAACCCAATAAACGTGTTTCAGCCTTGTTGGGGATCATCAGTGAGGTGTAGCTGTGCCTCTCTAAGAACAGCGAGCAAGGGGTCCATGTCTGGATCGCCCTGGTAACTTAGGGTGAGACCCAAAGTAAATGTATGCAAAACAGGGGGGTGTCTGGGAATCTCCCTGCCAGCATGAACACAGCCCAATTACCTGTTTTTGGGTGAATAACCCCTGGGAAAGACTCTACCAAGTCTTCAGCTCACTGTCAATTTCACAGAGAAGAAATGTCCCTGCATATCAGTCTTTGTCCTGCCATGGGGCAGGCCAGCACCGAAACACTAGGCAATTCTCCTCTGAACAAGAATACTAACAGCAACCCCATAAACATGTTTCAACCTTGTTGGGGATCATCAGTGAGGTGTAGCTGTGCCTCTCTGAGAACAGTGAGCAAGGGGTCCATGTCTGGATCACCCTGGTAACTTAGGTGAGACCCAAAGTTAATTTATGCAAAACAAGGGGAGTCTGGGAATCTCTCTACCAGCACGAACACAGCCTAATGACCTGTTCTTGGGTAAATAACCCCTGGAAGAGACTCTACCAAGTCTTTAGCTCACTGTCCCCTTCACAGAGAAGAAATGTCCCAGCATATCAGTCTTTGTCCTGCCCTGGGGGGGCCCAGCACCAAAATACTAGGCAATTCTCCTCTGAACAAGAGTACCAACAGCAACCCCATAAACGTGTTTCAGACTTGTTCGGCATCATCAGTGAGGTGTAGCTGTGCCTCTCTACGAACAGTGGGCAAGGGGTCCACGTCTGGATCGTCCTGGTAACTTAGGGTAAGACCAAAAGTTAATTTATGCAAAACAAGGTGGGGTCTGGGAATCTCTCTACCAACACAAACACAGCCCAATGACCTGTTCTTGGGTGAATAACCCCTGGGAGAGACTCTACCAAGTCTTTAGCTCACGGTCTCTTTCCCAGAGAAGAAATGTCCCTGCATATATGTCTTTGTCCTGCCTTGTGGCAGTCCAGCACCCAAATACTAGGCAATTCTCCTCTGAACAAGAGTTCCAACAGCAACCCCATAAACGTGTTTCAGCCTTGTTGGGCATCATCAATGAGATGTAGCTGTGCCTCTCTAAGAACAGTGAGCAAGGGGTCCACATCTGGATCGCCCTGGTAACTTAGGGTGAGACCCAAAGTAATTTTATGCAAAACAAGGGGGGGTCTGGGAGTCTCTCTACCAGCACAAACACAGCCAAATGACCTTTTCTTGGGTGAATAACCCCTGGGAGAGACTCTACCAAGACTTTAGCAAACTGTCAATTTCACAGAGAAGAAATGTCCCTGCATATCAGTCTTTGTCCTGCCCTGGGGCAGCCCAGCACCGAAATACTAGGCAATTCTCCTCTGAACAAGAGTACCAACAGCAACCCCATAAACATGTTTCAGCCTTGTTTGGCATCATCAATGAGGTGTAGATGTGCCTCTCTAAGAACAGTGAGCAAGGGGTCCACATCTGGATTGCCCTGGTAACTTAGGGTGAGACCCAAAGTAAATGTATGCCAAACAAGGGGGTCTGGGAATCTCTCTAACACCACGAACACAGCCCAATGACCTGTTCTTGGGTGAATAACCCCTGGGAGAGACTCTACCAAGTCGTTAGCTCACTGTCCCTTTCCCAGAGAAGAAATGTGCCTGCATATCAGTCTTTGTCCTGCCCTGAGGCAGTCCAGCACTGAAAATACTAGGCAATTCTCCTCTGAACAAGAGTACCAACAGCAACCCCATAAACATGTTTCAGCCTTGTTGGGCATCATCAGTGAGGGGTAGTTGTGCCTCTCTAAGAACAGTGATCAAGGGGTCCATATCTGGATCGCCCTGGTAACTTAGGGTGAGACCCAAAGTTAATTTATGCAAAACAATGGGGGGTCTGGAAATCTCTCTACGAGCATGAACACAGCCTAATGACCTGTTCTTGGGTGAATAGCCCCTCGGAGAGACTCTACCAAGTCTTTAGCTCTCTGTCCCTTTCACTGAGAAGAAATTTCCCTGCATATCAGGCTTTGTCCTGCCCTGGGGCATGCCAACACCAAAATACTAGGCAATTCTCCTCTGAACAAGAATACCAACAGCAACCCCAGAAACGTGTTTCAGTCTTGTTGGGCATCATCAGTGAGGTGTAGCTGGTCCTCTCTAAGAACAGCGAGCAAGGGGTCCATGTCTGGATCGCCCTGGTAACTTAGGGTGAGACCCAAAGTAAATTTATGCAAATCAGGGGGGTGTCTGGGAATCTCCCTGCCAGCATGAACACAGCCCAATTACCTGTTTTTAGGTGAATAACCCCTGGGAGAAACTCTACCAAGCCTTCAGCTCACTGTCAATTTCACAGAGAAGAAATGTCCCTGCATATCAGTCTTTGTCCTGCCCTGGGGCAGTCCAGCTCTGAAATACTAGGCAATTCTCCTCTGAACAAGAATACCAAAAGCAACCCGATAAACGTGTTTCAGCCTTGTTGGGCATCATCAGTGAGGTGTAGGTGTGCCTCTCTAAGAACAGTGAGCAAGGGGTCCACGTCTGGATTGCCCTGGTAACTTAGGGTGAGAACCAAAGTTGATTTATGCAAAAGAAGGGGGTGTCTGGGAATCTCTCTAGCAGCAGGAACACAGCCCAATGACCTGTTCTTGGGTGAATATCCCCTGGGAGAGACTCTACTTAGTATTTAGCTCACTGTCCCTTTCACAGAGAAGACATTTCCCTGCATATCAGTCTATGTCCTGCCCTGGGGCAGTCCAGCACCAAAATACTAGGTAATTCTCCTCTGAACAAGAGTACCAACAGCAACCCCATTGACGTGTTTCAGCCTTGTAGGGCATCATCAGTGAGGTGTAGCTGTGCCTCTCTAAGAACAGTGAGCAAGGGGTCCACATCTGGATCGCCCTGGTAACTTAGGGTGAGATCCAAAATAAATGTATGCAAAACAAGGGAGGGTCTGGGAATCTCTCTAACAGCAAGAACACAGCTCAATAACCTGTTCTTGGGTGAATAACCCCTGGGAGAGACTCTACCAAGTCTTTAGCTCACTGTCCCTTTCCCAGAGACGAAATGTCCCTGCATATCAGTCTTTGTCCTGCCCTGAGGCAGTCCAGCACTGAAATACTAGGCGGCAATTCTCCTCTGAACAAGAGTACCAACAGCAACCCCATAAACATGTTTCCGCCTTGTTTGGCATCATCAGTGAGGTGTAGTTGTGCCTCTCCAAGAACAGTGATCAAGGGGTCCATGTCTGTATCGCCCTGGTAATTTAGGGTGAGACCCAAAGTTAATTTATGCAAAACAATGGGGGGTCTGGAAATCTCTCTACCAGCATGAACACAGCCTAATGACCTGTTCTTGGGTGAATAACCCCTCGGAGAGACTCTACCAAGTCTTTAGCTCTCTGTCCCTTTCACAGAGAAGATATTTCCCTGCATATCAGTGTTTGTCCTGCCATGGGGCAGGCCAGCACAGAAATACTAGGCAATTCTCCTCTGAACAAGAATACCAAGAGCAACCCCATAAACATGTTTCAGCCTTGTTGGGGATCATCAGTGAGGTGTAGCTGTGCCTCTCTAAGAACAGCGAGCAAGGGGTCCATGTCTGGATCGCCCTGGCAATTTAGGGTGAGACCCAAAGTTAATTTATGCAAAACAATGGGGGGTCTGGAAATCTCTCTACCAGCATGAACACAGCCTAATGACCTGTTCTTGGGTGAATAACCCCTCGGAGAGACTACCAAGTCTTTAGCTCTCTGTCCCTTTCACAGAGAAGAAATTTCCCTGCATATCAGTCTTTGTCCTGCCCTGGGGCAGTCCAGCACCGAAATACTAGGTAATTCTCCTCTGAACAAGAATACCAACAGCAACCCCATGAACGTGTTTCAGCCTTGCTGGGCATCATCAGTGAGGTGTAGGTGTGCCTCTCTAAGAACAGCGAGCAAGGGGTCCAAATCTGGATTGCTCTGGTAATTTAGGGTGAGACCTAAAGTTAATTTATGCAAAAGAAGGGGGTGTCTGGGAATCTCTCTACCAGCACGAACACAGCCCAATTACCTGTTCTTGGGTGAATATCCCCTGGGAGATACTCTGCTTAGTATTTAGCTCACTGTGCCTTTCACAGAGAAGACATTTCCCTGCATATCAGTCTATGTCCTGCCCTGGGGCAGTCCAGCACCGAAATACTAGGTAATTCTCCTCTGAACAAGAGTACCAACAGCAACCCCATTGACATGTTTCAGCCTTGTTGGGCATCATCAGTGAGGTGTAGCTGTGCCTCTCTAAGAACAGTGAGCAAGGGGTCCACATCTGGATCGCCCTGGTAACTTAGGGTGAGACCCAAAGTAAATGTATGCAAAACAAGGGGGGATCTGGGAATCTCTCTAACAGCACGAACACAGCTCAATAACCTGTTCTTGGGTGAATAACCCCTGGGAGAGACTCTACCAAGTCGTTAGCTCACCGTCCCTTTCCCAGAGAAGAAATGTCCCTGCATATCAGTCTTTGTCCTGCCCTGAGGCAGTCCAGCACTGAAATGCTAGGCAATTCTCCTCTGAACAAGAGTACCAACAGCAACCCCATAAACATGTTTCAGCCTTGTTGGGCATCATCAGTGAGGTGTAGTTGTGCCTCTCTAAGAACAGTGATCAAGGGGTCCATGTCTGCATCGCCCTGGTAACTTAGGGTGAGACCCAAAGTTAGTTTATGCAAAACAATGAGCGGTCTGGAAATCTCTCTACCAGCATGAACACAGCCTAATGACCTGTTCTTGGGTGAATAACCCCTCGGAGCTCTACCAAGGCTTTAGCTCTCTGTCCCTTTCACAGGGAAGAAATTTCCCTGCATATCAGTCTTTGTCCTGCCATGGGGCAGGCCAGCACCGAAATACTAGGCAATTCTCCTCTGAACAAGAATACCAACAGCAACCCCATAAACGTGTTTCAGCCTTGTTGGGGATCATCAGTGAGGTGTAGCTGTGCCTCTCTAAGAACAGTGAGCAAGGGTTCCAGGTCTGGATCGCCCTGGTAACTTAGGGTGAGACCCAACGTAAATTTATGCAAAACAGGGGGGTGTCTGGGAATCTCCCTGCCACCATGAACACAGCCCAATTACCTGTGTTTGGGTGAATAACCCCTGGGAGAGACTCTACCAAGTCTTCAGCTCACTGTCAATTTCACAGAGAAGAAATGTCCCTGCATATCAGTCTTTGTCCTGCCCTGGGGCAGTCCAGCACTGAAATACTAGGTAATTCTCCTCTGAACAAGAGTACCAACACCAACCCCATAAACGTGTTTCAGACTTGTTGGGCATCATCAGAAGGTGTAGCTGTGCCTCTCTAAGAACAGTGAGCAAGGGGTCCATGTCTGGATCACCCTGGTAACTTAGGGTGAGACCCAAAGTTAATTTATGCAAAACAAGGGGGGTCTGGGAATCTCTCTACAAGCACGAACACAGCCCAATGACCTGTTCTTGGGTGAATAACCCCTGGAGGAGACTCTACCAGTTCTTTAGCTCACTGTCCCCTTCACAGAGAACAAATGTCCTTGCATATCAGTCTTTGTCCTGCCCTGTGGCAGTCCAGCACCGAAATACTAGGCAATTCTCCTCTGAACAAGAGTTCCAACAGCAACCCCATAAACGGGTTTCAGCCTTGTTGGGCATCATCAGTGAGGTGTAGCTGTGCCTCTCTAAGAACAGTGAGCAAGGGATCCACATCTGGATCGCCCTGGTAACTTAGGGTGAGACCCAAAGTAAATGTATGCAAAACAAGGGGAGTCTGGGAATCCCTCTAACAGCACAAACACAGCTCAATAACCTGTTCTTGGGTGAATAACCCCTGGCAGAGACTCTACCAAGTCTTTAGCTCACTGTCCCTTTCCCAGAGAAGAAATGTCCCTGCATATCAGTCTTTGTCCTGCCCTGAGGCGGTCCAGCACTGAAATACTAGGCAATTCTCCTCTGAACAAGAGTACCAACAGCAACCCCATAAACATGTTTCAGCCTTGTTGGGCATCATCAGTGAGGTGTAGTTGTGCCTCTCTAAGAACAGTGATCAAGGGGTCCATGTCTGCATCGCCCTGGTAACTTAGGGTGAGACCCAAAGTTAGTTTATGCAAAACAATGAGCGGTCTGGAAATCTCTCTACCAGCATGAACACAGCCTAATGACCTGTTCTTGGGTGAATAACCCCTCGGAGCTCTACCAAGGCTTTAGCTCTCTGTCCCTTTCACAGGGAAGAAATTTCCCTGCATATCAATCTTTGTCCTGCCATGGGGCAGGCCAGCACCGAAATACTAGGCAATTCTCCTCTGAACAAGAATACCAACAGCAACCCCATAAACGTGTTTCAGACTTGTTCGGCATCATCAGTGAGGTGTAGCTGTGCCTCTCTACGAACAGTGGGCAAGGGGTTCACGTCTGGATCGTCCTGGTAACTTAGGGTAAGACCAAAAGTTAATTTATGCAAAACAAGGTGGGGTCTGGGAATCTCTCTACCAACACAAACACAGCCCAATGACCTGTTCTTGGGTGAATAACCCCTGGGAGAGACTCTACCAAGTCTTTAGCTCACTGTCCCTTTCCCAGAGAAGAAATGTCCCTGCATATATGTCTTTGTCCTGCCTTGTGGCAGTCCAGCACCCAAATACTAGGCAATTCTCCTCTGAACAAGAGTTCCAACAGCAACCCCATAAACGTGTTTCAGCCTTGTTGGGCATCATCAATGAGATGTAGCTGTGCCTCTCTAAGAACAGTGAGCAAGGGGTCCACATCTGGATCGCCCTGGTAACTTAGGGTGAGACCCAAAGTAATTTTATGCAAAACAAGGGGGAGTCTGGGAGTCTCTCTACCAGCACAAACACAGCCAAATGACCTTTTCTTGGGTGAATAACCTCTGGGAGAGACTCTACCAAGTCTTTAGCAAACTGTCAATTTCACAGAGAAGAAATGTCCCTGCATATCAGTCTTTGTCCTGCCCTGGGGCAGCCCAGCACCGAAATACTAGGCAATTCTCCTCTGAACAAGAGTACCAACAGCAACCCCATAAACATGTTTCAGCCTTGTTTGGCATCATCAATGAGGTGTAGATGTGCCTCTCTAAGAACAGTGAGCAAGGGGTCCACATCTGGATTGCCCTGGTAACTTAGGGTGAGACCCAAAGTAAATGTATGCCAAACAAGGGGGTCTGGGAATCTCTCTAACACCACGAACACAGCCCAATGACCTGTTCTTGGGTGAATAACCCCTGGGAGAGACTCTACCAAGTCGTTAGCTCACTGTCCCTTTCACAGAGAAGAAATGTGCCTGCATATCAGTCTTTGTCCTGCCCTGAGGCAGTCCAGCACTGAAAATACTAGGCAATTCTCCTCTGAACAAGAGTACCAACAGCAACCCCATAAACATGTTTCAGCCTTGTTGGGCATCATCAGTGAGGGGTAGTTGTGCCTCTCTAAGAACAGTGATCAAGGGGTCCATGTCTGGATCGCCCTGGTAACTTAGGGTGAGACCCAAAGTTAATTTATGCAAAACAATGGGGGGTCTGGAAATCTCTCTACGAGCATGAACACAGCCTAATGACCTGTTCTTGGGTGAATAGCCCCTCGGAGAGACTCTACCAAGTCTTTAGCTCTCTGTCCCTTTCACTGAGAAGAAATTTCCCTGCATATCAGGCTTTGTCCTGCCCTGGGGCATGCCAACACCAAAATACTAGGCAATTCTCCTCTGAACAAGAGTACCAACAGCAACCCCATAAACATGTTTCAGCCTTGTTGGGCATCATAAGTGAGGTGTAGTTGTGCCTCTCTAAGAACAGTGATCAAGGGGTCCATGTCTGCATCGCCCTGGTAACTTAGGGTGAGACCCAAAGTTAGTTTATGCAAAACAATGAGCGGTCTGGAAATCTCTCTACCAGCATGAACACAGCCTAATGACCTGTTCTTGGGTGAATAACCCCTCGGAGCTCTACCAAGGCTTTAGCAATCTGTCCCTTTCACAGGGAAGAAATTTCCCTGCATATCAATCTTTGTCCTGCCATGGGGCAGGCCAGCACCGAAATACTAGGCAATTCTCCTCTGAACAAGAATACCAACAGCAACCCCATAAACGTGTTTCAGCCTTGTTGGGGATCATCAGTGAGGTGTAGCTGTGCCTCTCTAAGAACAGTGAGCAAGGGTTCCAGGTCTGGATCGCCCTGGTAACTTAGGGTGAGACCCAACGTAAATTTATGCAAAACAGGAGGGTGTCTGGGAATCTCCCTGCCAGCATGAACACAGCCCAATTACCTGTGTTTGGGTGAATAACCCCTGGGAGAGACTCTACCAAGTCTTTAGCTCACCGTCCCTTTCCCAGAGAAGAAATGTCCCTGCATATCAGTCTTTGTCCTGCCCTGAGGCAGTCCAGCACTGAAATACTAGGCAATTCTCCTCTGAACAAGAGTACCAACAGCAACCCCATAAACATGTTTCAGCCTTGTTGGGCATCATCAGTGAGGTGTAGTTGTGCCTCTCTAAGAACAGTGATCAAGGGGTCCATGTCTGCATCGCCCTGGTAACTTAGGGTGAGACCCAAAGTTAGTTTATGCAAAACAATGAGCGGTCTGGAAATCTCTCTACCAGCATGAACACAGCCTAATGACCTGTTCTTGGGTGAATAACCCCTCGGAGCTCTACCAAGGCTTTAGCTCTCTGTCCCTTTCACAGGGAAGAAATTTCCCTGCATATCAATCTTTGTCCTGCCATGGGGCAGGCCAGCACCGAAATACTAGGCAATTCTCCTCTGAACAAGAATACCAACAGCAACCCCATAAACGTGTTTCAGCCTTGTTGGGGATCATCAGTGAGGTGTAGCTGTGCCTCTCTAAGAACAGTGAGCAAGGGTTCCAGGTCTGGATCGCCCTGGTAACTTAGGGTGAGACCCAACGTAAATTTATGCAAAACAGGAGGGTGTCTGGGAATCTCCCTGCCAGCATGAACACAGCCCAATTACCTGTGTTTGGGTGAATAACCCCTGGGAGAGACTCTACCAAGTCTTTAGCTCACTGTCCCTTTCCCAGAGACGAAATGTCCCTGCATATCAGTCTTTGTCCTGCCCTGAGGCAGTCCAGCAGTGAAATACTAGGCAATTCTCCTCTGAACAAGAGTACCAACAGCAACCCCATAAACATGTTTCCGCCTTGTTTGGCATCATCAGTGAGGTGTAGTTGTGCCTCTCCAAGAACAGTGATCAAGGGGTCCATGTCTGTATCGCCCTGGTAATTTAGGGTGAGACCCAAAGTTAATTTATGCAAAACAATGGGGGGTCTGGAAATCTCTCTACCAGCATGAACACAGCCTAATGACCTGTTCTTGGGTGAATAACCCCTCGGAGAGACTCTACCAAGTCTTTAGCTCTCTGTCCCTTTCACAGAGAAGATATTTCCCTGCATATCAGTGTTTGTCCTGCCATGGGGCAGGCCAGCACAGAAATACTAGGCAATTCTCCTCTGAACAAGAATACCAAGAGCAACCCCATAAACATGTTTCAGCCTTGTTGGGGATCATCAGTGAGGTGTAGCTGTGCCTCTCTAAGAACAGCGAGCAAGGGGTCCATGTCTGGATCGCCCTGGCAATTTAGGGTGAGACCCAAAGTTAATTTATGCAAAACAATGGGGGGTCTGGAAATCTCTCTACCAGCATGAACACAGCCTAATGACCTGTTCTTGGGTGAATAACCCCTCGGAGAGACTACCAAGTCTTTAGCTCTCTGTCCCTTTCACAGAGAAGAAATTTCCCTGCATATCAGTCTTTGTCCTGCCCTGGGGCAGTCCAGCACTGAAATACTAGGTAATTCTCCTCTGAACAAGAATACCAACAGCAACCCCATGAACGTGTTTCAGCCTTGCTGGGCATCATCAGTGAGGTGTAGGTGTGCCTCTCTAAGAACAGCGAGCAAGGGGTCCAAATCTCGATTGCTCTGGTAATTTAGGGTGAGACCTAAAGTTAATTTATGCAAAAGAAGGGGGTGTCTGGGAATCTCTCTACCAGCACGAACACAGCCCAATTACCTGTTCTTGGGTGAATATCCCCTGGGAGATACTCTGCTTAGTATTTAGCTCACTGTGCCTTTCACAGAGAAGACATTTCCCTGCATATCAGTCTATGTCCTGCCCTGGGGCAGTCCAGCACCGAAATACTAGGTAATTCTCCTCTGAACAAGAGTACCAACAGCAACCCCATTGACATGTTTCAGCCTTGTTGGGCATCATCAGTGAGGTGTAGCTGTGCCTCTCTAAGAACAGTGAGCAAGGGGTCCACATCTGGATCGCCCTGGTAACTTAGGGTGAGACCCAAAGTAAATGTATGCAAAACAAGGGGGGATCTGGGAATCTCTCTAACAGCACGAACACAGCTCAATAACCTGTTCTTGGGTGAATAACCCCTGGGAGAGACTCTACCAAGTCGTTAGCTCACCGTCCCTTTCCCAGAGAAGAAATGTCCCTGCATATCAGTCTTTGTCCTGCCCTGAGGCAGTCCAGCACTGAAATGCTAGGCAATTCTCCTCTGAACAAGAGTACCAACAGCAACCCCATAAACATGTTTCAGCCTTATTGGGCATCATCAGTGAGGTGTAGTTGTGCCTCTCTAAGAACAGTGATCAAGGGGTCCATGTCTGCATCGCCCTGGTAACTTAGGGTGAGACCCAAAGTTAGTTTATGCAAAACAATGAGCGGTCTGGAAATCTCTCTACCAGCATGAACACAGCCTAATGACCTGTTCTTGGGTGAATAACCCCTCGGAGCTCTACCAAGGCTTTAGCTCTCTGTCCCTTTCACAGGGAAGAAATTTCCCTGCATATCAGTCTTTGTCCTGCCATGGGGCAGGCCAGCACCGAAATACTAGGCAATTCTCCTCTGAACAAGAATACCAACAGCAACCCCATAAACGTGTTTCAGCCTTGTTGGGGATCATCAGTGAGGTGTAGCTGTGCCTCTCTAAGAACAGTGAGCAAGGGTTCCAGGTCTGGATCGCCCTGGTAACTTAGGGTGAGACCCAACGTAAATTTATGCAAAACAGGGGGGTGTCTGGGAATCTCCCTGCCACCATGAACACAGCCCAATTACCTGTGTTTGGGTGAATAACCCCTGGGAGAGACTCTACCAAGTCTTCAGCTCACTGTCAATTTCACAGAGAAGAAATGTCCCTGCATATCAGTCTTTGTCCTGCCCTGGGGCAGTCCAGCACTGAAATACTAGGTAATTCTCCTCTGAACAAGAGTACCAACACCAACCCCATAAACGTGTTTCAGCCTTGTTGGGCATCATCAGAAGGTGTAGCTGTGCCTCTCTAAGAACAGTGAGCAAGGGGTCCATGTCTGGATCACCCTGGTAACTTAGGGTGAGACCCAAAGTTAATTTATGCAAAACAAGGGGGGTCTGGGAATCTCTCTACAAGCACGAACACAGCCCAATGACCTGTTCTTGGGTGAATAACCCCTGGAGGAGACTCTACCAGTTCTTTAGCTCACTGTCCCCTTCACAGAGAACAAATGTCCTTGCATATCAGTCTTTGTCCTGCCCTGTGGCAGTCCAGCACCGAAATACTAGGCAATTCTCCTCTGAACAAGAGTTCCAACAGCAACCCCATAAACGGGTTTCAGCCTTGTTGGGCATCATCAGTGAGGTGTAGCTGTGCCTCTCTAAGAACAGTGAGCAAGGGATCCACATCTGGATCGCCCTGGTAACTTAGGGTGAGACCCAAAGTAAATGTATGCAAAACAAGGGGAGTCTGGGAATCCCTCTAACAGCACAAACACAGCTCAATAACCTGTTCTTGGGTGAATAACCCCTGGCAGAGACTCTACCAAGTCTTTAGCTCACTGTCCCTTTCCCAGAGAAGAAATGTCCCTGCATATCAGTCTTTGTCCTGCCCTGAGGCGGTCCAGCACTGAAATACTAGGCAATTCTCCTCTGAACAAGAGTACCAACAGCAACCCCATAAACATGTTTCAGCCTTGATGGGCATCATCAGTGAGGTGTAGTTGTGCCTCTCTAAGAACAGTGATCAAGGGGTCCATGTCTGGATCGCCCTGGTAACTTAGGGTGAGACCCAAAGTTAATTTATGCAAAACAAATGGGGGTCTGGAAATCTCTCTACCAGCATGAACACAGCCTAATGACCTGTTCTTGGGTGAATAACCCCTCGGAGAGACTCTACCAAGTCTTTAGCTCTCTGTCCTTTTCACAGAGAAGACATTTCCCTGCATATCAGTCTTTGTCCTGCCATGGGGCAGGCCAGCACCGAAATACTAGGCAATTCTCCTCTGAACAAGAATACCAACAGCAACCCAATAAACGTGTTTCAGCCTTGTTGGGGATCATCAGTGAGGTGTAGCTGTGCCTCTCTAAGAACAGCGAGCAAGGGGTCCATGTCTGGATCGCCCTGGTAACTTAGGGTGAGACCCAAAGTAAATGTATGCAAAACAGGGGGGTGTCTGGGAATCTCCCTGCCAGCATGAACACAGCCCAATTACCTGTTTTTGGGTGAATAACCCCTGGGAAAGACTCTACCAAGTCTTCAGCTCACTGTCAATTTCACAGAGAAGAAATGTCCCTGCATATCAGTCTTTGTCCTGCCATGGGGCAGGCCAGCACCGAAACACTAGGCAATTCTCCTCTGAACAAGAATACTAACAGCAACCCCATAAACATGTTTCAACCTTGTTGGGGATCATCAGTGAGGTGTAGCTGTGCCTCTCTGAGAACAGTGAGCAAGGGGTCCATGTCTGGATCACCCTGGTAACTTAGGTGAGACCCAAAGTTAATTTATGCAAAACAAGGGGAGTCTGGGAATCTCTCTACCAGCACGAACACAGCCTAATGACCTGTTCTTGGGTAAATAACCCCTGGAAGAGACTCTACCAAGTCTTTAGCTCACTGTCCCCTTCACAGAGAAGAAATGTCCCAGCATATCAGTCTTTGTCCTGCCCTGGGGGGGCCCAGCACCAAAATACTAGGCAATTCTCCTCTGAACAAGAGTACCAACAGCAACCCCATAAACGTGTTTCAGACTTGTTCGGCATCATCAGTGAGGTGTAGCTGTGCCTCTCTACGAACAGTGGGCAAGGGGTCCACGTCTGGATCGTCCTGGTAACTTAGGGTAAGACCAAAAGTTAATTTATGCAAAACAAGGTGGGGTCTGGGAATCTCTCTACCAACACAAACACAGCCCAATGACCTGTTCTTGGGTGAATAACCCCTGGGAGAGACTCTACCAAGTCTTTAGCTCACTGTCCCTTTCCCAGAGAAGAAATGTCCCTGCATATATGTCTTTGTCCTGCCTTGTGGCAGTCCAGCACCCAAATACTAGGCAATTCTCCTCTGAACAAGAGTTCCAACAGCAACCCCATAAACGTGTTTCAGCCTTGTTGGGCATCATCAATGAGATGTAGCTGTGCCTCTCTAAGAACAGTGAGCAAGGGGTCCACATCTGGATCGCCCTGGTAACTTAGGGTGAGACCCAAAGTAATTTTATGCAAAACAAGGGGGGGTCTGGGAGTCTCTCTACCAGCACAAACACAGCCAAATGACCTTTTCTTGGGTGAATAACCCCTGGGAGAGACTCTACCAAGACTTTAGCAAACTGTCAATTTCACAGAGAAGAAATGTCCCTGCATATCAGTCTTTGTCCTGCCCTGGGGCAGCCCAGCACCGAAATACTAGGCAATTCTCCTCTGAACAAGAGTACCAACAGCAACCCCATAAACATGTTTCAGCCTTGTTTGGCATCATCAATGAGGTGTAGATGTGCCTCTCTAAGAACAGTGAGCAAGGGGTCCACATCTGGATTGCCCTGGTAACTTAGGGTGAGACCCAAAGTAAATGTATGCCAAACAAGGGGGTCTGGGAATCTCTCTAACACCACGAACACAGCCCAATGACCTGTTCTTGGGTGAATAACCCCTGGGAGAGACTCTACCAAGTCGTTAGCTCACTGTCCCTTTCCCAGAGAAGAAATGTGCCTGCATATCAGTCTTTGTCCTGCCCTGAGGCAGTCCAGCACTGAAAATACTAGGCAATTCTCCTCTGAACAAGAGTACCAACAGCAACCCCATAAACATGTTTCAGCCTTGTTGGGCATCATCAGTGAGGGGTAGTTGTGCCTCTCTAAGAACAGTGATCAAGGGGTCCATATCTGGATCGCCCTGGTAACTTAGGGTGAGACCCAAAGTTAATTTATGCAAAACAATGGGGGGTCTGGAAATCTCTCTACGAGCATGAACACAGCCTAATGACCTGTTCTTGGGTGAATAGCCCCTCGGAGAGACTCTACCAAGTCTTTAGCTCTCTGTCCCTTTCACTGAGAAGAAATTTCCCTGCATATCAGGCTTTGTCCTGCCCTGGGGCATGCCAACACCAAAATACTAGGCAATTCTCCTCTGAACAAGAATACCAACAGCAACCCCAGAAACGTGTTTCAGTCTTGTTGGGCATCATCAGTGAGGTGTAGCTGGTCCTCTCTAAGAACAGCGAGCAAGGGGTCCATGTCTGGATCGCCCTGGTAACTTAGGGTGAGACCCAAAGTAAATTTATGCAAATCAGGGGGGTGTCTGGGAATCTCCCTGCCAGCATGAACACAGCCCAATTACCTGTTTTTAGGTGAATAACCCCTGGGAGAAACTCTACCAAGCCTTCAGCTCACTGTCAATTTCACAGAGAAGAAATGTCCCTGCATATCAGTCTTTGTCCTGCCCTGGGGCAGTCCAGCTCTGAAATACTAGGCAATTCTCCTCTGAACAAGAATACCAAAAGCAACCCGATAAACGTGTTTCAGCCTTGTTGGGCATCATCAGTGAGGTGTAGGTGTGCCTCTCTAAGAACAGTGAGCAAGGGGTCCACGTCTGGATTGCCCTGGTAACTTAGGGTGAGAACCAAAGTTGATTTATGCAAAAGAAGGGGGTGTCTGGGAATCTCTCTAGCAGCAGGAACACAGCCCAATGACCTGTTCTTGGGTGAATATCCCCTGGGAGAGACTCTACTTAGTATTTAGCTCACTGTCCCTTTCACAGAGAAGACATTTCCCTGCATATCAGTCTATGTCCTGCCCTGGGGCAGTCCAGCACCAAAATACTAGGTAATTCTCCTCTGAACAAGAGTACCAACAGCAACCCCATTGACGTGTTTCAGCCTTGTAGGGCATCATCAGTGAGGTGTAGCTGTGCCTCTCTAAGAACAGTGAGCAAGGGGTCCACATCTGGATCGCCCTGGTAACTTAGGGTGAGATCCAAAATAAATGTATGCAAAACAAGGGAGGGTCTGGGAATCTCTCTAACAGCAAGAACACAGCTCAATAACCTGTTCTTGGGTGAATAACCCCTGGGAGAGACTCTACCAAGTATTTAGCTCACTGTCCCTTTCCCAGAGACGAAATGTCCCTGCATATCAGTCTTTGTCCTGCCCTGAGGCAGTCCAGCACTGAAATACTAGGCGGCAATTCTCCTCTGAACAAGAGTACCAACAGCAACCCCATAAACATGTTTCCGCCTTGTTTGGCATCATCAGTGAGGTGTAGTTGTGCCTCTCCAAGAACAGTGATCAAGGGGTCCATGTCTGGATCGCCCTGGTAATTTAGGGTGAGACCCAAAGTTAATTTATGCAAAACAATGGGGGGTCTGGAAATCTCTCTACCAGCATGAACACAGCCTAATGACCTGTTCTTGGGTGAATAACCCCTCGGAGAGACTCTACCAAGTCTTTAGCTCTCTATCCCTTTCACAGAGAAGATATTTCCCTGCATATCAGTGTTTGTCCTGCCATGGGGCAGGCCAGCACAGAAATACTAGGCAATTCTCCTCTGAACAAGAATACCAAGAGCAACCCCATAAACATGTTTCAGCCTTGTTGGGGATCATCAGTGAGGTGTAGCTGTGCCTCTCTAAGAACAGCGAGCAATAGGTCCATGTCTGGATCGCCCTGGCAATTTAGGGTGAGACCCAAAGTTAATTCATGCAAAACAATGGGGGGTCTGGAAATCTCTCTACCAGCATGAACACAGCCTAATGACCTGTTCTTGGGTGAATAACCCCTTTGGAGAGACTCTACCAAGTCTTTAGCTCTCTGTCACTTTCACAGAGAAGAAATTTCCCTGCATATCAGTCTTTGTCCTGCCCTGGGGCAGTCCAGCACCGAAATACTAGGTAATTCTCCTCTGAACAAGAGTACCAACAGCAACCCCATTGACATGTTTCAGCCTTGTTGGGCATCATCAGTGAGGTGTAGGTGTGCCTCTCTAAGAACAGCGAGCAAGGGGTCCAAATCTGGATTGCTCTGGTAACTTAGGGTGAGACCTAAAGTTAATTTATGCAAAAGAAGGGGGTGTCTGGGAATCTCTCTACCAGCACGAACACAGCCCAATGACCTGTTCTTGGGTGAATATCCCCTGGGAGATACTCTGCTTAGTATTTAGCTCACTGTGCCTTTCACAGAGAAGACATTTCCCTGCATATCAGTCTATGTCCTGCCCTGGGGCAGTCCAGCACCGAAATACTAGGTAATTCTCCTCTGAACAAGAGTACCAACAGCAACCCCATTGACATGTTTCAGCCTTGTTGGGCATCATCAGTGAGGTGTAGCTGTGCCTCTCTAAGAACAATGAGCAAGGGGTCCACATCTGGATCGCCCTGGTAACTTAGGGTGAGACCCAAAGTTAATTTATGCAAAACAATGAGCGGTCTGGAAATCTCTCTACCAGCATGAACACAGCCTAATGACCTGTTCTTGGGTGAATAACCCCTCGGAGCTCTACCAAGGCTTTTGCTCTCTGTCCCTTTCACAGAGAAGAAATTTCCCTGCATATCAGTCTTTGTCCTGCCCTGGGGCAGTCCAGCACCGAAATACTAGGTAATTCTCCTCTGAACAAGAGTACCAACAGCAACCCCATTGACATGTTTCAGCCTTGTTGGGCATCATCAGTGAGGTGTAGGTGTGCCTCTCTAAGAACAGCGAGCAAGGGGTCCAAATCTGGATTGCTCTGGTAACTTAGGGTGAGACCTAAAGTTAATTTATGCAAAAGAAGGGGGTGTCTGGGAATCTCTCTACCAGCACGAACACAGCCCAATGACCTGTTCTTGGGTGAATATCCCCTGGGAGATACTCTGCTTAGTATTTAGCTCACTGTGCCTTTCACAGAGAAGACATTTCCCTGCATATCAGTCTATGTCCTGCCCTGGGGCAGTCCAGCACCGAAATACTAGGCAAATCTCCTCTGAACAAGAATACCAACAGCAACCCCATAAACGTGTTTCAGCCTTGTTGGGGATCATCAGTGAGGTGTAGCTGTGCCTCTCTAAGAACAGTGAGCAAGGGTTCCAGGTCTGGATCGCCCTGGTAACTTAGGGTGAGACCCAAAGTAAATTTATGCAAAACAGGGGGGTGTCTGGGAATCTCCCTGCCAGCATGAACACAGCCCAATTACCTGTGTTTGGGTGAATAACCCCTGGGAGAGACTCTACCAAGTTTTCAGGTCACTGTCAATTTCACAGAGAAGAAATGTCCCTGCATATCAGTCTTTGTCCTGCCCTGGGGCAGTCCAGCACTGAAATACTAGGTAATTCTCCTCTGAACAAGAGTACCAACCCCATAAACGTGTTTCAGCCTTGTTGGGCATCATCAGAAGGGGTAGCTGTGTCTCTCTAAGAACAGTGAGCAAGGGGTCCATGTCTGGATCACCCTGGTAACTTAGGGTGAGACCCAAAGTTAATTTATGCAAAACAAGGAGGGTCTGGGAATCTCTCTACCAGCACGAACACAGCCCAATGACCTGTTCTTGGGTGAATAACCCCTGGAAGAGACTCTACCAGTTCTTTAGCTCACTGTCCCCTTCACAGAGAACAAATGTCCTTGCATATCAGTCTTTGTCCTGCCCTGTGGCAGTCCAGCACAGAAATACAAGGCAATTCTCCTCTGAACAAGAGTTCCAACAGCAACCCCATAAATGGGTTTCAGCCTTGTTGGGCATCATCAATGAGGTGTAGCTGTGCCTCTCTAAGAACAGTGAGCAAGGGGTCCACATCTGGATCGCCCTGGTAACTTAGGGTGAGACCCAAAGTAAATTTATGCAAAACAAGGGGGGGGTTCTGGGAATCTCTCTACCAGCACAAACACAGCCAAATAACCTGTTCTTGGGTGAATATCCCCTGGGAGAGACTCTACTTAGTATTTAGCTCACTGTACCTTTCACAGAGAAGACATTTCCCTGCATATCACTCTATGTCCTGCCCTGGGGCAGTCCAGCACCGAAATACTAGGTAATTCTCCTCTGAACAAGAGTACCAACAACAACCCCATTGACGTGTTTCAGCCTTGTTGGGCATCATCAGTGAGGTGTAGCTGTGCCTCTCTAAGAACAGTGAGCAAGGGATCCACATCTGGATCGCCCTGGTAACTTAGGGTGAGACCCAAAGTAAATGTATGCAAAACAAAGGGAGTCTGGGAATCCCTCTACCAGCATGAACACAGCCTAATGACCTGTTCTTGGGTGAATAACCCCTCGGAGAGACTCTACCAAGTCTTTAGCTCTCTGTCCTTTTCACAGAGAAGACATTTCCCTGCATATCAGTCTTTGTCCTGCCATGGGGCAGGCCAGCACCGAAATACTAGGCAATTCTCCTCTGAACAAGAATACCAACAGCAACCCAATAAACGTGTTTCAGCCTTGTTGGGGATCATCAGTGAGGTGTAGCTGTGCCTCTCTAAGAACAGCGAGCAAGGGGTCCATGTCTGGATCGCCCTGGTAACTTAGGGTGAGACCCAAAGTAAATGTATGCAAAACAGGGGGGTGTCTGGGAATCTCCCTGCCAGCATGAACACAGCCCAATTACCTGTTTTTGGGTGAATAACCCCTGGGAAAGACTCTACCAAGTCTTCAGCTCACTGTCAATTTCACAGAGAAGAAATGTCCCTGCATATCAGTCTTTGTCCTGCCCTGAGGCAGTCCAGCACTGAAATACTAGGCAATTCTCCTCTGAACAAGAGTACCAACAGCAACCCCATAAACATGTTTCAGCCTTGTTGGGCATCATCAGTGAGGTGTAGGTGTGCCTCTCTAAGAACAGTGAGCAATTGGTCCACGTCTGGATTGCCCTGGTAACTTAGGGTGAGACCCAAAGTTAATTTAAGCAAAAGAAGGGGGTGTCTGGGAATCTCTCTACCAGCACGAACACAGCCCAATTACCTGTTCTTGGATGAATATCCCTGGGAGAGACTCTCTAAGTATTTAGCTCACTGTCCCTTTCACAGAGAAGACATTTCCCTGCATATCAGTCTATGTCCTGCCCTGGGGCAGTCCAGCACCGAAATACTAGGTAATTCTCCTCGGAACAAGAGTACCAACAGCAACCCCATAGACATGTTTCAGCCTTGTTGGGCATCATCAGTGAGGTGTAGGTTGTGCCTCTCTAAGAACAGTGAGCAAGGGGTCCACGTCTGGATTGCCCTGGTAATTTAGGGTGAGACCCAAAGTTAATTTATGCAAAACAAGGGGGGTCTGGGAATCTCTCTACCAGCACGAACACAGCCAATGACCTGTTCTTGGGTGAATAACCCCTGGAAGAGACTCTACCAAGTCTTTAGCTCACTGTCCCCTTCACAGAGAAGAAATGTCCCTGAATATCAGTCTTTGTCCTGCCCTGGGGCAGTCCAGCACCAAAAAACTAGGCAATTCTCCTCTGAACAAGAGTACCAACAGCAACCCCATAAACTTGTTTCAGACTTGTTGGGCATCATCAGAGAGTTGTAACTGTGCCTCTCTAAGAACAGTGAGCAAAGGGTCCACGTCTGGATCGTCCTGGTAACTTAGGGTAAGACCAAAAGTTAATTTATGCAAAACAAGGTGTGGTCTGGGAATCTCTCTACCAGCACAAACACAGCCCAATGTCCTGTTCTTGGGTGAATAACCCCTGGGAGAGACTCTACAAAGTCTTTAGCTCACTGTCCCTTTCCCAGAGAAGAAATTTCCCTGCATATCAGTCTTTGTCCTGCCCTGGGGCAGTCCAGCACCGAAATACTAGGCAATTCTCCTCTGAACAAGGGTTCCAACAGCAACCCCATAAACGTGTTTCAGCCTTTTTGGGCATCATCAATGAGGTGTAGCTGTGCCTCTCTAAGAACAGTGAGCAAGGGGTCCACATCTGGATCGCCCTGGTAACTTAGGGTGAGACCCAAAGTAAATTTATGCAAAACAAGGGGGGGGGGTCTGGGAATTTCTCTACCAGCACAAACACAGCCAAATAACCTGTTCTTGGGTGAATATCCCCTGGGCGAGACTCTACCAAGTCTTTAGCTCTCTGTCCCTTTCACAGAGAAGACATTTCCCTGCATATCAGTCCATGTGCTGCCCTGGGGCAGTCCAGCACGAAATACTAGGTAATTCTCCTCTGAACAAGACTACCAACAGCAGCCCCATTGACGTATTTCAGCCTTGTTGGGCATCATCAGTGAGGTGTAGCTGTGCCTCTCTAAGAACAGTGAGCAAGGGGTCCCCATCTAGATCGCCCTGGTAACTTAGGGTGAGACCCAAAGTAAATGTATGCAAAACAAGGGGGGGTCTGGGAATCTCTCTAACAGCACGAACACAGCTCAATAACCTGTTCTTGGGTGAATAACCCCTGGGAGAGACTCTACCAAGTCTTTAGCTCACTGTCCCTTTCCCAGAGAAGAAATGTCCCTGCATATCAGTCTTTGTCCTGCCCTGAGGCAGTCGAGCACTGAAATTCTAGGCAATTCTCCTCTGAACACGAGTACCAACAGCAACCCCATAAACATGTTTCAGCCTTGTTGGGCATCATCAGTGAGGTGTAGTTGTGCTTCTCTAAGAACAGTGATCAAGGGGTCCATGTCTGGATCGCCCTGGTAACTTAGGGTGAGACCCAAAGTTAATTTATGCAAAACAATGGGGGGTCTGGAAATCTCTCTACCAGCATGAACACAGCCTAATGACCTGTTCTTGGGTGAATAACCCCTCGGAGAGACTCTACCAAGTCTTTAGCTCTCTGTCCCTTTCACAGAGAAGACATTTCCCTGAATATCAGTCTTTGTCCTGCCATGGGGCAGGCCAGCACCGAAATACTAGGCAATTCTCCTCTGAACAAGAATACCAACAGCAAACCCATAAACGTGTTTCAGCCTTGTTCGGGATCATCAGTGAGGTGTAGCTGTGCCTCTCTAAGAACAGCGAGCAAGGGGTCCATGTCTGGATCGCCCTGGTAACTTAGGGTGAGACCCAAAGTAAATTTATGCAAAACAGCGGGGTGTCTGGGAATCTCCCTGCCAGCATGAACACAGCCCAATTACGTGTTTTTGGGTGAATAACCTCTGGGAGAGACTCACTAAGTATTTAGCTCACTGTCCCTTTCACAGAGAAGACATTTCCCTGCATATCAGTCTATATCCTGCCCTGGGGCAGTCCAGCACCGAAATACTAGGTAATTCTCCTCTGAGCAAGAGTACCAACAGCAACCCCATAGACATGTTTCAGCCTTGTTGGGCATCATCAGTGAGGTGTAGGTTGTGCCTCTCGAAGGACAATGATCAAGGGGTCCACGTCTGGATTGCCCTGGTAACTTAGGGTGAGACCCAAAGTTAATTTTTGCAAAACAAGGGGGGTCTGGGAATCTCTCTACCAGCAGGAACACAGCCCAATGACCTGTTCTTGGGTGAATAACCCCTGGAAGAGACTCTACCAAGTCTTTAGCTCACTGTCCCCTTCACATAGAAGAAATGTCCCTGCATATCAGTCTTTGTCCTGCCTGGGGCAGTCCAGCAACAAAAAACTAGGCAATTCTCCTCTGAACAAGAGTACCAACAGCATCCAAATAATCGTGTTTCAGACTTGTTGGGCATCATCAGTGAGTTGTAGCTGTGCCTCTCTAAGAACAGTGACCAAGGGGTCAACGTCTGGATCGTCCTGGTAACTTAGGGTAAGACCAAAAGTTAATTTATGCAAAACAAGGAGTGGTCTGGGAATCTCTCTACCAGCACAAACACAACCCAATGACCTGTTCTTGGGTGAATAACCCCTGGGAGAGACTCTACCAAGTCTTTAGCTCACTGTCCCTTTCGCAGAGAAGAACTTTCCCTGCATATCAGTCTTTGTCCTGCCCTGGGGCAGTCCAGCACCAAAATACTAGGCAATTCTCCTCTGAACAAGAGTACCAACAGCAACCCCATAAACGTGTTTCAGACTTGTTGGGCATCATCAGTGAGTTGTAGCTGTGCCTCTCTAAGAACAGTGAGCAAGGGGTCCACGTCTGGATTGTCCTGGTAACTTAGGGTAAGACCAAAAGTTAATTTATGCAAAACAAGGTGTGGTCTGGGAATCTCTCTACCAGCACAAACACAGCCCAATGACCTGTTCTTGGGTGAATAACCCCTGGGAGAGACTCTACCAAGTCTTTAGCTCACTGTCCCTTTCGCAGAGAAGAAATGTCCCTGCATATCAGTCTTTGTCCTGCCCTGGGGCAGCCCAGCACTGAAATACTAGGCAATTCTCCTCTGAACAGGAGTGCCTACAGCAACCCCATAAACATGTTTCAGTCCTGTTTGGCATCATCAATGAGGTGTAGCTGTGCCTCTCTAAGAACAGTGAGCAAGGGGTCCACATCTGGATCGCCCTGGTAACTTAAGGTGAGACCCAAAGTAAATGTATGCAAAACAAGGGGGGTCTGGGAATCTCTCTAACAGCACGAACACAGCTCAATAACCTGTTCTTGGGTGAATAACCCCTGGGAGAGACTCTACCAAGTCTTTAGCTCACTGTCCCTTTCCCAGAGAAGAAATGTCCCTGCATATCAGTCTTTGTCCTGCCCCGAGGCAGTCGAGCACTGAAATACTAGGCAATTCTCCTCTGAACACGAGTACCAACAGCAACCCCATAAACATGTTTCAGCCTTGTTGGGCATCATCAGTGAGGTGTAGTTGTGCTTCTCTAAGAACAGTGATCAAGGGGTCCATGTCTGGATCGCCCTGGTAACTTAGGGTGAGACCCAAAGTAAATTTATGCAAAACAATGGGGGGTCTGGAAATCTCTCTACCAGCATGAACACAGCCTAATGACCTGTTCTTGGGTGAATAACCCCTCGGAGAGACTCTACCAAGTCTTTAGCTCTCTGTCCCTTTCACAGAGAAGACATTTCCCTGAATATCAGTCTTTGTCCTGCCATGGGGCAGGCCAGCACCGAAATACTAGTCAATTCTCCTCTGAACAAGAATACCAACAGCAAACCCATAAACGTGTTTCAGCCTTGTTCGGGATCATCAGTGAGGTGTAGCTGTGCCTCTCTAAGAACAGCGAGCAAGGGGTCAATGTCTGGATCGCCCTGGTAACTTAGGGTGAGACCCAAAGTAAATTTATGCAAAACAGCGGGGTGTCGGGGAATCTCCCTGCCAGCATGAACACAGCCCAATTACCTGTTTTTGGGTGAATAACCTCTGGGAGAGACTCACTAAGTATTTAGCTCACTGTCCCTTTCACAGAGAAGACATTTCCCTGCATATCAGTCTATGTCCTGCCCTGGGGCAGTCCCGCACCGAAATACTAGGTAATTCTCCTCTGAGCAAGAGTACCAACAGCAACCCCATAGACATGTTTCAGCCTTGTTGGGCATCATCAGTGAGGTGTAGGTTGTGCCTCTCTAAGGACAGTGATCAAGGGGTCCACGTCTGGATTGCCCTGGTAACTTAGGGTGAGACCCAAAGTTAATTTATGCAAAACAAGGGGGGTCTGGGAATCTCTCTACCAGCAGGAACACAGCCCAATGACCTGTTCTTGGGTGAATAACCCCTGGAAGAGACTCTACCAAGTCTTTAGCTCACTGTCCCCTTCACATAGAAGAAATGTCCCTGCATATCAGTCTTTGTCCTGCTGGGGCAGTCCAGCAACAAAAAACTAGGCAATTCTCCTCTGAACAAGAGTACCAACAGCATCCAAATAATCGTGTTTCAGACTTGTTGGGCATCATCAGTGAGTTGTAGCTGTGCCTCTCTAAGAACAGTGAGCAAGGGGTCCACGTCTGGATCGTCCTGGTAACTTCGGGTAAGACCAAAAGTTAATTTATGCAAAACAAGGAGTGGTCTGGGAATCTCCCAGCACAAACACAACCCAGTGACCTGTTCTTGGGTAAATAACCCCTCGGAGGGACTCTACCAAGTCTTTAGCTCACTGTCCCTTTCCCAGAGAAGAACTTTCCCTGCATATCAGTCTTTGTCCTGCCCTGGGGCAGTCCAGCACCAAAATACTAGGCAATTCTCCTCTGAACAAGAGTACCAACAGCAACCCCATAAACGTGTTTCAGACTTGTTGGGCATCATCAGTGAGTTGTAGCTGTGCCTCTCTAAGAACAGTGAGCAAGGGGTCCACGTCTGGATTGTCCTGGTAACTTAGGGTAAGACCAAAAGTTAATTTATGCAAAACAAGGTGTGGTCTGGGAATCTCTCTACCAGCACAAACACAGCCAAATGACCTGGTCTTGGGTGAATAACCCCTGGGAGAGACTCTACCAAGTCTTTAGCTCACTGTCCCTTTCCCAGAGAAGAAATTTCCCTGCATATCAGTCTTTGTCCTGCCCTGGGGCAGTCCAGCACCGAAATACTAGGCAATTCTCCTCTGAACAAGAGTTCCAACAGCAACCCCATAAACGTGTTTCAGCCTTGTTGGGCATCATCAATGAGGTGTAGCTGTGCCTCTCTAAGAACAGTGAGCAAGGGGTCCACATCTGGATCGCCCTGGTAACTTAGGGTGAGACCCAAAGTAAATTTATGCAAAACAAGTGGGGGGGGTCTGGGAATCTCTCTACCAGCACAAACACAGCCAAATAACCTGTTCTTGGGTGAATAACCCCTGGGAGAGACTCTACCAAGTCTTTAGCTCACTGTCCTTTTCGCAGAGAAGAAATGTCCCTGCATATCAGTCTTTGTCCTGCCCTGGGGCAGCCCAGCACCGAAATACTAGGCAATTCTCCTCTGAACAGGAGTGCCAACAGCAACCCCATAAACATGTTTCAGCCCTGTTTGGCATCATCAATGAGGTGTAGCTGTGCCTCTCTAAGAACAGTGAGCAAGGGGTCCACATCTGGATCGCCCTGGTAGCTTAAGGTGAGACCCAAAGTAAATGTATGCAAAACAAGGGGGGTCTGGGAATCTCTCTAACAGCACGAACACAGCCCAATGACCTGTTCTTGGGTGAATAACCCCTGTGAGAGACTCTACCAAGTCTTTAGCTCACTGTCCCTTTCCCAGAGAAGAAATGTGCCTGCATATAAGTCTATGTCCTGCCCTGAGGCAGTCCAGCACTGAAATACTAGGCAATTCTCCTCTGAACAAGAGTACCAACAACAACCCCATAAACATGTTTCAGCCTTGTTGGGCATCATCAGTGAGGTGAAGTTGTGCCTCTCTAAGCACAGTGATCAAGGGGTCCATGTCTGGAACGGCCTGGTAACTTAGGGTGAGACCCAAAGTTAATTTATGCAAAACAGGGGGGTGTCTGTTAATCTCCCTGCCAGCATGAACACAGCCCAATTACCTATTTTTGGGTGAATAACCTCTGGGAGAGACTCTACCAAGTCTTCAGCCCACTGTCAATTTCACAGAGAAGAAATGTCCCTGCATATCAGTCTTTGTCCTGCCCTGGGGCAGTCCAGCACTGAAATACTAGGTAATTCTCCTCTGAACAACAAAACCAACAGCAACCCCATAAACGTGTTTCAGCCTTGTTGGGCATCATCAGTGAGGTGTAGCTGTGCCTCTCTAAGAACAGTGAGCAAGGGGTCCACGTCTGGATTGCCCTGGTTACTTAGGGTGAGACCCAAAGTTAATTTATGCAAAAGAAGGGGGTGTCTGGGAATCTCTCGACCAGCACGAACACAGCCCAATGACCTGTTCTTGGGTGAATATCCCCTGGGAGAGACTCTACTTAGTATTTAGCTCACTGTCCCTTTCACAGAGAAGACATTTCCCTGCATATCAGTCTATGTCCTGCCCTGGGGCAGTCCAGCACGAAATACTAGGTAATTCTCCTCTGAACAAGAGTACCAACAGCAACCCCATTGACGTATTTCAGCCTTGTTGGGCATCATCAGTGAGGTGTAGCTGTGCCTCTCTAAGAACAGTGAGCAAGGGGTCCACATCTGGATCGCCCTGGTAACTTAGGGTGAGACCCAAAGTAAATTTATGCAAAACAGGGGGGTGTCTGGGAATCTCCCTGCCAGCATGAACACAGCCCAATTACCTGTTTTTGGGTGAATAACCCCTGGGAGAGACTCTACCAAGTCTTTAGCTCACTGTCCCTTTCCCAGAGAAGAAATTTCCCTGCATATCAGTCTTTGTCCTGCCCTGAAGCAGTCGAGCACTGAAATACTAGGCAATTCTCCTCTGAACAAGAGTACCAACAGCAACTCCATAAACATGTTTCAGCCTTGTTGGGCATCATCAGTGAGGTGTAGTTGTGCCTCTCTAAGAACAGTGAACAAGGGGTCCATGTCTGGATCGCCCTGGTAACTTAGGGTGAGACCCAAAATTAATTTATGCAAAACAATGGGGGGTCTGGAAATCTCTCAACCAGCATGAACACAGCCTAATGACCTGTTCTTGGGTGAATAACCCCTCAGAGAGACTCTACCAAGTCTTTATCTCTCTGTCCCTTTCACAGAGAAGACATTTCCCTGCATATCAGTCTTTGTCCTGCCATGGGGCAGGCCAGCACAAAATACTAGGCAATTCTCCTCTGAACAAGAATACCAACAGCAAACCCATAAACGTGTTTCAGCCTTGTTGGGGATCATCAGTGAGGTGTAGCTGTGCCTCTGTAAGAACAGCGAGCAAGGGGTCCATGTCTGGATCGCCCTGGTAACTTAGGGTGAGACCCAAAGTAAATTTATGCAAAACAGGGGGGTGTCTGGGAATCTCCCTGCCAGCATGAACACAGCCCAATTACCTGTTTTTGGGTGAATAACCCCTGGGAGAGACTCTACCAAGTCTTTAGCTCACTGTCCCTTTCCCAGAGAAGAAATTTCCCTGCATATCAGTCTTTGTCCTGCCCTAGGGCATTCCAGCACCAAAATACTAGGCAATTCTGCTCTGAACAAGAGTACCAACAGCAACCCCATAAACGTGTTTCAGACTTGTTGGGCATCATCAGTGAGTTGTAGCTGTGCCTCTCTAAGAACAGTGAGCAAGGGGTCCACGTCTGGATTGTCCTGGTAACTTAGGGTAAGACCAAAAGTTAATTTATGCAAAACAAGGTGTGGTCTGGGAATCTCTCTACCAGCACAAACGCAGCCCAATGACCTGTTCTTGGGTGAATAACCCCTGGGAGAGACTCTACCAAGTCTTTAGCTCACTGTCCCTTTCCCAGAGAAGAAATGTCCCTGCATATCAGTCTTTGTCCTGCCCTGGGGCAGTCCAGCACCGAAATACTAGGCAATTCTCCTCTGAACAAGAGTTCCAACAGCAACCCCATGAACCTGTTTCAGCCTTGTTGGGCATCATCAATGAGGTGTAGCTGTGCCTCTCTAAGAACAGTGAGCAAGGGGTCCACATCTGGATCGCCCTGGTAACTTAGGGTGAGACCCAAAGTAAATTTATGCAAAACA
The DNA here is from genome assembly GCF_040938575.1 of Ambystoma mexicanum. Lineage (NCBI taxonomy): Eukaryota > Metazoa > Chordata > Amphibia > Caudata > Ambystomatidae > Ambystoma > Ambystoma mexicanum. Next base: position 523,416,341 of record NC_090941.1, on the reverse strand, counting down.
AGTGGGGGGGGTCTGGGAATCTCTCTACCAGCACAAACACAGCCAAATAACCTGTTCTTGGGTGAATAACCCCTGGGAGAGACTCTACCAAGTCTTTAGCTCACTGTCCTTTTCGCAGAGAAGAAATGTCCCTGCATATCAGTCTTTGTCCTGCCCTGGGGCAGCCCAGCACCGAAATACTAGGCAATTCTCCTCTGAACAGGAGTGCCAACAGCAACCCCATAAACATGTTTCAGCCCTGTTTGGCATCATCAATGAGGTGTAGCTGTGCCTCTCTAAGAACAGTGAGCAAGGGGTCCACATCTGGATCGCCCTGGTAGCTTAAGGTGAGACCCAAAGTAAATGTATGCAAAACAAGGGGGGTCTGGGAATCTCTCTAACAGCACGAACACAGCCCAATGACCTGTTCTTGGGTGAATAACCCCTGGGAGAGACTCTACCAAGTCTTTAGCTCACTGTCCCTTTCCCAGAGAAGAAATGTGCCTGCATATCAGTCTATGTCCTGCCCTGAGGCAGTCCAGCACTGAAATACTAGGCAATTCTCCTCTGAACAAGAGTACCAACAACAACCCCATAAACATGTTTCAGCCTTGTTGGGCATCATCAGTGAGGTGAAGTTGTGCCTCTCTAAGCACAGTGATCAAGGGGTCCATGTCTGGAACGGCCTGGTAACTTAGGGTGAGACCCAAAGTTAATTTATGCAAAACAGGGGGGTGTCTGTTAATCTCCCTGCCAGCATGAACACAGCCCAATTACCTATTTTTGGGTGAATAACCTCTGGGAGAGACTCTACCAAGTCTTCAGCCCACTGTCAATTTCACAGAGAAGAAATGTCCCTGCATATCAGTCTTTGTCCTGCCCTGGGGCAGTCCAGCACTGAAATACTAGGTAATTCTCCTCTGAACAACAAAACCAACAGCAACCCCATAAACGTGTTTCAGCCTTGTTGGGCATCATCAGTGAGGTGTAGCTGTGCCTCTCTAAGAACAGTGAGCAAGGGGTCCACGTCTGGATTGCCCTGGTTACTTAGGGTGAGACCCAAAGTTAATTTATGCAAAAGAAGGGGGTGTCTGGGAATCTCTCGACCAGCACGAACACAGCCCAATGACCTGTTCTTGGGTGAATATCCCCTGGGAGAGACTCTACTTAGTATTTAGCTCACTGTCCCTTTCACAGAGAAGACATTTCCCTGCATATCAGTCTATGTCCTGCCCTGGGGCAGTCCAGCACGAAATACTAGGTAATTCTCCTCTGAACAAGAGTACCAACAGCAACCCCATTGACGTATTTCAGCCTTGTTGGGCATCATCAGTGAGGTGTAGCTGTGCCTCTCTAAGAACAGTGAGCAAGGGGTCCACATCTGGATCGCCCTGGTAACTTAGGGTGAGACCCAAAGTAAATTTATGCAAAACAGGGGGGTGTCTGGGAATCTCCCTGCCAGCATGAACACAGCCCAATTACCTGTTTTTGGGTGAATAACCCCTGGGAGAGACTCTACCAAGTCTTTAGCTCACTGTCCCTTTCCCAGAGAAGAAATTTCCCTGCATATCAGTCTTTGTCCTGCCCTGAAGCAGTCGAGCACTGAAATACTAGGCAATTCTCCTCTGAACAAGAGTACCAACAGCAACTCCATAAACATGTTTCAGCCTTGTTGGGCATCATCAGTGAGGTGTAGTTGTGCCTCTCTAAGAACAGTGAACAAGGGGTCCATGTCTGGATCGCCCTGGTAACTTAGGGTGAGACCCAAAATTAATTTATGCAAAACAATGGGGGGTCTGGAAATCTCTCAACCAGCATGAACACAGCCTAATGACCTGTTCTTGGGTGAATAACCCCTCAGACAGACTCTACCAAGTCTTTATCTCTCTGTCCCTTTCACAGAGAAGACATTTCCCTGCATATCAGTCTTTGTCCTGCCATGGGGCAGGCCAGCACAAAATACTAGGCAATTCTCCTCTGAACAAGAATACCAACAGCAAACCCATAAACGTGTTTCAGCCTTGTTGGGGATCATCAGTGAGGTGTAGCTGTGCCTCTGTAAGAACAGCGAGCAAGGGGTCCATGTCTGGATCGCCCTGGTAACTTAGGGTGAGACCCAAAGTAAATTTATGCAAAACAGGGGGGTGTCTGGGAATCTCCCTGCCAGCATGAACACAGCCCAATTACCTGTTTTTGGGTGAATAACCCCTGGGAGAGACTCTACCAAGTCTTTAGCTCACTGTCCCTTTCCCAGAGAAGAAATTTCCCTGCATATCAGTCTTTGTCCTGCCCTAGGGCATTCCAGCACCAAAATACTAGGCAATTCTGCTCTGAACAAGAGTACCAACAGCAACCCCATAAACGTGTTTCAGACTTGTTGGGCATCATCAGTGAGTTGTAGCTGTGCCTCTCTAAGAACAGTGAGCAAGGGGTCCACGTCTGGATTGTCCTGGTAACTTAGGGTAAGACCAAAAGTTAATTTATGCAAAACAAGGTGTGGTCTGGGAATCTCTCTACCAGCACAAACGCAGCCCAATGACCTGTTCTTGGGTGAATAACCCCTGGGAGAGACTCTACCAAGTCTTTAGCTCACTGTCCCTTTCCCAGAGAAGAAATGTCCCTGCATATCAGTCTTTGTCCTGCCCTGGGGCAGTCCAGCACCGAAATACTAGGCAATTCTCCTCTGAACAAGAGTTCCAACAGCAACCCCATGAACCTGTTTCAGCCTTGTTGGGCATCATCAATGAGGTGTAGCTGTGCCTCTCTAAGAACAGTGAGCAAGGGGTCCACATCTGGATCGCCCTGGTAACTTAGGGTGAGACCCAAAGTAAATTTATGCAAAACAAGTGGGGGGGGTCTGGGAATCTCTCTACCAGCACAAACACAGCCAAATAACCTGTTCTTGGGTGAATAACCCCTGGGAGAGACTCTACCAAGTATTTAGCTCACTGTCCCTTTTGCAGAGAAGAAATGTCCCTGCATATCAGTCTTTGTCCATCCCTGGGGCAGCCCAGCACTGAAATACTAGGCAATTCTCCTCTGAACAGGAGTGCCTACAGCAACCCCATAAACATGTTTCAGTCCTGTTTGGCATCATCAATGAGGTGTAGCTGTGCCTCTCTAAGAAAAGTGAGCAAGGGGTCCACATCTGGATCGCCCTGGTAACTTAAGGTGAGACCCAAAGTAAATGTATGCAAAACAAGGGGGGTCTGGGAATCTCTCTAACAGCACGAACACAGCCCAATGACCTGTTCTTGGGTGAATAACCCCTGGGAGAGACTCTACCAAGTCTTTAGCTCACTGTCCCTTTCGCAGAGAAGAAATGTCCCTGCATATCAGTCTTTGTCCTGCCCTGGGGCAGCCCAGCACTGAAATACTAGGCAATTCTCCTCTGAACAGGAGTGCCTACAGCAACCCCATAAACATGTTTCAGTCCTGTTTGGCATCATCAATGAGGTGTAGCTGTGCCTCTCTAAGAACAGTGAGCAAGGGGTCCACATCTGGATCGCCCTGGTAACTTAAGGTGAGACCCAAAGTAAATGTATGCAAAACAAGGGGGGTCTGGGAATCTCTCTAACAGCACGAACACAGCTCAATAACCTGTTCTTGGGTGAATAACCCCTGGGAGAGACTCTACCAAGTCTTTAGCTCACTGTCCCTTTCCCAGAGAAGAAATGTCCCTGCATATCAGTCTTTGTCCTGCCCCGAGGCAGTCGAGCACTGAAATACTAGGCAATTCTCCTCTGAACACGAGTACCAACAGCAACCCCATAAACATGTTTCAGCCTTGTTGGGCATCATCAGTGAGGTGTAGTTGTGCTTCTCTAAGAACAGTGATCAAGGGGTCCATGTCTGGATCGCCCTGGTAACTTAGGGTGAGACCCAAAGTAAATTTATGCAAAACAATGGGGGGTCTGGAAATCTCTCTACCAGCATGAACACAGCCTAATGACCTGTTCTTGGGTGAATAACCCCTCGGAGAGACTCTACCAAGTCTTTAGCTCTCTGTCCCTTTCACAGAGAAGACATTTCCCTGAATATCAGTCTTTGTCCTGCCATGGGGCAGGCCAGCACCGAAATACTAGTCAATTCTCCTCTGAACAAGAATACCAACAGCAAACCCATAAACGTGTTTCAGCCTTGTTCGGGATCATCAGTGAGGTGTAGCTGTGCCTCTCTAAGAACAGCGAGCAAGGGGTCAATGTCTGGATCGCCCTGGTAACTTAGGGTGAGACCCAAAGTAAATTTATGCAAAACAGCGGGGTGTCGGGGAATCTCCCTGCCAGCATGAACACAGCCCAATTACCTGTTTTTGGGTGAATAACCTCTGGGAGAGACTCACTAAGTATTTAGCTCACTGTCCCTTTCACAGAGAAGACATTTCCCTGCATATCAGTCTATGTCCTGCCCTGGGGCAGTCCAGCACCGAAATACTAGGTAATTCTCCTCTGAGCAAGAGTACCAACAGCAACCCCATAGACATGTTTCAGCCTTGTTGGGCATCATCAGTGAGGTGTAGGTTGTGCCTCTCTAAGGACAGTGATCAAGGGGTCCACGTCTGGATTGCCCTGGTAACTTAGGGTGAGACCCAAAGTTAATTTATGCAAAACAAGGGGGGTCTGGGAATCTCTCTACCAGCAGGAACACAGCCCAATGACCTGTTCTTGGGTGAATAACCCCTGGAAGAGACTCTACCAAGTCTTTAGCTCACTGTCCCCTTCACATAGAAGAAATGTCCCTGCATATCAGTCTTTGTCCTGCTGGGGCAGTCCAGCAACAAAAAACTAGGCAATTCTCCTCTGAACAAGAGTACCAACAGCATCCAAATAATCGTGTTTCAGACTTGTTGGGCATCATCAGTGAGTTGTAGCTGTGCCTCTCTAAGAACAGTGAGCAAGGGGTCCACGTCTGGATCGTCCTGGTAACTTCGGGTAAGACCAAAAGTTAATTTATGCAAAACAAGGAGTGGTCTGGGAATCTACCAGCACAAACACAACCCAGTGACCTGTTCTTGGGTGAATAACCCCTCGGAGGGACTCTACCAAGTCTTTAGCTCACTGTCCCTTTCCCAGAGAAGAACTTTCCCTGCATATCAGTCTTTGTCCTGCCCTGGGGCAGTCCAGCACCAAAATACTAGGCAATTCTCCTCTGAACAAGAGTACCAACAGCAACCCCATAAACGTGTTTCAGACTTGTTGGGCATCATCAGTGAGTTGTAGCTGTGCCTCTCTAAGAACAGTGAGCAAGGGGTCCACGTCTGGATTGTCCTGGTAACTTAGGGTAAGACCAAAAGTTAATTTATGCAAAACAAGGTGTGGTCTGGGAATCTCTCTACCAGCACAAACACAGCCAAATGACCTGTTCTTGGGTGAATAACCCCTGGGAGAGACTCTACCAAGTCTTTAGCTCACTGTCCCTTTCCCAGAGAAGAAATTTCCCTGCATATCAGTCTTTGTCCTGCCCTGGGGCAGCCCAGCACCGAAATACTAGGCAATTCTCCTCTGAACAGGAGTGCCAACAGCAACCCCATAAACATGTTTCAGCCCTGTTTGGCATCATCAATGAGGTGTAGCTGTGCCTCTCTAAGAACAGTGAGCAAGGGGTCCACATCTGGATCGCCCTGGTAGCTTAAGGTGAGACCCAAAGTAAATGTATGCAAAACAAGGGGGGTCTGGGAATCTCTCTAACAGCACGAACACAGCCCAATGACCTGTTCTTGGGTGAATAACCCCTGGGAGAGACTCTACCAAGTCTTTAGCTCACTGTCCCTTTCCCAGAGAAGAAATGTGCCTGCATATAAGTCTATGTCCTGCCCTGAGGCAGTCCAGCACTGAAATACTAGGCAATTCTCCTCTGAACAAGAGTACCAACAACAACCCCATAAACATGTTTCAGCCTTGTTGGGCATCATCAGTGAGGTGAAGTTGTGCCTCTCTAAGCACAGTGATCAAGGGGTCCATGTCTGGAACGGCCTGGTAACTTAGGGTGAGACCCAAAGTTAATTTATGCAAAACAGGGGGGTGTCTGTTAATCTCCCTGCCAGCATGAACACAGCCCAATTACCTATTTTTGGGTGAATAACCTCTGGGAGAGACTCTACCAAGTCTTCAGCCCACTGTCAATTTCACAGAGAAGAAATGTCCCTGCATATCAGTCTTTGTCCTGCCCTGGGGCAGTCCAGCACTGAAATACTAGGTAATTCTCCTCTGAACAACAAAACCAACAGCAACCCCATAAACGTGTTTCAGCCTTGTTGGGCATCATCAGTGAGGTGTAGCTGTGCCTCTCTAAGAACAGTGAGCAAGGGGTCCACGTCAGGATTGCCCTGGTTACTTAGGGTGAGACCCAAAGTTAATTTATGCAAAAGAAGGGGGTGTCTGGGAATCTCTCGACCAGCATGAACACAGCCCAATGACCTGTTCTTGGGTGAATATCCCCTGGGAGAGACTCTACTTAGTATTTAGCTCACTGTCCCTTTCACAGAGAAGACATTTCCCTGCATATCAGTCTATGTCCTGCCCTGGGGCAGTCCAGCACGAAATACTAGGTAATTCTCCTCTGAACAAGAGTATCAACAGCAACCCCATTGACGTATTTCAGCCTTGTTGGGCATCATCAGTGAGGTGTAGCTGTGCCTCTCTAAGAACAGTGAGCAAGGGGTCCACATCTGGATCGCCCTGGTAACTTAGGGTGAGACCCAAAGTAAATTTATGCAAAACAGGGGGGTGTCTGGGAATCTCCCTGCCAGCATGAACACAGCCCAATTACCTGTTTTTGGGTGAATAACCCTTGGGAGAGACTCTACCAAGTCTTTAGCTCACTGTCCCTTTCCCAGAGAAGAAATTTCCCTGCATATCAGTCTTTGTCCTGCCCTGAAGCAGTCGAGCACTGAAATACTAGGCAATTCTCCTCTGAACAAGAGTACCAACAGCAACTCCATAAACATGTTTCAGCCTTGTTGGGCATCATCAGTGAGGTGTAGTTGTGCCTCTCTAAGAACAGTGAACAAGGGGTCCATGTCTGGATCGCCCTGGTAACTTAGGGTGAGACCCAAAATTAATTTATGCAAAACAATGGGGGGTCTGGAAATCTCTCAACCAGCATGAACACAGCCTAATGACCTGTTCTTGGGTGAATAACCCCTCAGAGAGACTCTACCAAGTCTTTATCTCTCTGTCCCTTTCACAGAGAAGACATTTCCCTGCATATCAGTCTTTGTCCTGCCATGGGGCAGGCCAGCACAAAATACTAGGCAATTCTCCTCTGAACAAGAATACCAACAGCAAACCCATAAACGTGTTTCAGCCTTGTTGGGGATCATCAGTGAGGTGTAGCTGTGCCTCTGTAAGAACAGCGAGCAAGGGGTCCATGTCTGGATCGCCCTGGTAACTTAGGGTGAGACCCAAAGTAAATTTATGCAAAACAGGGGGGTGTCTGGGAATCTCCCTGCCAGCATGAACACAGCCCAATTACCTGTTTTTGGGTGAATAACCCCTGGGAGAGACTCTACCAAGTCTTTAGCTCACTGTCCCTTTCCCAGAGAAGAAATTTCCCTGCATATCAGTCTTTGTCCTGCCCTAGGGCATTCCAGCACCAAAATACTAGGCAATTCTGCTCTGAACAAGAGTACCAACAGCAACCCCATAAACGTGTTTCAGACTTGTTGGGCATCATCAGTGAGTTGTAGCTGTGCCTCTCTAAGAACAGTGAGCAAGGGGTCCACGTCTGGATTGTCCTGGTAACTTAGGGTAAGACCAAAAGTTAATTTATGCAAAACAAGGTGTGGTCTGGGAATCTCTCTACCAGCACAAACGCAGCCCAATGACCTGTTCTTGGGTGAATAACCCCTGGGAGAGACTCTACCAAGTCTTTAGCTCACTGTCCCTTTCCCAGAGAAGAAATGTCCCTGCATATCAGTCTTTGTCCTGCCCTGGGGCAGTCCAGCACCGAAATACTAGGCAATTCTCCTCTGAACAAGAGTTCCAACAGCAACCCCATGAACCTGTTTCAGCCTTGTTGGGCATCATCAATGAGGTGTAGCTGTGCCTCTCTAAGAACAGTGAGCAAGGGGTCCACATCTGGATCGCCCTGGTAACTTAGGGTGAGACCCAAAGTAAATTTATGCAAAACAAGTGGGGGGGGTCTGGGAATCTCTCTACCAGCACAAACACAGCCAAATAACCTGTTCTTGGGTGAATAACCCCTGGGAGAGACTCTACCAAGTCTTTAGCTCACTGTCCTTTTCGCAGAGAAGAAATGTCCCTGCATATCAGTCTTTGTCCTGCCCTGGGGCAGCCCAGCACCGAAATACTAGGCAATTCTCCTCTGAACAGGAGTGCCAACAGCAACCCCATAAACATGTTTCAGCCCTGTTTGGCATCATCAATGAGGTGTAGCTGTGCCTCTCTAAGAACAGTGAGCAAGGGGTCCACATCTGGATCGCCCTGGTAGCTTAAGGTGAGACCCAAAGTAAATGTATGCAAAACAAGGGGGGTCTGGGAATCTCTCTAACAGCACGAACACAGCCCAATGACCTGTTCTTGGGTGAATAACCCCTGGGAGAGACTCTACCAAGTCTTTAGCTCACTGTCCCTTTCCCAGAGAAGAAATGTGCCTGCATATCAGTCTATGTCCTGCCCTGAGGCAGTCCAGCACTGAAATACTAGGCAATTCTCCTCTGAACAAGAGTACCAACAACAACCCCATAAACATGTTTCAGCCTTGTTGGGCATCATCAGTGAGGTGAAGTTGTGCCTCTCTAAGCACAGTGATCAAGGGGTCCATGTCTGGAACGGCCTGGTAACTTAGGGTGAGACCCAAAGTTAATTTATGCAAAACAGGGGGGTGTCTGTTAATCTCCCTGCCAGCATGAACACAGCCCAATTACCTATTTTTGGGTGAATAACCTCTGGGAGAGACTCTACCAAGTCTTCAGCCCACTGTCAATTTCACAGAGAAGAAATGTCCCTGCATATCAGTCTTTGTCCTGCCCTGGGGCAGTCCAGCACTGAAATACTAGGTAATTCTCCTCTGAACAACAAAACCAACAGCAACCCCATAAACGTGTTTCAGCCTTGTTGGGCATCATCAGTGAGGTGTAGCTGTGCCTCTCTAAGAACAGTGAGCAAGGGGTCCACGTCTGGATTGCCCTGGTTACTTAGGGTGAGACCCAAAGTTAATTTATGCAAAAGAAGGGGGTGTCTGGGAATCTCTCGACCAGCACGAACACAGCCCAATGACCTGTTCTTGGGTGAATATCCCCTGGGAGAGACTCTACTTAGTATTTAGCTCACTGTCCCTTTCACAGAGAAGACATTTCCCTGCATATCAGTCTATGTCCTGCCCTGGGGCAGTCCAGCACGAAATACTAGGTAATTCTCCTCTGAACAAGAGTACCAACAGCAACCCCATTGACGTATTTCAGCCTTGTTGGGCATCATCAGTGAGGTGTAGCTGTGCCTCTCTAAGAACAGTGAGCAAGGGGTCCACATCTGGATCGCCCTGGTAACTTAGGGTGAGACCCAAAGTAAATTTATGCAAAACAGGGGGGTGTCTGGGAATCTCCCTGCCAGCATGAACACAGCCCAATTACCTGTTTTTGGGTGAATAACCCCTGGGAGAGACTCTACCAAGTCTTTAGCTCACTGTCCCTTTCCCAGAGAAGAAATTTCCCTGCATATCAGTCTTTGTCCTGCCCTGAAGCAGTCGAGCACTGAAATACTAGGCAATTCTCCTCTGAACAAGAGTACCAACAGCAACTCCATAAACATGTTTCAGCCTTGTTGGGCATCATCAGTGAGGTGTAGTTGTGCCTCTCTAAGAACAGTGAACAAGGGGTCCATGTCTGGATCGCCCTGGTAACTTAGGGTGAGACCCAAAATTAATTTATGCAAAACAATGGGGGGTCTGGAAATCTCTCAACCAGCATGAACACAGCCTAATGACCTGTTCTTGGGTGAATAACCCCTCAGAGAGACTCTACCAAGTCTTTATCTCTCTGTCCCTTTCACAGAGAAGACATTTCCCTGCATATCAGTCTTTGTCCTGCCATGGGGCAGGCCAGCACAAAATACTAGGCAATTCTCCTCTGAACAAGAATACCAACAGCAAACCCATAAACGTGTTTCAGCCTTGTTGGGGATCATCAGTGAGGTGTAGCTGTGCCTCTGTAAGAACAGCGAGCAAGGGGTCCATGTCTGGATCGCCCTGGTAACTTAGGGTGAGACCCAAAGTAAATTTATGCAAAACAGGGGGGTGTCTGGGAATCTCCCTGCCAGCATGAACACAGCCCAATTACCTGTTTTTGGGTGAATAACCCCTGGGAGAGACTCTACCAAGTCTTTAGCTCACTGTCCCTTTCCCAGAGAAGAAATTTCCCTGCATATCAGTCTTTGTCCTGCCCTAGGGCATTCCAGCACCAAAATACTAGGCAATTCTGCTCTGAACAAGAGTACCAACAGCAACCCCATAAACGTGTTTCAGACTTGTTGGGCATCATCAGTGAGTTGTAGCTGTGCCTCTCTAAGAACAGTGAGCAAGGGGTCCACGTCTGGATTGTCCTGGTAACTTAGGGTAAGACCAAAAGTTAATTTATGCAAAACAAGGTGTGGTCTGGGAATCTCTCTACCAGCACAAACGCAGCCCAATGACCTGTTCTTGGGTGAATAACCCCTGGGAGAGACTCTACCAAGTCTTTAGCTCACTGTCCCTTTCCCAGAGAAGAAATGTCCCTGCATATCAGTCTTTGTCCTGCCCTGGGGCAGTCCAGCACCGAAATACTAGGCAATTCTCCTCTGAACAAGAGTTCCAACAGCAACCCCATGAACCTGTTTCAGCCTTGTTGGGCATCATCAATGAGGTGTAGCTGTGCCTCTCTAAGAACAGTGAGCAAGGGGTCCACATCTGGATCGCCCTGGTAACTTAGGGTGAGACCCAAAGTAAATTTATGCAAAACAAGTGGGGGGGGTCTGGGAATCTCTCTACCAGCACAAACACAGCCAAATAACCTGTTCTTGGGTGAATAACCCCTGGGAGAGACTCTACCAAGTATTTAGCTCACTGTCCCTTTTGCAGAGAAGAAATGTCCCTGCATATCAGTCTTTGTCCATCCCTGGGGCAGCCCAGCACTGAAATACTAGGCAATTCTCCTCTGAACAGGAGTGCCTACAGCAACCCCATAAACATGTTTCAGTCCTGTTTGGCATCATCAATGAGGTGTAGCTGTGCCTCTCTAAGAAAAGTGAGCAAGGGGTCCACATCTGGATCGCCCTGGTAACTTAAGGTGAGACCCAAAGTAAATGTATGCAAAACAAGGGGGGTCTGGGAATCTCTCTAACAGCACGAACACAGCCCAATGACCTGTTCTTGGGTGAATAACCCCTGGGAGAGACTCTACCAAGTCTTTAGCTCACTGTCCCTTTCCCAGAGAAGAAATGTGCCTGCATATCAGTCTATGTCCTGCCCTGAGGCAGTCCAGCACTTAAATACTAGGCAATTCTCCTCTGATCAAGAGTACCAACAGCAACCCTATAAACATGTTTCAGCCTTGTTGGGCATCATCAGTGAGGTGTAGTTGTGCCTCTCTAAGCACAGTGATCAAGGGGTCCATGTCTGGAACGCCCTGGTAACTTAGGGTGAGACCCAAAGTTAATTTATGCAAAACAATGGGGGGTCTGGAAATCTCTCTACCAGCATGAACACAGCCTAATGACCTGTTCTTGGGTGAATAACCCCTGGGAGAGACTCTACCAAGCCTTCAGCTCACTGTCAATTTCACAGAGAAAAAATGTCCCTGCATATCAGTCTTTGTCCTGCCCTGGGGCAGTCCAGCACCGAAATACTAGGCAATTCTCCTCTGAACAAGAATACCAACAGCAACCCCATAAACATGTTTCAGCCTTGTTGGGCATCATCAGTGAGGTGTACGTGTGCCTCTCTAAGAACAGTGAGCAAGGGGTCCACGTCTGGATTGCCCTGGTAACTTAGGGTGAGACCCAAAGTTAATTTATGCAAAAGAAGGGGGTGTCTGGGAATCTCTCTAGCAGCAGGAACACAGCCCAATGACCTGTTCTTGGGTGAATATCCCATGGGAGAGACTCTACTTAGTATTTAGCTCACTGTACCTTTCACAGAGAAGACATTTCCCTGCATATCAGTCTATGTCCTGCCTTGGGGCAGTCCAGCATCGAAATACTAGGTAATTCTCCTCTGAACAAGAGTACCAACAGCAACCCCATTGACGTGTTTCAGCCTTGTTGGGCATCATCAGTGAGGTGTAGCTGTGCCTCTCTAAGAACAGTGAGCAAGGGATCCATATCTGGATGACCCTGGTATCTTAGGGTGAGACCCAAAGTAAATGTATGCAAAACAAGGGGGGGGTCTGGGAATCTCTCTAACAGCACGAACACAGCTCAATAACCTGTTCTTGGGTGAATAACCCATGGGAGAGACTCTACCAAGTCTTTAGCTCACTGTCCCTTTCCCAGAGAAGAAATGTCCCTGCATATCAGTCTTTGTCCTGCCCTGAGGCAATCCAGTACTGAAATGCTAGGCAATTCTCCTCTGAACAAGAGTACCAACAGCAACCCCATAAACATGTTTCAGCCTTGTTGGGCATCATCAGTGAGGTGTAGTTGTGCCTCTCTAAGAACAGTGATCAAGGGGTCCATGTCTGCATCGCCCTGGTAACTTTGGGTGAGACCGAAAGTTAATTTATGCAAAACAATGGGGGGTATGGAAATCTCTCTACCAGCATGAACACAGCCTAATGACCTGTTCTTGGGTGAATAACCCCTCGGAGAGACTCTACCAAGTCTTTAGCTCACTGTCAATTTCACAGAGAAGAAATGTCCCTGCATATCAGTCTTTGTCCTGCCCTGGGGCAGTCCAGCACCGAAATACTCGGTAATTCTCCTCTGAACAAGAATACCAACACGAACCCCATAAACATGTTTCAGCCTTGTTGGAGATCATCAGTGAGGTGTAGCTGTGCCTCTCTAAGAACAGCGAGCAAGGGGTCCATGTCTGGATCGCCCTAGTAACTTAGGGTGAGACCCAAAGTAAATTTATTCAAAACAGGGGGGTATCTGGGAATCTCCCTGTCAGCATGAACACAGCCCAATTACCTGTTTTTGGGTGAATAACCCCTGGGAGAGACTCTACCAAGTCTTCAGCTCACTGTCAATTTCACAGAGAAGAAATGTCCCTGCATATCAGTCTTTGTCCTGCCCTGGGGCAGTCCAGCACCGAGTAATTCTCCTCTGAACAAGAATACCAACACGAACCCCATAAACGTGTTTCAGCCTTGTTGGGCATCATCAGTGGGGTGCAGGTGTGCCTCTCTAAGAACAGTGAGCAAGGGGTCCACGTCTGGATTGCCCTGGTAACTTAGGGTGAGACCCAAAGTAAATGTATGCAAAACAAGGGGGGTTCTGGGAATCTCTCTAACAGCACGAACACAGCTCAGTAACCTGTTCTCGGGTGAATTTCCCCTGGGAGAGACTCTACCAAGTCTTTAGCTCACTGTCCCTTTCCCAGAGAAGAAATGTCCCCACAATTCAGTCTTTGTCCTGCCCTGAGGCAGTCCAGCACTGAAATACTAGGCAATTCTCCTCTGAACAAGAGTACCAACAGCAACCCCATAAACATGTTTCAGCCTTGTTGGGCATCATCAGTGAAGTGTAGTTGTGCCTCTCTAAGAACAGTGATCAAGAGGTCCATGTCTGGATCACCCTGGTAACTTAGGGTGAGACCCAAAGTTAATTTATGCAAAACAGGGGGGTGTCTGGGAATCTCCCTGCCAGCATGAACACAGCCCAATTACCTGTTTTTGGGTGAATAACCTCTGGGAGAGACTCTACCAAGTCTTCAGCCCACTGTCAATTTCACAGAGAAGAAATGTCCCTGCATATCAGTCTTTGTCCTGCCCTGGGGCAGTCCAGCACTGAAATACTAGGTAATTCTCCTCTGAACAAGAATACCAACAGCAACCCCATAAACGTGTTTCAGCCTTGTTGGGCATCATCAGTGAGGTGTAGGTGTGCCTCTCTAAGAACACTGAGCAAGGGGTCCACGTCTGGATTGCCCTGGTTACTTAGGGTGAGACCCAAAGTTAATTTATGCAAAAGAAGGGGGTGTCTGGGAATCTCTCGACCAGCACAAACACAACCCAATGACCTGTTCTTGGGTGAATATCCCCTGGGAGAGACTCTACTTAGTATTTAGCTCACTGTCCCTTTCACAGAGAAGACATTTCCCTGCATATGAATCTATGTCCTGCCCTGGGGCAGTCCGGCACGAAATACTAGGTAATTCTCCTCTGAACAAGAGTACCAACAGCAACCCCATTGAAGTATTTCAGCCTTGTTGGGCATCATCAGTGAGGTGTAGCTGTGCCTCTCTAAGAACAGTGAGCAAGGGGTCCACATCTGGATCGCCCTGGTAACTTAGGGTGAGACCCAAAGTAAATGTATGCAAAACAAGAGGGGTCTGGGAATCTCTCTAACAGCACAAACTCAGCTCAATAACCTGTTCTTGGGTGAATAACCCCTGGGAGAGACTCTACCAAGTCTTTAGCTCACTGTCCCTTTCCCAGAGAAGAAATGTCCGTTCATGTCAGTCTTTGTCCTGCCCTGAGGCAGTCGAGCACTGAAATACTAGGCAATTCTCCTCTGAACAAGAGTACCAACAGCAACTCCATAAACATGTTTCAGCCTTGTTGGGCATCATCAGTGAGGTGTAGTTGTGCCTCTCTAAGAACAGTGAACAAGGGGTCCATGTCTGGATCGCCCTGGTAACTTAGGGTGAGACCCAAAATTAATTAATGCAAAACAATGGGGGGTCTGGAAATCTCTCTACCAGCATGAACACAGCCTAATGACCTGTTCTTGGGTGAATAACCCCTCGGAGAGACTCTACCAAGTCTTTAGCTCTCTGTCCCTTTCACAGAGCAGACATTTCCCTGCATATCAGTCTTTGTCCTGCCATGGGGCAGGCCAGCACGAAATACTAGGCAATTCTCCTCTGAACAAGAATACCAACAGCAAACCCATAAACGTGTTTCAGCCTTGTTGGGGATCATCAGTGAGGTGTAGCTGTGCCTCTCTAAGAACAGCGAGCAAGGGGTCCATGTCTGGATTGCCCTGGTAACTTAGGGTGAGACCCAAAGTAAATTTATGCAAAACAGGGGGGTGTCTGGGAATCTCCCTGCCAGCATGAACACAGCCCAATTACCTGTTTTTGGGTGAATAACCCCTGGGAGAGACTCTACCAAGTCTTCAGCTCACTGTCAATTTCACAGAGAAGAAATGTCCCTGCATATCAGTCTTTGTCCTGCCCTGGGGCAGTCCAGCACTGAAATACTAGGTAATTCTCCTCTGAACAAGAATACCAACAGCAACCCCATAGAGGTGTTTCAGCCTTGTTGGGCATCATCAGTGAGGTGTAGGTGTGCCTCTCTAAGAACAGTGAGCAAGGGGTCCACGTCTGGATTGCCCTGGTAACTTAGGGTGAGACCCAAAGTTAATTTATGCAAAAGAAGGGGGTGTCTGGGAATCTCTCTAGCAGCAGGAACACAGCCTAATGACCTGTTCTTGGGTGAATATCCCATGGGAGAGACTCTACTTAGTATTTAGCTCACTGTACCTTTCACAGAGAAGACATTTCCCTGCATATCAGTCTATGTCCTGCCTTGGGGCAGTCCAGCATCGAAATACTAGGTAATTCTCCTCTGAACAAGAGTACCAACAGCAACCCCATTGACGTGTTTCAGCCTTGTTGGGCATCATCAGTGAGGTGTAGCTGTGCCTCTCTAAGAACAGTGAGCAAGGGATCCATATCTGGATCACCCTGGTATCTTAGGGTGAGACCCAAAGTAAATGTATGCAAAACAAGGGGGGGTCTGGGAATCTCTCTAACAGCACGAACACAGCTCAATAACCTGTTCTTGGGTGAATAACCCGTGGGAGAGACTCTACCAAGTCTTTAGCTCACTGTCCCTTTCCCAGAGAAGAAATGTCCCTGCATATCAGTCTTTGTCCTGCCCTGAGGCAATCCAGTACTGAAATGCTAGGCAATTCTCCTCTGAACAAGAGTACCAACAGCAACCCCATAAACATGTTTCAGCCTTGTTGGGCATCATCAGTGAGGTGTAGTTGTGCCTCTCTAAGAACAGTGATCAAGGGGTCCATGTCTGCATCGCCCTGGTAACTTTGGGTGAGACCGAAAGTTAATTTATGCAAAACAATGGGGGGTATGGAAATCTCTCTACCAGCATGAACACAGCCTAATGACCTGTTCTTGGGTGAATAACCCCTCGGAGAGACTCTACCAAGTCTTTAGCTCTCTGTCTCTTTCACAGAGAAGAAATTTCCCTGCATATCAGTCTTTGTCCTGCCATGGGGCAGGCCAGCACCGAAATACTAGGCAATTTTCCTCTGAACAAGAATACCAACAGCAACCCCATAAACATGTTTCAGCCTTGTTGGAGATCATCAGTGAGGTGTAGCTGTGCCTCTCTAAGAACAGCGAGCAAGGGTCCATGTCTGGATCGCCCTGGTAACTTAGGGTGAGACCCAAAGTAAATTTATTCAAAACAGGGGGGTATCTGGGAATCTCCCTGTCAGCATGAACACAGCCCAATTACCTGTTTTTGGGTGAATAACCCCTGGGAGAGACTCTACCAAGTCTTCAGCTCACTGTCAATTTCACAGAGAAGAAATGTCCCTGCATATCAGTCTTTGTCCTGCCCTGGGGCAGTCCAGCACCGAAATACTCGGTAATTCTCCTCTGAACAAGAATACCAACAGCAACCCCATAAACGTGTTTCAGCCTTGTTGGGCATCATCAGTGAGGTGCAGGTGTGCCTCTCTAAGAACAGTGAGCAAGGGGTCCACGTCTGGATTGCCCTGGTAACTTAGGGTGAGACCCAAAGTTAATTTATGCAAAAGAAGGGGGTGTCTGGGAATCTCTCTACCAGCGAAACACAGCCAATGACCTGTTCTTGGGTGAATATCCCCTGGGAGAGACTCTACTTAGTATTTAGCTCACTGTCCCTTTCACAGAGAAGACATTTCCCTGCATATCAGTCTATGTCCTGCCCTGGGGCAGTCCAGCACCGAAATACTAGGTAATTCTCCTCTGAACAAGAGTACCAGCGGCAACCCCATTGACGTGTTTCAGCCTTGTTGGGCATCATCAGTGAGGTGTAGCTGTGCCTCTCTAAGAACAGTGAGCAAGGGGTCCACATCTGGATCGCCCTGGTAACTTAGGGTGAGACCCAAAGTAAATTTATGCAAAACAAGTGGGGGGGGTCTGGGAATCTCTCTAACAGCACAAACACAGCTCAGTAACCTGTTCTTGGGTGAATAACCCCTGGGAGAGACTCTACCAAGTCTTTAGCTCACTGTCCCTTTCCCAGAGAAGAAATGTCCCCACATATCAGTCTTTGTCCTGCCCTGAGGCAGTCCAGCACTGAAATACTAGGCAATTCTCCTCTGAACAAGAGTACCAACAGCAACCCCATAAACATGTTTCAGCCTTGTTGGGCATCATCATTGAAGTGTAGTTGTGCCTCTCTAAGAACAGTGATCAAGGGGTCCATGTCTGGATCACCCTGGTAACTTAGGGTGAGACCCAAAGTTAATTTATGCAAAACAATGGGGGGATCTGGAAATCTCTCTACCAGCATGAACACAGCCTAATGACCTGTTCTTGGGTGAATAACCCCTCGGAGAGACTCTACCAAGTCTTTAGCTCTCTGTCCCTTTCACAGAGAAGAAATTTCCCTGCATATCAGTCTTTGTCCTGCCATGAGGCAGGCCAGCACCGAAATACTAGGCAATTCTCCTCTGAACAAGAATACCAACAGCAACCCCATAAACGTGTGTCAGCCTTGTTGGGGATCATCAGTGAGGTGTAGCTGTGCCTCTCTAAGAACAGCGAGCAAGGGGTCCATGTCTGGATCGCCCTGGTAACTTAGGGTGAGACACAAAGTAAATTTATGCAAAACAGGGGGGTGTCTGGGAATCTCCCTGCCAGCATGAACACAGCCCAATTACCTGTTTTTGGGTGAATAACCTCTGGGAGAGACTCTACCAAGTCTTCAGCCCACTGTCAATTTCACAGAGAAGAAATTTCCCTGCATATCAGTCTTTGTCCTGCCCTGGGGCAGTCCAGCACTGAAATACTAGGTAATTCTCCTCTGAACAAGAATACCAACAGCAACCCCATAAACGTGTTTCAGCCTTGTTGGGCATCATCAGTGAGGTGTAGGTGTGCCCTCTCTAAGAACACTGAGCAAGGGGTCCACGTCTGGATTGCCCTGGTTACTTAGGGTGAGACCCAAAGTTAGTTTATGCAAAAGAAGGGGGTGTCTGGGAATCTCTCGACCAGCACAAACACAACCCAATGACCTGTTCTTGGGTGAATATCCCCTGGGAGAGACTCTACTTAGTATTTAGCTCACTGTCCCTTTCACAGAGAAGACATTTCCCTGCATATCAGTCTATGTCCTGCCCTGGGGCAGTCCAGCACGAAATACTAGGTAATTCTCCTCTGAACAAGAGTACCAACAGCAACCCCATTGAAGTATTTCAGCCTTGTTGGGCATCATCAGTGAGGTGTAGCTGTGCCTCTCTAAGAACAGTGAGCAAGGGGTCCACATCTGGATCGCCCTGGTAATTTAGGGTGAGACCCAAAGTAAATGTATGCAAAACAAGGGGGGTCTGGGAATCTCTCTAACAGCACAAACTCAGCTCAATAACCTGTTCTTGGGTGAATAACCCCTGGGAGAGACTCTACCAAGTCTTTAGCTCACTGTCCCTTTCCCAGAGAAGAAATGTCCCTGCATATCAGTCTTTGTCCTGCCCTGAGGCAGTCGAGCACTGAAATACTAGGCAATTCTCCTCTGAACAAGAGTACCAACAGCAACTCCATAAACATGTTTCAGCCTTGTTGGGCATCATCAGTGAGGTGTAGTTGTGCCTCTCTAAGAACAGTGAACAAGGGGTCCACATCTGGATCGCCCTGGTAACTTAGGGTGAGACCCAAAGTAAATTTATGCAAAACAAGTGGGGGGGGTCTGGGAATCTCTCTACCAGCACAAACACAGCCAAATAACCTGTTCTTGGGTGAATAACCCCTGGGAGAGACTCTACCAAGTATTTAGCTCACTGTCCCTTTTGCAGAGAAGAAATGTCCCTGCATATCAGTCTTTGTCCATCCCTGGGGCAGCCCAGCACTGAAATACTCGGCAATTCTCCTCTGAACAGGAGTGCCTACAGCAACCCCATAAACATGTTTCAGTCCTGTTTGGCATCATCAATGAGGTGTAGCTGTGCCTCTCTAAGAACAGTGAGCAAGGGGTCCACATCTGGATCGCCCTGGTAACTTAAGGTGAGACCCAAAGTAAATGTATGCAAAACAAGGGGGGTCTGGGAATCTCTCTAACAGCACGAACACAGCCCAATGACCTGTTCTTGGGTGAATAACCCCTGGGAGAGACTCTACCAAGTCTTTAGCTCACTGTCCCTTTCGCAGAGAAGAAATGTCCCTGCATATCAGTCTTTGTCCTGCCCTGGGGCAGCCCAGCACTGAAATACTAGGCAATTCTCCTCTGAACAGGAGTGCCTACAGCAACCCCATAAACATGTTTCAGTCCTGTTTGGCATCATCAATGAGGTGTAGCTGTGCCTCTCTAAGAACAGTGAGCAAGGGGTCCACATCTGGATCGCCCTGGTAACTTAAGGTGAGACCCAAAGTAAATGTATGCAAAACAAGGGGGGTCTGGGAATCTCTCTAACAGCACGAACACAGCTCAATAACCTGTTCTTGGGTGAATAACCCCTGGGAGAGACTCTACCAAGTCTTTAGCTCACTGTCCCTTTCCCAGAGAAGAAATGTCCCTGCATATCAGTCTTTGTCCTGCCCCGAGGCAGTCGAGCACTGAAATACTAGGCAATTCTCCTCTGAACACGAGTACCAACAGCAACCCCATAAACATGTTTCAGCCTTGTTGGGCATCATCAGTGAGGTGTAGTTGTGCTTCTCTAAGAACAGTGATCAAGGGGTCCATGTCTGGATCGCCCTGGTAACTTAGGGTGAGACCCAAAGTAAATTTATGCAAAACAATGGGGGGTCTGGAAATCTCTCTACCAGCATGAACACAGCCTAATGACCTGTTCTTGGGTGAATAACCCCTCGGAGAGACTCTACCAAGTCTTTGGCTCTCTGTCCCTTTCACAGAGAAGACATTTCCCTGAATATCAGTCTTTGTCCTGCCATGGGGCAGGCCAGCACCGAAATACTAGTCAATTCTCCTCTGAACAAGAATACCAACAGCAAACCCATAAACGTGTTTCAGCCTTGTTCGGGATCATCAGTGAGGTGTAGCTGTGCCTCTCTAAGAACAGCGAGCAAGGGGTCAATGTCTGGATCGCCCTGGTAACTTAGGGTGAGACCCAAAGTAAATTTATGCAAAACAGCGGGGTGTCGGGGAATCTCCCTGCCAGCATGAACACAGCCCAATTACCTGTTTTTGGGTGAATAACCTCTGGGAGAGACTCACTAAGTATTTAGCTCACTGTCCCTTTCACAGAGAAGACATTTCCCTGCATATCAGTCTATGTCCTGCCCTGGGGCAGTCCAGCACCGAAATACTAGGTAATTCTCCTCTGAGCAAGAGTACCAACAGCAACCCCATAGACATGTTTCAGCCTTGTTGGGCATCATCAGTGAGGTGTAGGTTGTGCCTCTCTAAGGACAGTGATCAAGGGGTCCACGTCTGGATTGCCCTGGTAACTTAGGGTGAGACCCAAAGTTAATTTATGCAAAACAAGGGGGGTCTGGGAATCTCTCTACCAGCAGGAACACAGCCCAATGACCTGTTCTTGGGTGAATAACCCCTGGAAGAGACTCTACCAAGTCTTTAGCTCACTGTCCCCTTCACATAGAAGAAATGTCCCTGCATATCAGTCTTTGTCCTGCTGGGGCAGTCCAGCAACAAAAAACTAGGCAATTCTCCTCTGAACAAGAGTACCAACAGCATCCAAATAATCGTGTTTCAGACTTGTTGGGCATCATCAGTGAGTTGTAGCTGTGCCTCTCTAAGAACAGTGAGCAAGGGGTCCACGTCTGGATCGTCCTGGTAACTTCGGGTAAGACCAAAAGTTAATTTATGCAAAACAAGGAGTGGTCTGGGAATCTACCAGCACAAACACAACCCAGTGACCTGTTCTTGGGTGAATAACCCCTCGGAGGGACTCTACCAAGTCTTTAGCTCACTGTCCCTTTCCCAGAGAAGAACTTTCCCTGCATATCAGTCTTTGTCCTGCCCTGGGGCAGTCCAGCACCAAAATACTAGGCAATTCTCCTCTGAACAAGAGTACCAACAGCAACCCCATAAACGTGTTTCAGACTTGTTGGGCATCATCAGTGAGTTGTAGCTGTGCCTCTCTAAGAACAGTGAGCAAGGGGTCCACGTCTGGATTGTCCTGGTAACTTAGGGTAAGA
The DNA here is from genome assembly GCF_040938575.1 of Ambystoma mexicanum. Taxonomy (NCBI): domain Eukaryota; kingdom Metazoa; phylum Chordata; class Amphibia; order Caudata; family Ambystomatidae; genus Ambystoma; species Ambystoma mexicanum. The sequence goes on along the minus strand of NC_090941.1, from coordinate 523,394,855 downwards.
CCAAAAGTTAATTTATGCAAAACAAGGTGTGGTCTGGGAATCTCTCTACCAGCACAAACACAGCCAAATGACCTGTTCTTGGGTGAATAACCCCTGGGAGAGACTCTACCAAGTCTTTAGCTCACTGTCCCTTTCCCAGAGAAGAAATTTCCCTGCATATCAGTCTTTGTCCTGCCCTGGGGCAGTCCAGCACCGAAATACTAGGCAATTCTCCTCTGAACAAGAGTTCCAACAGCAACCCCATAAACGTGTTTCAGCCTTGTTGGGCATCATCAATGAGGTGTAGCTGTGCCTCTCTAAGAACAGTGAGCAAGGGGTCCACATCTGGATCGCCCTGGTAACTTAGGGTGAGACCCAAAGTAAATTTATGCAAAACAAGTGGGGGGGGTCTGGGAATCTCTCTACCAGCACAAACACAGCCAAATAACCTGTTCTTGGGTGAATAACCCCTGGGAGAGACTCTACCAAGTCTTTAGCTCACTGTCCTTTTCGCAGAGAAGAAATGTCCCTGCATATCAGTCTTTGTCCTGCCCTGGGGCAGCCCAGCACCGAAATACTAGGCAATTCTCCTCTGAACAGGAGTGCCAACAGCAACCCCATAAACATGTTTCAGCCCTGTTTGGCATCATCAATGAGGTGTAGCTGTGCCTCTCTAAGAACAGTGAGCAAGGGGTCCACATCTGGATCGCCCTGGTAGCTTAAGGTGAGACCCAAAGTAAATGTATGCAAAACAAGGGGGGTCTGGGAATCTCTCTAACAGCACGAACACAGCCCAATGACCTGTTCTTGGGTGAATAACCCCTGGGAGAGACTCTACCAAGTCTTTAGCTCACTGTCCCTTTCCCAGAGAAGAAATGTGCCTGCATATAAGTCTATGTCCTGCCCTGAGGCAGTCCAGCACTGAAATACTAGGCAATTCTCCTCTGAACAAGAGTACCAACAACAACCCCATAAACATGTTTCAGCCTTGTTGGGCATCATCAGTGAGGTGAAGTTGTGCCTCTCTAAGCACAGTGATCAAGGGGTCCATGTCTGGAACGGCCTGGTAACTTAGGGTGAGACCCAAAGTTAATTTATGCAAAACAGGGGGTGTCTGTTAATCTCCCTGCCAGCATGAACACAGCCCAATTACCTATTTTTGGGTGAATAACCTCTGGGAGAGACTCTACCAAGTCTTCAGCCCACTGTCAATTTCACAGAGAAGAAATGTCCCTGCATATCAGTCTTTGTCCTGCCCTGGGGCAGTCCAGCACTGAAATACTAGGTAATTCTCCTCTGAACAACAAAACCAACAGCAACCCCATAAACGTGTTTCAGCCTTGTTGGGCATCATCAGTGAGGTGTAGCTGTGCCTCTCTAAGAACAGTGAGCAAGGGGTCCACGTCTGGATTGCCCTGGTTACTTAGGGTGAGACCCAAAGTTAATTTATGCAAAAGAAGGGGGTGTCTGGGAATCTCTCGACCAGCACGAACACAGCCCAATGACCTGTTCTTGGGTGAATATCCCCTGGGAGAGACTCTACTTAGTATTTAGCTCACTGTCCCTTTCACAGAGAAGACATTTCCCTGCATATCAGTCTATGTCCTGCCCTGGGGCAGTCCAGCACGAAATACTAGGTAATTCTCCTCTGAACAAGAGTACCAACAGCAACCCCATTGACGTATTTCAGCCTTGTTGGGCATCATCAGTGAGGTGTAGCTGTGCCTCTCTAAGAACAGTGAGCAAGGGGTCCACATCTGGATCGCCCTGGTAACTTAGGGTGAGACCCAAAGTAAATTTATGCAAAACAGGGGGGTGTCTGGGAATCTCCCTGCCAGCATGAACACAGCCCAATTACCTGTTTTTGGGTGAATAACCCCTGGGAGAGACTCTACCAAGTCTTTAGCTCACTGTCCCTTTCCCAGAGAAGAAATTTCCCTGCATATCAGTCTTTGTCCTGCCCTGAAGCAGTCGAGCACTGAAATACTAGGCAATTCTCCTCTGAACAAGAGTACCAACAGCAACTCCATAAACATGTTTCAGCCTTGTTGGGCATCATCAGTGAGGTGTAGTTGTGCCTCTCTAAGAACAGTGAACAAGGGGTCCATGTCTGGATCGCCCTGGTAACTTAGGGTGAGACCCAAAATTAATTTATGCAAAACAATGGGGGGTCTGGAAATCTCTCAACCAGCATGAACACAGCCTAATGACCTGTTCTTGGGTGAATAACCCCTCAGAGAGACTCTACCAAGTCTTTATCTCTCTGTCCCTTTCACAGAGAAGACATTTCCCTGCATATCAGTCTTTGTCCTGCCATGGGGCAGGCCAGCACAAAATACTAGGCAATTCTCCTCTGAACAAGAATACCAACAGCAAACCCATAAACGTGTTTCAGCCTTGTTGGGGATCATCAGTGAGGTGTAGCTGTGCCTCTGTAAGAACAGCGAGCAAGGGGTCCATGTCTGGATCGCCCTGGTAACTTAGGGTGAGACCCAAAGTAAATTTATGCAAAACAGGGGGGTGTCTGGGAATCTCCCTGCCAGCATGAACACAGCCCAATTACCTGTTTTTGGGTGAATAACACCTGGGAGAGACTCTACCAAGTCTTTAGCTCACTGTCCCTTTCCCAGAGAAGAAATTTCCCTGCATATCAGTCTTTGTCCTGCCCTAGGGCATTCCAGCACCAAAATACTAGGCAATTCTGCTCTGAACAAGAGTACCAACAGCAACCCCATAAACGTGTTTCAGACTTGTTGGGCATCATCAGTGAGTTGTAGCTGTGCCTCTCTAAGAACAGTGAGCAAGGGGTCCACGTCTGGATTGTCCTGGTAACTTAGGGTAAGACCAAAAGTTAATTTATGCAAAACAAGGTGTGGTCTGGGAATCTCTCTACCAGCACAAACGCAGCCCAATGACCTGTTCTTGGGTGAATAACCCCTGGGAGAGACTCTACCAAGTCTTTAGCTCACTGTCCCTTTCCCAGAGAAGAAATGTCCCTGCATATCAGTCTTTGTCCTGCCCTGGGGCAGTCCAGCACCGAAATACTAGGCAATTCTCCTCTGAACAAGAGTTCCAACAGCAACCCCATGAACCTGTTTCAGCCTTGTTGGGCATCATCAATGAGGTGTAGCTGTGCCTCTCTAAGAACAGTGAGCAAGGGGTCCACATCTGGATCGCCCTGGTAACTTAGGGTGAGACCCAAAGTAAATTTATGCAAAACAAGTGGGGGGGGGTCTGGGAATCTCTCTACCAGCACAAACACAGCCAAATAACCTGTTCTTGGGTGAATAACCCCTGGGAGAGACTCTACCAAGTCTTTAGCTCACTGTCCTTTTCGCAGAGAAGAAATGTCCCTGCATATCAGTCTTTGTCCTGCCCTGGGGCAGCCCAGCACCGAAATACTAGGCAATTCTCCTCTGAACAGGAGTGCCAACAGCAACCCCATAAACATGTTTCAGCCCTGTTTGGCATCATCAATGAGGTGTAGCTGTGCCTCTCTAAGAACAGTGAGCAAGGGGTCCACATCTGGATCGCCCTGGTAGCTTAAGGTGAGACCCAAAGTAAATGTATGCAAAACAAGGGGGGTCTGGGAATCTCTCTAACAGCACGAACACAGCCCAATGACCTGTTCTTGGGTGAATAACCCCTGGGAGAGACTCTACCAAGTCTTTAGCTCACTGTCCCTTTCCCAGAGAAGAAATGTGCCTGCATATCAGTCTATGTCCTGCCCTGAGGCAGTCCAGCACTGAAATACTAGGCAATTCTCCTCTGAACAAGAGTACCAACAACAACCCCATAAACATGTTTCAGCCTTGTTGGGCATCATCAGTGAGGTGAAGTTGTGCCTCTCTAAGCACAGTGATCAAGGGGTCCATGGCTGGAACGGCCTGGTAACTTAGGGTGAGACCCAAAGTTAATTTATGCAAAACAGGGGGTGTCTGTTAATCTCCCTGCCAGCATGAACACAGCCCAATTACCTATTTTTGGGTGAATAACCTCTGGGAGAGACTCTACCAAGTCTTCAGCCCACTGTCAATTTCACAGAGAAGAAATGTCCCTGCATATCAGTCTTTGTCCTGCCCTGGGGCAGTCCAGCACTGAAATACTAGGTAATTCTCCTCTGAACAACAAAACCAACAGCAACCCCATAAACGTGTTTCAGCCTTGTTGGGCATCATCAGTGAGGTGTAGCTGTGCCTCTCTAAGAACAGTGAGCAAGGGGTCCACGTCTGGATTGCCCTGGTTACTTAGGGTGAGACCCAAAGTTAATTTATGCAAAAGAAGGGGGTGTCTGGGAATCTCTCGACCAGCACGAACACAGCCCAATGACCTGTTCTTGGGTGAATATCCCCTGGGAGAGACTCTACTTAGTATTTAGCTCACTGTCCCTTTCACAGAGAAGACATTTCCCTGCATATCAGTCTATGTCCTGCCCTGGGGCAGTCCAGCACGAAATACTAGGTAATTCTCCTCTGAACAAGAGTACCAACAGCAACCCCATTGACGTATTTCAGCCTTGTTGGGCATCATCAGTGAGGTGTAGCTGTGCCTCTCTAAGAACAGTGAGCAAGGGGTCCACATCTGGATCGCCCTGGTAACTTAGGGTGAGACCCAAAGTAAATTTATGCAAAACAGGGGGGTGTCTGGGAATCTCCCTGCCAGCATGAACACAGCCCAATTACCTGTTTTTGGGTGAATAACCCCTGGGAGAGACTCTACCAAGTCTTTAGCTCACTGTCCCTTTCCCAGAGAAGAAATTTCCCTGCATATCAGTCTTTGTCCTGCCCTGAAGCAGTCGAGCACTGAAATACTAGGCAATTCTCCTCTGAACAAGAGTACCAACAGCAACTCCATAAACATGTTTCAGCCTTGTTGGGCATCATCAGTGAGGTGTAGTTGTGCCTCTCTAAGAACAGTGAACAAGGGGTCCATGTCTGGATCGCCCTGGTAACTTAGGGTGAGACCCAAAATTAATTTATGCAAAACAATGGGGGGTCTGGAAATCTCTCAACCAGCATGAACACAGCCTAATGACCTGTTCTTGGGTGAATAACCCCTCAGAGAGACTCTACCAAGTCTTTATCTCTCTGTCCCTTTCACAGAGAAGACATTTCCCTGCATATCAGTCTTTGTCCTGCCATGGGGCAGGCCAGCACAAAATACTAGGCAATTCTCCTCTGAACAAGAATACCAACAGCAAACCCATAAACGTGTTTCAGCCTTGTTGGGGATCATCAGTGAGGTGTAGCTGTGCCTCTGTAAGAACAGCGAGCAAGGGGTCCATGTCTGGATCGCCCTGGTAACTTAGGGTGAGACCCAAAGTAAATTTATGCAAAACAGGGGGGTGTCTGGGAATCTCCCTGCCAGCATGAACACAGCCCAATTACCTGTTTTTGGGTGAATAACCCCTGGGAGAGACTCTACCAAGTCTTTAGCTCACTGTCCCTTTCCCAGAGAAGAAATTTCCCTGCATATCAGTCTTTGTCCTGCCCTAGGGCATTCCAGCACCAAAATACTAGGCAATTCTGCTCTGAACAAGAGTACCAACAGCAACCCCATAAACGTGTTTCAGACTTGTTGGGCATCATCAGTGAGTTGTAGCTGTGCCTCTCTAAGAACAGTGAGCAAGGGGTCCACGTCTGGATTGTCCTGGTAACTTAGGGTAAGACCAAAATTTAATTTATGCAAAACAAGGTGTGGTCTGGGAATCTCTCTACCAGCACAAACGCAGCCCAATGACCTGTTCTTGGGTGAATAACCCCTGGGAGAGACTCTACCAAGTCTTTAGCTCACTGTCCCTTTCCCAGAGAAGAAATGTCCCTGCATATCAGTCTTTGTCCTGCCCTGGGGCAGTCCAGCACCGAAATACTAGGCAATTCTCCTCTGAACAAGAGTTCCAACAGCAACCCCATGAACCTGTTTCAGCCTTGTTGGGCATCATCAATGAGGTGTAGCTGTGCCTCTCTAAGAACAGTGAGCAAGGGGTCCACATCTGGATCGCCCTGGTAACTTAGGGTGAGACCCAAAGTAAATTTATGCAAAACAAGTGGGGGGGGTCTGGGAATCTCTCTACCAGCACAAACACAGCCAAATAACCTGTTCTTGGGTGAATAACCCCTGGGAGAGACTCTACCAAGTATTTAGCTCACTGTCCCTTTTGCAGAGAAGAAATGTCCCTGCATATCAGTCTTTGTCCATCCCTGGGGCAGCCCAGCACTGAAATACTAGGCAATTCTCCTCTGAACAGGAGTGCCTACAGCAACCCCATAAACATGTTTCAGTCCTGTTTGGCATCATCAATGAGGTGTAGCTGTGCCTCTCTAAGAAAAGTGAGCAAGGGGTCCACATCTGGATCGCCCTGGTAACTTAAGGTGAGACCCAAAGTAAATGTATGCAAAACAAGGGGGGTCTGGGAATCTCTCTAACAGCACGAACACAGCCCAATGACCTGTTCTTGGGTGAATAACCCCTGGGAGAGACTCTACCAAGTCGTTAGCTCACTGTCCCTTTCCCAGAGAAGAAATGTGCCTGCATATCAGTCTATGTCCTGCCCTGAGGCAGTCCAGCACTTAAATACTAGGCAATTCTCTTCTGATCAAGAGTACCAACAGCAACCCTATAAACATGTTTCAGCCTTGTTGGGCATGATCAGTGAGGTGTAGTTGTGCCTCTCTAAGCACAGTGATCAAGGGGTCCATGTCTGGAACGCCCTGGTAACTTAGGGTGAGACCCAAAGTTAATTTATGCAAAACAATGGGGGGTCTGGAAATCTCTCTACCAGCATGAACACAGCCTAATGACCTGTTCTTGGGTGAATAACCCCTGGGAGAGACTCTACCAAGCCTTCAGCTCACTGTCAATTTCACAGAGAAAAAATGTCCCTGCATATCAGTCTTTGTCCTGCCCTGGGGCAGTCCAGCACCGAAATACTAGGCAATTCTCCTCTGAACAAGAATACCAACAGCAACCCCATAAACATGTTTCAGCCTTGTTGGGCATCATCAGTGAGGTGTACGTGTGCCTCTCTAAGAACAGTGAGCAAGGGGTCCACGTCTGGATTGCCCTGGTAACTTAGGGTGAGACCCAAAGTTAATTTATGCAAAAGAAGGGGGTGTCTGGGAATCTCTCTAGCAGCAGGAACACAGCCCAATGACCTGTTCTTGGGTGAATATCCCATGGGAGAGACTCTACTTAGTATTTAGCTCACTGTACCTTTCACAGAGAAGACATTTCCCTGCATATCAGTCTATGTCCTGCCTTGGGGCAGTCCAGCATCGAAATACTAGGTAATTCTCCTCTGAACAAGAGTACCAACAGCAACCCCATTGACGTGTTTCAGCCTTGTTGGGCATCATCAGTGAGGTGTAGCTGTGCCTCTCTAAGAACAGTGAGCAAGGGATCCATATCTGGATGACCCTGGTATCTTAGGGTGAGACCCAAAGTAAATGTATGCAAAACAAGGGGGGGGGTCTGGGAATCTCTCTAACAGCACGAACACAGCTCAATAACCTGTTCTTGGGTGAATAACCCATGGGAGAGACTCTACCAAGTCTTTAGCTCACTGTCCCTTTCCCAGAGAAGAAATGTCCCTGCATATCAGTCTTTGTCCTGCCCTGAGGCAATCCAGTACTGAAATGCTAGGCAATTCTCCTCTGAACAAGAGTACCAACAGCAACCCCATAAACATGTTTCAGCCTTGTTGGGCATCATCAGTGAGGTGTAGTTGTGCCTCTCTAAGAACAGTGATCAAGGGGTCCATGTCTGCATCGCCCTGGTAACTTTGGGTGAGACCGAAAGTTAATTTATGCAAAACAATGGGGGGTATGGAAATCTCTCTACCAGCATGAACACAGCCTAATGACCTGTTCTTGGGTGAATAACCCCTCGGAGAGACTCTACCAAGTCTTTAGCTCACTGTCAATTTCACAGAGAAGAAATGTCCCTGCATATCAGTCTTTGTCCTGCCCTGGGGCAGTCCAGCACCGAAATACTCGGTAATTCTCCTCTGAACAAGAATACCAACACGAACCCCATAAACATGTTTCAGCCTTGTTGGAGATCATCAGTGAGGTGTAGCTGTGCCTCTCTAAGAACAGCGAGCAAGGGGTCCATGTCTGGATCGCCCTAGTAACTTAGGGTGAGACCCAAAGTAAATTTATTCAAAACAGGGGGGTATCTGGGAATCTCCCTGTCAGCATGAACACAGCCCAATTACCTGTTTTTGGGTGAATAACCCCTGGGAGAGACTCTACCAAGTCTTCAGCTCACTGTCAATTTCACAGAGAAGAAATGTCCCTGCATATCAGTCTTTGTCCTGCCCTGGGGCAGTCCAGCACCGAGTAATTCTCCTCTGAACAAGAATACCAACACGAACCCCATAAACGTGTTTCAGCCTTGTTGGGCATCATCAGTGGGGTGCAGGTGTGCCTCTCTAAGAACAGTGAGCAAGGGGTCCACGTCTGGATTGCCCTGGTAACTTAGGGTGAGACCCAAAGTAAATGTATGCAAAACAAGGGGGGTTCTGGGAATCTCTCTAACAGCACGAACACAGCTCAGTAACCTGTTCCTGGGTGAATTTCCCCTGGGAGAGACTCTACCAAGTCTTTAGCTCACTGTCCCTTTCCCAGAGAAGAAATGTCCCCACAATTCAGTCTTTGTCCTGCCCTGAGGCAGTCCAGCACTGAAATACTAGGCAATTCTCCTCTGAACAAGAGTACCAACAGCAACCCCATAAACATGTTTCAGCCTTGTTGGGCATCATCAGTGAAGTGTAGTTGTGCCTCTCTAAGAACAGTGATCAAGAGGTCCATGTCTGGATCACCCTGGTAACTTAGGGTGAGACCCAAAGTTAATTTATGCAAAACAGGGGGGTGTCTGGGAATCTCCCTGCCAGCATGAACACAGCCCAATTACCTGTTTTTGGGTGAATAACCTCTGGGAGAGACTCTACCAAGTCTTCAGCCCACTGTCAATTTCACAGAGAAGAAATGTCCCTGCATATCAGTCTTTGTCCTGCCCTGGGGCAGTCCAGCACTGAAATACTAGGTAATTCTCCTCTGAACAAGAATACCAACAGCAACCCCATAAACGTGTTTCAGCCTTGTTGGGCATCATCAGTGAGGTGTAGGTGTGCCTCTCTAAGAACACTGAGCAAGGGGTCCACGTCTGGATTGCCCTGGTTACTTAGGGTGAGACCCAAAGTTAATTTATGCAAAAGAAGGGGGTGTCTGGGAATCTCTCGACCAGCACAAACACAACCCAATGACCTGTTCTTGGGTGAATATCCCCTGGGAGAGACTCTACTTAGTATTTAGCTCACTGTCCCTTTCACAGAGAAGACATTTCCCTGCATATGAATCTATGTCCTGCCCTGGGGCAGTCCGGCACGAAATACTAGGTAATTCTCCTCTGAACAAGAGTACCAACAGCAACCCCATTGAAGTATTTCAGCCTTGTTGGGCATCATCAGTGAGGTGTAGCTGTGCCTCTCTAAGAACAGTGAGCAAGGGGTCCACATCTGGATCGCCCTGGTAACTTAGGGTGAGACCCAAAGTAAATGTATGCAAAACAAGAGGGGTCTGGGAATCTCTCTAACAGCACAAACTCAGCTCAATAACCTGTTCTTGGGTGAATAACCCCTGGGAGAGACTCTACCAAGTCTTTAGCTCACTGTCCCTTTCCCAGAGAAGAAATGTCCGTGCATGTCAGTCTTTGTCCTGCCCTGAGGCAGTCGAGCACTGAAATACTAGGCAATTCTCCTCTGAACAAGAGTACCAACAGCAACTCCATAAACATGTTTCAGCCTTGTTGGGCATCATCAGTGAGGTGTAGTTGTGCCTCTCTAAGAACAGTGAACAAGGGGTCCATGTCTGGATCGCCCTGGTAACTTAGGGTGAGACCCAAAATTAATTAATGCAAAACAATGGGGGGTCTGGAAATCTCTCTACCAGCATGAACACAGCCTAATGACCTGTTCTTGGGTGAATAACCCCTCGGAGAGACTCTACCAAGTCTTTAGCTCTCTGTCCCTTTCACAGAGAAGACATTTCCCTGCATATCAGTCTTTGTCCTGCCATGGGGCAGGCCAGCACGAAATACTAGGCAATTCTCCTCTGAACAAGAATACCAACAGCAAACCCATAAACGTGTTTCAGCCTTGTTGGGGATCATCAGTGAGGTGTAGCTGTGCCTCTCTAAGAACAGCGAGCAAGGGGTCCATGTCTGGATTGCCCTGGTAACTTAGGGTGAGACCCAAAGTAAATGTATGCAAAACAGGGGGGTGTCTGGGAATCTCCCTGCCAGCATGAACACAGCCCAATTACCTGTTTTTGGGTGAATAACCCCTGGGAGAGACTCTACCAAGTCTTCAGCTCACTGTCAATTTCACAGAGAAGAAATGTCCCTGCATATCAGTCTCTGTCCTGCCCTGGGGCAGTCCAGCACTGAAATACTAGGTAATTCTCCTCTGAACAAGAATACCAACAGCAACCCCATAGAGGTGTTTCAGCCTTGTTGGGCATCATCAGTGAGGTGTAGGTGTGCCTCTCTAAGAACAGTGAGCAAGGGGTCCACGTCTGGATTGCCCTGGTAACTTAGGGTGAGACCCAAAGTTAATTTATGCAAAAGAAGGGGGTGTCTGGGAATCTCTCTAGCAGCAGGAACACAGCCTAATGACCTGTTCTTGGGTGAATATCCCATGGGAGAGACTCTACTTAGTATTTAGCTCACTGTACCTTTCACAGAGAAGACATTTCCCTGCATATCAGTCTATGTCCTGCCTTGGGGCAGTCCAGCATCGAAATACTAGGTAATTCTCCTCTGAACAAGAGTACCAACAGCAACCCCATTGACGTGTTTCAGCCTTGTTGGGCATCATCAGTGAGGTGTAGCTGTGCCTCTCTAAGAACAGTGAGCAAGGGATCCATATCTGGATCACCCTGGTATCTAAGGGTGAGACCCAAAGTAAATGTATGCAAAACAAGGGGGGGTCTGGGAATCTCTCTAACAGCACGAACACAGCTCAATAACCTGTTCTTGGGTGAATAACCCGTGGGAGAGACTCTACCAAGTCTTTAGCTCACTGTCCCTTTCCCAGAGAAGAAATGTCCCTGCATATCAGTCTTTGTCCTGCCCTGAGGCAATCCAGTACTGAAATGCTAGGCAATTCTCCTCTGAACAAGAGTACCAACAGCAACCCCATAAACATGTTTCAGCCTTGTTGGGCATCATCAGTGAGGTGTAGTTGTGCCTCTCTAAGAACAGTGATCAAGGGGTCCATGTCTGCATCGCCCTGGTAACTTTGGGTGAGACCGAAAGTTAATTTATGCAAAACAATGGGGGGTATGGAAATCTCTCTACCAGCATGAACACAGCCTAATGACCTGTTCTTGGGTGAATAACCCCTCGGAGAGACTCTACCAAGTCTTTAGCTCTCTGTCTCTTTCACAGAGAAGAAATTTCCCTGCATATCAGTCTTTGTCCTGCCATGGGGCAGGCCAGCACCGAAATACTAGGCAATTTTCCTCTGAACAAGAATACCAACAGCAACCCCATAAACATGTTTCAGCCTTGTTGGAGATCATCAGTGAGGTGTAGCTGTGCCTCTCTAAGAACAGCGAGCAAGGGTCCATGTCTGGATCGCCCTGGTAACTTAGGGTGAGACCCAAAGTAAATTTATTCAAAACAGGGGGGTATCTGGGAATCTCCCTGTCAGCATGAACACAGCCCAATTACCTGTTTTTGGGTGAATAACCCCTGGGAGAGACTCTACCAAGTCTTCAGCTCACTGTCAATTTCACAGAGAAGAAATGTCCCTGCATATCAGTCTTTGTCCTGCCCTGGGGCAGTCCAGCACCGAAATACTCGGTAATTCTCCTCTGAACAAGAATACCAACAGCAACCCCATAAACGTGTTTCAGCCTTGTTGGGCATCATCAGTGAGGTGCAGGTGTGCCTCTCTAAGAACAGTGAGCAAGGGGTCCACGTCTGGATTGCCCTGGTAACTTAGGGTGAGACCCAAAGTTAATTTATGCAAAAGAAGGGGGTGTCTGGGAATCTCTCTACCAGCGAAACACAGCCAATGACCTGTTCTTGGGTGAATATCCCCTGGGAGAGACTCTACTTAGTATTTAGCTCACTGTCCCTTTCACAGAGAAGACATTTCCCTGCATATCAGTCTATGTCCTGCCCTGGGGCAGTCCAGCACCGAAATACTAGGTAATTCTCCTCTGAACAAGAGTACCAACGGCAACCCCATTGACGTGTTTCAGCCTTGTTGGGCATCATCAGTGAGGTGTAGCTGTGCCTCTCTAAGAACAGTGAGCAAGGGGTCCACATCTGGATCGCCCTGGTAACTTAGGGTGAGACCCAAAGTAAATGTATGCAAAACAAGGGGGGGTCTGGGAATCTCTCTAACAGCACAAACACAGCTCAGTAACCTGTTCCTGGGTGAATAACCCCTGGGAGAGACTCTACCAAGTCTTTAGCTCACTGTCCCTTTCCCAGAGAAGAAATGTCCCCACATATCAGTCTTTGTCCTGCCCTGAGGCAGTCCAGCACTGAAATACTAGGCAATTCTCCTCTGAACAAGAGTACCAACAGCAACCCCATAAACATGTTTCAGCCTTGTTGGGCATCATCATTGAAGTGTAGTTGTGCCTCTCTAAGAACAGTGATCAAGGGGTCCATGTCTGGATCACCCTGGTAACTTAGGGTGAGACCCAAAGTTAATTTATGCAAAACAATGGGGGGATCTGGAAATCTCTCTACCAGCATGAACACAGCCTAATGACCTGTTCTTGGGTGAATAACCCCTCGGAGAGACTCTACCAAGTCTTTAGCTCTCTGTCCCTTTCACAGAGAAGAAATTTCCCTGCATATCAGTCTTTGTCCTGCCATGAGGCAGGCCAGCACCGAAATACTAGGCAATTCTCCTCTGAACAAGAATACCAACAGCAACCCCATAAACGTGTGTCAGCCTTGTTGGGGATCATCAGTGAGGTGTAGCTGTGCCTCTCTAAGAACAGCGAGCAAGGGGTCCATGTCTGGATCGCCCTGGTAACTTAGGGTGAGACCCAAAGTAAATTTATGCAAAACAGGGGGGTGTCTGGGAATCTCCCTGCCAGCATGAACACAGCCCAATTACCTGTTTTTGGGTGAATAACCTCTGGGAGAGACTCTACCAAGTCTTCAGCCCACTGTCAATTTCACAGAGAAGAAATTTCCCTGCATATCAGTCTTTGTCCTGCCCTGGGGCAGTCCAGCACTGAAATACTAGGTAATTCTCCTCTGAACAAGAATACCAACAGCAACCCCATAAACGTGTTTCAGCCTTGTTGGGCATCATCAGTGAGGTGTAGGTGTGCCCTCTCTAAGAACACTGAGCAAGGGGTCCACGTCTGGATTGCCCTGGTTACTTAGGGTGAGACCCAAAGTTAGTTTATGCAAAAGAAGGGGGTGTCTGGGAATCTCTCGACCAGCACAAACACAACCCAATGACCTGTTCTTGGGTGAATATCCCCTGGGAGAGACTCTACTTAGTATTTAGCTCACTGTCCCTTTCACAGAGAAGACATTTCCCTGCATATCAGTCTATGTCCTGCCCTGGGGCAGTCCAGCACGAAATACTAGGTAATTCTCCTCTGAACAAGAGTACCAACAGCAACCCCATTGAAGTATTTCAGCCTTGTTGGGCATCATCAGTGAGGTGTAGCTGTGCCTCTCTAAGAACAGTGAGCAAGGGGTCCACATCTGGATCGCCCTGGTAACTTAGGGTGAGACCCAAAGTAAATGTATGCAAAACAAGGGGGGTCTGGGAATCTCTCTAACAGCACAAACTCAGCTCAATAACCTGTTCTTGGGTGAATAACCCCTGGGAGAGACTCTACCAAGTCTTTAGCTCACTGTCCCTTTCCCAGAGAAGAAATGTCCCTGCATATCAGTCTTTGTCCTGCCCTGAGGCAGTCGAGCACTGAAATACTAGGCAATTCTCCTCTGAACAAGAGTACCAACAGCAACTCCATAAACATGTTTCAGCCTTGTTGGGCATCATCAGTGAGGTGTAGTTGTGCCTCTCTAAGAACAGTGAACAAGGGGTCCATGTCTGGATCGCCCTGGTAACTTAGGGTGAGACCCAAAATTAATTTATGCAAAACAATGGGGGGTCTGGAAATCTCTCTACCAGCATGAACACAGCCTAATGACCTGTTCTTTGGTGAATAACCCCTCGGAGAGACTCTACCAAGTCTTTAGCTCTCTGTCCCTTTCACAGAGAAGACATTTCCCTGCATATCAGTCTTTGTCCTGCCATGGGGCAGGCCAGCACAAAATACTAGGCAATTCACCTCTGAACAAGAATACCAACAGCAAACCCATAAACGTGTTTCAGCCTTGTTGGGGATCATCAGTGAGGTGTAGCTGTGCCTCTCTAAGAACAGCGAGCAAGTGGTCCATGTCTGGATCGCCCTGGTAACTTAGGGTGAGACCCAAAGTAAATTTATGCAAAACAGGGGGGTGTCTGGGAATCTCCCTGCCAGCATGAACACAGCCCAATTACCTGTTTTTGGGTGAATAACCCCTGGGAGAGACTCTACCAAGTCTTCAGCTCACTGTCAATTTCACAGAGAAGAAATGTCCCTGCATATCAGTCTTTGTCCTGCCCTGGGGCAGTCCAGCACTGAAATACTAGGTAATTCTCCTCTGAACAAGAATACCAACAGCAACCCCATAGAGGTGTTTCAGCCTTGTTGGGCATCATCAGTGAGGTGTAGGTGTGCCTCTCTAAGAACAGTGAGCAAGGGGTCCACGTCTGGATTGCCCTGGTAACTTAGGGTGAGACCCAAAGTTAATTTATGCAAAAGAAGGGGATGTCTGGGAATCTCTCTACCAGCATGAACACAGCCCAATGACCTGTTCTTGGGTGAATATCCCCTGGGAGAGACTCTCTAAGTATTTAGCTCACTGTCCCTTTCACAGAGAAGACATTTCCCTGCATATCAGTCTATGTCCTGCCCTGGGGCAGTCCAGCAGCGAAATACTAGGTAAGTGTTTCAGCCTTGTTGGGCAACATCAGTGAGGTGTAGGTTGTGCCTCTCTAAGAACAGTGAGCAAGGGGTCCACGTCTGGATTGCCCTGGTAACTTAGGGTGAGACCCAAAGTTAATTTATGCAAAACAAGGGGGGTCCTGGAATCTCTCTACCAGCACGAACACAGCCAAATTACCTGTTCTTGGGTGAATAACCCCTGGGAGAGACTCTACCAAATCTTTAGCTCTCTGTCCCTTTCACAGAGAAGAGATTTCCCTGCATATCAGTCTTTGTCCTGCCATGAGGCAGGCCAGCACCGAAATACTAGCAATTCTCCTCTGAACAAGAATACCAAAGCAACCCCATAAACGTGTGTCAGCCTTGTTGGGGATCATCAGTGAGGTGTAGCTGTGCCTCTCTAAGAACAGTGAGCAAGGGGTCCATGTCTGGATCGCCCTAGTAACTTAGGGTGAGACCCAAAGTAAATTTATGCAAAACAGGGGGGTGTCTGGGAATCTCCCTGCCAGCATGAACACAGCCCAATGACCTGTTTTTGGGTGAATAACCTCTGGGAGAGACTCAACCAAGTCTTCGGCCCACTGTCAATTTCACAGAGAAGAAATGTCCCTGCATATCAGTCTTTGTCCTGCCCTGGGGCAGTCCAGCACTGAAATACTAGGTAATTCTCCTCTGAACAAGAATACCAACAGCAACCCCATAAACGTGTTTCAGCCTTGTTGGGCATCATCAGTGAGGTGTAGGTGTGCCTCTCTAAGAACTGTGAGCAAGGGGTCCACATCTGGATTGCCCTGGTTACTTAGGGTGAGACCCAAAGTTAATTTATGCAAAAGAAGGGGGTGTCTGGGAATCTCTCGACCAGAGCGAACACAACCCAATGACCTGTTCTTCTGTGAATATCCTCTGGGAGAGACTCTACTTAGTATTTAGCTCACTGTCCCTTTCACAGAGAAGACATTTCCCTGCATATCAGTCTATGTCCTGCCCTGGGGCAGTCCAGCACGAAATACTAGGTAATTCTCCTCTGAACAAGAGTACCAACAGCAACCCCATTGACGTATTTCAGCCTTGTTGGGCATCATCAGTGAGGTGTAGCTGTGCCTCTCTAAGAACAGTGAGCAAGGGGTCCACATCTGGATCGCCCTGGTAACTTAGGGTGAGACCCAAAGTAAATGTATGCAAAACAAGGGGGGGTCTGGGAATCTCTCTAACAGCACGAACTCAGCTCAATAACCTGTTCTTGGGTGAATAACCCCTGGGAGAGACTCTACCAAGTCTTTAGCTCACTGTCCCTTTCCCAGAGAAGAAATGTCCCTGCATATCAGTCTTTGTCCTGCCCTGAGGCAGTCGAGCACTGAAATACTAGGCAATTCTCCTCTGAACAAGAGTACCAACAGCAACCCCATAAACATGTTTCAGCCTTGTTGGGCATCATCAGTGAGGTGTAATTGTGCCTCTCTAAGAACAGTGAACAAGGGGTCCATGTCTGGATCGCCCTGGTAACTTAGGGTGAGACCCAAAATTAATTTATGCAAAACAATGGGGGGTCTGGAAATCTCTCTACCAGCATGAACACAGCCTAATGACCTGTTCTTGGGTGAATAACCCCTCGGAGAGACTCTACCAAGTCTTTAGCTCTCTGTCCCTTTCACAGAGAAGACATTTCCCTGCATATCAGTCTTTGTCCTGCCATGGGGCAGGCCAGCACGAAATACTAGGCAATTCTCCTCTGAACAAGAATACCAACAGCAAACCCATAAACGTGTTTCAGCCTTGTTGGGGATCATCAGTGAGGTGTAGCTGTGCCTCTCTAAGAACAGCGAGCAAGGGGTCCATGTCTGGATCGCCCTGGTAACTTAGGGTGAGACCCAAAGTAAATTTATGCAAAACAGGGGAGTGTCTGGGAATCTCCCTGCCAGCATGAACACAGCCCAATTACCTGTTTTTGGGTGAATAACCCCTGGGAGAGACTCTACCAAGTCTTCAGCTCACTGTCAATTTCACAGAGAAGAAATGTCCCTGCTTATCAGTCTTTGTCCTGCCCTGGGGCAGTCCAGCACTGAAATACTAGGTAATTCTCCTCTGAACAAGAATACCAACAGCAACCCCATAGACGTGTTTCAGCCTTGTTGGGCATCATCAGTGAGGTGTAGGTGTGCCTCTCTAAGAACAGTGAGCAAGGGGTCCACGTCTGGATTGCCCTGGTAACTTAGGGTGAGACCCAAAGTTAATTTATGCAAAAGAAGGGGGTGTCTGGGAATCTCTCTACCAGCATGAACACAGCCCAATGACCTGTTCTTGGGTTAATATCCCCTGGGAGAGACTCTCTAAGTATTTAGCTCACTGTCCCTTTCACAGAGAAGACATTTCCCTGCATATCAGTCTATGTCCTGCCCTGGGGCAGTCCAGCACCGAAATACTAGGTAAGTGTTTCAGCCTTGTTGGGCATCATCAGTGAGGTGTAGGTTGTGCCTCTCTAAGAACAGTGAGCAAGGGGTCCACGTCTGGATTGCCCTGGTAACTTAGGGTGAGACCCAAAGTTAATTTATGCAAAACAAGGGGGGTCTGGGAATCTCTACCAGCACACAGCCAAATTACCTGTTCTTGGGTGAATAACCCCTGGGAGAGACTCTACCAAATCTTTAGCTCTCTGTCCCTTTCACAGAGAAGAGATTTCCCTGCATATCAGTCTTTGTCCTGCCCTGCAAACCAATCACTCACAAAATTGAACACTGTCTTGGTGCTCAAAGAACAAACAGATAATTGGTTTTAATCCCAGCAGCACCCTTTCCAAGAAGGAAGAACATCATGAGGGGCAAATTGAAAGAAGATACTTTCTTTTTTTTAAGGGAATTAGTTCACTGTATTAACATTGTGCACAGTCTCTTTTTAAAATGTGACAATGTGAATGTCTAATGCTCGCTTCCATTACATACTGTTGTCATAATAAGTGCATCACGGAGGAATGCACATTATTAAATACTAGACTATCTATTTGAATGATTTCCTGATATAAGCTGATCATTTTAAGATGGACAGTCTGGTGACCTCCTAGTGTACTCGCTAGAAATGCACTTGGAAAGGAAAAGGAACGGGAAAGAGGACAGGGGACAGATGGCACCAAAAATGTGTTCCTGGATTCTTCACCTAGAAAACAAAGAGCATACAATTGACCACATACCTTTATGTTTAACAAATATGTGATAAGACGGTTGAATGCTTGAATCCTTGAGTGCATAATTCACACTGGGTTTGGTTGTCTTTTCACAACACTCACCCTAATATTAAAGTGCGTGCAACCATGAACCACATATACTCATTTGGGTAGCCTAAACATTTGGATGAGAGTATAAAATGGCTGCAAAATCTGTCACTTTGTTCAGGGCCCAGTGCCTTCCTGTTACCTTTTTCCAAACCATTGATAGGGTGGCAATTGAATTAGGAGCGGAGCCACTGAACGAGGAAGTGGGTTGTCAGGGTCAGGATATCTGTGTGCACTGGGCTGAGCAAATACTCAGTCCCCAATGCACAGATTTCCTCACAGACTAATGTACACAGGAAGCAGTCCATCTACAGCATGAGCTCTTCTCTATGTAGCTGAGTTTGGGTATTTATGTGGGTGTTCAATACAGCTGTAGAAGTATTTAGATTTAACTGATCACTCTGGTTCATACCAGACTGGGCCACCATTTCCAAAACTTGAGTTCCTTGTTAAACAAATCCAGGCACAAAGCATCTGCCGTTGAGCGATCATCTAAAATGACAGTTTTGTGGGCAGCTGAAGCACACATGCATTTAGCCACCATGCACATAATATGTTTTTTTGGAGTGAACCCAAACACTGTACATTTTTTACATGGGCCTTGATTCTTACCATAAATAGTTGAACAATATCTTACTGACATATGTTGTAAGCACAAAGATCAGCATTGAATGTATAACAATTGAAATGCACAAGTGTATTTAATAAATGACAATAAAACATTTTAAAATAAATACATTACTGACATATTACTAAAAAGATACAAGGAGATACAAAACATTGGATTTGCTGTCTTGATTATGCTCACACGACCTCACAATGCCATGCCCAGTCCGACCATTGTTCAATGACTTTCGTACTGATCATTGGATTAAAGTAAATCTGGACAATTTTTTCAATGATGCTAAAGATTTAAAATGGCCAGGAGCATAAGACTATCAGAGGACAGTGGAAGATTGCAAACCTTGACAATGTGCTTACCAGTGCTCTTCATGACTGGCAGAGAATTCTTGTCAGGCTTGTTCACTCTACCTCCTGAAGAGAAGACAAACGAATCAATCATGTTCCGAAGCGAGGGGGTCAACGTCTGTGGTTCATTCACACACCGCAACATATCATCAGGTGTCATTGGCATTGTGTTGTCCTTTTCTCTGAATAAGAGGCCACTACAGTTTTAATTCCACCTGGACGCTCTTGCAAGTGGGTTTATCGCAATGTTAAAGTGTCGAGGATTTGTGTTAGTGGGATCCCTTGCTCTGTAGCTCGCACACACAGGAGTTGTGCAGACCGCTTCTTGTTTGTCAGAACGCATTGCATTTAATTCACTGCAAAGTGCTTGAACACCGTTTCATAACACAAGGCCAAAATACATGTATCCAAGCAGAATCCACATGTAAGGCCATGTGATCCAGTGAAAAGCCTTCTATGCATCTATGTTGATTAGGAACCAAGTACAAACTGCTTTGCCTGCAATTCATATCTGATTAATAGGACATCCATGAAGCTTGCTATGGCTGCCCTTGTTAAAGTCAGATTGATAATGTTTTAATGTATGCTGTCTCTTACGATTGCCACCCAGATTTTGTAATTGACATTTGTAAAGAGATTGGATAATAATTACAACATCCATACTTGTCTCGACCTGCTTTTCTGCTATCAAAGATTGTACTTAATTTGTACAATTTAAGTTAATTGATTTCAACTGGAAACCTATACAAGCGATAATTGAACTATTCATTCAGACAAAGTCAGGGGGTGATTCGCCTTTACATTTTCGTAAATCCATCGGCCATGAGGCTTTACCACTTCCCCTACCTTTCAGAGTTTCTGGAACCTTTGAACTGAAATCTCCCTTTCCATTTCTCCATGCTGACTGTGGCTAGATTGGGCAGATTTGCTGAATTGAATAACTTCTCGGCTGCTTTATGATTAAGTACATTTGCAGCAGACAGCTTGGTTTTATCGACATAACCAAACACATAGAATTGCAAGATTTGGTTATCTATTTGGTTATATATTACCAAATCTGAAAAGTCTGAGCTGCATTATTAACTGATGCGTCTTTGATACTGTTAACACTGGTATTGTAAGCAGATTCTGCACTATGCAAGGAGCCAGGAATTAATAGCTGAACTATAACCTTTCCTTATGTAACTCCAGGCTACCCAGCAACTACCTTGATCACTGCATACTCAGTTGGTGGTGATCACTGTACGCTCTTAGCCTGTGTTCCAGAGAAGCTCACTGCCTGAGCAAACCTTAAAGGAGTTCCCATTGTTCACGTTCATATATTCATTGACATCATTTTGCTTTTATCAGCTTAGCTTTCTTCAGCTGGCAAAAACGTGCTTAAATTGTCAGACAGTTTACCACTATCCCTAGCAAGTATTCAGAAGGTCCATTCATCTTCCAATAAATTGTCTTATCTCATCAACACGATACCATTTCAACATTAAACCGGTTGACATCCCCTCTTCACAGCTTACCTATTCCAGTGACATCTTCCAAAACCTCTGACTCAAGTTTGTGGTCCATCCCTCCTCGTTGATACAAAGCTTAGCCTTGTGTAATCTTCTATGCGGCAGCAAACCCTTTTTCACGACAATATGGCATAAATAATGCCAGGTATACTACTTTTCATACTAACAACCTTTTCAGCCCGATCCTGGGCTGTGGTCTTCATATCCTCGTGATATATGACTCCTGGTTCAGGTCCCCGTTCTTGTTTTCCCCCATCTCGCACCACCTGTCTTCTCACTTTTATGCCAGAAAATATTGGAAGGCAGAGGTGGCATTGTAGCATTTATGTACAAATCCAATCTACACATTCTCCATCTGTTTGATGGGCATCAAACTGACTATTAATCCTTCCTACAGCTTTAAGCTCCTCACTTTCTTCTGCCCTACCAGCTTTTCATGTGTTACCTGTCCAATATCCTCAACAATTTCTTCTTGATCTCCTATCATTTCCTGATATTGGGTGACTTTAACATCTGGCTAGAGGACAACCCCATTCCAACAACTAACAAGTTCATCGACATATATGCCAGCATCAACCTCGAGATCTTATCCTTGAATCCCTCTCACAAACATGGGCACTGTCTGGATACCGCCCTTCAAGCTGCCATCACTACCTCAGACGATATTATTGCTCTCTCATCATTTGGTTTGACATTAACCTCTTAGCATCTCATTTGCCAATTACTTCTCATACCCAGGCCGACACCCAACCCTGCTTGGTTTAGAAGATGATATTGACCGAATTCAAATAATGACTTGTGGAAGCCTTTTTGCCACATACCCCCTCCTCATCTAAAGTGTATAAACTTAATTCTCTCTCCCTTGCCATCAAACTGGCTGTGGCACCAAGCTCTCCCCTCCAGAACAGCTCCTCTAAGCCATCATCCAATAACTGGTTAATAAGTTACTCAACTTCTTCAAACAGATTTTTTATAAAACATTGAGACTGTTTGGTACAAAAGGCAAGCACACCCTGGCCAAGCAATAGACAATGACTGACGCATGCACTGTCTAAAATATAGTCATTTTTGTTGCCAAAAAAGGATTATTATTCAGCAAAAGTAAAGGATAAAATCCCCCTCTCTCGGGAACTCTTTAAAACTGTGCAGACCTTTATGTCCCCCACTTGCTATGCCTCAATGATTTTGCAGTCTCAGGATCTCTGTGACAAACTCTCCTCTTGCTTTAACAAGATTGAGAAAATCAATTCAAATAATCTATTGATTCTTCCCTCACCTCCAACAGATTCACTGCTGCCATTCCTAATGGAAGTCAACCTACTCCAACATTTGACTTCAAACAGCTTTCTATGGACTTCACCCATAAGCTGCTGAATGCACCTCTGTCCCTCATGCATTCTGGCTACCCACAATGACATTCTTGCTCTCACAATATCCACATTCATCAACCTTAGCCTATGGGCCTGGTTCCCAACACATTGATAAACTACTAAAAAATCCTCCTTAAACCTCAGAGATCTTGGCCATTTCTGACTCACCACTTGCCTCCCTTGGAAAGCCAAAATTCTTGAAAAAGTGTCCTCTGCACAGCTCTAAAAACATGTTGAAGAAAACTCACTCATATACCACCTCTAGTCAGGATTCCAAATTCCACCCCAGACACAAGATAGAATCATCTTGGTTTTCAGTGTGGTATAATAAGGCACAATACAGCTAACACATGCTGATCCTTCTTGGCCTTGTTGCGGCCTCATACACTGTAGACCACCCTATCATGTTACAGAGACTTCTATCAATTGCATGGATATCTAGCAAAGTTATTAGCTGGTTCATCTCTTTCATTGAGAAAGGACAGCAAGGTGTGAGACTAGACAATTTCCTCTTGCCTCCAAGCCCTGTACCCTGCCGAGTGCCCCAAGGTTCCCTCCCCCCGTTTGCTTTTCAACATTAACAGGAAAACATCAATAAACATTCTCATGCCACACCACCTCCTCTTTCATTTCTATGTGAATGATATGGAGATATCAGAACAGGACTGTGAGACTTGTCCTTGGCCTCAAGCCCAAGGATTGTATCTCTCCAGCAATTAAATCTCTCCATTGGCTCCCTGTGGCTGCAAGGACCAAGATTAAGACCCTTTGCCTTGTCCAAAAAGCATTCTGGGGCCTGGGACCAAAATATTGCTAGTTTTCTCTCCTGAAGTATCTTCCTTGTTGTGCACTTCGCTCCTCCACCTCCAACTCCCTGAGATTCCGTCCCTTTTCCTAGCAACGAGTTGGGGGCAGATCTCTCTCTTCGGCTAGCACCTTCCTCTGGAACAGCCTCCCTGTCTCTCTGAAACTTGAGCAGAAGCATCTCCGTTTCCATTAATTCTGTTAATTCCGGACCGCCCGACCCCTAATGAGGCCCTATGTCTTGCACTTGCTCCTCCCCTTCCACTGGCACTTCTCCCCTTCCTTCTCCCCTGCACTTGCATGTTCTCAATGTCACTGGGCCTAGTAAGATCGTTGTCTTGTCCCCCTTGTTCCCCTCCCTTGCCCCGTCGCGCCTTGAAACACTTGTGTGTAGGTGCGATATAAATAAAATATCATATATCATATCATATGTACCTGTGTATCTTGGATAATGGATCAATTCTCTGCCATTTCCAAGGGACTGCTGGATATCTGATCCCATATGAGTACCAATTTATCGAAGCTCAATGGACCCAAAACTGAAATTCAAGTAATGGAATCATCATATTTTGTCAAGCAAATTGAAGCCCTCGGCCTATCTCTCACCTTCTTTGGACAATCATTACCCATTACATTCTAAATTCGAAACCTTGGATTCCAATGGGACAATAATCTGAGCCTGAACTTCCAAAGCAACACATTCGTCAAAAACATTTACTTTCAGATAGTATTACTGTGCAAGGTCGTCTAATGCCCATCAGGAAATCACTACGGGGTAGTTAAATGTCCTTGTCAACTCAAGACTGGATTACAGCAGCGTGCCTTTAAGAAGGCCCCCCATCCTACCAAATTAACGTCTCCAAAAGCTCAAAGATACAGCTGGATTCTTGATCTTTGGTCTGAAAAGACATTGGCCAGCCTCACCTCTCTTTGGAAGTCGCACTGACTCCTATTGGAAGCCAGAATCAAGTTCAAGGTGCTGTTCTGCACATTTAAGCGCATTTAATAGTTCGCCCCCTCCACCTGCAAAACAAAATCCACCATTACCAGACATCATGAACTCTCTGCTCATCAGACAGAAAGCTTCTCACAGTTTCCTCATCCCAATGCAGGAGAAAAGGAGACAGGGGCATCTCCATTTTTGGCCCCCGCCAAAAACTCACTGGAGCCTCATGTTAGGGTCATAAACTGGCACATGCCTTTCACGGCTGCAAATACAAACATAATCTTCTCACCTTCCTGCTATCCTATCCTCCCGTTTGGTGCCTTATTTCTATGTCCAACTCTTGCTAGGCCAAGAGGCAAATCAGTTTGCGGTGTGCACTAAAATAGAAATAAACTTAAACATCAATATTAACAGTACAAATATTGTCATCATTGCCCCCAATTGCATGAATTATGTGTTACGTTAATGTGCTTTTAGACTGTGCCAAATCACCACCGTAGTAATTGCCCCTGGAGTTGTGTAATGTGCCTCCACCAGGGATAGCCAGAGCTTAGTCAGCCCGATGGGAAAGCGGGCAATAGATGCTACAAATACAGGGAGGAATGAACGCATCAGGGGTGGGGAAGGGAGGAGAATATTTTATGATAGAATGGGTAAAAGTCAGTCCTGTTAGCTGGACCATAGCTGTGCAAAAAGGAGAAGGCGCACATGTCCTGAAATGTGATAACTGGGTTGTGTTTCCAAGGCTGATTTGGAGAATTGTGGCTTAGTACAGAATGTAATGTGCGGTTGCATGAGGAGCTCAAGAGTGTGTCTTCTTTGCCTGGGCATCTCTATATGTTGTAACTCAGGGAAAGTTCAAAATATTAATCCTATGACTTTAAAGCCTGTAGACCGTGTATACAATGAATGTTGTTGGTAAACAGAAGGTGAAAGGTCCTGACAACTTGATGTTATGTTATGTTATGTTATGTTATTTTGCATTTATATAGCGCCTTATATACCATTGGTATGTTCTGAAGGAGCCGGTAGGTTGAACGCCCTTGGGAACCGAAGTTCAGGTCAGTAGAGAGAGTAGAGGGAGTCCAAAAGTGCGTGTGCGCACCAGGTATGTGTGCAGCTGGTGCGGAAATCGAGTGGTAGCTGCTTCTTAGCCGTAGGTGTGGTGGTTGGGAGGTCAGGTGTATGTGTTCGCTCTGGTCGGTTTTACCCAGAACGAGTGTGGCTGCGTTAGGCCTGAGGAGAACGCCTGGCTGGGGGGTGTGCAACCAGCAATGATTACTTAGAGTGATGTGGAGTAAGCGGGAGATGTAGATATGAGAACAGTTATACCGAATGGTGTCATAGTTTCTCTGTGTTCTAGATGAGTGGTGGTGTAAGGGGGAGAGTAAGCGTGGGGTGTGGTATGATGTATGTTTTCAAGTGTTTCCTTCATTCCAAAGCATATTAAGTATCGTCCGTTGCACATATTTGTCCGTTCCTCATACTCGTCCGCTTCACAGATTCGTCAGTCATTATCATCGTCTAGTTCACACCCTCGTCCAGTCCGCACACTTGTCCAGTCCGCACACTCGTCCAGTCCGCACACTCGTCCAGTTCGCACACTCGTTCGTTCCATATACACATCCGTTCCATACGCCCATCCATGCTACACATTTACTTTTTCCCTCTCCTCATTCATCCGCTCTCCACAATCATCCGCTTCGCACTAATCTGCTCTCCACACTCGTCCCTTCTCCACGCTCCTCAGCTCTCTTCTGGTCCCCACGCTTGACCGCTCTCTGCACTTAACCGCCCTCCGCACTCAACCGCTCTCCACACTCATCCGCTCTCCACACTCATCCGCCATCCGCTCTCCACAGTCGTCCGCCATCCGCTCTCCACAGTCATCCGCTCTCCACATTCATCCGCTCTCCACACTCATCCACTCTCCATACTCATCCGCTCTCCACACTCATCCGCTCTCCACACTCATCCGCTCTACACACTCATCCGCTCTCCACACTCATCCGCTCTCCACAATCATCCGTTTTCCACACTCATCCGCTCTCCACACTCATCTGCTCTCCACACTCGTTCGCTCTCCACACTCATCCGCTCTACACACGCGTCCGCTCTCCACACTCGTCCGCTCTCCACACTCATCCGCTCTCCACACTCATCGGCCATTCGCTCTCCACTCTCATCCGCTCTCCATTCTCATCCGCCATCCGCTCTCTATTCTCATCCGCCATCCGCTCTCCACACTCACCCGCTCTCCACACTCATCCGCTCCCCACACTCATACGCTCTCCATTCTCAACCGCCATCCGCTCTCCACACTCATCCACTCTCCACACTCATCTGCCCTCCGCACTCGTCCTCTCTCCGCACTCGTCCGCTCTCCACACTCGGCCGCTCTCCGCACTCGGCCGCTCTCCGCACTCGTCCGCTCTCCGCACTCATCCGCTCTCCGCACTCATCCGCCATCCGCTCTCCACAGTCGTCCGGCATCCGCTCTCCACAGTCATCCGCTCTCCACATTCATCCGCTCTCCACACTCATCCACTCTCCATACTCATCCGCTCTCCACACTCATCCACTCTCCACACTCATCCGCTCTACACACTCATCCGCTCTCCACACTCATCCGCTCTCCACACTCATCTGCTCTCCACACTCATCCGTTTTCCACACTCATCCGCTCTCCACACTCATCCGCTCTCCACACTCGTCCGCTCTCCACACTCATCCGCTCTACACACGCGTCCGCTCTCCACACTCATCTGCTCTCCACACTCATCCGTTTTCCACACTCATCCGCTCTCCACACTCATCCGCTCTCCACACTCATCCGCTCTCCACACTCATCCGCTCTACACACGCGTCCGCTCTCCACACTCATCCGCTCTACACACGCGTCCGCTCTCCACACTCATCCACTCTCCACACTCATCTGCCCTCCGCACTCGTCCTCTCTCCGCACTCGTCCGCTCTCCACACTCGGCCGCTCTCCGCACTCGGCCGCGCTCCGCACTCGTCCGCTCTCCGCACTCATCCGCTCTCCGCACTCGTCCGCTCTCCACTCTCATCCGTTCTCCACTCTCATCCGCTCTCCACTCTCATCCGCTCTCCACTCTCATCCGCTCTCTGCACTCACCCGCTCTCTGCACTCATCCGCTCTCTACACTCATCCGCTCTCTACACTCATCCGCTCTCCACACTCATCCGCTCTCCAATCTCATCCGCTCTCCACTCTCATCCGCTCTCCACTCTCATCCGCTCTCCACTCTTAACGATCGTCACACTCATCCGCTCTCCACAACTCATCCGCTCTCCACACTCATCCGCACTCCACACTCATCCGCACTCCACGCTCATCCGCTCTCCACACTCATCCACTCTCCACACTCATCCGCTCTCCATACTCATCCGCTCTCCACACTCATCCGCTCTCCACACTCATCCGTTCTCCACCCTCATCCGCTTTCCACAACTCATTTGCTTTCCACAACTCATCTGCTCTCCAGTCTTAACCGCACGCTTCCGTTTAGTGTATTTGTCTGTTCTGTACGCTTCATACATTCTAACTGTTTCATTTATGTCAATCACTGTATTCCGTTCTCATTCATTATGTCCCTTTCATCGGTTCAGATCTCCAAGTTTCTCTATGATGTATTCCTATTTTCTGTTTCACTGTTTTGATCTACTTTACTCGTTTAGACCTATTTTGTGTTTCTAGTTTACATTCGAGTTTATTTAGCTGTCACTTCTCGCTTCATGTAGTTTGATGGGTCGGTATTATTGTGATGATGCTAGATTGGTTTTATGGGAAGAGCCAGGTTTTCAGTAGTTTGCGGAAGGACGTTATGTCCTCAGTTAGGCGGATGTGGGGTGGGAGTGAGTTCCACAGGGTTGGTGCCAGGGCAGAGAATGATGATCCGCCTAGCCTGACTGAGTTTGTCTTGGGAATTACTAGGAGCTTGATCTTAGTGTACGAGTGGGATGATAAGGTATTAGTTTGTCTTGAAGATATTGTGGTCCAGTTTTATGCAGTGCTCGATGGGAGAGGCATAAGGTTTTGAAAGCTACCCTACAGGCTACTGGAAGCCAGTGCAGTTTTTTAAGGGCTGGGGATATGTGGTCTCTTGGATTGAGCGCAAGTAGCATTTTGGCCGCCGCGTTTTGTGCTCTTTGGAGTTTATTCAGTTGGTAGGCATGGATTCCGAGGTATAGGGGGTTTCCGTAGTCCAGTCTGGATATAACGATTGATTGGACAGCGGAGACTCTGTTGGGAAATGAGAGGTATGGAAAGACGCGCCTAAGGTTTTTAAGGTGGTAGTGGCAGGACTTTGAGACATTGTTGACTTGGCGCAAGAGTGTTAGGTCGGAGTCTAGGGTGCATCCGAGATTTTTTACTGTTTTGGAGGGTGTAGGTGAGTTGCCCATGGCGGGTGGCCAGGGTAGTGGGTGCGGAAGAAGGTCGGATTTGACGCAAACCATGATTTCTGTTTTGGAGGGGTTTAACAAGAGGTGGATTTGGGTCATCCAGCGCTCTATGTTTACAAGGCAGGATGCCAGGTCGGGTTGGGAGTTGGGTTTCGAGTTCAGGAATTTTAGAATTAGTTGAGTGTCGTCGGCGTAGTTGTAACATAGGATGTTGTGTGAACGAATTATTGGTGGGAGGGTGGTCAAGTAGGGCGGATAGACATGCTCCTTGAGGGACTCCCGTGTCGACTGGTCGAGCTTGGACGGTAAAGCTGGAGAGTGTTGTTATTTGGTCCCTGTCTTTGAGGAATGAAGCTATCCATTTAAGAGCGGTTCCACAAATTCCTAGGGAGTGGAGGTGGTCTAGGAGGATTGAGTGATTGATCGTGTCAAAGGCAGCGGATAGGTCGAGAAGGATTAGAGCGGCACATCCTGCAGAGTCTGCTGTCATTTTAAGGTCGTCCCAGATCGAGGTTATGGTTGTTTCGGTTCCGTGCCGAGTTCTGAAACCTGATTGGGCGGGGTCAAGGAGATTGTTGGCTTCCACAAAGGCGTTTAGTTGGGAGTAGGCGGTTCGGTCAATGAGTTTGGCAAGGAATCTGGTGTTTGAGATTGGGCGGTAGTTTTTGGGCTCGAGAGGGTCGTGCGAGGGTTTTTTAATTAGAGGTTTGACGTGTACCATTTTGAATGCTTTGGGAAAAATACCGGAGGAAAGGGAGGCATTTAGGATAGATCTTGCGTGTTCTCCAGCGCTGGTGGAAGCAAAGATTTCTTTAAGGGTTGTGGCTGGGCAGGGGTCCAGAGGAGATCCAGATGGTTTGCGGGCAGATAGAAGTTTGAGAAATTGTTCTGGTGATATTGGACTAAAGGATTCGAACGTTGGTTGAGTAGAGGTTGCATTTGACGGGCTGGCCGGTATGGGAGGGGGATTGTTAATTGGTTGTATGAGAGACAGTTTGGTGTTTAGAGTTTTTGTCCTTTCAATAGCTGTGGTGTAAAAGTGGAGGGAGAGTGAGTCACACAGTGATTGTGACGGGGTCGGGACGGTTGTATTACAAGTTGGGTTGGTGAATTCGGAGATGATTTTGTGGAGTTCTTTGCTTGGGTTTTTGCAGTTTAGGATTCGGGTGTTGTAGTGGGCTTTTTTAGCTTTCCGGATTTCAGCCTTGTAACGGTACAAGTGTCGGGCCAAGGTGGTCCTGCTCTCGAGGGTTTTCTCTTTTTGCCAATTGCGTTCTAGGTATTTGTAGTGTCGTTTACTGGTCTTCAGCTCAGGAGTGAACCATCTGGGGAACGGGCCACGGCGGGTTGATGGTTTGCATGGAGGGGTGAGTCGCATCCGAGATGTGTTGAGCCATGAGTCAAAGGCCTCAGGTGTTAGTTGGTTGTTAGGGTGGCAGGTAGGTGGTGGAGACTGGAGGAGTGCCTCGGCTAGGTCCTGGGTGATTATTAGTTTTTTCCAGCATTTTTGTAGGTTAGGAGGTTCAGATGCGGGTACGGGTAGGGGGCCGGGTGCGGGGATGGCAAACGAGAGAATGAAGTGGTCGGACCAGAGGATAGGAGTGGGGGGCTTTAACCGAATCTGGTTGTTGGAGCTAAAGATGGCGTCGAGAGTGTGTCCTTTAAAATGAGTCGGTCCGTTTATGTGGGGTTGGAGATTAATTGCATCTAGACCGTCAATCAGGGCGTGTGTCATAGGATTGGTGGGGATGTCGAGCCATATGTTGAAGTCTCCGAGTAGGGTGAGGTTGGAATGGTTTATGTGGAGGGTGGCAATAGAGTCGCAAAGGTTGTTTGCGAAATGTCTATCGTAGCCAGGGGGCCTGTAGATTATTAGGAAGGTGTGTGAGAGCGACGGGGAGAGGGATAGTTTAACCAGGAGGGATTCGCAAGATGGAATGGAGGGTTGGTTGTCCATGATTGAGGCGCGGAAGAGAGATTTGAAGACAAATGCTACCCCCCCTCCTCTGGACGGACGGTTCAGTGGGATGAGGCAGTAGTTGGGCGGAAAGGCTTCATTTGCGATTGGGCTGAAGTTATCAGAGAACGAGGTTTCGGTGATGAAAACTAGGTCTGGTTTGACGGAGGTGAGGAGATCAAAGATGCAGTGTCTGTTTTTTGCTACAGAGCGGGCGTTAAATAGGATACAGTTCACATCGGCTGGGAAGGTTGGTTTTGGTGCTGGAGCGGGATTGGGCGGAGGGGGAGAGAGTGGAGGAAGAGGGGTAGGGTTGGTGATGCTAGGGAAAAGAGGGCGAGTCGGGAGTTTTGCTGGCTTACGGCAGGGTTGGGTGGATGTGTGTTGTGGGATGATCGGGTTTGGGGAGGGGGATTTGAGGACGGGGGAGGGCGGTTGGGAGTTTCGGTTGCGGTTGAGGAGAAATCGAGGGAGAGGGGTTTCAGGAAGGGAGAGGCCACGGGGGAGATTGTGGGAGAGAGGTGGTGGGTCGAGACAAGGGAGGCGAGGAGAGCAGAGAGGTTGAGGGGGACCAGGAATGCTTCCTCTTTAGTTTCTTTGCTCCGATTGGTGTGAGAGAGAGGGTAGGGGGGTGAGAGGGGGAGATGGAGGCAGCTTCGGTTCTCGCTAGGGCTAGGCGCACAGTTTTTAGGGAGGGGAAAGGGTGCAGTCGGGGGGTTTGGTGGCAGGGGTATGATGGCAAGGCCGGGGGTGGGTGACTGCAGGGTGGGGTGTGGTAGTGGGGGGAGCGGGCATGGGCAGTGCTGGCGGGTCGGCAGTGGGGTTCAGGAGATGAGCGGTCTTGGGGTGGGTGGCACGCCATCGTGCCCCCCTGGCTTGGTGTTTGGTGAGGGTGCTGGCAGGGATTGGGAAGGATGGTGGGTTGTCTTGGGAGGGGGGGAGGAGGGCAGATCGGAGAGTGGAGGGGGTCCATGGGAGTCGTTTCTGACAGGCACTGGTGGAGTTGGTGCGCTCATGATTGGCGTGCGCTTTGGGTTGATTTAGGAGGGTTTTCTGATTGTGGTTCTAGGGTCGGTGACTCACACTTATAGGTACACATCTGGGCTCAACTAGTCAAGGACTAATTGGTGCTTCTAAGCAATTGGGTATACTTCTAAGTGCAACTTGGTATGGTTCTAAATGCAATTGGGTACACTTTCTAAATGCAGTTGGATATACTAATGAGTTGAGCAACTTTTCAGAGAGGCTAATGGGCGCAACTTCAAATGTAGTTGGGTATACTTCTAAATACAGGTGGGAACAGTCCTAAATTCAACTTTCTCAGAGAGGCTATTGGATGCAATTTTTAAATGCAATTGGGTACACTTCTAAATGTTGGTGGGAACAATTCTAAATTCAACTTTCTCAGAGAGGGTGCAGGGTACAGTTCTAGAATGCAGGTGCGAACAGTTCTTAATTCGACTTTCTCAGCGAGGCAATTGAGCGCAGCTTCTAAATAAAATGGAATATTTCTAATGCAGGTGGGAACAATTCTGAATTCAACTTTCACAGAGAGGCTATTGGGTGCAACTTTCAAGTGCAACTGGGTACACTTCTGAAATGCCGTTGGATACACTTCTAATTGCAAGAGGGAACAATTCTAAATTCAACTTTCTCAGAGAGGGTGCAGGGTACAGTTCTAGATGCGAGTGGGAGCAGTTCTTAATTCAACTTTCTCAGAGAGGCTATTGGGCGCAGCTTCTAAATAAGATTGGGTATACTTCTAATGCAGGTGGGAACAATTCTAAAATCAACTTTCACAGAGAGGCTATTGGGTGCAAACTTTCAGGTGCAGCTGGGTACACTTCTAAATGCAGGTGGGAACAGTTCTAAATTCAGCTTTCACAGAGAGGCTATTGGGTGCAGCTTCTAAATGCAATTGGGTACACTTCTAAATGCCGTTGTGTACACTTCTACATGCAAGAGGGAACAATTCTAATTCCACTTTCTCAGAGAGGCTTTCCGGCGCAACTTCCAACTGCAATTGGGTACACTTCTAAATGCAGGTGGGCACAGTTCTAATGCGGGTGGTAACAGATCTAAATTCAACTTTCACAGAGAGGCTATCGGGCGCAGCCTCTAAATGCAACTGAGTACACTTCTAAATGCAATTGGGTACACTTCTAAATGCAGGTGGGAACAATTCTAATGCAGGTGGGGACAATTCTAAATTCAACTTTCACAGAGAGGCTGTTGGGCGCAGCTTCTAAATGCAATTGGGTACCATTCTAAAGCAGGTGGGGACAATTCTAAATTCAACTTTCACAGAGAGGCTGTTGGGGATGCTTCAGAAAGTGAGTGGGAACACTTCTAAGTTCAGCTTTCACAGAGAGGCTATTGGGTGCAGCTTCTAAATGCAATTGGGTACACTTCTAAATGGAGGTGGGAACAGTTCTAATGCGGGTGGTAACAGATCTAAATTCAACTTTCACAGGGAGGCTGTTGGGTACACTTCAGATGAGAGTGGGAACAATTCTAATGTATCTTTCTCAGAGGGGCTATTAGGCGTACTTCTAAATGCGATTGGGAACAGTTCTAGATTCAATTTTCATAGAGAGGTTATTAGAGATTCCATCTAAGTGTGGCGTTCATTAGTTGACGTTATACTGTGGGCCATTGAAATGTTGGTTAGAGTGGCAGGAGCTTTTGGAGTAGAGTAATTGCTCTACCCCCCACCCAGGCCAACACTTACGGTTTTGTCGGTGTCAGGTGGCTTCCTTGGCTTCCCCTGCGGACACCTGCTGACAGTTCCTGGAGCCGCCTCTGTTGGAGCCGCCCTTGGCCTTGGGGCCCTTAGCCGCTGGGGGCTGCCGGGCAGAGGGCTGCCCTGGACGGAGCAGTGTTGAAGGGAGGGATGGGCGGGTTGGGGGCGGGAGCTGGACTAGGTGGGGTGGTGGGGCGGGCTGGGAGGCGGGCGGGCGAGGGATGCCGTAAGGCGGAGGCAGGGAAACACGGGGCAACGCGGGGCCTGGGGGAGAAAAAAAACACAAGACACGCGGAATGGGGTCACGGATGGGGGCGCACTTACCTGCTCCTCAGATGGAAAAGAGGAGTAGGTGCAGTGGCGCGGGTCACTAGACCCAACAAAGCGAAACTAGGTGACCAATCAGGAGTGGGGGGCGGTCTGGGAGGCGGGCGGTCGAGGGGTGCCGGAAGGGGGAGGCAGGGAAACACGGGGCAACGCGGGCCTGGGGGAGAAAAAAAAACACAAGACACGCGGAATGGGGTCGCGGATGGGGGCGCACTCACCTGCTCCTCAGATGGAAAAGAGGAGTAGGTGCAGTGGCGCGGGTCACTAGACCCAACGAAGCGAAACTAGGTGACCAATCAGGGGTGGGGGGTGGGCTGGGAGGCGGGCGGGCGAGGGATGCCGGAAGGGGGAGGCAGGGAAACACGGGGCAACGCGGGGCCTGTGGGAGAAAAAAAAACACAAGACACGCGGAATGGGGTCGCGGATGGGGGCACACTCACCTGCTCCTCAGATGGAAAAGTTGATGTCATGTTGTGATTGTGTTTTAGTTCAAGGTGAGACAAGGTGATTTTACTTGGGAGTAGGCTATCAAAGTAAAGTAATGCAAAGTCATCTAAAGTGAGAAAGTGTACTCTGAGCTCCCTGTGCAGGCTATGCCATTGGACTGTGTGACAGGGTGAGATGAATGTGTGACAAAGAGGGTAGGTGGGAAGAGAGGCACCAAATATCTGTCTTTCTTTATGCAGTGGCACCCTTCTGTTATGTTACTACCCTTTGTTGTGTGTACAGCACTTTTTGTCACAGTAAGGCCATCCCACAGGACTGAGGAGCAGGTAGGAAAAATGTCAGGCTGCCAGCCAGCAATGTGAGCACACGTGTGCCCATGGATCAGCACTAGAGGGCACAGCAGCCATCCAGCCAACCAGCCAAAGTGGAGAGAATGGGAGAGAAACACAGTGAATGGCCTCCAAATCTCACTGGCAAACGAAGTGTTCATCTAGGCAACCTGTACACATGGAAATTATTCACTTAATAACAGTTAACTCACTGAAAAAGGAACACCCTTTTACAATTTTGTTTTGCTAAAAGATTAATAAAAGATTCTTGTGGCCACCAGCGGACGCACGGATGCTCTTCTCTTTCGTGTGAGCTCCGCGCCTCGGGTCCTGAATAACAGATAACAGTGAGAGCTCCCACTGTCCCCCCCCCCCGAAGCTGAGCAACGCACAAAACGACATTGGAAAGGGCCCACTCCATCTGGGCGAAACCTAGAGAGAAAAACTGACAAGATTTCGCTGAGAAATTTGTCTCCCAAAGTCAGACACACAGCTACGCCACATGAGCCTCTGTCTTCCGCAGGACAACAGACTGTGGCCCCTTCCCGCGGAATGCCGAGCTTGGTGGAAGATCCGTGGACCTCCACATCGTGACCTTCAGGATAGGAGGCGGACTAGAGGTCTGCAGGAACGCACAGGACCCAACATTTAAGGGGTGAGTGCAATGCTCTTGTAAGAGCAAGAGCGAGGCGGAGGCCCGGACGCAGCAGCCCCGTGTCCTGCGTGCCCACCAGCCTCCGGCACTGCTTCCCCCAGGGCGTTCCACACACCAACGCGATCCAGTGGACCCCCCCCTGGGTCAAAGCGTCACTCCGCTAGACAGGGAGGGAGAAAATAAAACGGAGCAGTGACTGGGCCCGGGCGGACACCAGAGCGCATAGAGAACGCAACGGTGCGTAGGAAGGCCTACTATACTGCTTACGAGAACGCACAGCAACAGACACTGTTGAATCCTGGTCTCCCTCGTGACGTAACAGATCATCAGCATCTGATCAAACACATGAGCTCCATGTGAACGCCAGGCACAATCTCAACAGTGGGGCCAGGGGGAAGTCACCTCAAATTGGAGCCTATACCCACTAAATCACTGCACATCTACCAGGCCTCCCACATCCCGGCGACCCAAAATAAATCCCTCCAAGCCTCCCCTTTGAGGTCTTCCTACCCCGGACCCACTCATCATACAAACCACATATAAAAAGAACTGTAAAAGGCGACATCCAACAGGGCACTGAGAGGTTACTTACGGCACTGCACTTACCAGATGTGTGAAAGCATCACGCTTAGCCTGGAGTCTCTGAATGACACGCCTCAGCTCCTGGAATCATACTGAGGACACCCGGGACTGAGGCCACACTGACAGAGCACTGACCTATCTGATACATACGCGCAAGGGGCAGAGGGATCAAGAAAGGTTCGACAGAACACTGGCATGCAGAAGCTAGGTATCGGAGGCAGTGCTACAGGGACATCAATAGGTTCGCTCCTAACCAAGCGATCACACATTCATCAGAAGCTACTTCTCATGTCAACACCACAGCAAGCCTGTCACTTGGGACGGAAAGAGCTACCTGAACCCAGAAATCACGGAGACCATTAATTGGCGCTGGTGGAAGGCCCTGATACTCTGGCCTCTAACCCTGACATTCTCAGAACCTTTAAGGGACATCACAGAGAGGCACCTAAAATATATGAACACACAATAAAAGCTGCCCATTTTTGCCTACGCTCCATCTTCTCACCGCGCCAGTAACCCCAAAATGGCAACCGCAGCGACCGCAAATGGTGAAACATCCACCACAAAGGGGAACATTGCGCCTTGCTAAGTGAAATAAAAAGCATGGGGGCCAACATAGGTGGCAAAATTGACAAGATTACTCAACGTCTAGACAAGATTGAAGACAGGTTAGAGGAAGTGGAGAACAACCAAGTCTCTATAGACACCCTAGAAACACAGTTGGAACATAGAATAACAGATCTTGAGCAGAGGGAGGAAGAATATAAGTTGAAGATGGACGATTTGGAAAATTGAAAAAGACGCAACAATCTGTGCTTCTTTGGCATTCCGGAACAAGAAGGCGAAACAGAGGAAGACCTTAAGAAAACACTTCACGACATCATAAAGCTCCTAGCTGCCGATGATGCAATTGGCAAACCCAAAACCGAACAAATCCACAGAGCCGGAGGTTCCCGCGGGGGTCCAAGATCGGTCCTTGTCCGCTTCCATCGTGAAGGTGCGATCACTCTCAGTGGAGCACAGATAACAATATACCAAGATCTATCCTCCATTATGCTAGCTCTCAGGAGAATGTGCAGTCCCCTCACGAAATGGCTGAAAGAACGGGACACCCACGATAGATGGGGATATTCCTTCTCCCTCTCCTTTGAACACGGTGGCACGAAGATCAGGCTAAGATCTGAGAGGGAGATAAAAGCATGCATATCAGAGTTTGTTGAACCACATGACCAAAGGGACGATCAAAGTGTATCGACATGGGAAGGAAGAGAATGGTGCATTCAAGGTCCAAAGAGACAGCGGGTGAAAGGATCGAGAACATTTTGAAGAGGCAACATTTCTCCAGAAGGGGACAAGTAAACCCGAGCAGACTCAGCACACTCGAACTAAATTGGTTGTACAATCCAAGGTTTGATTATTGATCACTAGACTGGAACTGTGCTCATGTTTTGTATCGACTTACTAATATGAAATGGGGGGAGGCGGTGGGGGCTCATCTCTATTTCTAGATGGTATGTTTGCAAAGGACTGTGAGGTAATGGTCTCTGCTGGTGGTTCGTTGTCGGGCCAGTGCTTTCAACTGGGTTCGAGCGGACGCCACCAAATGGGGAGAGGGTGGGAGAGAGTGGGGGAAGGTGGTAGGGGATTAGGGACTCAGGACAAGGCAAGGGGAAAGGCAGAAGCAAAATCTGAAGAGATACAAGACAAGGGAAATGAAGTGTGGCTAGTTGAACAGATGACATGCTGGAGGTTACAGATTAAGAACTTGCATACTCTGATATTCCATAATGATGACCACCACTGAATCAAGTAGACGGGACTCCTTAAGAGTGGGAACACTTAATGTCAAAGGTTTCAACTTGCCAACCAAGAGGTCTCTTGTACTCAGAGAGTTTCATAGAACCAAAATTGACGTCCTCCTTCTACAAGAGACCAATTACATGAAGGGAGATGAGAGACCAGTCCTTAGGAAACGCATTGGTATAGAATTCTGGGGCTCTGGTCCACTAAGAAAGGGTGGGGTGGGAATTCTCATAAAGATGGGAATAGACTTTAAACTCACCAAATCCTGGTCTGACAAAGAAGGCCGAGCCCTATTGGTCACGGGATCCATTGGAAATGTGAAGGTAACAATTGCCACAATTTATGTTCCTAATGTAAGCCAAGTTCAATTTCTGTCTAAAACAATCCTCAAAATAATGCTCGAAGCCATGGGACATATATTTCTAGGCGGGGATTTCAATCTATAGACAGAACCTACCCCGGACCGGAAGGGTGGTAATCCTGTCACAGATGATAGAACCAAGAGAGAACGTACGGAGTTTGCAGATGTGATGCAAGTGTATGCAATGAATGATGTGTGGAGAGGGGTGCACCCAGATGAACAAGGTTATACCTTTTATTCAGCCCCGCACAACACCTTCACTCGAATTGACTACATTTACCTTTCAAGAGAACTATATAACATCACGACACACACACAGATTACTCCAATTACATGGTCGGATCACAATATGGTCATCGCTGACACACAGTGTGAACATCTACTAGTTAGGGGAGGTATATGGAGATGTAATGAGGCTCTATGAAAGGACCCTGTCTTCAAGACCCAAAAGGAAACAGAGATTGTTGAATACTTTAAAACAAACAACACTGGGGAGGACCCCAAACAGGGGGTGTGGGAAGCGGGGAAAGCGACCTGGAAAGGTGTCCTCATGAGGGAAGGGGCCCGTAGGAAAAGAGAGAGATCCCTGATTGAAAATTGGCTCCAGAGGGAGATATGCCAACTGTATAGGGAGGCCATGAAAGGTGACAGGATAGACCCGACAAAATTAGCGAGGCGAAAAGGAAAAGGGAAGAACTTATTAGAACATAATCAGACAGTGAGTAACTTGCACCTCCTGAAACAAAAATGTTATGAAAAAGGAGACAAAGCAGATGCGCTATTAGCAGCCAGACTCAGAGCGCAACAGGCAGAATGCAGGGTCCTAGAAATAGTCGATGAAAGGCCCTATCCAGTTGCAAGTAAGCCCACCATCCCCGAAGCCTCACCACCGTTTATGAAACACTATATACCCCGGATGTGGACCTAGACCCAAATGGTATAGAAAATGATCTTGCTGACATCAACATTCCTAGGATAGCAGACATTGACTCGGCACACTGAGAATCTCCCATAACAGGAGAAGAAATACATAACGCAATAAAAAGGCTGACACTAGGCAAATCCCCAGATGAAGACGGATATACAGCCGGCTTCTACAAATCCTTTAGTACTCACCTCGTACCATTCTTGGTTGAATTATTCAATGAGATCCTAGAATCAGGAAAGGCTCCAGACTCCTTTGTTAGAGCACTCATAACAGTATTCCCCAAAGAGGGAAGGGACCCAAATCCTGCGGATCATATCGCCCCATATCCCTACTAAACATTGACGCGAACATTTACACACTAGCAGCTAGACTGGAGACACTCATGCCCCATCTCATTTATCCTGACCAAGTCGGATTCATAATAGGGAGACAAGGGGCAGACACAATGTGTAAAACCCTGCACTTGGTCAACGCCTCCCAGAGTCTGAACGAAAAGCCCACTCTGCTCTCCATAGACATCGAAAGGCATTTGACAGTGTGGAATGGGACTTCCTGACAGCAGTCCTGTGCACGGTGGGGATAGGGCCTAAATTTAGAAGGGGAATTCGGGCAGTCTACACAGCACCCAAAGCCTCTGTATTTGTAAATGGGGAATATTCAAGCTGGTTTCAATTAAAGCGAGGTACCAGACAAGGATGCCCCCTCTCGACTATCCTCTTCGATCTTTCATTGGAACCGCTGGCTCGAAAGATAAGGGAAGATACCTGGGTTGAGCAACTGCAACTGGGTCAGACTGAGTACAAAGTGACACTGTGTGCCGACAACATACTACTTCATGTGATTAACCCGAAAACATCCATCCCCAGAGCTCTGCACCTCCTAAAGGAATACGGCCAAATGTCTGGTTTTAAAGTTAACAAAACAAAGTCTATCTCGTTCCCCCTACAGGGGGCTGCAGAGACAAACAATGACACACACTCCTCACTAGGTCTTACGATAGAGCATAGTAAACTGCAATATTTAGGAATACAAATAACTAAGAAAATAGAAGAACTGTATGGAGCCAATATCCCAATACTTCTAAAAAATGTTCATGCGGACCTTTCCAGGTGGGACAAATTGACAATATCCTGGCTAGGATGCCTCAATGCGATAAAAAAATGACCTGTCTTCCATGGTTCTTGTATCCCTTTCAAATGCTCTCTATTAAAATGCCGGGACACTTCTTCCTTGAAGTCAAGAAGGCGATCGTAAGATTTCTATGACAAGGGAAAAGAGCTAGAATTGGATATAATACCTTGACAGTATCGAAGGACAAGGGCGGGGTGGGTCTCCCTGACCTCAGGAAATATTATGAGGTGGCCCAATTGCGAGTGCTCATTCCCCATTTCTGTAATCAGAAAGAGCCTCAGTATATTTCGATGGGCAACCATTACGTATCCCCAGCCATGGTCTCTGAATGTTTGTGGGCCCCTAGGAGGAAATTACTGAATAGGATAAAAACACACCCGATACTAGAAACCATATGGGAAATTTGGAGGGAAGGCACAGAGATGAGGAACATTACCACATAGCCATCCCCTCTGAGCCATTTGTGGTCCCCAGGTTTCAATGACCATATCCCCAATGGGGAGAGATTTCAAACTTGGTACGAGGCGGGATTAGAGGGAGTGGGACAGCTCATGAAGAATGACTCCTTCATCATGCTCCCAGAACTGGTGGAGGCCCTAGGGATAGGGGTATTGTCTACATTTCAGTTCCTGCAGATTAAGGGGGCCTTAACGAGACCCGAGTGTAAGGACAAATTGAGGAGAGAACTTACCCTCTTTGAGACTTTACTGAACTCCAGGACAGAGATGAAGGGAGTAATATCAGCAATGTACAAAATACTGTTAGAAGCGGGAAAAGGAACTACAGAGCCCCTCAGACTGAAATGGGAAAGAGCTATGGGGGATGGTATCGATCCAGACACATGGGGGAAAATCTGCCGAGCGGTACCTAAAACATCATTATCATGCCAATACAAACTGCATGCTATTAAACTATTACATCGGTGGCAATATGATCCACATAGACTCTCCAAAATGTATCAGTCTACCAGTCCACTATGTTGACGAGAATGTGGGGATGTGGCGGACTACTGGCACATGTGGGGGGGATGCCCTCGAATCAGAGTGTACTGGAACGAGGTCCTGGGGTGGATTAAGAACTTAGAGATGGGATACAAAGAACGGCAGACCCCTTCCTCATTTTATTTGGTTTTGAACAGCAGGCGGATGAATGGAGAGGAGTCAAAGGCCTGGTCGCACAGCTGTTGTTAGCCACTCGGGCCCTGATCACCATGAAATGGAAATCCACAACAACCCCGACTGCGAATGGGTCAATGTAGCATCAGACATATGCACTATGGAAAAGATAACATCATCCTTACATGGGAGGTCCACGCAATGTGATATTTTGTGGATGAAGTTTCTGAATCAATATATGCCAGGAATGACACATTAATGTGTAGAAAAAGGTTTGGAAACTGTATTTGCTAGTAATTTGCTTCGTAATATCACATCAAGGTACAATATTGTCTAATAGGTGCCCCAAAATAAGATGTATAAGTACAAAGATTTGTTCCCCAATAGAGGGGTACCCCAGAACCTGAAACATGTTTACTCAAACGGAACACCATACAATCCTTGTAAGATAAAAGCCCAGCCTTGGAGGATGGTGGGAGGGTGGGAGGGAGGAGGTACAGTGTTTGGGAACGGGAACAGTCGCTCCAAGGGCTTACAGACTGAAATTGGGAAAATGTACAAGGTTTATGTTGAAAGCTGATCTATGATTGCAAATTCTCAACTCTGTCTGATAATCAAATGCTAATCCTTATTTTTCTCTTTATTCTTTGTGTGACCTCCTTGTATTAAAACATAATAAAATTAAGTTAAACAAAAATCTTTATCCTACGTTACAAATGTTTGATACTGCGACCAATCACCACTGTAGTAGCAGTCTCAGAGTGCATAGGCTTGTTCTTTTGGGCAAAATATTTAAGGACATGAGCACATCTTTGGCTCAGCTGCAGTCAGGTGTTTTAGCCTTCCACAGTGTCACGGTGCCATTGTGAGCATATGGGAATATTGAAGCTATGCACAAGGAAACAGGAGAGCAAAGCCCCTCCACATACCCTTCTACCTTCTCCCCCAGACTTCCGGAACATCCACAAACGGCCTGGCATTATTGACAGGAATTCTGAGAGGAACTATGGGCACTTTTAAATGAGGATGGGTTTTGACCTGTGGCTCAGCTGAATGCAAAGCTCTCAACCAGGTTTCCTGTAAGTTCTTGAAGACGGCTCTGAATTCTAGAGGGATGGTTATATTGGTGTCTGAATCAGGACTTCTCTTGGGCAGAGCCCGTTTTTTCTAGCACAATCCAGCCTTGCTAGCCTTCTCGTCATGGGATGTAATTACTTTGCCCAGTTAAGAGTGCAGCATGCAGATGTTAGGTCAAAACAGGTTGTAGAATCTGCTTACCAGCTTACATCTGCAGGTCTCCTTTGGGCATTATAGTCATTTTCATAAGCTGACAGCTGCTCCTGGATATTATTTATGCACGTGGGTTTTTGGTTGAGTGCTACCTGACACATATGGCTGCTTTCAAGCACTTTACAATAAACACTAATGTGGAAGGACACAATAAAACTTGACACAATACACCTTACATAACATGACTGAACCAGTTAGAATAATAACGTTGGCACCATGCACAGAATAATAAAAATAAGGGTTGAATACAAATATCCAAAAACTCCTTTAAAAAGTAAGTAAATTCAGCTTCAAGATCTCAATTGGGCAGGTAGAATAACAAAATGAGAAACCTAAGGGCGGAGCAGGGTTAGGTTTCGATGACATAAGGGAAGAAGTGGAGCTTCAAACAAGGGCTTGTGGGGTGGAAGGGTGCCCACCTAAAAGCAAATAGAAAGGTTTCACCAAAAGCATGCATTCAAGTTAACATGCATTGTGATTTGGTAACAAAACATATAGATCCTAACAGACAAACATGGCACAACATGCCCCTGTAGCTTAAACATATCATGGCTTAGTATGATATAAGATAGTGTTGCATACCAAACCTAAGAGAGTATAGCATTTTAAATCAGGCCAGAGCATAGCAAAGATAACATAGCACAGCCACATAGCAAAAACATGCCATAGCTTTTCATAGAAAACAAATAATAATGTAACTCCTACACACCTTGAGAAAGGGCCCTTACTCCTAATGCCGCCTAGTATAGGCCCACTAAAAGAATACAACGCCATAGAATTGGCAAATGGAACCTAGTCACAGCTCTATCCAGAGTGTACAGCACATACATCTGGCGATCTTAAAGAACATTGGTCACAATTAAGTTTTGCTCAACTTTTACAAATTAACCTCAAACTCTACACACATACCTTCAACACCATCACCTTCATCAACCGATGAGAGCTTGAGGTAGATCACTTGGTGTCCTGTAATAAGAGCAAGGTAAACCCAAGCAAAATGGAAAACCTCTTCTTTGGCGACACATACCTGACTGTACGACAATGGCCTTTCCTTCGTATCCTTATGACAGCAAAAACATTGGCATGGACCCATTACTCCTAAAATCACATCTGTGGTCAAAACAGCCTCATTTAATCTCAGGAACTATGTGGCATACCTGCGTTACTTGTCTTCTTGCAAACACTCCTTGCTATAATCTCCATTGCGCCTAGCATACCTACTGTGCACATTCCAATTTGTGCTAAATACTATGATGAGGCTCCTGCTCCACTTCAACACCATTGAGAGTATCACTCCCACTATGCACTTTGTCTACTGCCCAGAGATCTTCCATAGCAGATGTGATGAATCAACATTCGGGGTACCAGTGGTCCAGAGGTGAATATCAGTCTCTAAACCATCAATCAGTCCCACACTGTAACGCTCACCTGACTCCCACGGAGGCGCTGGTCTAGTCTGGGTTTCTGTGGCCTCTTCGAGCGTGATGCGCAGAACTCGGAACACCGACTGAACAGGACCCTCAAATCTTGCTTGTCTGGCCCGTAGGAATATCCTTCTGCAGATGAGAAAGGGGATTAACTGTCTGCAGAATAGTGTGCTTGCTCCTCCCTTCCCCCCTTCGTTCTTCTCTAACTTCCTCCGAAACCCCCGGTTGAAGCTCAGCTTATGGTTTGAAAGGATGAACTCTCCATCCTGCTTCTGGTGCAGGGGCACGTGTTTATCCAGTTACTTCACTGGTTTTCAGAATGGCGCTGGCAAAATCCACTTGACTTTTCCGAGCGGAACGCCGTAAGTATGAAGATTACAAAAGTTCAAGTGTTGAGCCTCCTTTTCTGTTGCCTTCCTAACCTGTGATCTGTCCTTTATTTCAGGTG
Source organism: Ambystoma mexicanum (assembly GCF_040938575.1). Lineage (NCBI taxonomy): Eukaryota > Metazoa > Chordata > Amphibia > Caudata > Ambystomatidae > Ambystoma > Ambystoma mexicanum. The sequence goes on along the minus strand of NC_090941.1, from coordinate 523,351,002 downwards.
CAGAATGAAGGCGATGCGTTGAGGGATTGAATTGCCGATGGTAAACTCAGGTGAGTTAGCGATGGGGGCGACCCTTCTTAATGTCTTTATGTTCCTCCAGTAATGTCTTTTGTCCTTTCCCCATAGGGGCCGGGGTGCGGTACCTGCCAACGAAGCGGCGCCGACCCGAAATGAGGAATGGTCCACCAACAGAAGACCGGTAAGTGTTATGGCGGAAAATTAGGCTTTCCTCATATGTTCCTTCTGCTCACCTTTTGTCTCTTCTTCTCTCCCCTAGGTGCAGATTTGTGGCGACCGGAGCAGACAGTCGCGGTGGAGCCAGAAGAACTCCCGAGGACAGGTGAGTGAAGCGCGGGGCTGCAGCAAGCAACGCGGTGCTTTTAAATGAAAGTCTTTTCTCAGGAATGCTGGCGTGAAGGTTCCAGATGCAGGTAAGAAGTTTGATAAAATTCTTGGTTTTCACCTTTCTCTTCTCTTCTTTCCTTACAGGTGTTCCAGGATCGAGGCGGGCGTGGCTGGAGACCAGATGCAGGAGCAGACACGGTGAGCGTTCAGCTGCTTGGATGCAGAACAACGCGAAGCGTGAGCTACTGTCTGGCCGTGGCTTAAATAGCCCCCAAAGTAGTTCCAGGTAAGTATCCTTCCCTGGCCACGCCCGATTGGCAAAATAGTCCCAATGAAAAAATAGTCCCTTTCAGGTCTCAGGGAGGCCTGAATCTTGCAGCATGGTCTGCATCAGGTAAGTGCACAAAACACCTTCCTTTATGAGCCTGGTGCCTACGGCGCCAGGACAGAGTCCAAAGAGCCCCTATAAGGGGCCGCTGGGCTTTTACCCGGAGGCATGATGCCTGCTCCCGGTGGTGCTGGGCCTGGCCTGGTGCTCTGGGGGTAGGCATCATGACAGCACTCCCCCCCCAAGGCCCCTCCCAAGGTCGTTTCCTATGGAGGTTTCAGTTTGTTTGGGAAATTCCGATGGAAACTTTTTACCAGCCGAGGTGCATGTACGTGGTCGCTGGGTTCCCAAGACCTTTCCTGAGGCCCGTACCCTTTCCAATCAATTAGATAGAAAAGTTTTGATTTTGAGATCTTAGAATCCAAAATGTTCTTCACCTCGAATTCAGGCTCCCCATCTATCTGGATTGGTTCTGGTGGCTTTATTAATCTGGTTCCTGGTTGCACTGGTTTCAAAAGTGACACATGAAAAACGGGGTGAATCCGCATGTTAGCTGGTAGATCGAGCTTGACTGCCACTGGGTTAATTATAGCTTTGATCAAGTAAGGGCCCAAATACCTTGGATTAAAAGTTCGAGGTCCCTTGAGCAATAAGTGTTTGGTAGCCAACCATACTTGATCCCCTATTTGGTATGGAGGCGCCTCACTCCGATGCAGATCCGCATTGTTTTTGTATTTCCCTTTCGCTTGTTGCAAATGTGCAGTTGCATCCTTGAAGGCTTGAGTTATCGTGGAATGCAAATGGTCCACTGCGGGCATTTCAAGGCTCAGAGGTGAGTCCAGGTCTGAAGTATGAGGGTGATGTCCATATAGGGTATAAAAGGGGCTTTGTCCAGTTCCAGAGTGTACCGAGTTATTGTATGCATATTCGGCCACCCATAAAATATCCTTCCAATTACCCTCCGATTGGTGCAACATACATCGTAGGTATTGTTCAAGGGTCTGGTTCGTTCTCTCCGTCTGACCATCGGTCTGTGGGTGGTGGCTGGTTGAGAGTCTTACATCGATTTGTGCCAGTTGACAACACTTTCTCCAAAAATGAGAAATAAACTGGCTTACTCGGTCGGAGACTTGTATGGACGGGAATCCATGCAAATGGATGATATTTTCGAGGAATTCCTTGGCTAGGACAGAAGCTGAAGGTAATCCTTTCAACGGAATAAAATGGGCCATCTTGGAAAATAAATCCACCACAACCAGAATAGTATTGTATCCATTACAAGGGGGCAGATCCGTGATAAAATCTAGTGACAAGGTGTGCCAAGGTGCTGGTGGAATGTCTAAAGGCTGAAGAAGACCGGCGGGTTTTGACTTTTGGCCTTTGTTTTGGGCGCAAACTTCACAGGACATCACAAAAGATTTAATATCCTTTCGCCAGGAAGGCCACCAGAATTGTCGTTTAATTTTTTCCTCAGTTTTGGCAATGCCAGGATGTCCTTCCATCAGGGTATCATGATGACGGGAAATAACCAGTTCTTGCAATTCCTTTTCTGGCAGAAATAAGCGTCCTTGGAAGTAAGGTAGACCATCGTTGACCGAAAAGTAAGACCCCCTTTGGATCCAATCCTGCAAGGCTGTAGAGTCCAGGAGTTGTTTTACCTGTGCTTGAATGTCTTCAAGGGTTTGTAAAGAGGTTATCCCCAAAATTCTTTGTTCGGGAATTATCGGCACAGGTTCTGAGTTTGTGTCTATTTCTCCCATTCCTATTCGAGATAGCGCGTCCGCTTTGCCATTCTTACAGCCGGGGCGGTAAGTGATTACAAAATCGAACTCAGCAAAGAACAAAGCCCATCGGAGCTGACGTGGCATTTGAGCCTTGGCAGTTTTTAAATATTGTAAGTTTCGGTGATCAGTGATCACGGTGATGGTATGCCTGGGACCAAGAAGATAATGCCGCCAAGCCTTAAAGGCGGATTTAATGGCTAATAATTCCTTGTCGGTGATTGCATAATTTACCTCAGGCGGCGAGAACTTTCTGGACCAAAATGCTACGGGGTGCAGTTGGTTGGTTTCAGGGTCTCTCTCCGAGACAGGACAGCTCCCATGACTAAGCTGGACGCGTCGGTTTCGACTATATAAGGGAGATCGGGACGCGGGTGCTTCAAAATAGGTGCGGACGTGAATTTAGCTTTCAATTCCTGAAAGGCCTGTTCGGCTTCCTCGGTCCATTCGAAGCGTTTATTTTTTCGCAAGAGTGCAGTGATGGGTTGTACCACACGTGAAAATTCCGGGATAAATCTGTGATAAAAATTAGCAAAACCAAGCATGCTTTGGACACCTTTCACCGAACTAGGTGATGGCCATTAGAGAATGGCATCCACTTTTCGTGAGTCCATTCGGACCCCTTTAGGTGTCAAGATGAATCCAAGAAACTCAACCTCGGTGGTATGGAAAACGCACTTTTCCAGCTTTGCAAACAGTTTGTGCTGGCGCAATTTCTCAAGGACGGCCCTGACAGGCTTTCTGTGATCAGATTCCGAAGAGGAGTACACAAGAATGTCATCGATATATACGACAACACAAACATCGATGAGTTCCCGAAGGACATCGTTCATGAAGAATTGGAAGGCAGCAGGCACGTTGCACAACCCGAAAGGCATCACCTGGTATTCGAATAAGTCATATTTTGTACGGAAGGCCGTTTTCCATTCGTCGCCTTCTTTTACTCGCACGAGATGATAAGCCCCCCGGAGATCTAACTTGGTGTATACGCAAGCGTCCTTCACCTGGTCAAGGAGTTCAGGGATCAGAGGCAGAGGGTAAAGGTTTTTAACAGTTATCTGGTTCAATGCGCGGTAGTCGATACAAGTTCTAAGGTCGCCTTCTTTTTTGGGCACGAAGAACAAAGCCGAGGATGCCTGAGACTTTGACGGGCGAATGAAACCATTGGCTAGGTATTGATCTAAATATTGTCTCAAATGCAGATTCTCAGGTTCAGTAAGGGCATAAATCCTGCTACATGGGGTTGTGCACCAGGCACCAGATCGATTTGACAATCGTACGATCTGTGGGGAGGTAACGTGTTGGCCTGTTCCTTTCGGAAGACATCCTGAAAGTCTTGGTACTCCGGAGGTAGTTGCATGGAGACAGAGGTTACAGACGCTAGACTAATCTTCAGATTATCTGGGTAGCAGGTTTGTGCACAATCCGGGAAGGTTATTCTCTTCGCTCGCCAATCAATTCGAGGATTATGTGTCTCTAACCAAGGGATTCCGAGAATAACCTGAAACTGTGGAGCCTTGATTACATCAAACACAACTGCCTCCCAATGGCCGTCCGGACCTATAGTGTCACCTCAGCAGTGGAATGTGTTACCGGTCCAGAGGCAATTTCGGTTCCATCGACTGTGGTGATGACATCTTTGCTGGTTTTAGGACGCAGAGGGAGGTTAATCCTAGAGACCAATTCACGATCCACATAATTACCTATAGCCCCACTATCGATGTATGCCTTTATTGCATGCAACCGCTTAGGCTGTTCCGGATCTACGAGGACCATTGGCACAATGAAATGCGAGGTCTGAGAGTTAGTTTTCAAGCTCGGCAAGCAGACCCCTACGCTTGTCGTTCGTGGTCGTTTCCCGAAACAGAGTCTTCATGGTTTTTATCAGCGGCTCCTACCACCTTCTTGGGCGGTTTTGCCAGGCAATCTCGTAGAAAGTGTCCAGAGGACCCACAATAAAGACATAATTGCATCTGCCGTCTTCTTTCACGTTCTTTTTGAGTTAAAGGTCCTTTAACCCCTCCAATTTGCATAGGCTCAGAGACATCAGCACCCTTGGGGTTAGCGTGGGTCTTGACCAACACCCGCATCTCAAACTTAGACCGATCTGCTTTTCTGTTTTGAAGTCTGTGATCCAATTGGACCACTAAGTCTATATATTCTGTGCATTCTTGGGCGGATTTACAACTTGGGCCAGGACATCTTTAAGTTCTCCGCGTAGACCTCGATAAAATAACGTGATTCTTTTATCCTCTGGCCACCCAGTTTCCACAATTAGTCTATTAAAGGTTGCAATGTAGGATAGGAGGTCCTGATTGCCCTGTCGCAGGGATAGGAGTTCGTCATCCAGAGCCTGCCCCTGAGAGTGTCGAGCAAATAACCTTTCCATGCTTGCTCGAAATCCTTGAAAATCACGGAGAATCGGGTCATCTTGAGTAACCAGTGGAACTGACCAATCGGCAGCACAGCCGCTGAGATATGACAATACAAAGGCTACCTTGGTCTGGTCATTAGGGAAGGCCCCAGGTCTGCATAGGAAGTGCAAACAACACTGATTCATGAATATGGCGAATCGTTTGGGGTCCCCAGCAAAGCGTTCGGGTGGGGCCAGCGGCATGTCTCCAGGTAGATTAATCTGCACAGGGTTACTGGGAACCACAGGAGCGGGGTTCCCCCTGGAACCGGGTAGAGGAGTGTGTCCAGCTTGACCTTGCAAAAACTGTCTAGCCAGGTCATCAGTTCTTTCCTTTGATACAATCACTTCCCTCCTGAGAGCATTAGTCTCTTGACGAGCGGCGTGTACTTCGGCCCGTAATTCCCCCAGTAGTTGGGCCAACTGATCAGTCTCAGAAGTTTCCATAGCGCCTGGGTGGGAATTTGTAGGAAGTCTTCGCGTTCTGTAACGCTCACCTGACTCCCACGGAGGCGCTGGTCTAGTCTGGGTTGCTGTGGCCTCTTCGAGCGTGATGCGCAGAACTCGGAACACCGACTGAACAGGACCCTCAATTCTTGCTTGTCTGGCCCGTAGGAATATCCTTCTGCAGATGAGAAAGGGGATTAACTGTCTGCAGAATAGTGTGCTTGCTCCCCCCATCCCCCCTTCGTTCTTCTCTAACTTCCTCCGAAACCCCCGGTTGAAGCTCACCTTATGGTTTGAAAGGATGAACTCTCCATCCTGCTTCTGGTGCAGGGGCGCGTGTTTATCCAGTTACTTCACTGGTTTTCAGAATGCCGCTGGCAAAATCCACTTGACTTTTCCGAGCAGAACGCCGTAAGTATGAAGATTACAAAAGTTCAAGTGTTGAGCCTCCTTTTCTGTTGCCTTCCTAACCTGTGATCTGTCCTTTATTTCAGGTGCAGAATGAAGGCGATGCGTTGAGGGATTGAATTGCCGATGGTAAACTCAGGTGAGTTAGCGATGGGGGCGACCCCTCTTAATGTCTTTATGTTCCTCCAGTAATGTCTTTTGTCCTTTCCACATAGGGGTCGGGGTGCGGTACCTGCCAAGGAAGCGGCGCCGACCCGAAATGAGGAATGGTCCACCAACAGAAGACCGGTAAGTGTTATGGCGGAAAATTAGGCTTTCCTCATATGTTCCTTCTGCTCACCTTTTGTCTCTTCTTCTCTCCCCTAGGCGCAGAGATGTGGCGACCAGAGCAGACAGTCGCGGTGGAGCCAGAAGAACTCCCGAGGACAGGTGAGTGAAGCGCGGCGCTGCAGCGAGCAACGCAGTGCTTTTAAATGGAAGTCTTTTCTCAGGAACACTGGCGTGAAGGTTCCGGATGCAGGTAAGAAGTTTGATAAAATTCTTGGTTTTCACCTTTCTCTTCTCTTCTTTCCTTACAGGTGTTCCAGGATCGAGGCGGGCGTGGCTGGAGACCAGATGCAGGAGCAGACACAGTGAGCGTTCAGCTGCTTGGATGCAGAACAACGCGAAGCGTGAGCTACTGTCTGGGCGTGGCTTAAATAGCCCCTAAAGTCGTTCCAGGTAAGTATCCTTCTCTGGCCACGCCCGAGTGACAAAATAGTCCCAATAAAAAAATAGTCCCTTTCAGGTCTCAGGGAGGCCTGAATCTTGCAGCATGGTCTGCATCAGGTAAGTGCACAAAACACCTTCCTTTATGAGCCTGGCGCCTATGGCGCCAGGACTGATGTCCAACATGAGCCTGGCGCCAACGGCGCCAGAACAGAGTCCAAAGAGCCCCTATAAGGGGCCGCTGGGCTTTTACCCAGGGGCATGATGCCTGCTCCCGGGGGTGCTGGGCCTGGCCTGGTGCTCCGGGGGTAGGCATCATGACACACACCTCTAAACACCAGAAGGGATCCGAAAAGAGTTTGTAATAACAAGCAAATTGTAAACCTCCTTGTCCAGGTTTGGTAACACGGACGGAACAGCAGGCTTATCTTTTAAAGGTTGTGGGTCGTTGGTTAGTTGCAACACAGGGAAAATACAAATAATAACTAATGATAAAAGGAGTGTCCAGTCCAGGTTGATTTAAACATTTCTATTTTATTTATCACAACAGATAGTCTAACAACACTACGAAATACAACCCACCCGGTGAAGGAATGCAGAGGACAGACAGTTTCAAAGAAGGAAAAGGTTTGCACTCTGGATACTGACAGGAGGGTAGTCGGTATGGTCAATAACCACAACGGTTTAAGGTTTCTTGGCTTCAGCACAAAGGGAGCAATCGGCCTTAATATGTCTCTAAGCGTCTTCTGTGAAGGACCAGGGGGACAGAAACACAATGTTCCTTGTGCTGTAAGTGTCCTTGGTTCTTGCAGGTGTCAAGTCAGCTTCAGGCTGCTTTGCAGGCTTCTGTGACAGAGTTAGCTACAAGTATCAGGCAGCATGACTAAAGCTGGATGAACTGCTGCAGGCTGACCCACACAGCGGCTAGGGGTCAGGAATCATTATCTCAGTGCTAATCGGCGGTTCTGAAACACTGGTCGAGATGTCTCAGATGTCTTTAAGCGACGGTGGCTTGACAACGGTCAGCGTTGCCATCGGTTGTGGATCGTGGAACTCGACTGGCTCAAAAATTACTTTAAGGCAAATGTCAGTAGATGCTCATCGCGGCCCTCTTCCCAGCTTCTTCAATGGGCTTGTGTTGTCCTTTAAGGTGGATGACCCACAGCTGTGGAGTGTGTTGCAGGCCGCTTCCTTGTCCCTGGTTGTAGGTTCAGAGACCTTCTGACACAGATTAACAGGGCACGCTGTGTGCTGGCCGTGTACCGGTTCTGGAGCGGTTGTAGGGTCCTCTGAATTCTGTATCTGCTTCTGTTCCCTGGTAGATGCTTAAGGGAAGGATTTTGCTTCCCTCTTTGGATATCCTGCCCTTCCTTCACTAGCGAAAGATGTAAGGCAGGCTGTACCTTCCGCCAAGGTGAAAGGTTGAGTTCTTCTTTTATACTTCTTGTGTAGTCTTCAGATGATCTGCCAAAAGAGGGGGTTGGCCGTCTTTGAAAACCAAGAGGGCCACAGTGATTGGTGTAGGCCAAGCCTACCTTAACGAACCAATCCTGGGGTCCCTATCAACAATCTCTTGTATGCATGATGTCATAACCAAAGTGCTTTGCAACAGGAATGGTAAAGGGGTGAAAATAGGAACAAGATGTTCCCCAGAACTAAAATGGCTGAACCTTTCTGTCAACGGAAAGAGCTCCAGGATCACCTCCAGTTGCACCTCCTCTGAGGTATTCTTCCTTTCCTCTCTTTCCCCCAGAAACTCACTGTCTCCATAGCTCTGGTTCTCTCTAGGCTGGGCTACTGCAACAGCCTCTTTCTAAATCTACCTGCTTCTGCTCTCTGCCATCTGCAACTCATCCAGAACAGGACTGTGAGACTTATCCTTGGCCTCAAGCCCAGGGATCGTATCTCTCCAGGACTTAAATTTCTTCACTGGCTCCCAGTGGCTGCAAAGACTAAGTTCAAAACCCTCTGCATTGTCAACAAGGCCTTCCGGGGCCTGGGGCTTCAATACCTTCAACTCTCTCTTCCTAAATATCGTCCTTCTCAAGCTCTTCGCTCATCCACCTCCAACTCCTTCAGGGTCAGTCGCTTCTACAAGCAATGAAATTGTGCTAGATCTCTTTCTTCGCTGGGGCCTCCCTTTGGAACAACCTCCCTGCCTCCCTAAAACTTGAGGAGAACCATCTCTGGTTCCGGAAGCACCTCAAGACCTTCCTCTTTGCTTCTGCGTTCTCTCCTCCTCTCCCCTGTTGAACTCCTGACTGAATCTGCACTGGTCACCTGGTTACCTTCTGATCTCAGGCCCAGGTACCTTCCCCCACTAGCTGCACACCTGCACCGCCTCCTGGGCAACCCCTGCACTTGGGGGCTGTTTATGTATCCCTACAGTCCCCACCAGCTCTTGACACTTGATGTCTGCACTTACCCCTGCACTTGCCACAAGCTGGCTGCGCTTTTTTCCTATTGTTTTATTTATTTATTACTGTTGATTCAATGTGCTGCACTGCTCCCTCCACCTTCCCCCCGCACTTTCCCTTTCCCCCCTCCCCTGCACTTGCGCAATCTCAATGTCACCTGGCCTAGTAAGATCATTGTCTCTGTCTTCCTCTGTTCCCCTCCCTTGCCTCATCACGCCTTCAAACACTTGTGTATAGGAGCATTATAAATGCCTTATCATATCATATCATACTACATCTCACCAATCTTCCTGTCTGTTGTGTTCAAAGAGTCTCTCTGGTATATGTCCCTCCCTGTGTGGTCCCTGTTAAAGTGGCAGGTCTCCCTTGAAGCTGCAGTGATACCAGAATCTCTGACTCCTGTAAACCACAGTCTCGTACCTTATGAATGGGATCCCACTAGAGAGGCGGCATCCTGTAAACAACAGACCCAGACATGGCCGTTCACTGCCACCGATACTGAGAGGCGGGAGCTGGCTTCAGGTTGACACAGTTCCATATGAAAGGTTGTTGGGTTTCCTGCATCCTTTGTTGTCCTCTGCAGCCAGGCCCTGTGTGGGCCTGTTTGAAGTACCCCTGTTGGTATGATAATCGCTGCCACCTGCTGCAGGGCCTAACAAAAGAGCAGGACGGATCCATCAAGCCTTTCTCAGTTAATCAGGCTGACCATGGCAGAGGGAATGTTGGTTCTCCCCTTTCCTGGTGATGAATTTGTGCACTCCTCGGCTGTCACATTCCAACTCAATATGACAGGGGCAGATGGTGCCTGTAGGCGTTGTCCAGCCCGGAATACATGGGCCTATGCTTTGTCATGTTGTGAGCATAGGAAAATGTGTGTGGATCAGCCCCACATATTTTCCTGAAGTAGGTCTACCATCATCCCATTTAATTAGAAATTTCAAATAGCCCAGGCGAGTGCATGCTCACCATGAGGTTGGTTGAATTCCTCACAGCAGATTTCAAGCACTCTAGTTCACACACATAATGAGTAAGACAAGAATTTCAGTTATCCAAACTGTGTAGTTATTGTCACAAATACACATTCTGATTCTCTCTGACTAACCTTTTTACTATCCCCATTTCCACAAAACTTCACAAAAGGACCTTAATCTCAGTAGAAGCCTCAAACTTTGAAACACCGTTGTGTGTATAATTGCACCATCCCTGGGCACATGGCATTACTGATAGCATGAACATGCTTGCACTTCCACTGCACAGATCACCACCTTTACACAAGAAAAGTGGGCCACCGTGGGAAAACTCAAACAAAAGCAATGTGGTCTCTACACCACCCACAGGGGGGTGCTCCTCAACAATAAAAGACAGTTATCGTAAACCTCCAGCCCCTTACCATTCCTACTGCCACATTCACTATGGGAGACTAAAACAGCCAAATTGTGAGACGGTATGAAAGAAATGACAAAGAATACCCCATCTCCTTTTGCATTTCCCATTGCCGGAATCACACCCACCAAATCCAACCCGCTCTCCAACACATTTAATATACTGAGCTATCATACTTGTCCCCCTGGTAAAACCCCCCATTGCATGCATCACAGCCTCTGCAGTGACAACAGCCAACCTACTGGCATTGTGTTACATGCAGCACCCCACATGCACTATGCCACCATTTGCAATCTTTTACCAGATTAAACATTGAATTCATGCCCCTCCTGCATCAATCAATTCCCTGCATATTCCTTTGCAGCAACCCCTCACTTTACCCACAATCAACACACTGTTAAAGACCAAGCCACTAGTAGCCTTTTGCTTCACCACCAGACATACATTGCAACGGTCCTCTATGCATGTTTCCTCCAACAACCTCTTTGTGCATGTTGCCTTTGCTCCCATCACACACCGAAGCACTCAAAAGCCAAAGGACAACCAACTGGCAACCCATTGGGCCCAATTGACAAAACCTTTTTTTTGCTGTAAGTGAAGGGGCACCCGAGACTAATGTGTTGAAGGGTGACCACCAACACATCACCGGTACTGGAGCACAGCCCATGGGAAATGTGTTGATCATAACTTTAGCTTGTCCCAGAAGCATGCAATTGAAAAAGGTGCATCCTCTTCAAATTTTGTGTTGCATTATTCTTTGTGAATCAGTCTATTGCCTTTAACGACTGGCATGCATCACAGTATCACATGACTCGGTCATGTCCAGGCACATGTGTCTCTTGTATGCATTCCAACACATCTACCACAGACAACAACGATCTACTGCCCCCTACATCACTTTGTATCTGTATAATTCCTATCATGCATCCTGTGTATCTTTGCCTCTATTTGTGTAACCAAGAGACCTCTGGACACTGTATACTCTCTGAATCATAAGTCCAACAACTTCTTGTAACAGCGCCTCGATGCCCCTGGGCTGCAAGTGTGCTATACAAATGCAAATAAATAAAAATAAATAAATAATGACAGCAAGCCACAATTCAGACATGTCACATCAACATGCTTAGCCACACACACACACAACTCAAATTGCTAAGTCTGTTTGTTTGTTTGTTTGTTTATTTATTTATAATGCGCACCAGACCCAACGGTATTTGTATTTGTATTTTTGCAGTGCAAAGTCAGTGCATAGTCATTTTTGCAGTACAAAATGACTTTGCCTGGCAAAAATACACCGCATGGTTCCATGAATCAGGGTTTGTGTCGGCAGTGCAAAGTCACTTTTCAGTAGTGCACATTCACTTTGAACCAGTTAAATATTCAATGAATCAGGCCCAGTATGTCTATTGGAACCTGTATGAGATGTGTTCTGAAATAGCAGTGCTGGGCATAGCAAGCGACCCCTTGCAAAGGTCGAGTAAGAAGGCTGCCGAGCCCCTTACCAGTAGTGTAATAACGCATGGCTTTCCCAGTACGGTTACCTCACAACTAAGACACCCCTGCCAACTCCATGTTTTTTGCTTGTACTGAACCCAAAAGAAAGATAGATATAAGCTCCCTTTGGCGCCGCTCGACCAATCACCTAATTCCCGTTCCATCACCTCAGTGTTCCATATCCTCTTTCGGTGGATCACCCACGGCTCGAAGGCAAGTCACCCCCCTCTGCGCCCGCCCCCCCCCACGATATTTCTGCATTTTGTCATTTTGCTGGTTTGTGATCACCTAAACAGAAACGTATGGAATCCAAAGACTGTTTTACTGACATTAATTGAAAGGAGCTCCTAACGTCTTACAGGGTCTGGTCTGCACTATAAAAAACGTTATGAATAAATAAAAATAAATATATATTGTATTGCGCCAAAGTAATCGCTATGGGGTCCAAGGTGATCGTTCGACAGGTTGACCGTTACCAATCGAATGGCCAGGCATAATTTGAGTGCGGGGCAGCCTATGTTTTACTCCATTCCAGCAACTGCACGCTTCAGGTGCTGTTGGAAGAAATCAGGGCAAAAGAGCAACCTAAAAATCTAAGGGCTTGATTCACAGAAGCGTTTTATAATGGCAAAACCCCATTGGAAAAAGCTCTGTGAAAGAGGGCCTATGCACAACATGTTTAAGCTTATTCCCTGTGCAATAAGCAATGTTCAACACACCTTTTGCAGCACACATCACAGGCTAGTTCAAAAAGTGCTGCACAAATCTCAATGCACTTTTTGAACAAGCCTCTTCTTTCTACTGCATTTAAGTATGTTGCATATTGCATATACAAAGCTTTCTGGGGCCGGGGCCCGCAATACTTCCAACGCAGTCTTCCAAAACACCTTCTTTCTCAAGCTCTTCGCTCAGCTACCTCCAACTCTCTGAGGGTCAGACGCTTCTCCAGGCAAAGATTGAAGGGTAGATCTCTCTTCTCATCAGGTGCCTCGCTCTGGAATGTCCTCCCTGCCTATCTCAAACTTGAGCCGGACCACCCTAAATTCTGGAAGCCGTACAATTCTCTCTCTCTCTCTCTCTCTCTCTCTCTCTCTCTCTCTCTCTCTCTCTCTCTCTCTCTCTCTCTCTCTCTCTCTCTCTCTCTCTCTCTCTCTCTCTCTCTCTCTCTCTCTCTCTCTCTCTCTCTCTCTCTCTCTCTCTCTCTCTCTCTCTCTCTCTCTCTCTCTCTCTCTCTCTCCCCCCCCACCCCCCTTACTCACCCACCTGCCTGCTGCGCTGACTGGTTGCTTGGCTACCCTCAGAGTCTCAGTGGGTACGAGGCTCCTCCATGATCAGTCTCCACTGCACTGCCTCTGGGGCTCTAACTGTAACCTCTACAGCCCCCTGCCTCCTAGCACTTACACAGAGCTGCACTGCCCTGGCTGCACTCACTCAGAGCAATTCTGCCCTGAGTGCACTTCCCCCCTCTCCCTTCCCCCTGCACTTTTTCGCTGTCGCCCTTGCACGATCTGAATTACACAAGGCCTAGTAAGATTGCTGTCTGGTCCACACTCTGTCTTCCCCCCTTTTCTTGTTGCACCTAGAAACACTTCTGTGCAGCCGCGTTATAAACGAAATATCATATCATATCACATGTCTATAGAGAGGGTAACACATAATGATCAAAAAATAACATCGTCCCTCTTTCCAACCCGTGTTCTTAAAAGAGGCACAAGAGCAGGATGTAATTTCTTGGTGATGTGGAAGCAAAGCAACATAACTCTGCTGCACTACCTATCAGATTGTCTATGCCCTTCTACCTGCTTCATGCAACTATAATCGGGGGTGTTGCATTTGACATTCAAGGTATAGGTCACTATGCAAGTCTGATACAACATTGTACTTAAAGCTCAGCACATGCCAAGGACCTTTGGAATCTCTGGTCGCAGGCAATGCAATGGGCCTCTTTCCTTGACTGCCTGCTTCTTGATGAGCCACCTGCTTCACTCTTGTTTTGTTTTTCCCTATCATGGGCACAATGAACAGGACAGTAACTTCCTGATTTCGATCTCTTCCCTCTGTGGCCGATGATGCAAATTGCACTGTTCACGTGCAAAGTTTCCTCAAAATGTCACCTTACGTAGGGCAGCATACTGGTAAATGCCACACCCAAGATGGTGCCTAGAACGCTCTAGCTTGTCTTCTTCCAAGCAGCAGTTCAGGCTTCCATTCCCTGCAAAGTACATTTTTCCCAAAACCTTGCATGAGCCACATCTGAAGCTCAGGTGTTTGCTCTGTGTGTTCTGTACTCTGTTGGGTAACACAGTAGTTTGAGACTGCACACATTTGACAAAATAATACTAATCATGCACTGCATTGTGGGCCCTTACAAGGTGTGGATGGAAACCCTTCAGACAAGTCACTTTTGACTTGGAATTTAGACACCTTCCTTAGCTCCTACTCTCCAGGCTCACAAGACCAGCAGCACCGCCACAGCTATGCATCTGTACTGTTGTATACCTCTGAAAGAGTTCAGGTAAGACAAAAGATTCTAACAATGCAGTTCGGGAAATAAGAGAATGGGTTTGGATAGGATGACTTATGGATAACACATATGCTAGAGGCAATCCTATGCTATGGATACTCACTACCAATGTTTGGAATGGACCCGTCAGGGATCTGGTCAAAGATTTCTGGACTGGAATTCTGCTAGCACATCGGACTGGACTGAAGGCGCTCTGGTTCTGCAATCAGCAAGGCACACTGGACAATGAACGGTGGGATTGGACTGGATCTCACGGGTTCTGGTTCTGGTTTGCAGCTATCTAGTCACAGCAAGCTTTACTGGTTTGGAGCTTGGGAGTCTGGCAAAGCGCCTATACACAAGTGTTTCAAGGCGCGACGAGGCAGGGAGGGGGGAACAAGGGGAAGACAGACAACGATCCTACTAGGCCAGGTGTCATTCAGATCGCGCAAGTGCAGGGGTAGGAGGAAGGGAGAGGTGCATGGGGAAGGGGAGGGGGGAAGTGCAGTACAAGGTAAGTAGAATAAATAAATAAAAGGGCCAGCTGGTGGCAAGTGCAAGGTAAGTGCAGAACAAGTGCTGGGAAGGGGGTGCTGCAGGGATACAGAGACAGTCCCGCAGTGCAGGGGTTGCCAGGGAGGCAGTGCAAGTGGAGTGTGGCTGGGCCCAGGACCGAGGTCGGTGAGAGTGGCCCAGTTGCAGATTCAGTGCAGTTTCAGCGAAGAATTAGCAGGGGAGAGGGAGAGAGAAAGCAGAAGCAAAGAGGAAGGTTTTGAGGTGCTTCCGGAACCGGAGATGGTTCTCCTCAAGTTTCAGGGGGGCAGGAAGGCTGTTCCAGAGGGAGGCCCCTGCCGCGGAGAGAGATCTACCCCCAGCTCGTTGCTTTGAGAAGCAGCTGACCCTGAGGGAGTTGGAGACGGATGAGCGAAGGGCTCGGGAAGGAAGATATTTAGGAAGAGAGAGTTGCCTGTCTCACAGTTCTCATCGCAGGTGGGAGTTTATCCTGCTGGTCTGCCTGGTAGCTCCGCGCGACAGCGCTAGTGCACAGATCATCCAGAAGGAAATGTCAACAGGAGCGCTCCAAGGCCATGCATGTGGGGACTCCTGTATGCATGTTGACACTGGCTACATGCTTTTCCCTCTCTCAGCACCACATTGGAGTACCCACACCTGCTGTCCCGGGTTCTTGGGCAACCCCTTTACTGTTATGGACCACATCAGGACCAGCCTAGTGCCGGGCCAAATAAAAAGTATCTTAGAATCGATAACTAGTCCATTGTCTTGACCGTTGACCATGTTGTAAACCCGGCCTGACGTGGACCCGCCCTCCCTATGGTCAACATCCCTCCCCACAACACATTAATTATTTTCAAGAATATTGATCAAAACTGCTTTAGGGAGTAACTTTAATCCCTTATTCAAGTTGATAACTTCCAATGCTGCAGAGATTCCAATTTCCTTATCCCCATTAGGAAAGCACAAACGTGTTTTATTGTGATTCAGTTAAAACAGTAACCTTTCACAGCAGTTCATCACAGTCATCACAGATCATTATTATAATACATTATCAAAATTAATTACTGCACCACACTTTCTAAAAACCAATTCCACAATATAAAACCACACGAAATCAGAACAACAATTTCTCAGAATAAAACAGAGGTTAAAACAGAAATATTTACAACACTTCCCATTAAACTTCCCAGCTGGGATAAAAGAAAAACGAGAAAATCAAAAGAAAAAGAAGAAAAGTAAAACAAATCAATGAGCCTTGATTATTATAAAAATAGACTCATATTTCTCAACTAGTCCCTAAAGATTTAATCTACCACCCTACTCAAGCCAATATTATAACTTAATTGGGCCACTCTCATTTAGCATTTTCAATGCGCCAATTATTATTGAAGTAGGAGCACCCAATGCAAGCCTAACCCGCAAGATCACTCGATAGTCCATCAGAGCTTTTTGTAAAAACAATTGGCGCTGATCCCTCAGTTTGAAGCAAAAACAGACAATGGGCCTACATCACAGAAGCATTTTATAATGGCAAAACCACATTGCAAAACGTTCTGTAATTCAGGGCCAATATGTTTTAGAGATTCAATTGAAGCAGTTGTGCTACAAAATCTGCATTTGGCAAGGGCACACAGATCACTATCCTAATGTGTGTGGGAATGAAGTCTAACCTCAAATGCAGAAACTGATATCTCCAATGCTTTTTTTGGAATCTTTTTAAATAAGCTGGCAGGGTGCCCCTCAGCCTATGTTCAAGGGGGACTTCCTGGTATAGGCTAGGTTTTCCCACCAGTTATCTCGTTAATGTCCAGTGCCATGATCATAACTTCATTTTTAGCTTAGCGATATTCAAAGCCAACATTTCATACCAGCAAAATGACTGTACTGTAAGGGAAAACCATTCCCTCACCCATTCCTTTGTGCTATATTTGCATGCCTTTCTCTTCTCTAAACCTCAAGGATGCTCAACAATTATATATGGGCAAAGATATATGATCCTTACTCACCTGCATGGGCAGCATCTAGGCCTCCTTGGTGCTGAGATCATTGCCAATTCTGTACGTCCTATCTTAAGAGGAATTCCCCATTCACTGGATGACCAAATGTACAACAATATCCCTCAACTAAGGGTCTGCACACTCTTTGCGCCCTGACCCCAAGCCAGACCCTATTAACCGCACACAAGCTCATGCTGTCCTTCTTTAAAAACACACTGGAACCAACAGATGACTGCACCACTGCCACACACCTGAAGCTACCCCTAACCACCTTTGAGGTACGTCTCTGAACACACCACACATACTTGTGAGCCTCCCTTTGAAGCGGCTTGCATTATCGTTTACTAGCAATATGCAGCCAATAAGAACACTATCCTAACTAGTTGAGAAACCGAAACCCTGAGATATTTATTTATTATTATTTATTAACATTTATAAAGCGTGCAACAGCCCTGAGGCATCGAGGCGCTGTTACAAGACAGCATACTTAGTTACAGAAAAGGCACGCGACAGCCCTGGGGCATCGAGGCGCTGTTACAAGACAACATACTTAGTTACAGAATACATTTATACATATTTGCATGAGGCAGGGGGCAGTAGAGGAGGAGTCCGGCTGTGTTAATTGAAAAGTGTAGTTTTAAGCACTTTCCAGAACACTGTGAGGGAGGTCTCGGCTCCACCCCCAGATTTTGCGTCACATATAGAATCCAATTCAAGGGAAAGCACCCCCCAGGGACATATCACACTAAACACCCCCTGACTATCTAGGTGAGAGGGGTTGTCCCAACAATGAAATATAAGACTACAAACACCATCAAATGCTCTAAAAGCATTTCCCATCATGGCCAAATGCAGGGGTAATCTCAATTACATGTTCAAATTGTCAAACTAGAAATTATATATTGGCCTACGCCAAGCTGCTAACAAGCTACTTGTGAGGAAATTCGTGTTGCAAGGTCCTGACCCTAGAATCAATGTAAACTGCCATTTTAGGTTCTCTCTCCCTGTAAATTCACCCTGTGTGTTAAAATGGTGGACGATGTCATTCAGAATAGAACATGGCCGTCATGACCTCTGTTTACAGCTAATATGTAACTTGCCTGCAGGCCACTTGTTAGGGTCATGAACTGAGACCTTGTCCTTTGCTGACCTGTGTGTAATGGATTACATGTATTAACGAAACGGATCCATGAACATATATTAACTGCAATGTTGTTTGAATAACTGAATGGGAACTCCTGTTTAACTAAATTCTATAAACTAGGTCCTGCGGCTTAATGTTAAGCCTAGAGAATACACTGTTGCCATTTTGACTTGTTGATGTGTAAACCAAAGATGAACTAGATACATATAGACAATCAAATTAGAAATGAACCTGGCACGAACCCTGGTCCCATGTATGATTAACCTGTAGAAGGCTGGACATCGTTACAAAAAACTGTATAAATACGCTGATGTCCAGATGGTAATTCCTGTTCACTGCCCACATTGAATTGCTGGTATTCTCTGTGGTGTACTGACAGCCAAATAGCTATTTGTGTACTTTGTTTTGTAACTGTTCAGTTTTGCAATAAAGATTCTGGGAATCTTTACAAGCCTGTGTTGGTGTATTTCTCTTTCCATGGTGTAAAAGCCTTGATATTTGTATTTTTCAATTCAACAAAATGACTAGGGCATTGCAGAAATGGATAATCACCCAGCAACTGTCTACAGGTTCCAATTTAACAGTTGCGCTAGACTCTGGGACATTACAAGAGCTCTTGCTTTATGAAATGTGTAGACTATGCACATCATGCCCCAAACCCCACCTTTCACTCTCCAGTGGAGTGTCTTTAAGTGCAAGAGGTTTGCAAATAGTGGGCATAGTGGCACGCTGCAGGAATGTGTGCAGCTGAGGATACTATCAGAGAAATCACACAATGGATATTAATGTTTGGTATTTTGCTGCCATGGCCAGCAATATACTATCACACAGGCGTATCGCCCACCCAGAGAAGAGGATTCTCAAGCACTAAGACCCATACGTTTAGTAATGTATTAATAATGTGTGAAGTGCTTACTGCAGATTAAGTGCTGGGCGGTAGGGTGGGAGGACCAACACTACATAAAATGGCACACTTAGTATTGAAGAAGCATGCAAGCTGTGGATATGAAGTGTTTACTACTACGACTGTAGAGAAGACTGACATCTCAATTCTACACTTCAGGAGGGACCTACCCAACCTAATTCTCCTCCTTTAGAGTTCCCCCCTTCCCTGCACAGTCCACCCATCCTAGATCCTCTGCTAGCCTTGCACCTTACCAGTGAACCCCTGGGTATATCCTCTTTGTACAGCACTCCCTTGTTCCCAGCTAGGTGTGTGCTTTAACAATCTGATACATACATACCGTGTGCTCAACTGATACATGTGTATTTTGCCAGGGTCTTCAGGGCTCGGCTGCCAGGCAGCACCTGACTCCCTTTTCCCCTGCTGTATTTGTACCTCCTCTCATTACTGATGCCAAGGGGGTAGTCTGTCTCCGACCGCCTTGTCTTTGCCAGCATCAGCTGACCGATGCTCACTATACATATAAAATCTGCATGGCATTTGCCCAATGGAGACAAAAAGGCACACACCTGTAAAAGGTCCGTTTATTTCGATATAATTCAGGAAATTACATGTTTTTATAATTTTGAAATGTATTTTTTTCTCAGACCAACTCCTTATTTTTGTCCTTCCCTGTCTACAACTAAACCATTACTTGCTTCATTTTCTTCATTGTCTTTTCATGTTTTTTACATACACCTGATAAAACCATTTGTCAAATACATACACACCTTTCCCATAACAAGCATTAGCAATGCCAACTGTTTGGGCTTTGTATAGGCATGGGAAAGGTACTTGCGAGGCAATGCCGTAGCAGTATTAATTAGCCATTGATGGTAGCAGGTGCAAAATGGTGCGAGTACCTGGGCTTCTAATAGCAGTGCCCGGCAAATGCCCAATCCATATACACAAATCAACCCTGCTGGCCTTGACAATTCTTGTTTTAAACAGGAATTCAGTGAAGGAAACACACTCTAAATAGAGTAACTGAAGGCAACCCTGGTTAAGACATTTTTATTACACCAGTAGTGGGATTACAGCTTCAATTAAGTCATTAACTCTCAGAAGACTGTTTCGAAAATGCAGTGGCAGGACTTTCTAGTGCAAATTTTGGAATTCAGGATTAATAAAGTGAGTTCAAAGAGGCAGTGTTTTGGGCAGAGTGGGGCAAGAGCTGGGTCGAAACGGCCATAGGGATTAGCATGGGCATGAGCAGTCAATCAGTGGGTAAATAAAAAAACAATACCTACAAGCTGTGTGTCTCTCCTGATATGTCGTTTCTACCTATTTGTCTAATGCAGTCGTGTTGGCTTATAAGACCTAATAGCCCCACCTAATGATGGCACAGAGGCCCAACAGGAAATGTCCAGACTTCTCTAAAGACCAGTCCATCATTGGTTCCAGTCCTGCTTTTTGACTAGGCGAATGTTGCACAGTGTCTTTGAAGGTTACATGGTTACAATAATAAACGTCATTACGGTGGTTTCAGCCATTTGCTGAAAGTGCTGACATTTTGTTGTCGAATAGATTCGTATAAAGACAATATCATTCCTTGTTTGCTCCGAGAATGAGTTGGCTCATGTTGCTGAAAATGAGCGTCCTTTGTTTTGCTGCATTGCTAGTAATCAGGAAGGGACCCGAGCCTCCTCATAACAGACGCTGCAGTGCGAATTTATAGCACGAAAGCGGCAGAAACAATGGCTATGTGTGTGCTCTGCAGCATAGGGAAGGCAGTGATAAGCCCAGTATGTGTAATTATCATAAATGCTGACAGACACAGCGCGCTCTCAGGCCCTCATAGAGAATATTTGCTGAGAATGCCCGAGTTATGTGGTGAAATTGTATTTTTAAAATGCTACAAAGAAAATGGGTGCACATACAGACAGAATGACAAATGTGACCAGCCTTTACATCATGATTTGTGGTGATCTATCACTTTGCAAAATAGCTTTTAAAAAAAATTATAATAAAGAAAAAACAAGAATCGAAGTCATTTCACAGCTCACACCTGTGAAAAAATCACCATATTCATACGAAACATGTACCATTTGTTCCAAAAGAAGTTAACTCAGCCTACAACTCCCAGAATGCAATTGTGTTTGACATTTTAATTTTGTCTTTCTCACCCTGACACTGTGAGGAAAATTCCGTGATAACGCTTCGCTCAGGCCTGTAACTATGGGCCCTGGGAGTTTACCTGACTTGGTAATGCCCTTGCATCTCGGGGCTTATTGCTTAAGTATGGACACTGCTACTAGCATGGGGCACGCTACATCAACATGCTCAGGGTGAGTTGGTCTTAAGTATCTGGCAGCATGACCATCAATTTGAATTTAGTAAATTAAATTACGAATAAACTATAATAGTTGCCTTGTCTTCCCTTTTGTAGGTTAGAACAAGAGCTTTAAGTGGCTGGTGGGGATATTACGAAGATGAAAAACACAATAGACTTGTTTTAACTAATGAGATAAGGTTCTGAAGAAGGCGATCTTAACAAGATATCAGCACAATTTTTTCCAAGAAAGAATTTGACTAAATGAGATAAAATGCCTTGTAACTAAAGAGACGAGGTCCCGAAGAAGGCGATCAGAATGAGATTGCGCCGAAACATTTTTATATAGAACGTCGAACAATCCTGGTCTTCAATTTGCACAAAGACTACTGGACTGATTAAGTCAGAGTTTTTGTATGGAGTTTAATTTAAGTTAGGTATTATAATGTCATTCAGATGAATCGATGCACTTCTTTGTGAAGTTACTGCCAGTATGCATTTCTTATGTATAATCACTTTGGTAGGTGTCTCTTGAGTAATGTTTACACATTTTGTACAGGATTAATGGTATATGTATAGAAATGTCTCCATGAAGTTCATTAATGTTCTTATGTGAGTTTTGTCAAATGTGTCTTGCTGGAATGTTATTATTAAATATGTCATAAAAATGAGAAATAGTTTCTGTGGAGAATATGGGCATGAACATTGTAGTATACATTATTAACATTGTCCTCAGTTCCTGACTAGATAGGGGACGGCCTATACTAGAATAACAAGAGTATTCATATAGAAGAACATGTTTGCTTTGCACATAATGGCAGTAATGATACTTTAAGAAAATATGCCAATGCTGGCTCTGCCAATTGGTGGCACTATCACCACGTAAGAACATGCCACAAAAAGATAACATGTCCAAACTGGCTGCAAAATGCCGGCCAGTCTAGCCACGTTTTAGCACTTATCATGTTTGTTTTACCCTTGATGCCCAGTAAAAGTTACAATAAATGCCACAGTAAGAAATAGCTAGGCGGGCTGCATCAAAATGCCAGTCTACAATGTAATAACATTTATCATGCTTGCTTTATCAAAGATGCCCAGAAATAAATGTCATGCCACAGTGGTTACATTATCAAACTGCTCAATCACATTTGCCCGTTTATCTCCTTCAGCAATATATCGTTGCTGGCCATGGCCCTGATACACTCTTGCCTAGACTATTTTAACAGTCTGCTGCTTTGCACCTCTAAGGCCAACATTATGTCCCTGAAAGTTATCCAGAAAGGGGCAGTACGTGCGAACCATGGCCTTACCACTCGCAATCACATCTCCACTGCGAGAAGCAAACATCACTGGCTGCTGGTCAAACAGCACATCACCCACACGCTGTTAACCATTGCCTTTTAAATGCAGCAACCTTGAGGCACCCTCATACCTCTCTGACCTCCTCAGGGCCTATCAGCCCTCCAACACCCTCCGTTCACATGATCAATCCCTGCTTCTACAGCCCCGGTTCAAGTTGGCGAATTTTGGTGGCCCAAGCTTTGAGGATATGGCCCCCGCAGCCTGGAATGCCCACCCGCCTGATCTGAAAATGATCAAGGCTCTAAAAGTATTCAAAGAAAAGACCAAGATGTACCTCTTCATCCTTACACCAGGCTAATTGCCTTTCTTCCCTGATCTGACCCCCCTTCCGACTTGTCCTTTTGTCTAGGTCTCCCATGTTTTATTTGTGTGCACTGAGGCCTATGGGCCTGTGGCGGTTTGAAGAATTCAAATAAATAAAGAAATAAGACATGGGTAGACTGGCTGTCCCAAAATGCCATTCTAGCCATGCAGTAACACTTATCATGTTTGCTTTATCTTTGATGCCCAGTGAAATAGGAGAAGTGAAGGCACTGATTTTGATTTGCATGTACACCACCATAGGTAGTCAGTGACCCATTTAAAAGTGACGCCATCTAACCCCAGAGCATTCTGAAGCCTTTGACTAGGCAATGAAAGATTGGCTCTATCGTATGAATCTGAGGCGTCTAAAATGATTAACATAATTATACCATTCAGGATTTTGTCTTTAGTGTAAAGGACATTTGTTTCGGTACTTCTCTGTGGTCAGAACCTTCATTGATTTCCATGGAGCAAACTGTGGGGCCCACTGTTTGTCAAGAGTTGAGTGGCCATGATATTCTGCAGCATTTTGTCAAGAAAGGAATGTGAGGGATTGGGAGATAGCTAAAAATAATGATCGGGTCAGCATTAGGGTTTTTTCGGAGATGTATAATCATAAGTGTTTTAACATTAGATGAGAATATATCACTGAATAAATAGGTGTATCAGATGTGTGTGATAGACTCAGTAGTACGCGCATTGACTCCATCAAGGAAGAAGGACACGGTTGAAATTGCTCATCTGAGGCCTTACATATCCTGGTTATTATGCAAAGGTCCTCTGCAGAGACGTAGTTAAGTTGTTGATGTGATTGTATCCAGTGTTGGGGAAGAGTAGATCAGAATTGCAGCTTAAAATTCCTATGAACACACTTTCCCATTTCCTGGAAGAATTATGCCAGCTCAAATGCCACCTGCGCAATCATAAGGGAAGTAGTGTTTGTAAAAGGTTCTGAGTTAAGTTTAGATCTGTGTCTGTTTTGCTTTCGGCAGAAGGGATGGGGTTTTGGTTGAAAATGTACTTCTTCTTTGCCATGATGACATGGTAGTCTCAGTTGCCTATTTTGCAAAATAATTATTCAGTGGTTGTATTAGATTTACACCAGCGATGTTGAAGGTTTTTGACACACCATTACAGTGTGGCTAATTCTTCATCATGACACTTCTTAGCCTGCTTGGTAAGAGGGTTACGGATATAGCTCTGGCAGGGGTGATAATATTGATGGTTCTTCTCATCTGTTTGTCTAGGTTATGGAGAAACGTTACCAAGTCAAATGTTGCACTTCTCCACAACCTGAAGATGTTGAAGGGGTCAAGGATTGCAGACATCTGAAGTTCTCATCCATGATGTGGCTTGCCTGTAGATCATGTGGTCTGTTGTTAATTGTTATTCTGCTTTTGGTCTTTTTGAACACTCATCATTGAAATCAGGTCATCCCGTTCACCGCAGAGGAGATGATGGTCTGAGTAGTTGAGTGGAACATATAATACAAAAATTCAGGATGGAGAGATCCAACAAGAAACAAAGTTATTCTGTGTACGTGTATTTATTTTGCATTAACACAGACGGTTTTGGATGACTTGACAATTTACTTTACAACCCTTTCGATAAGCACGAAAGTTTAGGAAGTACAAACGGACAAGGCTGGTTGTGGATAGTGGTAACACGGATGAGTGTCGACCTCTGGGGTTATTGAGGTCAAAACTTCATTAGAATGCACATTTCCCAAAATGGATGAGGTAGGAAAACCCTACTATGCAAGGAAATATGCGCTTGAGACTTAAACTGGTCCAAGGCATGTTTTACACATGGTGCACACAACAATATTTAAATATAACATACACGAGGGGGGATGGTACAATTGTGTCACGGGGATCGACACAGGGTGTGTTTCGGACAAGAAAGGGGCTTGATTGAAGCCTGTCTTTGTGCTGGCCTTCGTCAGGAGGGGCACCTGTGGCGGTGCTGTCAGTTGAATCTACTACTGTGGTAGCAGAAGGTTGCTGTTTGGTAATCCTCAAAAGATGCCGGATTGCCGGTACGACAATGGCACTGGGTGGGTTGGCTGTCGTTTCCTAAGAGCCGACGTCTCTCAGGGTCCCGCAAGACTGGAATAGGCCAGGAGTGGTCCCATGTCGTATGTGAATTCGTTAGTGCTGTGTCCTCGGGGGCCTCTGCTTTCACAGAAACCACTGCGAGCACAGGAATGGAGATGGCACAGTCAGGCCAGAATGTCAATGCTGAACTCTTCCACTAATTGAGATATGTTTGCTTTAAGTTTAATTGATGACATACAATTGCAGTCACCAAATGCGATACTGCTGGGATCCTTTGGACTTTAGGGAACCTCACTACAAGCAGTGCTCTGGGGTATTACATTAGGTTGATTCTGAGGAGCAATATTTTTCATATTTCTGCTCACAATAGAGAGACTTAGTGATATGAAGGTAGAGAGGTGGGGGATGAGTTAAGTAAGTTGATGGTTCATCTCAAGGAAGGTTGGTGAAAGTTGTGGCGAGATTCTGGGGCAAATGTGTGATTAGACTACCTTGGAATGAGGGATCTTGCCCTCAGGGCTGATCTTACTTGTTTGGGATTGAGGTAGTCTTTGAAAAGTCACATAAGGGATAGAATTGTCAGGGATCAAGTTGAGGGTACGATCTTATGTTTTGGACAAGGGGGAAAGAGGGTGTCTAATTTTATTCGAAATGCACTCTTGGGTTGGAACATGTTGTTTCCATTGTTGTCGGTGATACTAGAGAGTTTGTGTTTCTTAGAACTAGGGAGCAGCGTAGTTCAATGGGGGTGGCATTTGTTTTTGTTTCTGAGTGCACACTAAAGAAGGTCATCACAGTGGGCCTTCACATTTCAGTGTTGTCATTAGAAAATGGAATGTCAGCAGAACGTTCCACAGTTTATTCACCTTGAGCGCAGATGAGACACATCCTTGACTTTATGTCAGTCATATGGGTTAGAATAAGGCCCCAGAAAAAGGCTGTAGTGTATCAAAAGGAAATGAAAGAAAATATACAGACAGAATTCTCTCTTTGATTAACTACCACCATCCCACCTTTGGAATCAGATCAGTCAAGATTTGGAATGGAAGGTCAACATGTCACTGCTATGATGAGTGTGAGGCACCTTTGCAACATCTCTTGTTCTCCTAAGTTGTTTACTCCAAACCTAAGGGTACATGGACAAATCCACAGTCCAAACATTAAGAGGTGAAAACTAAAGGTGCTGGTACTATATAAAGAAGTGGACTGACAACAGTCAGCTTTGCAGTCTCCAATCACTTCTTGAAAGCACCATTTATTAATCAGACGCTCTTACCAATAACACAAGCAAGCAAAACGATCGTATTGTGATTCCAAGCAATACATGTACTAAGTTTTCACTCTGCCTACTAACCCACGAAATAGCAGATATTTATGTGCTCACGGTTGCACATCCTGAATGCAATAGCACCCTTTTTGAAAATATGTCTCGTTTTCTGAAAATATGTTTATCGTGTTAGTGTTAAATAAACTTGTTTTTTTTTCTTGATACTCTCGCCGTCTTTAAGGGTGTTTGTCTTAATAAGCTAGCCATTACCTAGCTTCGCTGCAAATGTTGTGACCTCCTTTCCCGTCTTGGGTCAGGGTAGCCTTTTTGACTCCATTTCCTCTTTTTCTACAATAACACAAGCAGACAGTGTATGTAATCTGAATTCAGTAAACTGAAAGAAGGTGTCTGTGTTCTTTAATTCATCAGGTTGTATAACCAGGTATACAAAGGCCAATAGAGATTTAGGTTCCAAACGACTTTTATCAAAATCTGGGCTTACTTTACTACACACAGCTTTTCTTCTTTAGAAACCCACCTTCACCTTCAGATGAATAGTGCAGACTGTACATTCGGATTGATTGATTTAGGCAGCTCATCTGCCTTTCCTTCTTGGGTTCTGGTTGAGTCAGAAACAATGATGCAATGCAAGATTAAGCCCAGCTTCTGATCAAGGATACAAAAAATAAATAGTTATCTATCTATCTATCTATCTATCTATCTATCTATCTATCTATCTATCTATCTATCTATCTATCTATCTATCTAAAGCTTGTACAGTGCAGACTTTCACCAAAAAAAGGCCTCATGGCACTTGGTGGTTCACGATGGAGCAGAAGGAATGAAAGAAGACCTAAGGAGACTTGTCCCATTTTGCAGGCATTTCTGAAAAGATACACATACCCCAATGCAATGACCAGTAACTAATTTTCTAAGTTATCTAGATTTCTGTCACACTAAGCTGATTTAAAACGGTCACCTCTGCTGGTATGCCCAGCTGTTTGAAAGTTAATAGGCTCATTGTAGGAATTTAGCTTATCATTATCTAAATGTTTGCAACATTATGGCAATTTGAAATATCCATTAAGACTTGGAACAAGATCTTTCAAAAGACAATGGGTTAATTACAGTGATCAAGCAGCTTTAGCATCTTAATTTCTAAACCATACCTCATACCACCACACAGCCCTGAATTAAAGTACTTAGCTGATTTCATTGTATGTTTTATATAGAAGGCAAAGGCTAGCAGTAAAATATTGTTATTGTTTTGTAAAGAAAGATTAAAGATTGATTGTAACCAGGTATTGCTTTTATTGGAGTGAATTTTAGAAAATGTTGATATAATACAGGGCCTGTGGAAGTGGCCCTTTAATTATGGTTAAGTTGCTCAACTCATAGAAAGAGCACTTTTTGGGAAGCTTAGAACTTTGTCGCCAAACCTTGCAAAAGAAGTATATGTCCACCTAGGAATGATTTTGCAAAGTCTGGTGCAGTTTCGTCTGGGGGGGGGGGCATAGTTATAGGGGATCCAAAAATCTTTGAAATCCTACAACACAATGGAAAAAAAATGTTGCTCACACCCACAGCCCAAACCGCTGGACGGATTTGCAGCAAACTTGCGCGATGAGCGGCGGCTTTGTTATTGTTGGTTTGTTGGAAATCCGTCCAGTAGTTTTTTTTAAAATGGCCAAAAAGTAGGTAAAAATACATTTGTGGTATGTGGGTCCGCTGACGCATTTTCTGATTCGGAGTCTGAAGGTGCCTCTGGAACAATCAGAGAGCAGCCTGATGTTTGCGGACATCATACGCGCCTGCTGATTGGTCAATTAAAAATGTGAGGTGCGTCAACACTTTTGAAACGGGTGCCACGTTGGATTTGTAAACTGCGCCCATAGTCCGCGGACATTGCGATAAAAACATTAAAAAAAACACAACATTGCACTTGTAAAACTTATGAAACAATCACTGGATAGCTGAGGAGTGAAGAGGAGGGTATGGGATATGACCATAAAAAGCCAAAAATGGTGTGCTTTTTTCTACCAAGTACGCAAACATCGCAGATGTTTGGGGACATCAATGCAAAGTCTGGCATTCCAGGGTCGGTGAAAAGCAATTTCTAGATGGCTTATAACTTTGGCGCCACTCAATGAAAACAGCATGACATTTTGCAATATCATTTTAGACCTGACCCTGAATGGTTCTGCAAAGTTTGTTGATGATTCGCCAAGAGGGGGCAAAATTAGAGGGCGGTCCCAAAATATTTTGAAGGCTTATAAATTTGGTGTTGGTTGACGTCCCAGCACAAAAGTTAGCAAAATGATTTTAGACCCAGATTTGAATGTTTTTGCAAAGTTCAGTGGATTTTGTCAAGAGGGGGCAAAATTAGAGGGGGATGTCATCATTTTTAGATGGCTTAATACTTTGTTTCTGTTTGACGAATCTGCACAGAGGTTTCCAGCAAGATTATGAACCCAACCTTGAATGTCTGTGCAAAGTCTGAATGGATTTTGCCAAGTGGAGGTTTAGTTATACAACTATTCTTTTTACATACATTTTGACACTTTTCAAAAAATAAAACATAGACGGGTTTGCAGCAAACTTGTGCAAGAAGCAATGGCAAGGACCCGAAAGTATGGTTTTGCAAATGGATTGTGTTTTTTTTAAAGTGTTATAATGTAGGTACAAAAAAGTGATATGCCTTTGGTGACTGAGGTATAGCCTGTGGACATGGACAGCGGCCAGATTAACTGGCTACTGGCCATGACAGCGAGGCACCAGCAATTGGGTTAAAGTGGGCATGGCCACCAGGGACCAGGCTATGTGGTAACGTTTTTTTAAATCGGGATAGGTTTGAATGGGAAAAAAGAAATTCTCTGCTCGTGGCTACTGCCCAAGGTGCTGCACAGGACTGCAGCAAACATTTGCGAGGAGCATCAGCAAGGACCTCAAAGCATGGCTTGGCAAATCTGTCCTGTGTTTTATTTTTTCTGATGTGTCAAAATGTAAGTCCAAAAAGTGTGCTATAACATTGGTGCCTGGGCAATGGGCTTGGCCCTGAGCAAGGACAAATGTGTACGCTGATTTGCTTATTGGGGCGTGCAGCATGGCCGAAGTCCTAGGTTTAAATGGGAAAAAATATTCTGCTTGCAGCTACAGCCTGAAGTGCCAGATTGGATTACAACAAACCTGCGCAAGGAGCATCAGCAAGGTCCTGAAGCATGCTTTTGCATATCTCTCTTGAGATTTATTTTTCCAAAGTGTCAAAATGTAAGTACAAAATATAGTGATATAACTTTGGTAAATGGACAGTGGGCCTGGCCCTCGGCAAGGATGAATGCCAACTCTGATTTACTTATTGGGGCATGCAGCTGAAGCCCTAGGCTGAAATGGGAAAACAAATTCTGCTTGCCGCTGCAGCAAGAAGTGCTGGACAGGATTGCATTAAACTTGCACGAGGAGCATCAGCAAGGACCTAAGAGCTTGCTTTGCAGATCTGTCCTGGCTTTACTTATTTGAAAGTGTCAAAAAGAAGTGCAAAAATAGTGATATAACTTTGCTGCCTGGGCAGTGGGCCTGGCCCTTGGCAAGGACAAATGTCTACTCTGATTTGCCTATTGGGGAATGCGGCATGGCCAAAGCCCATGTCCCATGGATTGTGGAGACTGGCCATGGCTGCAAGCCATGAGCACTGGTCATTGGTCACATTATGAGGGTATTGTGGACACTGAACTAAGATGCACGGTAGGTGCAGTGGATAACGTGTGTGCTTTGGTGGGGCTGAGGTCATGGTCGAGCCCCATGTCCTAGGCAATTCCACCATGACTTGCATCCCAGCATGCACTGCTCATAACAACACACATCAGTATGCGTTGCAAACAATACATTTATTAAAGGTGGTTTACAGTTCTTTCATATATGTTAAAAGAGTAATTATTAATAACGTATATACAGTGATGTAACATCATGAACCATTTTCACTCATAAAAACCTATGAAATTCACAGAAAAAACTTTTTTAAAGGGTCATTATGGTTAGGTTGCACTAATAAGGGGGGCACTGTTGAGCAGCCAAGCAAAGATGGTGGAACTCTCATAAGCTCTGTGCAATGTGGGCATTATTTACCCTTGCACACCGGCCCAACAGTGTTAACCGAGCTGTAGAGAAGGGGTAGTGCGGGCGAGCTACTCAGGCACATCCTGGCATGCTGAGAGGAACCATGGGCAAGTGATCTGGCCAAGCCGGCATGTAAACCCCTGTGGCTTGACCTCGAGGAGGTCTGCAGTGCCAGCACTGAGTGCGGGTTGAGAAACTAACTTCCCGACCTGTGCGGCTGACCCTGTTAACTGTGCCGCCTGGCCTGCTTGGTGTCATTGTGGGCCTAGGAGGAGCTGAAACGACTGCCAAACGGCTGTAATACCCGACTGCAATCCAGGGAAGCATCGAGCCGGAGCTGGTTACTGCAGGCTACCTCAAATCTGGAAGCTGTGAGGGGCTGGGTGTCCTTCTGAGAGCGCACGGATTCCATGCCCTGGAGTGTGCTCAGCATTATTGAACTGTTGGAAGCAGATGAAGAGGTGGACTTGCCTGTAATATCGCTGCTGCTCGAGTGAAATGTTGGGTGAGGCTGGCATATGGTGTGGCGATTGTGTGCTGGAGCTGAGACTGGCCTGGAGGACTGCAAGAGTAGCCCGGGGACCATGCAATCATTGTTACATTGGATGCCTGATATCTGTATTATCCGGCTGAATTGAGGTCCCCATCTTGGCTGGGCATCCCTAGTGGCTGGCATCGCTGGCTCTATGGCAGAATATCCACGCGGTGTGAGGACCCGAAGGTGCCGGAGAGGGGCCTGCATGCTCGAGCACTTAGCATCTGCTGCTCACAGTGGTGAGGGCAGCGAAGAACAGAACCCCACACTGTGATATACTAGGATAACTGTGGAAGAATAACAGTAACAGTGGAGGGCCTTCGGGGGCGTGGCTTGGACGCCATGTGAAAGGACGTGCCTGAACGGGAGCTCCCGCTGATCCGAACATTATCCGGCTGAATCCGCGCAACGGCCGCTACGATGTGGCATAGACGGTGATGACTGTAAATGCGAAGCTCGGCTGCACATGTGGATGCATTTTCATACGGGATTGTGCAGCGCTTGTGTCCCCAGGAGCCGCATGAAGTTTTTGGGCCGGAGCTTCGCCGGCAGACAAAATGGCTGCCGCCGCTTGATGTTGGGACAAAGGATCGGGGACCGGATTCTGGAGGCGATTCCCTCAGTTCACGTTCAGCGCGATCCAGCGAAAGCAAGCTTGACTGGAGGTAGCCGAAACTGTGTGGCGACGGGGGGACATAGTGCCCCCAGGCCTGGGGCCTAAGCGAGATCGAAGGGACGCTCCTGATCGAAGATATGACGAGCAAGCTCCTGAGGGCGAAGAATAAACAGCCCACGCTCGACGAATTTGCCAAGACATCGCCTGGCACCGAGGGGACCAGGAGCAAAGAAAAGGCCCAGCCCAAGGAGATGGCCGCAGGAGGAACGAACCAGGAGGTCCTGGCAGCGATCGCAGATCTGAAGGCGACATGGGAGACCAAACTCCAACTTGCGGTGGCCGAATTGAAAACTGCGATGGAACTTCAGGTCGGGGCGGTACAGGAGGACGTGAACCTCCTGAGGCAAGATGTGCGAACCCTGGCCGAGCGCACAGAGACCCTGGAGAAGGAGATGGGCCCGACTGTGGCGGAATGCACCGCGCACAAACGAGAGATCCATGCCCTGGTGCAGAGGGTAGGCAACCTGGAAAGCAGGGCTGAAGAGGCAGAAGGTCGGGCCCGCAGAAACAACATCCGGATTGTGGGCCTACCGGAGGGAGCTGAGGGCCAGAATCCCACAGATTTTATTGAGACTTTGCTGCTGCAGGAGATCACCGGAGGTGCCCTAACGCAGGGATTTGCAGTGGAGAGGGCACACAGGGCCCTGATCAGAAGGCCACCGCCGGGTAATCCGCCCAGGCCCGTGATCGCCAAGATCCTCAACTACAAAGACCGGGAGAAGATTCTGGAACATTTTCGTAAAGGGGGCACCATACGGCGAGGGGAGGCAACCATCTCTGCTTACCCCGACTACACTCTACAAGTGCAGCGCAGTCGGATGAACTTTGGGGCGGTCAAAAGGCGCCTGCGGACGGCCGGTTTCAAGTATATGTTACTCTACCCAGCCAAACTTAAGGTCTTCTTCAAGGCTAAGACGCTGTTTTTCGACACCCCTGAGGAGGCCAGGAATGGCTCGATGCGCAGAACTGCCCTCAGGAGCCTGATGAGCAGATGGCGGACGGAGCAGGGAGAGCTAAGTGGAACAGTGGGCCTGGCGGACTTTGAACATTTGGACTGGAATATAGTCTTTGCCACTTTGTGATGGGGATGCATTTTTTAACTGTTTCGAACATGGTCCGCGAGCGCGGATATAAATGTGTAGGGGGCATCCGAGGGCCGTTTTATTCGTACCCCAGTGTGTGGTTAGGTTAGTCACTGTGTGAGGTGTGACACCCTGTCGGGTTCTCTACGGGGGCTTCCGTGGAGAACCGAACACGGGGATGCCTGAGATCCAGGGATGGAGCTGGGCGGTTGGTTGGGTTAGGGGGGTGGGGGGTGTTAGTTGTTATGTGAGCCTGGGGAAGAAACTGAGAAGGGATGTAGTCGGGACTGGGGGGAGGCGATCAGACCAGAGGGGGAAGTGGGAGCTACGGATAAATCATGGGAGACCTTAAGGTATTGACATGGAATGTTAGAGGGTTGAATAGCTACCTGAAGCGTAATAAGGTCATGTTGTATTTGAAGAGGCAGAGGATAGACGTGGCCTTGTTACAGGAGACGCATTTGACACGGGATAAACTTGAAATGGTGCGGAGAAAATGGAGGGGGACAGTGGTTGGATCCACATTCTCTGCGTATGCCAGGGGTGTGCTGGTTTGGGTTGCACCACATGTCCCGTTCAAGCTCTTGGGGGAGGTTGTGGAGTCGGACGGGCGGCTGGCCATGGTTCGGGGGATTGTGGAAGGTAGAGTTGTCTGTATCATAAACACTTATGCGCCCAACCAGGACACAGCGACTTACTTCAAGACACTGTGCGCGAGACTCGGTGAAGGGATGGGGAGCACAGTAATCTGGGGTGGAGACTTTAATTGTGTGCTTAACCCCAGGTAGGACAGGTCGGATGACAAAATGGTTAGGCCCAGCCCAGCGGCCAAGGTGTTGCAGTCGCTGCTAGCGGATCTAGGCCTGGTGGACGTGTGGAGAGCGAGACACCCGGGTGGGAGGCAGTATTCGCACTATTCGGCTCCGCACCAACTGCACACGAGGCTCGACTACTTTTTTGCCACTCCAGACATTCTTACGGAGTGTGAACAGATTGACTACAGGGCGAGGGTCCTCTCGGACCACTCGCCCCATATCATGCATTGGCGGCTGCGCCCCCCACGTGCACGGATTCCAACATGGCGCCTTCGGGCGGAAGCGCTACGGGATCCGGTATTCAAGGAGGACATGAGGGAGGAGATAGTCGCGTACTTTGAGTCGAACACAGGGAGTGTCAAATCGGCTGGTACTTTGTGGGAGGCTTTTAAGGTGGTGATGAGGGGAGTTGCTATCGCGAAGTCCAAGGGATTAATGGGCGGAATCCTGACCGACCTGCGAGAGGCCGAGATCGAGCTGGAAAAAGAATTGGAGAAGGGTGGGACCGATGTGGAAGTAGTTACTGAGCTGCAGCAGCGGTGCTCTGGGCATTGGGACAGACTTTGTAACCTGAATTATACGAAGTACATTGAGAGGTTGCATGCGGGTGGGGACAAGACAGGCAGGCTCCTCGCTTGGCTATATAAGAGCGAAACCCCTAGGGCTCCGATCCGATTGGTCATCACTGAAGGGGGTGCGGAGATCGATACGCAAGAAGGGGTAAATGGGGCATTCGCAGAATACTACCAAACATTGTATGAAGATCGGGAAGGGGGGAGCCGAGAGGAGATAGATGAAGTACTCGGGGATATAGGCCTGCCCAGAATCAGCGATGAAGAGCGAGAGGAGATGGATGCTCCGATCACTCTGGAAGAGCTCAGAGAAATAGTGCGACAGCTGCCCACTTGCAAGGCCCCGGGGGCGGACGGGTTCCCCAGTGAGTTTTATAAGGCGTATGGGGAGGAGGTACTCCCACCCATGCTGGACATGTTTAATGAGGCGTTTGAGCTGGGACAGCTACCAGAATCACTCAGGGAAGCGGTCATAGTGCCACTCCCCAAGCACAATACACCGGGACACGGTTGCGGCTCCTATCGACCCTTGTCAATGCTGAACCAGGACAGCAAGATCCTAACAGCTGTCTTGGCGGCTAGAATGAGGAGAGTGATAGGCAAGCTGATTCACCCTGACCAGACGGGCTATGTCCCGGACAGGAATATTACCCACAACCATAGACGCCTACACAGAGTGGTCGAATGGGGATGTAGCAAAGACGGCGAAATGGCGATAGTGGCGCTGGATGCGGTCAAGGCGTTCGACTCTGTTCGTTGGCCGTGGCTGTTGGCGGCACTGGATCACTTCGGAATGGGGCCAGGGTACAGGAGGTGGGCCGAATTATTATATAGCGCGCCTCTAGCCAGAGTTCGTACGGGGGCAGTAGTGTCGGACAGGTGGCAGTTAGGTAGAGGCACCAGGCAGGGATGTCCTTGGTCCCCAATGTTGTACATCCTGGCCCTTGAGCCCTTGGCAATTTACCTCCGGCAACAGTATGACCCGGTGGGCATAGAGGTGGGGGGGGAGAGCCATCTGATATCCCTGTATGCCGACGATATGCTGTTGTACCTCCAATACCCTGAAGAGAACTTGCAATATGTCTTGGAGGTGATGGAGAGGTTTGCTTGGCTTTCTGGTATAGCGGTCAACCCTCGGAAATCCACTCTGTTCCCGCTGGGCGGCTATGTGGGGATACCGGCTGAGAGGTTGCCAGTATTGCGAATCCCATGGGCGACAAGCACCTTTCGGTACCTTGGCATAGACGTATATCACACGACCGGGGAGGAACACAGGCACAATACTGAATTGGCAGTGGGGAGGATCGAGAAGTGCATGAGGTTTTGGGAGAAACTACCCTTGGCGATGATGGGCCGGGGTGCTATGCTTAAGATGGTCGTGCTACCTAGGCTGCTGCATTATTTCAATAACATTCCATATATGATACCCAAGGGGTTTTTTGCTAGACTACATGGGGTATGTAGAGATTTCTTATGGCAGGGCACGCGTAACAGGGTCGCATTGTGGAAATTGCAGAAGGCTTATGAGAAAGGCGGCGTGAGGCTGCCGAACTTTGAGGCCTACTACGTGGCAGCGCAGCTGCAGTACGTGGCCAAGTGGCTTTCGGACGACGAAACCCCGGAACATAGACTGTTGGGAAAGGACTGCTCCCCCTTCTACCTGCGAGAGATTATTTGGGTATCCAGCACATGGATGAGGGGGCGTCCTAAGATGCTAGCGTTGGGCAGGAACATGTGGCGAAGAGCCTGCCGGATGATGGGGGATCCCCTGCCGTGCATGCCGCAGCTGCCGCTGGTGGCCTTGGCAGGGGGAGACGGACAGCTTAGGGCCATCCTGCGAACATACTGGGAGTCAGTGGGGCTGGTCACTTTGGGGGACATTTGGCAGGATGGGGCCTTGGCGGAGTTCGCAGATCTGGAGGCGGGGGCGGGGCTGCATGCGGGGTCCGGAGAGGTCCGGAGCACTTGGCCCGAGACCGTATTGGCTGACGAGCCGGATGCGATGCTGGAGATCATGTATGACGCATCCGAGGGCGGGCATGAGGTCTCCAGGCTGTACGAGATGCTGATGGCAAAGGTTGGGAAGGATTTGGGGTACCTGAGGTTGGAATGGGAAACAGAGATGGGGGCCCCGATGGCGGATGGGCAGTGGGAGCGCGCCCTGGGGTACCACAAAAAAGTATCGAGGAATGCCAGGTTTAAACAGATACAACTATATATCACGCATAGGGCATACATGACCCCCCTGAGAATTTCCAGATTTCGAGACGCTGGACGCCAGGCGTGTCCTAAGTGTAACACAGAGAACGCTGATATGATTCACATGTTCTGGGCCTGCCCTGTGATTGCAACCTACTGGGGTGAAGTGGCGCAGAAGCTGGCAGGGAGGGGCATTGTACTTAAGATAGATTCGGCCTGGGCCTGTTTGCTTGGAGGGTACCCCAGGGCGCGCAAGCTTCGGCACGTGGAGAAGCTTAAAGATTTGGCTTATACACTTGCCAAACGCAGAATAGCCATGGGATGGAAGAATTGTCAGAGGCCACGGGTGGAGGTATGGTGGCGTGACCTCCAGAAATGGGCTGCCGCCGAGACGACAGCATGGTGGGAGGCCAGCAGGGCGGGAGGGGAGGAAGAGGTGAGCTCCCTCACGGCATGGAAGGTGCTATTGGCTGAACTGTTTAGTACGGGGTCGACCTCGGCTGGATCCGAGAGCGACGGAACCCCACCACACGGAACGGACAATGATGGTGGACACCCTACAGGCTCATAGGGGGGAGGGAAGGGGATTGTTAAGTTAATTTTGTTCTGTTTTTTCTTTCTTTTCTTTTTCATATCTGTTGTTTGGCCTTTGTTGTGGCTTGATGTGTTCTATTTATGTTCTGTTGCACTGTGTGGTCGTTATAAAATAAAATACATTTAAAAAAAAAAAAAAACAGTGGAGGGCCTTCTAATACACTGGGGTGTGGTATATTGAAGTGCTATTTCACTGCCATTGGGGCTGCAGACTCACACACCAGATCTTGGGAGGTTCGGAGAGTGCAGAGTCCCAGGAGTGGTATGAATGTGGGCCGAGCTGCATACCTTGATCCAGACACATTACCCACCCTGACCAGAGAGGTGTAGCACAAAATGACAAAGGGCCTCATTACACAGATGGCAGTAAGGGATTAACGATACCGGTAAGGAAATACCGGTATCGTTAAATACCCTTGCCAATTACGACCCGGATAACCGCAATTAGCGGCACCGCTAAGAATGGTGCCACTAATAGCGGCTAGTCCACGTGCGTGTGACCCCTCATCCCGCAAATAGCAGCATGGCGCTAATACCACACAATCATAAGGCATGCGTACATGCTAATAGCGGCATGGAATAGCCCCAAAAAGTCCATACCGGCATGGCGGAAATACCGGCATCGCGAACCACACGTTAAGAGACATGAGCAGTGTTCCCACCTGCCACAGGTGGACACAATCAGCACAGGTGGAGGCAATGGAGACTGTGGCAGCACAAAAGGAGCACACCACACCCCTCCCCACACCCCTTCCCACACCAAGATGGTTCCCATACTAGCAGCATTAAGTGGGTTGGAGGACATGATTGCATTGCAGCACCAACAACAACAGGCAGCACAGAGTAGACGCAGGAGGAGGAGGAGGGCGAGACAGGCCCAGCAAGCCCCACCAGTGCACCTAGTAATACCACAGAGGCAGCCACCAATCCCCAGGATTCGAACCAGTCCCTTCAACCTAACCCCTGAGCAGATACACACCCTGTACCATCTGGACCGGGATACCACCACCAGCATCGTGGACATGATACACGACGACATTGTGAGCCTCATAGACATCCGTACTGTCATCCCCCCTCTACTGAAGGTGGTAACTGTGCTCCACTTCCTGGCCACAGGCACCTACCAGCATACAGTAGGGCAGATGCATGGCATCTCACAACCAGTATTCTCACGCACGCTGACCCAGGTGCTCGATGCCCTCCTGAAGCACACAAGTGAACACATATCCCTGCCATGGACTGCCCAGGAGATCTCCAACACCAAAGTTGGCTTCTATTCACTGGCAGGCAAACCAAGTTGCATCGGGGCCATCGACTGTACCCATGTGGAATTGGTGGTCCCACATCATAATGAAGCAGTCTACCGAAACAGAAAGCAATTTCACTCCATCAATGTCCAAATGGTATGTGACTCAAACAAGATAATCACACATTGTTGTGCCCGATATCCCGGATCAACCCATGATTCAATGGTCCTGAGGAACTCAACGATACCACGCTACATGGAGCGACATGCCGGACAACGTTCGTGGCTACTTGGTGAGTAGCAGGGCAAGCACATGGCAGTGTGTTGTGGGGTGTGATTGGTGGGGGGAAGAGATGCATACTCCAACTGGGTGTGATTGGGGGGGAAGAGATGCATACTCCAACTGGGTGTGATTGGGGGGAAGAGATGCATACTCCAACTAGGTGTGATTGGGGGTGGGAAGAGATGCATACTCCAACTGGGTGTGATTGGGGGGGGAAGAGATGCATGCTTCAACTGAGTGTGATTGGGGGGGGAAGAGATGCATACTCCAACTGGGTGTGATTGGGGGGGGAGGGAGATGCGTACTCCAACTGGGTGTGGACTGTCATCCCTAGAACAAATGGACATACAGATGTACGCCAATGTCCACCAAGGCAGGCCACAATGGACTGGAAACAAAACCACATGCAATTTTGAAGCTGCACAACACTGAAATCAATCCAATATGCCAAACATGACACATCTATCCACATGCACATTGCACATCATACCATACCCCATATGACACAAATCAGCAACATGGCGCCAATATGCCAAATGAAAATGTGCGCTGAACAACATCATTACAGCTATGCGCCCTTGAGTGCATGCAAAGGGATCACCTGTAGCCATTGTACTGAACCACACCCGTACATCACTACTGAAGTGACGCTTCACAGCATGGCGACATCGATCTCAGAATGGCAGTACGCTAGCAGTGTGGTACCAGAATTGCCTGGGCCCAGGAACACCTAAGACCTGTCCTCACCCAGGACATGGAATTACAGCCAGAGGCATGCATGGTGCATGTCCACTTGCAGGGACTAGCTCACCTTCTCACATTGCAGTTACACAGATCGTCTCCATGCATGCTGGGATTCGTGGATGCCAATCACAATGCAAAGTTGATTTGTGTGATATATACAGGTTGCACTTGATGTGAACAGTAACAAGTCCCCATTGTTGCCCCCATGCAGGTGATGCTGGCTATCCCCTGAGGAGCTGGCTCCTTACCCCTGTACGGAACCCACAGAACAGGCACGAAGAGGAATACAACCGTGCACATACCTGTACCCGCGTGGTAATAGAGCAGACATTTGGCCTTCTGAAGACACGGTTCCGCTGCCTCAGCAGGTCGAGTGGGGCACTCCTGTACGGCCATGAGAAGGTGGCCAAGATCACCATGGCATGTGTCATGCTGCACAATATGTGTATCAGACGGAATGTGTCAATGCCCCATGACATTGAAATGCAACCACCTGATGAGGATGATGAAGGGGATG
Organism: Ambystoma mexicanum; assembly: GCF_040938575.1. Classification (NCBI taxonomy): domain Eukaryota; kingdom Metazoa; phylum Chordata; class Amphibia; order Caudata; family Ambystomatidae; genus Ambystoma; species Ambystoma mexicanum. The sequence goes on along the minus strand of NC_090941.1, from coordinate 523,311,538 downwards.
AGGAGGGAGGCAATGGGGCTGCAGGTCATGCAGGAGGCGATGCCAGAAGGTACGCAATGTCTGTCAGCATCTGATCAACCAATTATTCTGATTCACATGGTCCTACTCTGTTGAATGGATGTGGGTATTTGTCCACTGGGTTCTGTGGTGAAGCGCACACTGGTCCCTGTCCCCCAATAAAGCTCACATACTCAATGATGATGTCCAAGCCTGTGTTTTAACTTGTCACCAATGTGTTTAATACATTAGGAGATGAAGAGGTGCATGGACCCAACAATGCAAACACCCTTTCCCCCCTCCCCCCACGACACTCCCAAAACACCCTTTCCCCCCTACCCCCACGACACTCCCAAAACACCCTTTCCCCCCTCCCCCCACGACACTCCCAAAACACCCTTTCCCCCTCCCCCCACAACAACCCCATGTATGGCTGGCACAATGTTGCTGTCTTGCTGTACATGTGCCAGCTACATCGGGCTGGCCCTACTTCCCATCCCCACCACCACCATTAGGGGGTTGGGAGGGTGTGCGCCTCATGGAGCGCAAGGAGCAGCGCCGGGGCTCATCTGCCTTGAGCCAGCAGAGGAGGAGGTGCCTGGTTGTTCTTGTGGTGGTGGGGGGTACTGTCTGTCCATAGCGTACGCTATGCGGGTGAAGACCTGCCTCAGTTGTGCCTTCTCCTCACAGAGCCTGTTGGTGCAGGGTTCATGCCCTCGCATTCTCCCTGAACTCCACCCTCAGACGTGCTGCCTCATCAACATGCTAGCCAACCAGCAGTGTTATTTCCTCCTGCCGCTGTCTGATGGTGGCCATGGCATGGCCACTGTGTCCTGCTCGTGGGTGTGTGCCGCGCCTTGATCTATGGGTAGGGCATCAGGTGAGGACACCTGTGGGCTCCAGCACCCTGCCACGATTTCATCGCCAGACTGGGCATGGCTGCTGGTTTGTGATGTTGGCCGTGGGCTTGCTTCTCTGGATTGGTGGGGGCTGGTGGTGTGCTCTTGCATGGCCAAGTCACAGGTGTCCTCCACATCGGACAGCGGTGCGGTGGCTGCTGCCTCGCCAATTGAAATGTTGGCAGCAGACAGTGGCCCCTCCGTGGGTGGTTCCTGCGTTGGGGGGTTCACTGGAGTGGGTGCAGCAATTGTTTCAGCCGTAGCTTCACGTCTTGGTGTCGTGGGTGGCTTGCTGTGTTTGCCCCTCTGCTGGAGCACACTCCTCCCTGTGCCCCTTGATGTGCTTGCGGTGTTCCCTGGGTCCTTTGCCCTGGCTTGTTTCTTGGCATGGGGAGCCTATGTCGCAGTGTCCTGCTCATCGCTGTCAGTCTGTGAGCCTGTGGGGGACAAAGAGAGGGATGGCATTGGTGATGGGTCAACATGCATCATGCTGTTCTATGCATTGGGACTTCATTAGTGGGCATTCAGGTCATGGGACTGTCGGGTGGGTCATTCATGCATGGGTCTGGGTGGCACGTGTCTGTGGTGATGCATGCATGTGTGTGTGTTGGGGTGTGACACTCACATGGGTAGGGTTGTGTGCATGTATGTTTGTGGCCGCATCCATGAGCTGATTTAGAGATCACATTTGGGGGGCACCTGACCTTTCAGAGTGCATTGTTTTATGTGGACACTCACCTCCATCTGATGTTATGGGCGCACCACGCTCCATGTCGCCGACTCCCTCTATGGATTCAACACCTATGGTGCTCGCGCAGGTCTCCTCCCACTCCCTCAGTTTGATCGGTGAATCTCCAAAACCTCCTGTGGCCATGGCCAGGTTCTGATTGGTGGACAGTAAGCTGCGGACACGGAGTCAGAGATCGTCCCACCGCTTCCTGCAATGTTTCATAATGCGGGTGGTGGTGCCCACCGCACAGACTTTCTGGGCCACCTCTGCCCAGATGGCCTTTTTTTTAATTAGGGTCTCACGCCGCATGTCATTCGCAAAGATCACATCCGCATTGGCGGCAAGTGTGTCCGTAAGCATGATGAGCTCCTCATTGGTAAATTTCTCCTTCTGCTGCCGATCCGCTGCTTTTTTGATTGCCTTGGGCATTGTCAGGGCTTCCTGGAGGGTTTGGTATGGCACTGGTATGGATGCAGGTCCTGGGGGCAGAGGATGGCAATGGATTGTGTTTTTAAAGATGGCCGCCGTGCTCTTTCCCGTTCCTGTGCGATGACGCTATTTCCGGTTCTGCAATTTCACCGCTAATTCTGTGTTGCTGGAGGTCGGAAGTGCTATCAGCGCTTTCATTGGTGCCGCTAAGGGTCTTTTCAGGGTCTTTAGCGGCATGGCGGTAGGGTCATTACCGGCATGGCACTATGCTCGTGTCCACGTACTCGTAATGGCACGCATTTACCGGCCTCTTGCCTAGGCGGACACGTTAATAGCGCCATGCCGGTAAGGGCGGTATTTTACCGCCATCCATGTAATGAGGCCCAAAGGGTGCTAAGAAAGGTGGAGGAATGAACTGTTTCACATAACCAGTTACACAACCACCTGAGGACCCTGGGGAGGCCGTCCAGGCTGTGGAGCCCTCCACGAGCTCAGCTGTTGGGGTGCCGTCAGATATGCAGCGCATGTTCAAAACGATGTAGCACGTTTTTGCGGTAGTGAATGTGAAGCGGGATACTATAGACGTTAATGTGGCATCCATGCAAGCTCAATTGGACAAGGTGACGCAGCGCATCACAGAGGATGAGAGTCGGATAAGCACAACTGAGGATACTGTCACGGGATTACAAATAGCAGTTTCTACTTTCACAAGAGATATGAAGCAGATAAAAGCAAAGTGTGAGGATGTTGAGTACAGGTCCCGGCGGAAAAATTTATTAATTATTGGGGTCCCGGAGGATGCTATCCATGGAACTATGGAGACGACGGTTGAAGAACTGTTGCATACTCTACTGGACAATCCTAGCTGGTTACCTCACTTTACGGTTTAGAGGGCTCATAGGGCACTGGTGGCAAAACCCAAACCAGGTGACTATTTGAGGCCAGTAATTGCACGGATCATGAACTATCGAGACAGGGATTTTGATATTATGAGTGGCCAGGGAGAAGCATGTGCTCGGTTTGGATTCCAACACGAATCATATATATCCAGACTTCACAGTTGCGGTCCAACAGAAGTGGCATACTTTTATGGGCGTGAAGAAGCTGCTGCGAGAGAGGAATATCACATATGCAATAATGTTCCAGCAAGGCTGAAGATCCAACACAACAACCAAACATTTTTCTTCACAGTCCCGGAGGAGGCTGTATCCTTCATCGAGACGCATTTTCCACTGGCGGCCCCTGCACCCAGAAACTCCTCTAATACCTGAAGTATAACGATACTGCAGGGTGGTTATAGAGTTAATATTGGTTGTTGTTCAGCTATATGTGAGTTGATGGTAACATGGGTCGCAATGGGCTGGTGCTAGATATCAACATCCTGACATCTATGAGATGTGTGACACTGATGCATAGCCCGCATTGCATGGTAGCAGCTGTCCCTGCAGCGTGTGCTATTGGTTGGTCTACTGGGGAAGGGGGAGGGAGGAATCTACATGGCCAAGGTTGGGGGTTGCTGTGAGGACGCAGGGGGAGGGAGTTGGTCTGGGGTTGGGTTGTTGATAAAATGCACCTGGTCACGGTACGATGTGGAAGGGGTGTGGTAATGCATACGGTAGTGGTTGGGGAGACATATATCTACACTTATGGCACAGACTGGTGGGATGAAATTGCCTATTGGCTTCCTTAATTGGAATATTCACAGGCTAGGGAACCCAATTAGAGCATGCAAGATAGTTGCATATGCTAACAGGAAGAGGGCTAAGATTCTATTTCTGCGAGAGACACATATGCAGGATAGACAGGCAGCAAACGTAGCACAGGGGTGCAGTACGCAGAGGTACTTCACATCATATTCGTCGAGAGCCAGAGGGCTATGATCCTGATCCATTGCTCAATACACTTTGTACATTTGGATACTAGGATAGATGAGGGTGGGAGATACATGCCATTGCATGGTATACTGGATAGATGAGAAGTCCTGTTAGTGAATATATATGGACCCAATATAGATGTCCAGATTTCATCGATAGTTTCTGGCAGAGATTTGAATGCAATATTGTGCACGTCTCTGGACCGCTCTACTGACACGTCCAGGAATCTCATTAGGGCGGCACAGATAATTATGTTGCATATGGCCTCCTTAGATTTACTTGATGTGTGGCGCTCACTGAAACCTGGGAAAAGTGAATATTCATTTTACTCGGCTGTACACAATGCACATTCCCGAATTTATGTCTGGTTGGCATTAAGAGCATTACTTTGTGGGGTGTAAGGTTGTCTAATAGTCTGATATACTTTTATATATAAGAAACCCTTAGGCAGATCTGGAGGAGTTGTAGTGGTGGTCTTGGAGTTCGGCCAATACTCCAGGCTTCAGCTAAACACTAGCAAGTCAGAGATTTTCCCCTGACCGCAGTTACTCAATCGTTTACAAATGCGGCAGTTCCTACATGAGCCACACACAGTTTCCGATGTTTGGGGATCCGTGTTGCGCGGTCGGCCACACAGACACTTGAACTGAATTATAGTTCTCATTTATCGGGGCTGCAGATTAAGTTTTGGAAATGGGGGAAGCTCCTGTTGGCTTTGGCTGGGAGGTTGTCGCTGATAAATATGGTTATACTACCCGTTATTATATATGTTTCAAAATATTCTATTATGGCCAGGCCGTACATTTTTTGTGGAGCTAAATAGAGCATGCTCATTTTAATTTGGGCAGGGGGAGCGGCCCGTATGAAGTGGGAGTGATTGGCACACCCCTGTGAGGTGAGGGGACTGGCGGCTCTGGATTTTGAGCTCTATTACCTGGTGCTACAGATTCAACACGCAAAATGTGGACACTGCATAGTTGCTGAATACCTTGATATATGCTTGATTGTATGGAAGTTGCCACAGACTGTACTGACACTGTGATTCTGGTACATGTATTGCTTGCTCACCAGATGCTTGATAAATAACGTTTTTTAAAAAGAGTTGAACTAATAAAAACCTATGAAATCTCAGTGAAAAAAGGTTGCTGAAGGGACGTTATGGTTAAGTTGCACTAATAAAAACCAATGACATTCAGTGACAAAACTTTATTAAAGGCACATTATGGTTATAGGTAAAACCAAACCCCCCCCAGAAATGTGTCAGTTCTGGTAAGCTAAGCAACCATAACTCTCGCCACCACTGTGCACTGCTAAGACTAACACTCAGGACATCAAAGATGACATCACAAACGTCACTGATGACATCAAATATGAAATTAATTTTGATGAAAAGTCCCTACAAGGGTTTGTGCTTATAATGTTGGTAACAAGATTTCAGGGGTGATGAACTACTCAACGTATTAAAGAATGTACGCATCTAAACAAAACATTATATTGGAGTGTTGTTGTTAATACAGGCACCTAATCATACATACACATAGGCAATGGCTGCAGCATGCTCCATAGAAGCACAATGGTTTTAAACTGGTCATTTTGGATAGTAAAATAATTAATGTTACCTTATCAGAGTTGTGAGTAATGTTAAACATGGAATAAATAGCTAATAATTGAAGACTTACTGAACACTTGTGCTAATACTGACAGTCAGTGAACAAAAACACCTGGCCTAGCTATGTCAGTGTAAAAACACAAGTGGGCTGGATATCTGATGTCATCAGTGATGTCATCAATTACATTGGTGTTAGTCTTAGCAGTGCACAGTGGTGGCGCAAATTATGGTTGCTTAGCTTACAATAACTGGTGCATTTCTGAGGTTTGTCAGTTTTACTTGTAACCATAATGTCTCTTTAACAAAGCTTTTTCGATTAATATATATATATATATATATATATATATATATTCACTGAAAAAACGTTGTTAAAGGGACGTTATGGTCAAGTTGCACTAATAAAATACTATGAAATTCACTGAAAAAAACGTTAAAAGGACGATATTGATACAAGTAAAACCAAAAACCCATAGAAATTTGCCAGTTATGGTACACTAAGCAATCATAACTCGCGCCACCTCCGTGCACTGCTAAGAGTAACACCCAGGGAATCAAAGATGACATCACAAATGTCATTGATGACATCACCAATGATATCACATATGAAATTAATTGTGATAAAAAGTCTATATAAGGGGTTGTGTTTATAATGCGAGCAACAAGATGTGAGTGGTGATCGGGAGATCCATCATGAACTACTTAATGTATTAAAGAATGTACTCATCTCAACAAAACATAATATTGGATTGTTGTTGTTAATACAGGAACCTAACCATACATACACATAGGCAATGGCGGCAGCATGCACTATAGAAGTACAATATTTTTTATCTGGTAATTTTGGATAATAAAATAATGAATTGACCCTATCAGAGTTTTCAGTAATGGTAAACATGGAATAAATAGCTAGTGCCTGATTCACAGAAGCCTTTTATAATTGTGCAATCCCATTTGAAAACATTCTGTGAATCAGGCCGCTATTAGCTAAAAGCGAACAATTGAATACTTACTACATACTTGTGTTAGTACAAACAATACACATCAAAGACCTACAATACATACAAATCTGAGGCACATAGAAGGAAAGTTAAGTAAGGAGGAAAGAAACAACAGCACCAAAAAATGACAGCAACATTAGACTTTATCATGAAGTACACTAATGATTTGGGTGTTTGAGGCTTGCTTATTTCGCCATGTATCTGTACCATGAACTGAGGCCAAATCCTAAGGAAAGTGCCCTAACAACATAAACGAAGGTTAATGTGTACATATGTAACACCTTTTAATTGGTAAAATTGTCTCTATCAGTGAATAAAATCATGTGGCCTACTTTTGTCAGTTAACAAAAAGAAGCGGCTAGATATGTGATGTCATCGGTGATGTCATCTTTGATGTCCTGGGTGTTAGTCTTAGCAGTGCACGGAGGTGGCGCGAGTTATAGTTGCTTAGCGTACCATAACTGGCGAATTTCAAGGGTTTTTCAGTTTTACTTGTAACCATAATGTCCCTTTAACAATTTGTTTTTCCTGTGAATTTCATAGGTTTTTATTAGTGCAACTTAACCATAACGTCTCTTTAACAAAGTTTTTTCAGTGAATTTCATGGGTTGTGCAACTTAACCATAACATCCCTTTAACAAAGTTTTTTCAGTGACTTTCATACGTTTTTACTTGTGACCCTTTAATCTGCTACAAGTTCCTTATATTATACGCCCCCCATAATATGTCAGATATGGAGTCCGCGGACATCGGGCGGCATTTACAAGGCCCAGAATCATAAGGGGGAACCAAAAAAGATGTACCCAGCAACCAACAAACAGATGGACCTAAAAATCACAACTAATGTTTACAACATGCAAATATACCTTTTTGTATAAACACATTAAAAAATACAAATTATTTTATTTAACACACATTACAATGGAATGCACCAATCACAAACCATAACTGTGCACTTCATATAATCTCCTCACTGCAACTCTGCAGACAGATTGAGAAACACTAGTTGCTTATTGAACAACACATTCTCACTAAATAGTAGGTGCATTGTCTTTATTTCTCTATTATTAACTTTCATTATATAAACATGTTTTATGAGACAAAAGCCCTTTTTTCTCTCACAGAAAAGACAAGCACACTTGAATGGTGAGAGGAGAACTTCCCAAAAAAAAGAAATGAGTGACGATAATATGTTTAATGGTATGCAATAGATATTTTAATATAAACATATAATGTATTTGTACACACCTTACTAAAATAATAATTTCAATTTCTCTTACAGTACAAAGTTTTCATGAAGAAACCACGCCGCAGTTGAATTATACCCAATCCACAGAATCACAAACAGAAACCCTATCCCCAACTGTAAATAATTAAATCATGAACTTGTCCAACAAATTAGATGAACTTAGTAATGATTTGAAAGAACTTGTACAGTATGTGAAAAATCATGTAATTAAAATTTTTCTCTATCACTGTCCTTCTTGCATCTGTTCACCTTCTCCATAGCAATCATCCCCAGCTAAATCTGAACATTTTAGTGAAAGACACTTTGATGAAACCTCACTCACTTCCTCCTCTCATAATTATTGTACAAAAGTTCCTGATACTCCCATTTATGTTTCCAATTTCGATAACCCATCCCTTTCTTGAATACATTTATTTTTTGTACTTTAAATGTTTTTTTATTGCCGTGTAATGTTTCCTATTTGTTTTAAAACTCCCATTAAGATTCCGCAGACACTACGACTGTTCCGGGTGTGAGTAACTAGCAGGAACCCCTGACAGGCATGATGTCTGGACATGTCTAGTTTCGCATGACGCTCTTTTAATTAGTATTAACTCGAGGTGCTCCCCAGACAGGCATGATGTCTGGACATGTCTAGTTTCGCATGACGCTCTTTTAATTAGTATGCATACACTGCAGCTGTTCTATTGACACCCAGCGCATGCGCCCTGTAGTTCCCACCCAGAGGGTGTACGCGGATCACCGTCAAGGCAGCGGACGGCCGTGGACAGCCAGGGATCTTCTTATTTGACTGCCCCGTGCAGCATGACGGGTGTGTCCACGAATGGTGTCTGTGGCCAGTGCTTTTCCAGCCAATTTGGGGTGTTTCAAGCAGAAATGTTACCCCTGCACAGCTCCCAGCTCCCAGACCCACTCTGTGTTGATCTGGCAACTTTTTACACCTTTTCAAGGCCTTTTTTCAAATTTATAGTCCACTGACAGTATGACTGTCTGTGCACGGTTCCTCTAAAGGGACCCAGCCATTACCTTTCCTCATTCTCAATCTGGTTATGCATGGGAGAGCGTTTTACAGCACCTGCTTTGGAGAACTTTCTTTGTGGACAGTCGACAGCATCATGGCATCTGCTATGGCCACGGTTGCTCCCCAACCACCCCCACCACCATTTCGCGCCTTGAAACACTTGTGTCGCTCCTTGAAACACTTGTGTATAGGCGCGTTAGAAATGCCATATCATATCATATCATATCACCACCTGGAGCACCTGGACAGGGGAACAGGCACAATGATGTGTAGGAGGATCAAGTGGAAGATGAAGATGAGGTAGTGGAAGTGCCTACCTCCAGCACCGGAATGTGTCCTGGGTATGGTGTTTCTTTAAGACTAGACTGTGGGTGGGGTCCCGAAGGCGAAGGCTGGGCATGTTGAATGGATTTAGTGTCGGGTAAAACACAGTCATGGACATCAGGGCACTACTCCTTTGGGACCACATCAATGCACCACACCTGTTCTAACCACCCGGTTGCGCAGAGAAAGGCTGTTCCTTTCTCAAGGAGGAGCAGACTATATTCATCTGTGCCATCTTCTTCACCCACTCCTGCCAGCATACAGGGAACTCCTGAGGGGTAGAGGATCCCACCGGCCATCTCGCAGGCCATATGGGATGCTGTAGATCCTTCCTTTTCAATGGTCAAAGTGTGCTGCAGTTTTGCAGTGCTTTTGAGGCAGTTGTCAAAGAGCATGAGAAATAGTGCCCCTACCTTAAATTTAAGGCACACCCACCGTCTTCCCCTATTCACCTTCCCCTCCATCTCTGTTGTTGGTGCCCCTTCCCTCCTTTCCCTTACCCACCTTAACTTCCCTTTTCGTACAAAAAATACTGCTGGTCCACAAAAAATATGGGGTCCGTTGACCCATAGCACTGGGGAAGCCCTTCTACTCTTTCCACTTTCATGTTCTCAACACTCCTTCATTGGCTGCTTTCAAAGAATCACACATCAATCCACTAATCACATCCAAAACCTCTACACCTAACCCTGTCATCTCACTTCAACTCTTCAGATGTGCACTTGAACTCTCAGAGTACATATCTCCTGTTAATTAAAGACATCTGCATTAAAAAAGTACTCTGCAGCTGTCCCAGTTTTCTATATCTAGATTCATCAAGATCTTCATCTAACAGAACATGCACAGGTATGCTATGTATTCAACTCTTTCACAAATTATATGTATAAGGGGTTCCTGCTAGTAACCCTGTAATAAGCTTCTCAAAAAGCATATTCTCTTTTTTAACCACTCCAGCAAATGCCATGTATTCCAGCATTCATCACCTGCTTACATGAAGCAGTAAACAATTGCATATGTGCGTATATAGCAGCACTGTGTCACTGTTTCATAAAATAAGGGAAAAGTACAGGAAATACATTTAGAGACCATTTTAAATGGCACTTAGTGTCTGCCAGTTTAATATGTTGGCAGCACATGCATGCATCCCAACATCACCCATTCCAATGTATTGGTACTTCTTAAGTCTTTCTGTTTTCCTTTGCATTCTGTCACTTCCAATTCCACTTCTCCTTTTATAAAACTCAAACTACAAGTCCCAGAATGCAAAGAAAAAACACGATTAACTTCAAGATTCAAAACTGTGACATGCACATCAAATAAATATGTAAAATGCTGTGCTTTTCAAAACATTTTTGGGGAAACATTTTTAAGAAAGTTAAAAATGCATTTACAGCAGCACTGTGTCACTTTTTTTTATAAAAGAAAGTAAAAGCAGATAACATAGATATGTACACCATTGGAACTCAGTGTGTGCCAGTTTAATATATTGACAGTACATGTATACTTATATTGACAGTACATGTATACTTACTAACATAACCCATTCCAATCTTCAGCTGCTTATGAAGTCCTACTTTTTTCTCTACATTCTGTAACTTGTACTCCAACTTTCACAGTGGTAAAAGTGGAACTACAAGTCCCAGAATGCAAACAAAACATCTAGCACTACATAAACACCTACAGATTAGAATGCATCATGTTGCCAAGTATGCATATACTCCTAACATATTAAACTTGCACACACCAACTACCATTTAAATGTGTAGTACAGATCTTTACCATCAACATTTCTTCTCTTTTACAAAACGGTACAGAGATTCTACAAATGTGCATACGCATTTCTTAACTTTCATGAAAATGCTCCTAAAAGCAACCATTTTTAACCATCCATCAATTTGATTAACCTTTTTCCCCCACTCCTCCATCCTTTATAAATATGAACCTTTCTTACTAAAAGTACTTTGCTATTACCACATAACCCTACAAACATTCTTTTACAATCACAGGAAAGAAGCACATCACTGAAATCAATAACCGAAAAATGAATACCCTTTGCATCCAACTAAGTAAGTACATTAATGTACCAGGTATATGTATGCAATTAATGCAGCACAGTACCACTATATATATATTACCCCAGACTACTCTTTTCAAACCAACATTTTTTTTTCTCTAGCCCATTATATTCTACTATTGACACTCTTACTAGTCCCATCTACACACCACCATTGCAACACCCACTGTGTTCCTCAAAACAGCACAATCACCCTACATATTCCTTCACACCACCACTGCCTTACTCACTAACCTAACTCCATCACACCTCTGTACACTCTTATTCTCACAACCTTCCCAACAACACCTAATATACCACCTCACAATCAAACAGCACCCTACTCATTTCTACAATCACACCCACACACCCATGAACTATACATGCATATACATTGCACAACTTTCCAACACTACCTTTCTCTTTTCCCAACAGACACAACAAAATGCCTAATAAACAGCAACTCTGTCAAAAAGAAAGAAAAGATAGAGCAGATAAGGTTCAAACTGTTTCTATTTACAATCCTTGTAATGAAAGGTACACCATATAGTCATCCATCTCTAAAAAAATATATAAAAAAACGTTCAAACAAAAATAGCTAGTAACCCCACTAAACAAAACGAAACCAGCCACAACTAAAGAGGGTAATGGCCCTCTTGCAAAAACAAAAAGTAAAAAATGATGCACAAAGAAAAGCAGACCTACTTATGAACCTAATACTCTATCTACCAGTGTTAACGTAGTCATGGTAAAGCAATTTAAAAAAATGATGTTACAGAAAATGTTCCACCGTAGAGTCCTTCACAATCTTATTAAAACATCTGAAAAGTCACAATCTACCTTTCAAAACTACCGCAGGAGATTAATCCTGCAAGCTCTAATTCACAGCGCTTTTCTACTGAAGAGAAAATAGTTTATATTGTGTTTAAACAGAATGAAACCACTAACTAAATGAATCAATAAATTACAAAAAGTACTTCTAAACATGCACAGTGTCAATAGGGAGACCTTTTAAAACTTCTGTGATGGTGAATGGATTCACACAAGCAGCACAGAACCATACTTCAATGAAGAAGCTTATAAACAAGAACAACAAAAAACAATTGCCATTGACAATAATGGTTGAGGGTATGAAATGGTGGAACAAACCATAATGGCAAAAGAAACCCTTACAGAAAAAAGGTCCCCAACAAACTTTGAACCAAATTCTCCTTTCACCCAAACACATCATTCAGTTCACACATGGACATGCAGCTCAATGTGTAATGTACGCCAACAATCCTTTAAATCTTTACAACAATTCCTCAACCATATACTCCTGTGCAGTGCGTAGGCACACTGGTCTGCAAGCCATTCATTATCCTGCATTTTAGGAACTGCATGTAAAAGCACTTTTCACGCCATCAAAATGTTAGCAACACACCATTCTACTATACGGAATCCAGTGCATCAACTATACTATGCAAAAAGTCCTGCTCTACAACTGCAATATTTAAAAATACATTCTCCTACATGGAGCAGCCAACATAAATACTTTGGAACTGAAGGTGACTTTGAAAATTTGGTACCTTTAGAAAACATTACCAAAAACCTCATAAACACCAGTGTCCTAAAATAAACATACAAAAAAGAAATAGCTATGTTTCAAAACACATCTGCTGAAATACCAGACCAAATATGTGCCTGTTGCTGCAGAACGTTTTATAAAAAGAGCACAAAAATAGTATATCTAGCCTACAAAATAGTAGAGAATGAAGAATCCCAATGGTTCCAATTAGCTTCATAGTCAACAGCAGAAGCTAAATACAAAATAACTAACCCCTCAAGAGTGTGCACTTACTGCAACACAAAGCTTGACAATAACCAAAATCTATTATGTGCTATCACTAATAACTTAGAAATATTCCCACTTCCGAAAGCTCTCTAACAGCTTAACTTGTATGAGAGAATTATAATACAAACAGTGCTCCCATTTCAAGCTATAATACACCTTCAACCAAAATCAGCCAAATTACCTCCATCCAAGTTTCTAAAGAACATCTGTGGTAAAGTAGTATATTTATCATTAGATCTAAAAGAAAATGTACCAACTCTAGGAGCACAACGGCCAATAGATCAATCCTTGATTGTACTAGTTAATGGTGTGCCAACAAAAGACAACAAAATCTGGCAACTAGTCAACTTAAACAAAGTTAGACAAGCCCTAAAATATCTGAAAGGAAGCCATAAATACTACAGAGATGTAAACATAGAGGAAAACTTAAGAGAAACTTCCCAAATTATTCAAGAGTCACCAGAAACTGGCCAATTTAAATGTGTAGATCCTGTTACTGCAGCCAACATTTTAGACCAGTATACAATGTATCCACTACACTCCAAAGACACAATTGACGATGCACTGGAAACATATCAAATGCATCCAGCCAATGGATCCACAATGGGCATATGGAAAAGGAGGAAGATATGATGAAAGGTCCACACAAGTTGGTGCATCCGAATATCCCTCTTTATGAATGCATTCTGAAGACCCCAGATTCAGACAAAATGTCAAAATACATTTTCCCACCTCCTCTTTGAAAGTGAACTAGCAACTCTATTTTATGGAGTTGCACACACATTAAAAACAGGCCCTATCTTTTTAAACATATCCACTACCCAACTGCTCCAAAAAAATAAAAGACAAAGATGAGTTTTTGCAGTCAAGTATCTCAAATCTCTTGGCAAGCATACGTGGTACAAAAGAATACTGGTTCCGATGTCACACTGATGTACGTTGTATGCTAAGCAACCTAGGCCCACCCACATGGTCTATTAATTTAAGTTGTGCAGAGTATGCATGGGATGACTTGCACAACCTCTTATGCACTGCAAACCAAACCAAAATAAAGGTGGAATAGATATAACAACACTAGGAGAACTCTGTTCTCTTGAACCTGAAAATGTATAAAGGTACTTTCACCATTGCTTCATTGCCATGCTACATTTTATCTGCAATAAAACTACCCCTCCGCTCGGAGAAGTGCAACACTTCTTTTTGGAGAAAAGAATATCGATCCAGAAGAGCACCACACTTCCACTTGCTTTTGTGGGTAAAAGATGCTCCAAAATGTGGCCATGATAGTGATGCCACTGTGTTACAGTTTATTGTAAAATACGTTACCTACGATATCCCTTCAGAAACCACAGTAAATGACCTACATACACAAGTGGTATGCTTCCAAAAACAGAAATGTGGCTAATATTACCTATGTAAATATAAAAAGAAAGGGAAATGCTATACCAAATGTTGTTTTTGCTTCCTTGTGGCAGTTTGCAAAAAAGAACAGGTAAATAACTTAATGTCTTCTAATCGACACAGTGTAAAAGGCAAATCCCCTTAAAATACATACAACATTCAAAGGGATGAAGCATCCAAGCACATCAATGTTTACAATCCAATCATTGCTCTCTTGTGGAATGCAAACATAGACATTCAATACATTGCAGACATTTCCACTACAGTTGCAAGATATGTCACAGCCTATCTCACCAAAGCTGATACAACAGAGCTAAAGGACCTCTGGGATGATATATCATCTGACAAAACACTGTCACAGAAATTGTACAGCGTCGGTATAAAAATGCTCTCCCATAGAGAATGCGGGTGCTACGAGGATGCAGACCGATTAACAGGTACAGCCTTATATGGAAAATCTGAGCACATTGTCTGGCTGAACTTTGTATCAGCTTCATCCCAAAAAAAGAGTACTAAAATCCTACCAAGACATAGAAAAAATTGCCACAAATTATCCCAACAGCCAGGATATTAAAAAAAAACAATTTAACTGACACATACTACCCAAACAGAAGTACTGCTTTGCAAAACGTGTCTGTAGGACATTGCCCAAAACTACACCTAATAAAAGCAATGTCACATCAAATGAGACAACTGGCAAATATTCAGTCTCAACTTTTGAAGGAAGCCTAGTGAAACTCACCAAATCCAGACTAATTAATCATGTAAAGTTATCATTTAAATATTCACAACATAGAGAACTATGGCCCTACTACAACTTTTTAAACCTTGGAGAAAAGAAAAAGAATTAGGTGACTATGACTCATTTGAATCTGCATTCAAAAAGCAAATGAAAGCAGTATATCAAATGACCGTTTTAAACAATACAAACAAATGTTAGACAATGAACGGCAACAAGAGGAAGACATAGAAGCTCAACTAGACAAAAAGACTCCTGAGGGCAGTCAACCTTCCCTTACAGGAAGCCAAGATCCACTTGGGGAACCACTCATTGAAAATGAAGCAGAAATAGCCATAACTAAGGTAGAAAATACCATGTATCAATATAAACAATCTGAGGAAGCCTTGTCAGTTCTGGAATCGCAGCTAAATGATGTACAACTCACCCTTTATCTAGAAGTCACTCAAGAAATAGAAAATGGGGGTTTAAACATGAAACTAAAACCTGTAGATGTAACATTATAAACCTCTGCTCCTGTATGTAAGTGGTGAAGCTGGTATATAAATGCAGCTAACATATATTTGTTTGAAGTATGTTGTGATTAAGGGAATGCTTGAAGTAGTTAGATACCTGTTGGCATAATTTAACTACATCAGAGGTTAGAAGTTGTTTTTTCGTATAAGAATTGAGATGGCGTATTTGAAGTGCTTTGAAATGAAGGGTGTTTTTTAAGTAGTTAGATACCTGTTGACCTATTCTAACTAGATTGACTTTCAAAATGGGTGTAGTTAGATACCTCCTGGCATATTCTAACTGTTAATTGTGCTATAGTTTAGTCTCTAAATTGGGGTTGCAGAAATATTAAGTAGGCATTTGTAAAATGTGCTGGTAACCTATGTTTTGGAGTAACATAGATATTGTTACATTCAAACCAACCACTTCTTTTTTTGACTTATGCAGTCTAGTGCCCTGAACTGGTGGTGGCACCAGTGTGGTATACTATACCTACTGTTGTGAAGGTTTTCTTTTCAAGAGATACTTGGTCATGTGTGAAGCCTGTAAGTGTACAGTTATTTTTGGTACCATCTGAATTGTACCTTGAAAGCATTAGTATGACATATTGGCTATGTGAGTTTATTTGTATGGTAGAATGATTGTCTGAATTGCAAAAAGGGTATGATATGCCATGATTTGCATACTGCCGGAGCTGGTGAAATGGAATGGATTCAGAATTTGGTATGGATGCATATGCAAATTGTTCATTAGGGATGTGGTCTTGTGAAACATGGTTGCAGAGAGTGCATGTATGTTTCCACAGGTATGAAATCAGGAAGATTTCATTTATAGGGATGTTTTTCATTTCCAGTACTTGTAGTAAGTACATTAGGAATTCTTGTGGATCTTCCTGTGTGTTTATGGAAAATGTTACCTTTCCTGCACAGTAACCCAATTCTTGCCTTATACCTGAGAAACTGTAAGTGTTGTCAGAATTATTTGTGGCATTTCTGTGAAGGACGAGCATTTGCAAACACAACTGGTCCGAGCCATTTAAGTAAATGTTGTGAACAATTGGTGGCAATTGAAAGAGAAGAGTCATTGTCACATTAACATAACAATTTACTCCAGTTGTGTGTTTAAAATTAAATGGACCAGAGAGTTCTGTTTGTCGATCGTTTGATGACCCGGCAGATGTTTCTGGAGAAGAGAGATTTGTGTGTTTCTTTTCTGATGGAAGTGCAGTTGATTTTGTACTAGATAGTTTCTAGCTTCTGCTGATAATTTGTGGTGTTCTAATTTATGTTGGTGTTCTACAGGGAGGAGTAGTAGTCGGTGTAAAGTTACACCTCCTGTGTTGTAGGCAGCTAAACCTGTGGGGGCTGTTACTACAGCCGAAAGGTTGTTTGTTAAGTTTTGTAGAAATTTGCTGATTATTTTAATTAAGAATGTTTTACCAGAACCAGCTTCTTGTAAAGGGTCTGAATTGACATACCGAGCTTCAACTGGACTGCACATACAATGACTGACACCACACCAACCCCTTCTGCCTTCCTAAATATATATTTATGTATGTTAAGTTCAGTTCATTTTTACTGTGTTAGTCAAGGGTTGAATAGAATGTTAATCCAGAAGAAAACAACAAGTCAATACCTTAATTAGGCTAACAAAGTTATTTATTTTGCATATTTATGAGCTTTCATGGAATGTGTCCACTTCCTCAGGCAGAGATGAAATAAAGCATTTGAAAAACATCACAGCATTACAGCTTTCATGGCCCCTCCTGAAGATACCCTGTTATCTGTACCTGTCTGTACCTGATTTGTAGTTTTGTTCAGAAAGGCATGTGTATGTTCAACTCCCTGACACATTGCAATCTTCAAGGCCTAAATTGTACCATGTGTTAAATAGGCCAAGGTGGAGAGCAGGGAAAAGAAATGAAAAAAACAGCCCACCCTGGTAGTGTGCTCTCAGGAAGGCAGAAGGAGTTGGTGAGGTGTCATTCATTGTATGTGCAGTCCAGTTGAAGCTCGGTATGTCAAGCCAGCCCCTTTACAAGATCAGAGGTAGCACAGTCTTCAACATATCAGGCTTGTGCCTCTTGAGGTCTGAAAGAGAGGGTATATAGCCAGTTTATGTGTTAGGCCTGTGACCTATGGACCCCATTGTGTTAATATTGTGTCAAATACCATATCAGGATTGTGTTACATTCCAGTCTAGAGGAAAGGGTGGGGTTTGACTAGGGACAAGGGCATGGCAAGCTTTTGGTAGATGGGGCTCGGTTGGAGGGAGTTTGGCAACAATGTATTGCCTTAGAGAGGCTGGTGGGGCTGATGCAGTGCCAGTTGAATGCCTGTGAATGGCTTTGGAAACAAATGATGGAAAGTGTCAGGCCTGGATGTTGTGCTCCTTGTATCTCTATGAGTAAAAAGGGTGAAAGTCTATCAGTTGGAATAGTGATTCATGAAACCGCAATGTCTGTTCAAGCCCCCTTCCAGTGTATTGAAAATGTGCATGCATTTGAATTCATAGGTCTTTTTGGCTTTGTCAGTCCTGAAATTACCCCGGAGTACAACAATCTTGAGATCATCAAGTCTATGATTAGCTGCTGAAAAATGCTCACCCGCTGATCTCTCATTAGTACATCGATTCATGCTTTGACGATGGAGATTCATGCGTTTATGTAGAGCTTGACTAGGTTCCCCAAAAAAGTAGCCATGGGACATTTCATGCACACAATCAAGTAAACAATATCGCTGGATGCACATGTAGTTGTAATAGTAAAATTAAGTAAAAACATCTTTCAAATGATGTGTTTTTGTATGGCAATCCATCAATGAGTTCATTGTTCAGTGCTAATTTTATTTGATCATGCTACTTCTTAAATGTTCCTAAGTCTACATATACATCTTTGGTGAAAGTATTCTTTTTATTATATAACATGTATTCCTTTAAGGAAAGGTCAGTCGGGTAGATGAGGGTAAGGAAGGGTGGAATTAAGGGTATAGGGAAGCAGGGGTGTGTGGAAGAGTGGCAGGGGATAGAAAGAGTGAAGAAGGGTTGGAGGGTGGGGATCGAGGTGGTGATGAAAGGAGGGAGGGTGAGAGTAGAGGATGTTAGGAAGCGTGGCTGTAGAGGAGTGAGGGTGGGTGGATGGGAGAGAATATTAGAGAGGGATGTGGAAGGATAGGTAGTTTGTTTGTTTGTTTGTTTTTATTATTTATATTGCGCACCAGACCCAAGGGTAACCGGGCGCATTTTATAAGACAGCTCAAAGCTTTGTTACAGGATTACATGGTCAAATAGAGCAGCAAGAATAATATACAACAAAAATACAGGAATATATGCAAAATATACAGAAATATAAGCAAAAATATACAAAAATATACAGCATGTAAATAATGTAAAAGCATGTATTTACAGTCCTAAACAGGAGTTCCTAGGCTTGGGTAGGTCCAGGCAGTAGAAGATCTAAGGTGTGTCTGCGTTTTTGATCCACGTTATAAGGTTGTGTCTGAAGGTGGGGTAGGGTTGGTCAGACTTTAAGGTGGATGGTAGGGCATTCCAGAGTTGAGCTGCCTTAACCTGAAAGCTGCAGCCACCGACTTTAGTCAGTTTGACTCTAGGTATGGATAGGTTATTGGAGTTAGCATATCTAGTAAGTCTTGTTGGTTTTAGTTTGGTGAATCTGGCAGATAGGTACTGCGGTGCGGCGTTGTTAAGGCATTTGTGGACCAAAGAGGCAACTTTTAGTTGGATTTTCTCCTGCGTAGAGAGCCAGTTGTTAGCTCGTCTGAGTGCGGTGATGTGGGCTCTCCTAGGAATGCGAAGTGCTGCTCTGAGAGCGTTGTTCTGCAGAATTTGGATTCTTTTGATGACTTCCTTGTTAGCCCCAATGTAGAGTGAGTTGCAGTAGTCCAGTTTTGATAGCACGAGCGCTCTCGCAAGTGTGATGCAGCTATCGTTTGATAGGAAGGGTTTGCCTGCTCTTATCAATTTGCAGGTGTAGGCGGTTGCTGAAGCCATCGCATTGACCTGCTTGTTGAAAGAAAGGGTGGAATCCAGGTAGAAACCCAGGGTTTTAACCGTGTGGGCGGTTGTGATTTGGTTGTTGTCGATATTAAAGGAGGAGTAGTTGGGGCCCAGTTTTTTGAGGGTGGAGGGTGTACCCAGGATGATGATTTCAGTTTTGTCATCATTCAGGCATAGACCGTGTGTGGCCATCCATGCCTGGATGATGAGATACACTCTGTTCACCAAGGCCAAATCCTTGTCGTAATCACCGGTAAGTGGTAGGAGAATCTGGGTATCATCTGCATAATTAGTGTAGGTGATGCCAACAAAGTCCAGATTATCGAAAAGGGGCTTAGTGAAGATGTTGTAGAGTGTAGGCAAAACACAGGATCCCTGGGGCACTCCACATGTGATGGGGATGGAGTCTGCTGCCGCAGTGGTGGAGAAGACTCTCATTGTCCTGTTATTGAGGAAGGATTGGATCCAATTTGTGGCTTCTTCTGAGAAGTGCGCGGCTATATCTAGGTGTCTGCAAAGGACCTTGTGGTCAACAAGGTCAAATGCGGCTGATAAGTCCAGGAGGAGGAGTAAGGCTAGTTTGCCTTGATCCCTTAGCTCATCAATTTGCGCTTTTAGGTCTAAGAGGGCAGTTTCGGTTCCATGTTGGGGACGGAAGCCAGACTGTCGTACTCCTAGTAAATTGTTGTTTTCAAGGTGTTTCTGTATTTGTGAGTACGCCACTTTATCTATGATTTTTAAGAGGAATGGTACGGTGGTGATTGGGCGGTAGTTTGTGGGTATGGCAGGGTCTAGTGTCTGTTTTTTAAGCAATGGGAGTACCCAAGATTCTTTTAGGTTGCTCGGTATGGTCCCTGTAGAGAAAGAGGCGTTAATAAGTTTTGAGATAAAGGGAGCCAGATCTCTGGCTGCGTCCTTTATCAGTTGAGGTGGACATTGATCCCCCTGGTAATTGGAAGGTTTGAGTGACAGTATGATTTTTTCTGCCTAAATAGTCGATACTTTAGAGAATTTAAAGCGAGGGTAGTTGGTGTTATTTTTGGGAGGGGTGATAGCTGTTTTGGGCTTAGTGTCGAGACTGAGCGAGGATTTTTTCGTGGCAATTTTTGATTGGAGAGTTGTTACTTTGTTGGCTAGGGCTTGTTGAATGTTGGTGCACCAAGTTTTATCTTTGACACAGTTGTCAGGCACTGGGATGGGGGATTCTATTTCCTTTAGGATGATGAAGAGTTCTTTCATACTAGAGTTAGCTTGGGCTATTCTAGTGTTGTATGTTTCCCGTTTGGCCGCCAGTATTTCCTGTTTGTAGAGGGTGGATATATCTCTCAGGGTGCTTTTATTTTCTTCAGATGGTTGTGATTTCCATGCGACCTCGCTTTGTCTTTTTTTGGAGTGAAGAGTTTTTAGGTGGGGGGTGTACCAGGAGTTGAGATGGGCTTTAGGTTTGCTGCGTCTCACTTTGAGTGGTGCAATAGTGTCCAAGGCAGAGGACATGACTTTGTTGTACATGTTCACTAGTGTTTCAGGGTCCAGATTGTCTGGTAGTGAGTTAGGTGTGGGGAGGATGAGCTGGAGTAGGTTGTCCGGGGTGATGTTTTTCTTGTTTCTGGTTGGGATGGATGGTGCTGGCTGGACTGGGGAGGTCGTAGGTCTGATTGTATCTAGAGCAAATGTTATAAGGCAGTGGTCTGTCCAAATTAGTGGGGAGATCGATAGGATGGAGGCATTGCAGTTGTGGTCTGCCACCCAATCGAGTATTCTACCCTTGTTGTGGGTAGGGTGAAGTACTTTTTGTGAGAAGCCTAGTTCAGAGAGTAGGTTGGCTACTCTAGTTGCCTGTGGGTCATTTTGGTCGTTGAAGCCTAGGTTAAGATCCCCTAGCAGGATGATTTGTGATGATTGTTTTAGGTTGTACGATAGGATGGTAGAGATGTCCTCCTCAAAGGTTCCAATAGGGCCTGGAGGTCTATAAATAAGGTGAATAGTAAGGGTTTGGGAGTTGTTAATGGCTAGTTTAGCTGTTAGGCTTTCACATGAATTAGTGTTGTTCGGGGGCAGTAGCCTGATGGATAGGTTGGATTTAATGATAAGGGCTATGCCCCCTCCGCGGGCTTCACCTCTGTCTGCCCTTAGGATGGTGTAGCCGTTGGGGGTTGCTAGCATAATGGCTGGTCCTGCGGCGGCATGTAGCCAGGATTACGTGATGGCCAGAAAGTCAAAATTTTCGGTCTGGATAAGATCAGCAATCTCAATGGCATGAGCAATCAAGGACCTAGCATTAACTAGTGCGCCTTTTAGAGCTGGGCTGGTGGATGGGGAAGTGCATGTCTTTTCATGGGTTGTGGCAGAAGTGTGCATACATGCATTCTGTGTCTTTGGGTGTGGGCTGTGTGGTTTTTCTATGCCCTTATTAGGTAAGGGTTTGCTACGGTTAGATGTGGTCAGTGTTCTGGCACGTGGTCCGTATAGTTTTGCAAGTCTGGCTCGGAGTCTGGCATTTCTAGATATGGTGTTGCATGGTTTAGATTCGAGGGTTCTATGTGGTTGAGGTTCTTCGGTTAGGCAGTTTCGACTCAATAATGGTTGAGGTGGAGTCTGTGTCATGGCCGGGGAGTGAGCTGAGCGTTGGGGGGTGGTGTGTTCAGTGGTGGGAATGAGTCTAGGTATGTGGACAAAGAGTATAGTTAGAGTGAGAAGGGCTAGTGTGGCTTGTAGGGTTTGCATCTTGTGACTTCACCGTGGAGGGTGGCAGATAGAACTAGAGTGAGGCTATGTAATCCGGCCTGATCAGGGTTGGGGCCTGTGCAGATAAGGCAGATAGCTCAGGTATAGTAGATGGGGTCTAAGTTTGGGACGGTGGCAGTTGACTAGAGTACATTCGGCAGTACAGTTGATAAGTACATCATTCAGTAGGCAGGCTAAATGTAGCTATCATAGGCGGGCTGAGTGCAGCATAGAGTGCAGCATGTTATCATAGCTAGTACAGGTATAGGAAAGGGCAAACTAGGCAAGTGCAGGTAGAGGCAGACTAGGCAGGTAAGGATGATCTAGCTATGGCAGTGTATCACCTAAATGCGAGAGTCATAGTGCAGCCCAAAAACACATTGGGATACATGAGGTAGCTAGTTTCGCCTATTGACAACCGTAAGGCCTAGCACAAATCAGCGGCACAGCGCAAATCAGGTGTGGTCTATTGGCGACCATAAGGCACAACACAAATCAGAGGCACAGCGCAAATCAATTGTGGTCTATTGGCGACCATAAGGCACAACACAAATCAGAGGCACAGCGCAAAACAATTGTGGTCTATTGGCGACCATAAGGCACAACACAGATCAGAGGCACAGCGCAAAACAATTGTGGTCTATTGGCGACCATAAGGCACAGCACAAATCAGAGGCACAGCGCAAAACAATTGTGGTCTATTGGCGACCATAAGGCACAACACAAATCAGAGGCACAGCGCAAAACAATTGTGGTCTATTGGCGACCATAAGGCACAACACAGATCAGACAGAGGCACAGCGCAAAACAATTGTGGTCTATTGGCAACCATAAGGCACAGCATAGATAAGGTGTGGTATGTTGTAGACCCTAGGTGCATCACGTGATGCAATGAGGCAGCGTCTGAGTCCAGAATAGAACATAGGCTAGGTTGGGCAGCGCCTGGGTTCGGGTAGGACACTTAGGTCAAAAAAGCCGTAGGGCAGCAGTTGGGTTCCGAGACGTGCCTGAGGCTGATGAGCTAAAAGTGCCATGAGTGAAGACGGTAATAGTGTGCCAGAGCGCAAATTTATCGGTACATGCTGGCAGGTTAGAATTCTAAGGTTCAATTATCTAAGGTAGGGAAAACAGACGTGTTGCCGAGATCTAAAGTGCAGCAGAGAGAGGCAGCTGGCCTACCTTGAATATGGAAAGGAACCCGGTCTCGATCCTATCGCCTGCTGCTTCTGTAGTGAGTGAGGAGAGCTCCTACTCCTCCTTGGTGCAGTCGGAGATGCTTCCGGGTATGAGGGCTCCAACACAACAGAATGTTTTTGGTCGGGAATGTAGATTGGGTGTTGCGCTCACATGCGCTAAACAGGGGCAAAACAGGGCCTTATACTGGCCTTCGACTGGCCGCCGGCTATTCCGCCTGCCGGCGGAAGTTCGAGTTTAAATGCACTCGTTGCTAGGCGACCGGGGGAAGCCGAGCCTCGACTTCATGCCGCATCGCGCCCGACATTTTGTTTCAGGAAGAAATGTCGGCGCGGTGCGGTGCATGCCCAGATGGGTCACCGGTGCTTGTCCTTGATGTGGGGGCAGTGTGGGCAGATGGAGGGGCCCTGGCAGGGATGGTGGTTTCACCTCCGAGCCTGGGAGGGATGGCCCGTTGCGGTCGCGGTCGTGGTTGCGGTCGCTGCGCTGCCTCCAGGAGTTGGAGCGCGTGGGTGGCTGCTGGTGGGGGCTCCTGCCCACGCCACTTCTGGATCTCATGGGTAGGGGTGCAAGGATGAGGAAGTGTGGGGGTAGAGAGATGTGGATGGGTGGGTGGGGGATTAATAGGGGTGAGGAAGGGTGGATGTGGGAAGGAGCAGGTGTAGACGGGTTACAATGGGAGAGGCGTAGAGTGTGGTGAGTGAGGTATAGGCAGGGTAGTGAGTGGGTAGAATGTAGTGTGGGTATTTTGATAGAATGGGGGCATGGGGTTAGAGTAGTGTGGGTTCAAGCAGGGTTTGAGTGTGAGTGGTAGCTAAAGTGGTGTTGGGGGTATATTGGTTAGGTGGGGTGCAGTGATGGGTGCAGTGGAGTAGTGATGTGGGTGGAATTGAGTGGTGTGGTGAAGTGGTGTGTTGTGGTTGAGTGTGGAGTGGTGGCTTGAAGTGGCAGCATGGAGTGGTGTGGATTAGTGTGGATGTGTGGAGTGTGGGAGGATTGGTGTAGTGTACCGGTGTGGAGTGGTGGTGTATAGGTTTGCTCCTGTAGAGTTGTGGTGTAGAGTGGGGGGGTGGAGGTGTGGCGTCAAGTGTGATGGTTTGGAGTGTGGGACTGGTGATATGGGCTCGTGGTCTTGTAGTTTAAAGTGGTGATGTGGTGGTTTGGGGTTGTGGTGTGGTGGTTTGAAGTAGGGGGTGGAGTGGGAGTGGGCTGGAGTGGTGTTGTAGTGGCGTAGAGTGTTGCTGGTGAGGAGGTATGGGGTTGTGGTGTTGTCTTGTGTTGTAGGGTGTGGTGAAATTGAGGTGTGCGGGGTGTTAGTGTAGAGTGAGGTAAGAATAGCCGAAAAGATAAAATAACTGCATGAATAAACAGTGGCTGGGTCCCCAGCACACCCTGCAGCAGCAGGTGACCTGCTCTTTCATTGAATGAGGAGGGGCACGAGGGGGCAGTTTGGTGTCGGCACCAGCTGCAAATAAGGCAATTTCATGCCACAAGAGTAGCAATAACGAACGAGTCTTTTGCCTAACACACGTTCTATTTTACCTGTAGCAATGTTTTGACCATTAGGTGGCCCTCACACCAACAAAGATGCCAAAGCCAAAAGGTCCTGCCTGAATGGCCGACCTTTGTAGCCATGGAATTAAAATTCTGGAATAATATGCCTTCAAATATTAAGAAGGATAACCTACTATCAAGTAGGAATCTTCTGTAAACGTTTCTCTTATCTTGATTGTACTTCTTTTTCTCTTTGCTCTGAGCCCCATTTAGCCTGACCTGCCATTAGCCGTATCTGCTTCCCCTACATCGCCATGACGCCTTTTGGGGAAAGCTGTGCTTTATAAAACTCCTTACAAAATACACAAACAAGCTGTAGACACGTAACTCTTTTCCTACATGCGTCATGCAGTTTGCTGATGAAAATGCCTCAACAATTTTAATGTGCCTGGGATTAAGTTGCCATCATACAACCAGGCAAAAGCAGCACTCAGCAGCGTTGAGAAAGAGGATGCTTTGCCTGACTCTAACAAGACTGCCGTAATCATCCAGACCATGAGTTCTCCTGGAATCCTACCACACCCCCTGCCTGAGAACCTCCTTCACACACACAGCAACTCATCTCTCCTTAAACACGTATTATGTCTCAAACAAATATAAAACCTCTGTCGTATATAAGCACAACTTTCTCAAGCCAGCTCCAAAATGTCTTCAAAAAAGGGAGTGGGGGGGAGGGAGAGAAAATGTTTACATTCAACATGGTGCCTCCTTTAAATCCTGAAAAGACATTAAAATAAAGCTGGCACTATGTTGACTGTAAACATGACCACCGCCTATACTTCTAATGGTCAAACTGAAAGGAAAACAGACCACTGTGGACTTGGCTAGTGAGTGATGAGCAGCCAGTGGCTGGAACACTAGATAGTTTATGGAATTGCCATGGGTGTGCAAGAGGTGGGCACATAGTCGAGTGACACTTGTAGGCTCTGTGTCCCTCCTTCAATCTGCACTCATACACCAATAGTTGTGGCTCAAAGGGGTGCTAAAGCACCACATGTATGCCAAAACTAAAACAGGGTCAGTTTCTCTGGGGTCAGAATTGAAGTTAAGGTGCCATTGGTACAGGTTTCTGATGGAAATAGACCTCCAATTGTGCATCCTATGACCAATGTTGATGTCAACCTCAATGAACCTCAAATGTAATAGAAGCATGTTTACTATTATTTTTAAAAAAAGTCTGCCAAGACACAAGACTTTCTTTCTGACATACATTAAATAGAGGAATGATTGCAACAAATATTCCAAAAGCCACATAATTGACAGAGGGAATGAATAATTGTGCGTATGGTGCTGAATGTGACTAAAAAGCCTCGTTTGACATCCCTTTGTAAAATTGTATTCACACAACAGACAGGTGCAGTTTGGTAGAAACAGCATATGGCCAGAACACTAGCAATATAAGCAGAAACATAGCAAGGCAAGATAAGACGCATAGATACATATGGTATAATCCCATTGAAAAACGCTCTGTGAATCAGGCCCATTGAGTAGGAAAGATAGAGGGGTTTCAAATGTGTATTTAATAAAAATCAGTGGGCAGGGGGCTCTCTCTGCTCCAATCGTTTTGACGCAGAATCCATGAAGTTAGTCATGATGGGGAAAGTGGACTTCAGTATTTTGCAAAATGTTCTTACTTTGCATCAAAAAATATAAACTATTGCTGTATTGAATTCAATGAGTGAATATAATTATCCCTGTCTCACAAACTCATCCTTAAGGGTTCAGGGGGGATGGGGGGTTCTGCCTGATTAATTAATCTCTGCTTGTCCTTTTATGGTCCCTTGTTCGACAGACCCCTCCGCAGAGCTGGACATTAAGAGCAGTTCCACATAAAAGTGGCGCAGATGTACCACGAGTTCTGGGTGCGTTATGGGCCTCATTACGACCCAGGCGCTAAGTGGTTAATGGCGCCGTAAAAGGCTGCGGCGCCATTAACCACTTAGCGCCTTACTACGAGGTCCCTTTGCGGGACCCGACCTGAATGTCTGGACCAGCCGTTAAAGTAGGGACCCGCAAAGGGACCGAGCAGGCAATTACGGTACCGCAATTTGCGGTACCGTAATTGCCGCCTTCCCCATTCCCATTGAGCCCCATGGGGCAAAAATGGGAATGGGGAAGGGCCATGGTGAAATGGGGAAATACCGCCCCCCCAACCCTGGAACTGGGGTGGTATTTCCCCATTTCACCATGACGGACTAGTTACAACACCGGCACCAACCATGGTGCTATGCATACAAAAGGGGATATTTACTGGGGCGCAAATTAGGTCATTCTTGTAAACAACTCAATTCCGAAATGTAGATTTCTTGTAATCTTGACGTAAACTATTTTTGCTAAACCAACCACTCCCAAATCCTTTGCAGTGCAAGATCTGGAATGCCATGCGCAAGGTTAACAAATGTGGTGCGTGTGTAATTTAGGCACCTTCACCCACCTACCTCCCAACGAATGGACTGATTATTTAAAATACTAGGGCTTGGAAAATATGTTCTTGGTGAGGGGGTTGGTCAAGACATGTTAGAGAAATTAAGACATTGGCTTGGTGGTCCCAGTCTTTAGGCAGTCCAGCGGTGTAAAAGGGATTCACAACTGCTTGCCTCTGCCACTGAGACTCCACCCCTTCCCACAAATCTACTGGACACCATATTCCCCTACAAATGGATGCTTCCACGGGCCACTGGTGGCTATGTAGGCACTGTGGCTATGGCTGTTGCTGTGGTTACCCAGCAGAAGCGGAAGCTGTTCTGCTCTTCACCTGGATCTGTCTTCTCCTCTGTGATAGATTAACAGTGAGGTGCAACGCTGCCCTCCAGAGGAGCAAGTTAAATTAGAAAAAAAGGAGGAAGGACTTCCCATTGCGGCTCATGTGCCTACAAGGCGCCCTGGAGCAGCGCTTTGTTTTCTTAACATGTAGATGCCTCTATCCCACAAGTGAAGTGTAGCTCAGGAACCAGATTGAGGCGTCATCAAACAGTCAAAAAGAAGAAAAGAAACGTGTTTCGGTTTTCATAGTCCATACTCAATATTATTTTTAGAGATGCAATTTCATCTGGTTATGTGCATAATTATGTTTGTCTGCCCATGATTGCAGCGACATGCATTATTTAATAAACTCTATTACTGACTTCTGTATACAAATACAATTGTGTTCGCTTTGTATTATTGTTCATCAATGTCACAACGATAACAAGAGAGGGCCCCACCCTTTTCACATTCAACATAGTGCCCACATTACTTAAATGCTGAAAAGACGCACACATAAAGGGGTCGCCATGCCGAGTGTAAGCATGGACCCATCACCCTGTAATTGGGCTGCTGATAATGAAAGGAAAGGAGCTTGCTGTGGGTGTGTTTATGGGAGGAGGCACAACCGACGGGCGGAAATGAAGGTAGCTTATGGCATGGTCATGGGCATGCAGTCAATGGCCACGCAGGCAAAGGAAGCGAACCAGCTGGGCCAACCATGTCGCATTTTATCTCCTCAAGGTCTACACTCCTAATGCCAATTGTTTGGGCTCAAAGGTGTCATTAAAGCGCCACCTATGAGCTGACATTAAAATTATTTTTAACATTGCAGCCTTTGGTAAATGAAGCTGGAAAGGAAAAACACAACTTGCCATTTTGAAGGCTATTATTATATTACGTTCAAAAGAATGTGAGTAGACCCCTCTACTAAGAACGAACACTGCCAAATGGCATGTTCTCTGGAATGGTTCCTACTTTTAAAAAAAAACATATTAACATGATATGTTTGGGTTCTAAACTTTTCATTTGTGTCCAAGAAGTCTGTTTTTTGACTATGACCACATTTTAGTTTCAGAAACTCAGAATTGTGTCAAAGTTCAATTGCTTGTGTCGTAATAGATGTCCAAAATTGGATGATGGTAAAAATTAATCGCTTGTCACGGCCACTCAGAATCTGTGACCATCTTTCATCATCCGTTTTTCTGCAATTCCAAAGAAGTCTCTGAACAGGTTTCGTTTGTCAGTCAGGGCTGTGCATATCATTACTATATGGAAAAGTGTTTCAGGAGTGTTTTCTTGGTCGCAAAACCGACACATTTTGATTCTTCACGTCGGCCTGTTTGATTTTTGCTTGATACTCTCTTGTTGGGAGAATATTGAGACGTATTTTCAAGTAAAAGACCCAGATCTTTTGATCAGGGAAACGTGCTAAGTACTGTGGTAGTTCGTTTAATGTTCTTATTTCCATTTCACTTTTCAAGTAACGCTTGTATTGAGTTTGTTGAGCTATCTTTTGATCCAATCGTTTTTTTTGGATTTTGCGTTTAGCGTATTGAGGTCTGTGTATCAGCATCTCGGTTGAGATTTCTTCGATTTGCATCAGTTTCTCGACCTTTGTTGCCAATGATTTAATGCTGTCACGTTCATCGCATTTTGCTTTTTGCGAAGTATCTCTATTGCCAGAATTCATTCGTTACAGATGACTTTTCTATACAAATCAAGTTGTTTCCAGACAATTATTGATTGGAGGGATTGTAGGGCTAGTTCAAACTGGATTCTCGGCATTGGAAAATTTCTCGGCAGTGCTAAGGTTTTTCTCCAAAATATTGCTTCATAAAATTGCCACTTGATATGCCTTTGGCTTATTTGTGTTTCTCCAGCATAGCTCAAAATTGGGACCATTTTTTCACTAAATAGGGCCATGATAGGTTTTAGTGAGAATTTACCAAATTTACAGTGGAAAAATCTTCCTTGGCGTGCAAGTGCTTGGGCTTTAATTTCCAAATGCTCTTTCCATTCATTTTCATTCCCTGATGGATTTATCATTACACCCAGGTATTAAATGTTTTTGACCACTTTGATCAGTTTACCTCCCAATATTGCTCTTGGGGCTCTTTGTTTTCTTATCTTTTGGTTTGTCGGTGTCATCAATTTTGATTTTGAACTGTTGATTTGTAATTCGTTATCTCCCATATACTTTTCTAGTTTATCTAAGCTTACTTGGAGGCCCGTCAAAGTTTTATTCAACAGGATGATATTGTCTGTATTTATCAGCGTTTGAATGGGTTCTGAGTTTATCTTTGGAGGGTTCGTCGCTGTGGCAGAGATCAGTTCGACAAAATCTGAGGTGTAGAAATTGTACAAGGTGGCTGCCAGTGGACACCCTTGTTTCAAGCCATTCCAGGTGTTTATTGGGCTTGACACTGTACCATATTTTGTTAATCTGACTCTAATAGTAGTATTCGAATAGAGTTGTTTTATTGGGTTGAGTATGGCTGCTGGACATTTCCATGCTATCAGTTAAGCTCATAGTTTTTGTCGATTTACTGTATCAAACGCTAGCTTTAGATCTATGAATGCAGCATAGACCTGATGTTTCTTTAGTGTTAAGGTGAATGTTCCGAGACAATATTTGCGCTTAGTACATATGTATTTGGTTCAATTTGTCCATGCAAGTCCAAAGTTATTTCACAGTTACAAATTAAATAAATGAGCGAAATCTTGCAATGTGCAATATCTTGGATTGAAGGATTTGTATATATTTCTTTGTTTCACAGAACAGCTGATGTTTCTTTATACTTGCTTCATACTTTTTCATATTTAGGAGAATCAGATTGATGTTTGTTCCCACTTTTTGGACAAATCCAGTTTGTCGTTTTATCAGTCTGCCATTTGCTGCTGCTCATGTGTTGAGGTTTTACAAAAGAAAAGATGCAAACAACTTTCCTAACGGATCCAAGAGGGTGATAGGTCTGTAATTCACTGGGTTTTTCCTATCCCCCTGTTTGAAATTGGAAATAAGCATTGCTGTCTTGCAACTGGTGGGACTGGCGTTTGAGAGGGCTCTTGATGCTTTCAATTGAATGATACATTTGGTAATATCTTCAACTTCCCATTTTAAGTTCCAGGGAGGCTTCAAGTTTGGTCTCATAAGTCTGGTAGAATGAGGTCTTTCTTTGTAGAGCTTTGTGAAGTGCCGTATCCAGGCCTGTTGTTCAACTTCTTGAATCATGATATCTGTCATCGTAGTATCATGCTTCAAGAGGGTCCATAATTGGCGCATGTTTCACTGGTTAAAGGCTGTCAGTATTGCTTCTGCGTCGGTTTGGTATAACAGGGCTTGGGCTGATTTAAGCAAATTTGCATATTTCTGTTTTTCTTTCTTGATTTGTTGTCTGGTTGCTCCTGTATTCTGTTTCTTTATTGAACAAAAGTTTTCTGTAAGTTTTTTTCATCTGATTGATTTCTTTGTTAAAATTGTGCTTGTGTATTTTGTACTGTTTCCCGTTTTTGTTGGGGATTTGTTGATACTGACAGAGAATCCATTCGTAGTTTAGTTTATCGTTATCTGTTCTTGTCGTAGTCTCCAATTTCTTTAAAAGGTTTGCCATGTGGTGGGGTTTTATATGTAGTTTATTCATTCCATTGTTTACTTCTAACTCTGGGGTGTTCAGTCGGTCTGCATCGATTTGATCTTTGCCCCAATGTATTGCTGTTTGGTGGTGATCCCTATTGTCCTGTGACATGTTTGTGACCAATATCAATGTTTGTAATATCCCTTCTGAAATGAATATCTAATCAATGATCGCTCTTGATTTGGCACGAGTCCAGGTGGGTTGCATTTGACTTTATTCATCTGTCAATTTCCCAGTCAGAGTAAAGTTTCATCCCCTCTTCATCTCCCACTCTTCACCTCGAGCTGGAGCCCTGCCCTCTGCCCTCCAGCACCCTCCATCTGCGCTGGACTGACAATCACACGGCGCTATGCTGGGGGTAAGGTATCTGGAGACATTATCATTGACTTTGCGTGGCAATGCGAGTGACTTTTCATCTTGGTCGGAATGCTCACGAATCGATCGTGAATTTGAAACATATGGCTGCTGTGTCCAGCATGATGCGTCCATCTCACTAGTTGCTGCCTGCACCTTGTGTTTCATGTGTTGCCCTGCTAAATGCCACCTTGCCGAGGCCCTCCAAGATGGCCGTTCTTTCGTTTTGTTTGCCATTTTGAGGAATATGTGATTTGTTTCCTGCCTTGGTGGGCCAGCCCCTGCCCCCTCTCCCATTGGTTGCAATTGGCCCCTTTAGCCAATGGCTTCAACCGGGAGGCGGGAGCCGGCCGCACCACCTAAGGCCCACAACGAAGGCCCTGTCTACCGCTGTCCACCGCGGTACGCCAGATCGCAGGCCCCTCCGTGACTGCCTGTGTGCCCCCCTCCCCCTCCGTGAGTGCCTGTGTGCCCCCCTCCCCCTCCGTGAGTGCCTGTGTGCCCCCTCCCCCTCCGTGAGTGCCTGTGTGCCCCCCTCCCCCTCCGTGAGTGCCTGTGTGCCCCCTCCCCCTCCGTGAGTGCCTGTGTGCCCCCCTCCCCCTCCGTGAGTGCCTGTGTGCCCCCCTCCCCCTCCGTCAGTGCCTGTGTGCCCCCCTCCCCCTCCGTGAGTGCCTGTGTGCCCCCCCGCCCCTCCGTGAGTGCCTGTGTGCCCCCCTGCCCCTCCGTGAGTGCCTGTGTGCCCCCCCGCCCCTTCGTGAGTGCCTGTGTGCCCCCCCGCCCCTCCGTGAGTGCCTGCTCCACCCTCTTTGCTCTGCGTTCCACCCCCCTTCCTGCCTCCTTCCCTTCCCACCTCCTCACATCCATCCTCTTCTACTACCTTTCCTACTCCCCACTCCTTCTCCCTCCTCTCAGACTTCCCCCTCCTAGCACTTACTCCTATCTTTTGTTCCGTGACTCTCGATAGCAGCTTGTCTGTCCCCCATCCTCCCCCCTTGTTCTCTTCCTCCCCCCCTCCCCTACTTTCAAATTTGTCACCAACATTTTTGTTCAGTATCGTGCCTTGTTCTCCTTTCCCCTCCGTACCCTTGCCCCCCTCCCACCCCTCCTCTTGTTAACACCTGCACTGCGTAAATTGTCGTCAGACATAGTAATGTTACTGCTTGCTTTGTTCTCCTCCTATCCATTACCTCTTGCCTTACTTGTTCTATGCACTTGCACTATCAGAAATGTCGACAGGCCTATTATGATAGTTATTTTTACATTCTGTACTGTTTCAAGGACTTTTGCCGAATGTAACTGTATTTTCCTTTGTTCCCCTCCCTCCTTGAAGCGCTTTGAAACACATTGTGTATAGGCGCTATATAAATAAACTATCATATCATATCATATCATATCATATATCATATCATGGCTATTTCCTTAACCCATTTCCTTGCTCTCGCGGTTAGATTTACGGGATCCCTGATTTGTCCATTAGGGTGGAATAGGTGGATGTTAAGGTCCCCAGCGATGATAAATTCGATATAGCTATATTTGTTAGAAAGAATGTCTATTTCGGCACACATTGTGTCAATAAACTTGTTGTCATTCATTGCTGTCGGGTTCCAATAAAGATTCAAGATTCCAAGATGTTTCTCTTGCGTTTTCCCACCCGGGTTATTAATGGTGGGAGAGGTCATTTGTAAAATCAGATATTGAGCTCAGGGATGCAGATTCTTTTTTGTGGTTATTGACCAATTGGGGTCTATTTTTGTTAGTATCATCATTCCCGATGACTGCCTACCTTGTTTAGGTTCAATTGCTGGATTCGTGTGTGTTGTAAAATCATCACAGATTACTTTGGATGAGATCCATGTCTCTTGGAGACATATTATGTCAATTGTATTTAGTTCAAGAGATCCGTCTGAGAAAAGATGCCTGTAGCCTCTAGTGTTCCTACTCAACAGAGTCTACAGGCACGTTTTAGCTCACTGCACCTTTTTTAACAGAGGAGAAATGTCAATTTCCATATCAGTCTGGTCCCACTCACTAGGACAGTCGAGCTTCACTGAGCAAGAATATTAATAGCAACCCCAGACACATGTTTCAGCCTTGTTGGGCCTCATCAGTGAGGATACAGGCACAGCGCGCAAGAGGTTCATATCTGAATAACCCTGCTAACATTCGGTGAAGCGCCAAGTGAAACAAATTTACCAGAAGGTGCATTTTACTTTATTACGGTTTGCTGAGGGAGGCCTGTAATGTATACAATGATGTGAAATGGCCCTGTCGATGGCCTTGTTCTACATGGCGGCATCTCATGTTTTAATTCATGTCAATCAGGATCATCACTGAAACCAGTCGAAATACTCATGCTTGATGGGATTTCAGAGCATCAGGAGAAGAGGAAGGCATTGACTGTATGCCAGGAATAACACGTTTGCCACACTTATACTAGAGTTTACGCCGAATAAACTGAACTGCAAACCGTAGAAACCATGCAGAAGATATCAACCCTAGGACATCCACAGAGCCTCCACCAGAGCGAGTCTACATCCTGCGGTAGGCGGCGGCAACAAGGCAATTCAAAGAGAGCAAAATTACACCTATGTACTCGTTAGGGGTCATACAAAAATTAAAAGCATCACAAAGACAGTTAAAAATAAGGAGGAGGAATTTATGATAATAAGACATTTTGGGACATATTTTTAGTACTGCCTATTTTTGAACAGGTCAAAGGTTTGCAGCACAAAGAAGTAACAAGCAATCCTTCCTAGCTAGTCTTGTATTATTCTTTGAATGGGGTGGATGCATGAGATGTATAATGTATGAAGGGGTTACACATAAGGAGGTAGCAGCGGCGGCTAGAATCGGCTTGGGGGTATGGGGGTTCTCCAGAGGGGGAAAAGCAGGGAGAATTGAGGGATCAGTCATTTGCCAGATGTTCTTTCAAGAGTAAGTTCTTCAGGTCCTTTGTGTCTTATCTGTATTGGTAACCCGTTCCAGAGGCAGGGCGCAGAGCAGTAACAAGGCTGTTTCCTGGTTGTTTCCTTCTTGCAGTTCTTTGTCTCTAATCTGGCAATGTCATTACTTTTGGTGGTGAGGGTCAGTTCTCAACCAGGTAGAGTGGTGTTTTGGTTGTGGACGTTTTATCGATGATGCAAGAGCTTGAACATGATCGATGCTATAATGGCAAGCCACTGCCGCTCTTTGTGGATGGCATGCCCTCAGTATGCTTGATCGCTTTTTAATGGTCTAGCTGACATCTTCTTTCAATAATGAAAAACTTGGAAAAATATTGACTCTCGTTGAAATATCCTGTTTCATTTTCCTTCAACCCCCTCTATTTATTTTTGCAACCTAAGTGGAAGCATTGCCGTTGATGTTGCACCCATAAATCAAAACTCTGTGCCAATCCAACCATTTAATATCTTGTCTAATGCCCAGAAAATGCATTTCTAATTTCTATGTTAAACTGGTAGGCGAAAAATGCATTCTTCCCCTTCAGTGTTTTTTAGAGCATAGGCCAAGGGAAGCAAGCCATCGTGTTTGGACAACACTTTTACGTTTAAAATCTGTTCTTTGTATATACCCTGCTGGGAATTTAAGGTCCTACATTCCAAATAGGTTCTTTTGTGTGATTCCACATGAATGTTAAATGAGGTAGCAGCTTGTGCGAATGTAACATTTTACATGGTGTGCTGAAAACCGAAGCACACAAAGCTTTTTATTTTTTGTGAAGTTTATTACATTCCTATAGGAGTAAAATTCCTGTTTTGCTTATCTCCCAGACTCCCAGTCACACAGAGACAGCAGGGCGGTAAGGGCTGTAAAATAAATCAGAGATGATTTTATTTTCTTCACTGCAAATATATTGTCTGTCTGTTAAATATCCTGTATTATTTGCCTTCAAACCTCCCCCCATTTTTTCCTGCAACAAACATTGAAGCCTTGGCATTGGTATTGCAGTTCACATATCCTACATTTGTGCCGATTCAAACCTTATAATATCTTGTTTTATGCCCAGCAAATATGTTTCAGATTTGTATGTTAAACTGCTTGGAAAAAATGCATTCTGTCCCATGGATACCTGCAATTCCCTAAACACCGACCAAAGACCAAAACGCTTTACTGTTTTAAAAGAGGCACTGTTGAAATAGAAACATTCAGGTTTAAAACCTGGACTGTTCATACCCAGCTGGCACCTGAAGAGCCTGCATCAATGTTTGGTCTTTTTTTTGCGATTTAACATGCTGAGTGTTACTTGAATTAGGAGCTAGTGAGAATGTCATATTTTACATGTTGTGGTCCAAATCCAAACTAGGCCGGCCCGAGACATGGGCAATCTGTGCAGCGGCCCAGGGTCCTGCTGTCAGGGGGGCCGGGCAGGTACCAGTGCCTGCCTTGATTATAAGAGTAATATTTTTATAAAGAGGTGCTGTGCTGCTTCCATGTACAAGGCCAGCTTTTCTGTTTGTCTGACTGAGGCACCGTGTCACCTCTCAACCTTCTGTTGCGAGGCTCCACAGACAAATACCCCCTCGCAGTGTCCCACCAGACTCTGCAGGCCCTGTAAGTACTGCTCATCACTTTCTTTCTTCAAGCAAAGGATATAAAAGGTGGAGCAATTTACATGCAATGGCTTATTCAAGAGACCATTGTTTTGGAAAAGACTTTCTTAAAGTTTCCAGTCTAAGAACTGCAGAGGGGCATTTGTATTTTGAAAATGGGCACAAAACACCAGTTAGCTGCATAAATCTATGCGGTCCCCAGGACAATTATATTCAGCACACAAAACAGTTCTAAACTAGCATCCTTATTTTCACATATTCATATTTAACACACCAAAAATTGTTTATTTTTTTGTAGAATGTAACATTTTCCTCACATCATATATGAAGCATGTCTTTGTCAAACATTGAAATACAAACAGGTAACCTTTTCACGCATTACCTTTTGTTATGAATCATTACGTCTTGTAGGTACATTTTCAAAAACTACAGGCAATTGTTTGGCAATCTCCTGAGAAGATATTGCTGACCTTATCATCAAGGCTTGAATGGGGTGTCCTCTGAGGAGTAGCTGAAGTGTCCCTCTTTGTTGACTTACCAGGTGCCTCAGAAAAACGAAAAGGTGATTGCTGGAAGGTTTAGAATGACTCTTAACCTCTGACATAGCTCTGGGCAACCCTCCAGACCATCGTTCTTCGCCTGCCAAGCCATTACAAAAGAGGAAAAACCATATGCAAATCAGGCTTGGTCCCACCCCAAAAGGAGCAATCCAGCCCGACCGCCTGTCCTATGCCTTCTGCACGAGACCACAAGCATTCCCAGACAGGATTCCTTCTGCACCATAGGGAACCAAGGTGCACCTCACTGAGGAGGCCAAACAAGGCCAAAACACGTCTTGGGGTGCTTGTGTTTCTGTGCAGAGGGGACCTGGCCTAGCAGTTGGGGCAGGGCTGCTCCCATTGGTGCAGTACCTGACTGATTTGTATATGGCTGGACCCCTTTTGCAATAGCGCAGACAGGCTAAAAACCGTGGTGTGGAAGGTTGCCCAGAGCAATGTCAGTGGTACAGATCCATTCAAAACCTTCAACCCATCACTTTTTGGTTTCAGTTTGTCTCCTTATGTGAGAGAGGGTATGCCCAGACGTGGGTCTTTTGCTTGCTGCTCCATAGGGAACCAAGCTGCACTTCACAGATAAGGCCCAACAAGGCAGTAACATGTCTGGGCTTGCTTGTGTTTCTGTGCAGAGGGGTGAACCGGCCTGGCATTTTGGGCAGGGCTGCTCCCATTGGTGGCAGTACCTAACTGATTTGCATATGGCTGGAGTCCTTTTGCAATGGAGCAGACAGGCTAAAAAACAGTAGTGTGGGAGGTTGTCCGGGGAAATGCCAGTGGTTCATATTCATTCAAAACCTTCCACCCATCACTTTTTTGGTTTCATCAGGTGCCCCGGCATTCCTTCAAGTGGTGAGAAATAGTTCCTCCATAGTTGGGCTTAGATTGTCAGGCTGTAGAAGGGAAAAACCAGGTCTTGAGAGCCTTCCTAAAGGCGAGGTGATCTTCTATGCGACGGATGGTTAAAGTGATCAAGTTCCAGATGGTGGGTGCTTAGACTGAGAAAAATGAGCCCCCGATTATTTATGATTTTGGTCACTGGTCTGACTAGGAGGAGTGCTGCACCAGATATTAGGTGTCTGTTAGGCCTATTTTGTGCAGGTTTGTGCTGCAGTTATTCCGGTCTCGTGTTGTGGAGTACCGGTTGGTGATGCACATTGCCTTCAAGGTCGATCGTCGCCTGATTGGGAGCCAGTAAAGGACAGCAGGTGAAATGTTTCTTAGCTGTGGGTCCGTGGCTCCCAGATATAGGGTGCTGGCATAATCTATGCATGAACGCATGATAGCCATCACTGCCAAGACTTTGTGAGGAAAGATGAGGTAGGGAAATAAGTAGCAGAGAATACAAATGTTTAAGTAGCCGTTTTGTGATGTGATGTAATAGGGTCAGGCCTCTGTCCATAATGCATCCAAGTTTTTTTATTGTGTTGAAGGAGGTGGATGGCGGGCCTAGAGAGAGTGGCCACAGGGTGGGTTGGGGAAAGAGGTAGGTCTTCCTGGTTCGCATGATCTCAGATCTGCTAGGGTTGAGTATGAGGTTATTTATAGTCATCCAGTGTTCGATGTCTGAGAGGCATGTTGCAAGATCGGGGGAGGAGGTGGACTGGTCCTTTGAAGTTTTGAAGACGATTTGGGTATCAACTGCATAATTGTATTAGGTTAAGCCATGGGATGAAATGAGTGCAAGAAGTGCGATCAGGTAGAGGTTAAAGAGCAGTGAGGACAGAGAGGCCCCCTGTGGCACTAGACCATGGTTATAGGAGTAAGGGGGCAGGCATACTATTTGGGACCTGTTGCAAGGAAAGGAGGATATTCACTTCAGAGCTGAGTCCCTGATGCCGAGTGAGTGAAGTCTTTCAGTGAGGGTGGGGTGGTTGATGGGGTGTCGATGGTGTCAAAGGCTGTCGTGAGGTCAAGTAAGATGGTGCAGCCTACTGAGTCTGAGTCTGAGTGTCTATTGAGATCATCTCATGTGGAAACTAGGCAAGAATCAGTTCCTTGCAGGGGACTGCAGCCAGATTGGACGGGGTCAAGGATCTTTCATTTGATTCTGGGAAATGACATAGTTGTGAGCATGCCACTTGGTCACTTAGTTTAGCTATACATCCTTTGTCTGAGATGGGTCTGTAATTGGTCGGGACAAGGGGAACGATCGTGTTTTTTTCTTTTAGGACAGGTTTGATGTAGGAGGCTTGAATTCTGCTGCGAAAGTGCTGACGATGAGAGATGAGATGACAATTGATATCACCGGCCCAGGTGGATGTCAGGATTTCTTTAAGTACAGTGTGCGGGAAGAGTGAAGGATGAGAAGAGCAGGGGAGGTACTGATGTCCCAATTGAGGTCTGGGGTGATTGAGGAGTGAGAAAAGCTATTTACGAGGCAATGGTGTTGTTTCTTACTAGGACTATGTTGTGGAGTGGTCTTAGAGGGAGTCACAGAGGGTTTGTGTGTGGTGGCGGTGTATGCTTGTGAATAGAATTCAGAGAAGAGCTTGTTTGATTTGATTTGATGCATTTATAACCCACAAGCTGAGCGGAATTAACCGCATCTATGCAAAGGGGCAATCAAAGAACAGCAAATATGCTCTAATACAGTGCAACATGAACAAAGGGAATTGCCTAACACCTACAAAAATGTTGTTTAAATAAGGTTTTCAGTGCTTTACGAAAGGGAATAACGGAGTCCTTAGCTTTAAGCTCCCAAGGCAGACTGTTCCAAAGCTTGGGGCCATATACTGAAAACCATCTATGTCCCTTTGAGACACAATGTAATGGTGGAACTACCAATAAAAACGTATCGGTCGAGCATAAGATTCAAGTTTGATAGCTTATCAATTTTACAAGCAGATATAGTGGTGCCTGGGTATGCAAATATTTGGTGGCCAATGAAGAGAGCGCCGCAGACCGTAAATGTGGGAGGACTTTGGTACTTTATCAGTCAGCCTCACTGCTGCATTTTGCGACTTATGGAGCCAAATGAAATGTTTACAAGGAATCCCAGCTAGCATCCTGATACCATAATCGAGCTGAGAATTCACCAAATCACCCACAAAACTGGCATGGTCTTGAGGAGGAAGAGATGGCAAAGCAAGTCAAAGAAGCTGCAAAGAATAAAAGACCCACTGCAGTTTTGCTCCTACCTGCCTCTCACAAAAGGTTGCTGTGCCATATACAGCCTAGGTCTTTTATTTATGGGGCACATTTCAAATTATAACCCATTAAACATGGATTGGGAGGGTGTTTCTCATTGTTCATTTAGCATGTGGAGCTTCCTGGAGTGGTTAGGCATGTCATTGATTATATTGCAGTAATAGGTTTTCTTGGCCTTGCCTATTTCTACCCGGTAAGCTTTGAGCTGGTAGAAGTATGCTAATCCGTTTGATGGAGAAGGGTCTGCGTACCATCTGCATTGTAGGGTATGGTTCTGCAATTTGAGTGTTTTAAGGGTGGTGTTGAACCATTTGTGGATGAGACCTTGTCTATTAGAGAAGCATCTGAGTGGGGTCAGGGAGCTGAGGCATGGGAGTAATTAAAGGGGGGGACAGGGCGGTCAAGTCCCCCCAAACTTTTCTGGCCTGCCAAACTGTCCCCCTCATCTTTTGGCAGGGGCATGGGGGGCCACATTTCAGCTGCTGCATCAATGAAGTAATTGGACAGTGCGAGCCTGGCCGGGGCGCTCAGCCAGGCTCGCACTGTCCATTACATTCAAGCGGTTGGCAGGGGTACCCCGCAGCGCTCAGTCCCTCACCCTGGCTGGTGGCC
Source organism: Ambystoma mexicanum (assembly GCF_040938575.1). Taxonomy (NCBI): domain Eukaryota; kingdom Metazoa; phylum Chordata; class Amphibia; order Caudata; family Ambystomatidae; genus Ambystoma; species Ambystoma mexicanum. Next base: position 523,270,800 of record NC_090941.1, on the reverse strand, counting down.
TGAGTCAAAGTCAGCAGCCACTGCCAGAGTGCTGGACTGGGTGGTAATCCTAGTATTCATCCATGTTCACATTTAGTGTGTTAAATAAAAAAAAGAATTTGGGGGGGAGAATGTCACATTTTACTCGCATCATATAAAGCATGCCTTTGTCAAGCAAAAGTTACCACATCGCCTTATCTTTTTTCTTCAAAGACAGCCTACGAGCCATTCTTTATAATTTTGTGGAATTGCATTCTGGTATTTGTAGTCTTCGAGATGTAGTGAAAATAACGCAACATTTGTACTCTTTTTGCTTGACATATTTCAAAAAGGATTCCTATATTACTGGAGTACTTTAATTATGATGTGTGTACTTTCAAGTCTGATTTATAAAACAGAGTATTGTTAAAAGCCAAACTTGGTGGTGAGGAGGGGAAAGGATCAGAGGGCACATTTGTTGTGGTGATTTCCTGGTTCCAAGGATGTGGGAAGAAAGGTTGCTGGATTGAAGATGTTCCAGCTGGCCCTTTGCCGATTTTCAGGGTATAAGTTAAGATTACATGTGGGTTGACAGCATCCGCTCACTTTGTTCACAGTGCCGACTCCATACCCATTGCGTGTTTTTAAGGCCAGTAAGCTTGTTTGCTCAAGTTTTTGCCCACCAAGATTTGAACCCACAAAACCACATTAAAGTGTCTTCAAAGCACATGTCTTCTATTGGTATTTTGCTTTCCATAGAATATTTCAATATAGAGTTTTGGGTTAAAAGGGTGCACACTTTTTATACTTTGCAGCAGTGTTCTAGGCAAATCTCTTCTAGCTGTTTTTTTTCTTCTTCAGGTATTGATTCATTTTGTGAACGACAAAGCTAAATTTCTATTTTTAATTTTCTTCTATTAGGAAAGGCCAGTTGAATAAAATGTGCGTATTGCACTTTAGGTTACATTCAGTCCCTGTGCGTATGATAATGATCCCCACCACTTTTTTCTGGACTTGAGCCCTATTCATGACATTTGAAGACCTGCACAATTGCTTACTCCAACTGCCTCAGTACCTTTCCAGTAAATAGGCTTTTTTACGATTGTACTATCCTGCAGCAAAAGCACTTTGCCCTGTCTTGCCCAGGGCCAATCCCTGCCCTTACATCCTTGGAACGTGCAGTCACATTAGGTATGTTTGGATTACTTACTGCCGATCTTCATTTCTCTTTGCCCTGCTCTTCCTCATCACAGTATTATATTTTAAGGCCCCCGTCTGTACAAATGATTCAGCTCACTCCGTCGGCTACTCCAAAATAAGCCTCACTCCTGATATTGCTACAACCAAAATATTAACAGTTAAAATTCAGCTATTGAAGGTCAGTTTATTTAATCCTACGGATATTAATGACACATTTTTTTTACATCAATATCAGCGACGGGCCCCACACATCTTTTGCCGCCACAGGCCCCGCAAATCCTAGGGCCGACCCTGACTGTGGGCTAACACTGTAGTGAGAGGCTAACCTTTAGGGACTGTGGGAGTCGCTGGGAGAGGGGCAAACATTGTGGGTGCATCTGCATATTCTAATGAGACTATTCTAGTCAGCTTAAAGGTGTTGACTCTCTGTGTCAGAAACACACACTTAAGATCTGTGAGAATGAGCTGCTTCTGTCTCCCATGCCCTGCTCACTCCCCTGGCATGCAAGTACCAAGTCACCCATCATGATTTCAATTGCCTAAAAATGTATACATACAAACTCAGGTGCTAACAATGAAGTGCCTTAAATCATTACTAATTGCCAGGACCTTGTTAAAAGTGCACTCCTCCCCCGTCCCCACACCCCTCAAGCACTGTTTTTCAGGTCCTGTCCTGCCATGGCAATGGAGTTCAGCCAGGTCAAGTCAGTGTAGCACAACATTTTGGGTGTGTTGACTTTTGTGTCTAAATGAATGATAAATAAAGCATTGTTTGTATGTTTCGGGTGGAATGAAGTTTGTGAATGTTATGTTGTTGTGTCACTGGGTGGGTGGGCGCTACAGGCAGGAATGAAGATGTGTGTGGGCCAATATTCAACATGATGGTTGGGGGGGCCCCGGCTTCAAGCGAAAACAGTCTGAGGCACCCGTAGTTCTATCTTGAACTAATGCTGTTTCCATGATGTGCTGGTTCTTCCTGCACTTTTGTCCTGTGCCTTTATGTTTGTCACTGTGTTTTTGTTTGTGCGTCCTTATGCCTGCAGGCTTGTGCTCCCTATAAATCAATGCATTAAATAAATAATAATTACAATGGTGACAGAGATAAGGTTAGTAGCCACCAATTATCTCGAGGCGGCCAGCCAGCAGGGAGCTTAAATACTAAATTCCCACTGAAGAGCTCTAAACCCTTCTTTATCAGCAAGTAGCTGATGTGGAGGAACCAGTGTTAGAAGGCAATGAGATGATAACACTTTGATGTATCCTGTGGGAAGAGAAAATGCACTTTGTAATGCGACCGCTGCAAAGTGCACATTGTAAGCCCCAGAACGAAAATAGAGAGAAATGAATATATTGCTGTGTTACAACACCGCTGAGTGCTGACTGGCAACATGGGGGCAGGTGGTGGGGGCGATCCCTGAGGTTCAAGGCCTCTTCTATTTGAAAAGGTGGAAAGGCCCTGATGCCGTCCATGGTGAATGGGTATGAATTTTGAGTGTGTGTGTATGTATGTATGTATATATTTGCACGAGAGGCGCTTGGCAAGTGCAATATTTGTTTATGGGCATCGAGAAGGCAAATATGAAATATTACATGGCTAGACTCAGACTGGTATTTTGGGGCAACCAGTCTAGCCCTTTCTTACTGTGACATGAATTTATTCTGGGCATCTTGATAAAGCAAGCATGATATGTGTTATTAATTGGCTAGACTGGTATTTTTTACTGTTGTCAATGCAGGGGATTCTAAAGACACACTGTGGTGTTATAACTTTCAGAAGACTGACGTGTCTTTAGAATTTAGTTTTAAAGATACGCCACCAGTCTTATGTAAGTTATGACAGAGCATCAGCAAAGGACTCTTGTGGTTTCATAGTCTAGCGTTATCCCTTAGAGCCACCATCACCCCTTCCTCCACCTGCCCCTTTCCTTCAGTTGTCATGTCCCCCTGAACATTTTCAGTAAAGTTACTACACCGGGTTGAGAGCTACAGAGATCCAGCGATCGAAGAGGGAGATGGAGATCTGACCAGAATGGAGGGATGAGGCGGTCAGGGAGGCCAAAAGGGAATGTGCAAGATCAGGAGTTACTTTGACTTTACCCACTAGCGAGAGTGGGTAAGTGTCACCATGGTTGATGGAGGAGAAGATGGGTTTACCGTGGTGTGTTTGAAGAAGGTGGCTGCATGCCAGTCCAGATGATTGGGCGGGATGGCAGTGCAGTGATTATGTCTGGTGAGCTACATATTGCGTCAAGGGTATGACCTGCACATTGTGTAGGGCCTGACAGCAGTTGTTCTAGATGTAGGTTTCCAGGTTGTCCGGCAGGGATTGTGTCATAGGGTTGTGCGGGATGTTGAACCAGACATTGAAGTCCCCTAGTATTGTGAGGAGATGGTGGGAGACTATTATGGCTGCTAAGGAGTCACTGTGAGATTCTGAGCAGCAGCATATTGTATCCCACGGGTCTATATATGAGCATGAAGCTGTGAGTGTGTGTGTGGGGGTGACCAAAAGATTTACCAGGAGCGATTTGGAGTGTGCATTGCAGGCTTGTTCCTCTGAGTGTGGGATGGAGAGGAATGATTTGTGGAGGATAGCAATACGATTATAGCCCAGAGGGAAGCCTTCATATGCAATGGGCCAGAAGTCTTGGGAGAATCAGGTTTTCGGTGATGAAGTGGATATCAGGGGCCTCCAAGGTGATAAGGTCACAAATGTTGTGGCGGTTTTTAGTGACAGATCTGGCATTAATCAAAATGCACTTTATGCCGGCAGTTGGTTGTTTGTTCTGGTTAGGGGGATGTACGTTCTTAAGATGGAGCTGGTTGGATTCTATGTTGGCGTATCAAGGTGTGGCTGTAGATGTGAGGGAGGGTTAAAGTTGAAGTGGTACTAGCAGTACTTAAGAGGGGGCTACTATGGATGGGCAGAAGGATTGCTTGTTGTTTTAATGTGGTAGAATTGGAAGGTGGGATTTGGTTGCAGGTCCAAGATGTGTTTGAAGGTGAGTTGTTGCTGGGGGGTGGCCAAGGGTTTCCCCTGGAGGGCAGGGCACAGGTGGCTTTATGCATTGATGGTGTGTGTGTGAAGGGAACTGAGGGTGGTGGAAGTTTTCTGTGCAGAGGTGGGTGTAATGGTTATCAGGGATGCAGGTTTGTGCATGGGGGTATGTTTTAGAGGGTGAGCTGGGTTAGTGGAGGTGGATTCTGTGGTGTGTAGGGGTGCTGAGAGTTTGAGAAACTCTGAATAGGTTTCCCAGTCACTTCCCGATCAGGAGACCGTCCTCTAGGAGTGCTAGGGGTACTGGTGATGGTCTTCTGCAGGTGTTCAGGGGATGCTAAGCAGGCTGTTTAGCAGGTTGAGGAGTGATTTTACTAGGTTTGGCGGAGGGGAAGAGGCAGCAATGGTGTGGGAGAGGGGGGATGTCTAGGGTCTGTGTGTGAAGTAGGGGGTGGTGTGCTTGATAAATGTGGCCAGGGGGACACTGTGTCTGGTTTCTAGGTATTTAACAGGAGCCGAGGGCGTGTGGGAAAGGGTTGGTGGGATGGCTGAGCTGGAGAGGCGGTCAGGATTGCGTGTAGTGTGTTAAGGGTTGCAAAGTGTGGATCTGAGTCGTGTGATTGCAGCATTGGAGGGTGCATGGGGGATGGCGCACCAGAGGTTGCAGGTTTGGAGACTAGAGAGGTTATTTTCCCTGGTTATGGCCCTGTGCTGATTTTTAGGGCAGAAGTCAGGGATACATGTGGGTGGAGAGCGTCAGCCCACTTTTTTCAGAGGAAGGCAAGCTTTTGATTTTCACTACGGGGGCAGAAATTCCCTCACTTAGTGAAGCGAGAGAGCCATACCCATTCACAGGTCAAAACAAAACATTTCACACCATATTTTGCAGCTGGAATAGGAAAAAGCTATTTAATTTACCGGAAGGTCTAAACATATAGAATCTCAGCTACAGTTACCTAACCTGCTGAGTTGTCTTTGAAGTATGCTTCAATAGGATCTCCTGCTTACCCTTGAGACCCCGATACCTGCAAAACAGATTTGGCCTCCCCACCCCCACCAATCAATATTCAGGGGTCCCATTGATGATGCTCCCTTCTTATTCTGGAGTGAGCAGCACTTGCTCATTTTGGAAGTTGCAGGTCACCAAGCCTGAACCCAGCAGGAGAGGAGACAGAAACCCTGCCACAACCAGTGATTTAGATGAGCACAGCAAGGCGGGGTGCAACTGCTCTCTCTGCCATCATGTTCTCAGCACCTATGAATATATTATTGATGCCCCCCCACACTTTCTTTTAGGACTTGGGCCCTGTTCATTTTGTTAAAATTTGAAGACCTGCAAAATTGCTTACTGCCTCAAGACCTTACAGGTAAATAGGCTATATCGCACGATAAGGCAATCGTGCAGTAGATGCAACCTTTACTGTCTGCCCTAAGCCCAATCACTGCCTTAACGTTACATCCTTGGAACCTGGTTGTAGTTTATTTCTTTTATCAGCCAGAATAGTAGTTAGCTGTAGCTTCTGAAATAAAAGCATATTGCTAATTTGGACAGTATGGCCAAATATATACACAATCAAAGTAAAAACCATGAAACTGTGGCAAAAGCAGCCGTTACCTTCACTTGCAAAACACAATCACCATATTTTTGCAATGCCTTCCATAGTCAGATGCGGGCTTTGAAATTGTGGGGAGCTGGGAGGAATTTAGCTCCTGCTCGTTGCCTGGAAGAGCCTAGTTACCTGGATACCGACATCTAACAGGAGCTACTTTTGGCTTACCAGGCTCACTGATTTTGAACAAATGCACCTTTGTGAGTTTAACTCTGTGCGTTTGGGACAATATATAAATAAACATTATGATACATCTATTTGACATTTAAAGCAGAAGGGGTCAAAATGAATGGACAAAATGATATGTTTGTATCATATGTGGAAGTTAAATTAGTGGAACGCTATCTGCTAGCTCCTCGTTCCCCACTGGTAGCTCCTGTACACTGGCAACTGCTGGACACCAGGGAGCTACTTTAAGCTCCTGCTTAACCAATCTTAATTTCAATCCCTGCAGATGATGTTTTATAAGAAAAGTTTCAAAAAGAACTTTTGAAAACAACATTTCTACTGTGTGTTGCAATGCCTGATTTGCAGACTGGTCTCAAATGGCGACAACTCCACATAACCAAAGTGGGTTCTCCAAGGCAAATCCTTTTATCTCACTATGTGTGATCGGCTAAAATTAGAAGTCTATACAAAGTATTCAACCAGCTCTGGCTGATACTTCAAAAAAAGTGGTGCTCCTAATATTGCCTGATATTAACAGTGTCAATTCATATACTAGACATCACAGTTTGCTTGTCTGCTGCTTTATTCATGGCACTGCGTTTTTATTGTAACTTCCCCTGTTACCTTTGTATATTAAAGACTTATTCTATGATCTAATTTTCTGTAACATCACTGATGTCGCTATTTATGAAATAAGGGTGCCCCACACATCTTTTACCGCCCAGGGTCCTGCAAATCCTTGGGCCGGCCCTGAATGTAAACAAACCACAGGGCTTTTTTCTAAAATAAATTCTATTAGTTAAATTCATCCTCCTCTTCCAACTTTGCTTTGCTTATCTCCCAGGTTCTCAGTCACACAGTGACAGCAGGATGGTTAAGTGCTGTAAAATAAATCAGAGATGTATTTCTTTGTGTTATTGCAAATGTATTGACTTTCTTTAAAATATCCTGTGTAATTTGACTTCAAACCTCCACCCATTTTTTCTGTAACACAGGTTAAAGCCTTGTTGTTTCCACTACAGCCCACAAAGTATACCTTTGTGCCACCTCAATGGTTATAATGTCCTGTCTAATGCCCAGCAAATGCATTCCAGATTTGTATAATAATGAGGAACCAAATCAAGACTGTAATGACATTTTGCAATCAGGTGCACCAATGAGTATTCAGGAAGATACTAGGCATACTAGTCAACATGCATACACATTGACTGGAGTCTACTAGCGACAGGCCACCATGATTGTAGTTCCAAGATGGCCACCAGAGGAGGAGAGAACAATGGAAGCAGATGTCAAAGAGCCTGCCACAAGGGCTGAAATAAGCCTCAAAGCATGACGCAGAGTTGAATGGGAATTGTGAAGCATCACTGAGGACACCAATGCAAAGTGTATTGCAATGCAAAGTGTATTGCATGGTAGGAGTCAAGCACAGCAAAGTTTAAGAGTCCACCATAGGGGCCACAGCTGCACCATTGGAGCCAGATCAGGAAGCAATGCCTTTGGAACTCTGGTGATGGCTAAATATGTGTAGCCACAAATTCAGGAAATGAGAGGCGATGGACCCTGGAAGGAGCACAAGACAGACTGGGGAGCTAGGAGTGTGGGGTCACTGAGACAGGCACTGTACAAGTAAACAATGGGGATAATAAAGCAAGGCAATCTCTATGTGTGAAGGGGTTGAGTCCATGCAAACATACTACTGACATCCTATTCCAGCTGTACAAGATACAGGTCTTATTTTGATTTTTAAAAAGATGTCAAGTGCTGAGCAAATGACAGTGTATTGGAAACATGCATAACACGACTAATAGACTAATACTTTGGGGGCAAAATTACAACAATAGAAAGAGTGAGAGAAAGAGACAGAGAGTCCGTGTGTGTGTTAAGGACTGGGTGTGCTGAGAAGCAGAGAAAAGGAGGATAAGTAGAATTTTGAGGTTACTGTCAGTGGGGTGCTTAAGGAGGCAGTGCTAGTTGGGAGCTGCTGGTTGACCCAAGGCCAGATAAGGCCCACTTAAAGGGGGTTTCCAGCCCTTGTCTTCTAAAAGTATAATTAAGCTATAACCCAGTCACCCCCAAAGACATCTTTTAGTCAGATGTTTAGAAAGTGTCACGCTGCGCGCACGCGCACGCGCACGCGCACCACTTACCTGTTCTGGGGTCCCGGTTCTTCGGCCGCGGAGGTCTCCCTCATGGAGACTGTATCCGCGCTGGCGTCTTTCCTCGCGACGTCCCGCGGTCAGGGCCGGCTCCATGGGCGCGGCCATCTTGAATGTGCTGCGCATGCGCGGATCGTCAGTATCCAATGTTCTGCGCATGCGCAGTAGCGGGAGCTTGCGTTCCAGGCCTCGCCTGGGCCCCGGACTATAAAGATGCTCTGCACACACGGAAACATGCGTCTCAACGTGGTGTTTTCTGTGTGTGCGCTGCTGGAGCCCTGCTTGTCTCTGCCTCCAGTCCCCTTCCTGTTTCTGCTTGCCAGTCCTCGCCTGCTTTCTTGCCTACTCCTTTGGGGTCCCAGTCCCAGTCCTTCCTGGCCTCTGCCCTGCTCCTTAGCCTTCGCCTGCCCCCTGATTCCGTTGCTGGGGTTTGCTGGCCAGCCTGGGCTATTATCTTACCCTGCTCTTACTTCTTGGAGTGATCCTTCCCTGGGTGGGCTGCTCCTCCCTCCTACTCTCTTCTCTTGTGTTGTGCCCTGCCGGTACCCTGCCTCCTCCTGCTTGTGTTGTGCCCTGCCGGTACCAGTGCCAATAATCTCCGTGGGAGCACTGAAGACCCGTTCCTGGAACATCATACTGGACTCAGCTTGGCCTTCTCTGTCAGTGGTTACACTGTCCCAACGTCACGCTAATACAGAGAAGAGCTCCTCGTGGCGTTGGGAGCTGATTCAGTCCCATCCTGTCGTTTATTGTCAGGAGGGGGTTGGGTCGGTTCCTAGCGTTGCACTTTCCTCGGCTGTAATTCATCGACATACTGGCAGCCTCAACTCAGCGCTCTCCAGGAAAGAAAGGTAACTCAAGCTCTCGTGATGCCTCGTATGACAGATTGAGACGCCTATCCACCAGTCTCGACATGGATGACCTGCGGGAAGTACGTGATGAAATGCGAGCCATGCGCCTTGAGATGTCTGCCCTTCGCCAGGAGAACGACACCCTCCGTCAGGCGATGGAGCGGGGTGTGAATGTACCTCCACAACCCGAGAATTCCATGGCCTACACAACCCCCATGAAGTTTGATGGTGATCCACGTCAAGTAGCGGAGTTTTGTACCCATTGTAGGATCCATTTTCAGTTTCGATCGAGTCATTTCAACCTAGACAAGGCAAAGATTGGTTACATTCTTGGAAATCTGACTGGCAATGCTCTTGCCTGGGCCGCTCCCCTGGTTTCCTCCAACAGTCCCTTGTTAGGGGATTTCGCTGCCTTTGAGAAGGCCTTCCTGGATGTCTTCAAGCCGCCAAATTTGGCAGCTAATGGACATTAAACAGGGATCTGGAGACATCATACACTACATTAGTCGGTTCCGACAGCTAGCAACTGACTCCCAATGGCCTGAAATCACTCAGAAAACGTTGTTCCGCCGTGGATTGCGAGATGAGTACAAGGACGAATTGCTACATATTCCTGAGCCAGAAACATTACCTGCATTGTTGGAACAGGTCCTCCGCATTGATCACAGGTTGGCCGAAAGACGAAGTGAACGTCGCCGAACCGACCGATACCACCCGGGGCCCTCGGTACATCCTCCAGGATCGACTACCGCTACCGACGTGGGACCCGAACCTATGCAACTGGGTGCCATTCGTGGACCATTGTCTGAAGCGGAAAGGAAGAGAAGGCGCCGGCAAAACCTGTGTTTGTACTGTGGAGGTTCCGGCCATTATTTAAGCACCTGTCCGCTACGTCCTTTGAAGAAACAGGAAAACTAACGGGTCCGCTGTATGGTGAGAAGGCAGCAGCGGGCCGTCCTTTTGGATCAGACCTTCCTCCGATGCATTCAGTGCCTTTATTGGGCTTAGAAGTAGGTATCGCCTGGCAAGGGAAATGCATGAAGACCCGGGCCCTTTTGGATTGTGGTGCATCGGGTAATTACATCGATGCCTCGTTTGCAGCATCTAACGGGATCCAGTTGCACCGCAAGGAACAGCCTGCGGTGGTAGAAGTGATCGATGGTACCCCCTTGTCTTCTGGCCCGGTGCGCCAACATTCCGATCCGCTATGGCTATCAGTGGAAGGGCATCTATAACGGATCTCATTTGATGTCATCAAGTCTCCCTCTTTTACGGTGGTACTCGGTCTACCATGGCTGCTCTATCACGACCCTCAGGTCAATTGGACTTCCAGAACCCTGGTCTTTTCCACTTCCCGTTGTCCTCGGGAATGTCGTCTTCTTGAAACCTTTCCAACTCCTTTGGGGTCTCCAGCACTTACGACCACCTTTGATTGTCTATGTATCACTCAGTCTGTACCGCAGGAATATGCTGGATTCCTTAAAGTGTTTTCTAAACCAGAGAGCATTCCGCTACCGCCCCACAGGCATTTTGACTGCTCCATTGACATTCTACCAGATGCAGTAATCCCCATGGTAAGGTTTACTCCTTGACGCAAACAGAAAAGGCTGGTCCTACATGAATACATTCAGGAGTGCCTTGGTAAGGGCTACATTACACCGTCTAAATCCCCTGTGGGTTTTCCGCTGTTCTTTGTCAAGAAGAAGGAGGGTACTTTGCGCCCCTGTATCGATTACCGGCAATTGAATGAGATCACGTGCAAGGACAGGTACCCCCTACCACTCATCCGGAACATCATTGAGTCTCTAAAGTCTGCCCGAATCTTCACCAAGTTGGATTTAAGAGGGGCTTACCACTTGCTGCGGACAAAAGAGGGTGATGAGTGGAAGACAGCCTTCAAGACTCCCTTTGGACACTACGAGTATAGGGTAATGCCCTTTGGACTCTGCAACGCCCCGGCCGTCTTCCAGCGATTCATGGATGTTGTCTTTTCGGATCTTGTTGGAGTTTCAGTGTGGGTATATCTGGACGATATACTGGTTTTTTCCTCTACTCGCATGGATCACGTCACGCACGTTCAGGAAGTGCTACGAAGATTAGCCGCCAACCATCTGTACGCCAAGGTTGAAAAGTGTCAGTTTCATCAGGAAAGCCTCGAGTTTCTGGGCTATGTTATCAACAGCACGGGAGTACGGATGGACCCCACGAAGCTACGAGCCATACAGGAATGGAATCAGCCCCATGACATAAAGTCACTTCAACGATTCCTGGGCTTCGCAAACTTCTATCGACGCTTCATATCTAATTTCTCTCACCTTACCACCATGCTAACTCGCCTGACTAGCAATAAGGTTCCCTTTTTCTGGGATTCTCTGGCTGAAGCGGCTTTTCGAGATTTGAAGAAATCCTTTACCACGGCTCCAATTCTGAAACATCCGGATGATGAAAGACCGTTTGTAGTCGAAACCGATGCTTCAGACTTTGCAATTGGTGCGGTCCTATTACAGCATGATTCGGACACAGAGACGGAACATCCTGTGGCATACTTCTCATGGAAGCTAACACCCAGCGAAAGAAACTATGCTGTCATCGAGAAGGAACTTCTAGCAATAAAAGCAGCCTTCGAGGAATGGCGCAATCACTTGCTGGGAGGTAGATATTCGGTGGAAGTACGCACGGATCACCGTAACCTTCAATTCTTACATTCCTTGCAATGCAGAACCTCCCGGCATGCTCGTTGGGCCTTTTTCTTCTCTCAGTTTGATTTCGTGGTGACATACATACCTTGTTCACAGAATATAAAGGCCAACGCCCTATCTCGTTCTTTGGAGAATGACATCGAAAGAGCCAAGAGCCCAGAACCCTTGATTACCTCGAAGCATTTTCTGTCGATGTTGACTCCTTGGCTTCATCAACTACTAGATGCCACCCAGATGGATCCCTCCAGGTCTCAAATACTGCAACGTACTGATGTCAGTGAACGAAACGGTTGCTTGTTCTTTAAGGATCGCCTGTACGTTCCCACATGGGACCTTCAGAGGATTGTCCTACAAAATAATCACGACTCCGTTGTTTGTGGTCATCGTGGGGTCAAAACCACTCAAGAACTGGTTGCACGGCAATTCTGGTGGCCCGGATGGGCCAAGCAGGTTAAACAATACGTGGATTCCTGCCCGGTATGCGCTCAAACCAAGATACCTCGCAAGAAACATCTTGGCCTTCTGCAGCCAACACCTGCACCACCATACCCATGGCATACTATTGCCACGGACTTTATAGTCGAACTACCACTCTCGGGTGGGCATACTTGCATCATGGTGGTGGTAGACTGTTTCTCCAAGTTGGCTCATTTCGTTCCCATTTCCTAAACTACCCACTGCCTCTCAGATGGCGCAACGTTTCCTCCATGAAATATACCGTCTTCATGGCCTCCCTGAGAAGATATTGTCGGATCGTGGATCTCAGTATATTTCTTCTTTTTGGGATCAACTGTGTCGTCATTTGGATATCCAGTGAGCTTTGAGTTCTGGTTATCATCCCCAAACCAACAGGCAAACCGAGCGTACCAATCAAACCCTTGAGCAGTACCTACGATGTTACGCAAATGCCACTCAAGACAACTGGTCAGGTTGGTTGGACACTGCTGAAGTGGCTTACAATAATGCTGTCCATTCTGCTACAGGACTCAGCCCTTTTTTTTGTTCTGTCGGCTTGCACCCCAAGTTGCTGCCTGTTCGTCCTACACCTCCCAGTGCAGTTCCGTCGGCTGATGCCATGGTGTCTCTTATCCACGACCAGCATCGTCTAGCGGCCAGTACCCTGGCAGTGGCACAAGCACGCATGAAGGACCAGGCCGATAAACGGCGGAGGCCTGAGCCCGACCTTCGGGTGGGTGATAGGGTGTGGCTCTCCTCCAAGAACTTACCAGTTCGCAATTTGCCCGTGAAACTGGCTCCCCGCTTTTTTGGCCCATTTCGCATCATTGGGCGGATTTCTCCTGTTGCCTTTCGTCTGTCCCTGCCGCCTTCTTGGCGGATCCATCCTGTCTTTCATGTCTCGCTCCTGAAACCCTGTGTACCTGATGTTTTGGGGCGTCCCTGTTCCCGTCCTGCCCCGGTCTTGGTTAAGGGTGTTCCTGAGTTTGAGGTGCAGGAGATTTGTGATTCCCGGATCAGGCGCGGGGTGCTGCAATTTCTGGTGGTTGGAAGGGCTATCCGGCTTGTGACCGCACTTGGGAGCCTTGTTCCTCTGTGCATGCCCCTCGCTTGGTTCGGGACTTCTACCTCCGTTATCCCTGGAAGCCTGGTGCCCCTGGGTTGTCCGGGAGGGGGTATGGTGTCACGCTGCGCGCACGCGCACCACTTACCTGTTCTGGGGTCCCGGTTCTTCGGCCGCGGAGGTCTCCCTCATGGAGACTGTATCCGCGCTGGCGTCTTTCCTCGCGACGTCCCGCGGTCCGGGCCGGCTCCATGGGCGCGGCCATCTTGAATGTGCTGCGCATGCGCGGATCGTCAGTATCCGACGTTCTGCAGATGCGCAGTAGCGGGAGCTTGCGTTCCAGGCCTCGCCTGGGCCCCGGACTATAAAGAGGCTCTGCACACACGGAAACATGCGTCTCAACGTGGTGTTTTCCGTGTGTGCGCTGCTGGAGCCCTGCTTGTCTCTGCCTCCAGTCCCCTTCCTGTTTCTGCTTGCCAGTCCTCGCCTGCTTTCTTGCCTACTCCTTTGGGGTCCCAGTCCCAGTCCTTCCTGGCCTCTGCCCTGCTCCTTAGCCTTCGCCTGCCCCCTGATTCCGTTGCTGGGGTTTGCTGGCCAGCCTGGGCTATTATCTTACCCTGCTCTTACTTCTTGGAGTGATCCTTCCCTGGGTGGGCTGCTCCTCCCTCCTACTCTCTTCTCTTGTGTTGTGCCCTGCCGGTACCCTGCCTCCTCCTGCTTGTGTTGTGCCCTGCCGGTACCAGTGCCAATAATCTCCGTGGGAGCACTGAAGACCCGTTCCTGGAACATCATACTGGACTCAGCTTGGCCTTCTCTGTCAGTGGTTACACTGTCCCAACGTCACGCTAATACAGAGAAGAGCTCCTCGTGGCGTTGGGAGCTGATTCAGTCCCATCCTGTCGTTTATTGTCAGGAGGGGGTTGGGTCGGTTCCTAGCGTTGCACTTTCCTCGGCTGTGATTCATCGACATACTGGCAGCCTCAACTCAGCGCTCTCCAGGAAAGAAAGGTAACTCAAGCTCTCGTGACGCCTCGTATAACAGAAAGGCATCCCATTGATATTTTAACCAAGATGCTAACCAAGACGATGACATTTCCATACCCGATGAATAGTACCTGCCAGTATTTAGGCCCTGATAAAGCACAGAGGACATGAGATAGGGAAGGGACATGACTATTAAAAACAAGCATTGGCAATGCCAACAGTTTTGGCATTTTTTTTGGCATGGAAAGGCATTTGCCAGGCACTGCATGTGCCAGGCAGCCATTTGCCAGGCACGGCCGCAGTGATATTAACTGGTCATTGAGGGTAGCAGCTTCAAAATGGTATGATTACCTTGGCAGATAATTGGCAGTGCCTGGCAAATGCCTAATACTTACATACAAGCCAAAACTGTTGGCTTACCAAAGCTTGTTTTTAAGAGGACTTCAGTGAAGGGCACTCATAGTGCATATAAATCGAGAGGTTAAAAGTAGACCTGGTTCAGACATTTTTATTAAACCACTACTGTGTATACAGCTCCAGTTAAGTCATTAACTTTCAGAAGACCTCTTTAAAAAACACTGGCAGGCACTTTCAACACAGTTTGATGGTAAGGCTTCAAAAAGCTACCTCAAAGATATCCCAGAAGGTTATGTTCTGGACGGGAGGGGCAGGAAGTGGGTGTAAATGTTTGTATACACTTGTATAATATAAAACAACCATAGAAACTATATATGCCCAATTGTTTTGGACTATACCTTTCATAACCACCTTTCATACACATTCATACCATCTCATATTCCAATGTTTTCCACAATTATTTAGCACATATCACCTGTGTAACATACACTGTAATTTTGTTTCACTTATTTGCAAATGTAATCACAGCCCTATATTTCCTTTTCGATTGTGTGCTTTTCCTCAAGCCACCTTTATATACTGGTGGCCCCGGTCTACATATGTTTCAGTCCGCCATGGGCACCATTATGGCCCCTAATTCTCTGGACCTTCTTCAGGACAAAATGTAATAAACAGAACAGTAGTCAACTCTCTCTGTTCGTGCCAAACTATAGGTGGTAGGGTTTTTCACAGGTTATATAGTTCTCAGTCACCTAAAAGCAATAAAACAGACAAACACACTTATTACCATCCAACCTATATTTCTTTTTCACGGCATATTAAATTTATGCACCACAACCATAGATCAATCTGTTGTGTTCTCTCACACACACCTCCTGCTATTATTTGCAGGGGGCTTGTGTGTAACGGGCAACACTGTCCCTCTGGTTCTAGCGGACCCTGTAGTCATCTTCCAAGTAAGATATCACCCCAAACGACCCACGAAAACATAGGCCCAGAGTGAACTCTCTTCATCTTACAATTGGCTCCAATGGGCAGGTGATACACAAACAACATATAGGTGACACTCAAAAGACAACTTACTTCCTCGAGATGTCAAATATTTGGTAACACGGGTCATCTGCCGCAAGTCAGGACAAACGTTCAACCTGCAACATGATGACCTGATTAGGATGATGTAATGTATTTACATTCCCTTTACATACAAGCAAAGGAATAGACACTCACCCATTTTGAAGCGGGAATATCGACTATTCCGCAGAGATTAAGGAGCACTGTATATTCTTAGCAGTGTCTATGATAGAAAAGAACTGTCATTAGCACCTCCTAGTGGCAGACCCTAGTTCTCAATATACGGCTCAAAATGCTTATCGATTGGTATAGCGCCCGTGACCAAAATAGGGAGTGAGAAATGTCTCTGACTCCTCTATATTGTGATCTATACTCAATTAGTCATGTTACACCCTCCACGGATGGCTGGAGCAGAGGGCTAGTGCAGAGAAATGACACCCAATGAATTAAATTGTCGTTATTCCATGCAATATTGTTTCAGAAGCCCTTCATATAACAAAGTTTCTATGTTGTCTTGGAGAAGAGACCCATTTTTCATACAACGCGGTCTCTGCCGCTGTTTAATATAGCCGAGGGCTAAGCTGCACCTAACGCGTATCCGCGTAGTGCTAGTCCAAGAAGTCAATGATATTTGTGATGTCATCTTTGATGTCCTGGGTGTTAGTCTTAGCAGTGCACGGTGGTGGCGCGAGTTATGGTTGCTTAGCTTAACATAACTGGCGAATTTCTGGGGTTTTTCGATTTTACTTGTAACTATAACGTCCTTTTAACAATGTTTTTTAATGAATTTCATACATTTTTATTAGTGCAACTTAACCATAACGTCCCTTTAACAAAGTTTTTTCAGTGAATTTCATAGGTTTTTATTAGTGCAACTTAACCATAACGTCCCCTTAACAAAGTTTTTTAATTGAATTTCATAGGTTTTTATTATTGCAACTTAACCATAACGTCCCTTTAACAAAGTTTTTTTCATTGAATTTCATAGGTTTATATTAGTCCAACTTAACCATAATGTTCCTTTAACAACGTTTTTTCACTGAATCTCATGGGTTTTTACCAGTGCATGCTATTTTCCTACAATTTACTAATATCATACTTACCAAATATAACAACATTTGTGTCCAATTTACAAAGTGTCACCTTAAAACTCTGCCATTTCCCACCTTCTAGAATCATTTTTAACACTTTTATACACGTTTTGCAACTATTTCAACTAGTTTTGCATCCGTAGACATCTACGAACATCTAACTTCATTGCGGACCTTCTGGACAGTGCCACATGACCATACGCTGGCGCGCGGCATGATGACGTGTCCAAGAACCAGTCCGCACTTCACAATAAGATCCGTCCTTCACGGACGGTTCGGAACTGCATTTTCTACTGATCTAGGAAATTTCAACTTCAAAATTTCTCTTGCACACCTCCTACACCTTTTCATACTCATTATCCATTAGCAATCTAGTACACAGTATATACTTGGAAGAATGTTTTCAAAACTGCTATTTATCTTAAAAAGGATTATCCTTCCTACAGCGGGACGCCTGCAGCGTCCCGCTGTAGGAAGGAAAATCCTTTTCCAAGACAGCCAACATGGAAAGAGAAGGCTGGTCTCCGTACACAGCCCCATTTCCCTTGCCATGGCATCCTGCAAAACCCTATGAACATATTACCACAAGCACTTTTTTTCCCTTTCAAACCTATCCTACCTTCGAAAAACTTTACCACATAGCCGGTCCCAGGTAGACATAGCCACCTTAACACCATTTTTCATCCCTAGCTGTAATGGCCAGAAGCCAGATTGTCCGCGTCAGGACCTTATGCCATGACCCAGACAATCTGGCTACTGCCCACAGCCACAGGCTATACCTCAGTCACCAAAGGTATATGACTATTCTTTGTACCTAGATTATTACACTTGTCAAAAAATAAAACACGGGCACATTTGCAAAACCATGATTTAATGTTCTTGCCAATGCTCCTCACGAGTTTGCTAGAAATCTGCCCATGTTTTATTTTTTTAAAGTGTCAAAATGTATGTACATACAATAGTCACATAACTTAGCCCCCACTTGACAAACTCCATTCAGTCTTTACACAAACATTGAAGGTTGGGTGTATAATCTTTCTCAAAACTTTTGTCGACATTCGTCAAATAGCAACAAAGTTATAAGCCATCTAAAAATGTTGAGACCTCCCTCTAATTTCGCCCCCCTTGAGAAAATCCCACCAAACTTTAGTAAACCATTTATATCTAGATCCAAAATCGTTTTGCCAAATTTTGTGCAGATTCGTCAAATGACACCACATTTATATGCCTTTACAATTTTTTAGGACCCCCCCTCTAATTCTGCCCCCTCTTGACGAAATCCCACCAATCTTCACAAAAACATTTATATCTAGATCTATTATCAGTTTGCCAAATTAAGTGTAGATTCGTCAAATGGCACCCCATTTATAAGCCTTTAAATTATTTTGGGACCCCCATCTAATTGTGCCCCCTCTTTACGGAATCCCACCAAACTTTGCAAACTCATCCGCGATCAGGTCAGGAATATAACTGCAAAATTACATACAGCTCTGTTAAGTGGCGCCAAAGTTATAAGCCATCCAAGAACTGCTTTTCACCAAACTAGTAATGCAGAGGTGTCCGCGAACTTTCACAGGACTGTTCGCGAACATCCGAACTGTTTGCGGACTTTCGCGGCAAAAAACACCCGTTTGTTTGCCTCTTTCAGCCATATCCCATCCCATCCTCATCACCCCTCACCTCTCCAGAGATTATTTGATAAGTTTGACAAGTGCAATGGTGTGTTTTTTAATATATTTTCGCCGCGATGTCCGCGGTCAACGGCCGATGTCCGCGAATCCAAGATGGCAGGCGCTTCCAAAAATCTGTCACACCTCACATTTCACTCCAACCAATCAGTGAACACGTCGGGTGTCCGCAGACATGACGATTGACCTATCGGTGTCCTATCCGCGGACCGAACAGGAAAGTGTGTCCGCGGAGCGGACATAGATATCACTAATTTTTTTGACTTACATTTTGGTCGTTTTTAAAAAAAACTACTGGACGGATTTGCACGAAATTAACAAAAGCACGCTTTCAGGACCAAGCCGCCGTTCCTGCCGCAAATTTGGTGAAAATCTGTCCAGCGGTTTGGGCTGTAGGCGTGAGCAAAGTTTTTTCCCATTATGTCTATGGGCAAAAAAGAAATTTTGGGACCCCCCCAATAACTTTGCACCCCCTGGACCAAACCTCACCAAACTTTGCAACAAAAATTCAGAGTGAGCCATATACATCCAGGGAGAGCAAAGTTATAAGCCGCCCAAAAAGTGCATATATATATAAATATTTATATATATATATATATATCTCAGTAAAAAAACTTTGTTAAAGGGACGTAGCTCGCACCACCACCGTGCACTGCTAAGACTAACACCCAGGACATCAAAGATGACATCACAAATGTCATTGATGACATCGCTGATGACATCACATGTCTGGCTCCCCCTTTTTTCCTTTACTGACATATCTAGGCCACATGGTTTTCTTCAGTAACAGTCAGGAATTAAAAGTGGAAAAGGTAGTATATTTATAGACTTTTCCTTCAAGTATGTTCTTACAATAATTCCCTTAGGGTCCAGTCATATATGAAACATATACATAGTGGAAGACACAAGCTTGAAAGACAGCAATCCTTTCTGTGCATTAAAATAATCAGTAGAGTTGTCAGCACTTTCTGATAGTTCTGTTGTTTTTTATTACTGTACTTTCCCTGTATATGCTCCTATTTTTATATCTTGTATTCACACTACTTTCCTTAGAGTCCAGGCACATCATGTGATATATATATACATAGGGTAAGTAGCAGCTTTGAAACAGAGCAATCATTTCTCTGCATAAAGGTAATCAGTTAGGTTATGAACACTTTTTGCTACTACTGCTGTTTTTTTTCTTACTTCAAATTCCTTGTATATACTCATATTTGTATGTGGTGTTCTCTCTTTGTGTTTTGTCTATAATAATGTAATTATGTAGTAAGTGGGTTTTATTATCTACATATCACATGTTTGACAGTATGCAAAAGTCTAATAAGAAAACAGTTATCATTTCACTATTCAACATGGCAAGCTTATGAATATTGCACCTCCATCATGTATGCTGCATACAATGCCTATGTTTCTACATGAGCACCTTAGTATACTGGATGGACTAATTATCACTTGATATTTATTACAATGATCCTTGACACTTTTTTTTATTAACATTACAATAAGAAACCCTTGTACAGACTTTTCATGAAAGGTAAATGCACATGTGATGTCATCAGTGATGTCATCAATGACATTTCTGATGTCATCTTTGATGTCCTGGGTGTTAGTCTTAGCAGTGCACGGTGGTGGCATGAGTTATGGTTGCTTAGCTTACCATAACTGCCGAATTTCAAGGGTTTTTCGGTTTTACTTGGAACCATAATGTCCCTTTAACAAAGTTTTTTTCACTGAATTTCATAGGTTTTTAGTAGCGCAACTTAATCATAACATCCCTTTAACAACGTTTTTTCACTGAATTTCATAGGTTTTTAGTAGCGCAACTTAACAATAATAACTTTGACTTTATGTACATGTAATATGGAACATACTGAACCTCTTCTACTGAACTTGATGTCCGCGAACTCTTTAATGTTCGCGGACATGTTCGGAGAACAGTACCACTACCTAAAAACTCTGGGAGGGTATGTTTGATTGTTATATCATAACATAGGAACATTTTACAAATTCAAAAAGCAGGACACATACACATTATATGTAGTAATACATAAAAAATGTAAGCCATATATGTAACACACTAACCATTCATTTAAATACAATATGTTCTAAAATGGAATATACCAGAAGAAGATAAATTGGCTTCCAACATAATTACCTCACAGACACTACAGAACTAAGAACAAGACCAGACCTACAGAGTACTTTGAACATATCTTACCTGAAATAGTAAGTGTACTTCATTTAACTCAAATATTTATAAACTTTCTGTATTAGATTTAAAAAAATGTATTATCTTTTTTTTTCTCACAGAAATGTCTAGTACTCTGGAATGGCTAGAGGAGCATTTCCCACATGAGGAAATGTCACAAGATAGTGAAACTAATGGTAAACACTTTACAATATAAACCATTTAATTGTTATTATTTTATATACATTTAACATATATATATTTTTTTTTTGTACAGAGCATACCAAAATAGAAAATACCTCTGAAGAAACTGTTATGGATTACACACCTGACAGCATAAAAGAAAAAATGGATTTATTGTTGACCAATTTTAATAATTTGAAAACTTTTGTTGAAGATCATTTTAAAACAAAAACCTCAAACCATTGCCCCACATGTACTTGTCCCCCCTCACCATATCCCAGTCAACTATCCCCAAACCCTCTCCATAACCCAAAATGTTTTGATGAGGCTTCCATCCCTTCTTCACCTGATACCAATCATGTTGAAACCCCTAATTCTCCTGTTTTTGTTTCCGTTTCTGCCTCACCTTCTCTGTCATTAATTATTAATATATGTTAAATAAAGTAAAATTTTTATATTGTGTTGTAATTAGTTTCCGTTTTTGAAAAAAAAAAACAATGTAGGTGTCCGCGGACAGCGCGGGTGTTCTGAAATGTTCGTAAATAAACGAAAATGGAGGTGTCCTAAAGAACACTATACCTGTCCGTAGTGTTCGTTAGCAAGTTGAAACTGTTCTATAACACACAAGGTGTCCACAAAGGTTCGTTTGACGTGTGACGCACTTTTAATTACTTCAGGACCAGAACAGTGTCCATAGAACATCAACGCGCATGCACAAACCAATGTCTGTGCATTTGGTGTCCTGGGGATAGGCGCTTCCTTCGCGGACATGTTCGCGAAGGGATCATGTAACCACGCCCACACTAATCGCGTGTTCTGAATGCGGACACTGTTCGTGTCCCTGAACAATTTAAAAGTACATTTTCAAGTAATCCACAATATTTTTCAATAAAAACTCACCACAGCACAAGTCCCACATACTAATCATGAGTTTCTACATACTTTTAGAAACTTTTTGAACCTTTTTTTGTGTTCGATCTGTCCGCGGACAGCGCGCATGTCCGCGAACCGCGTACAAGCACCCCTATAAAAGACCACGCCCTAGAGCTTATTCTCATTGTGTTTCTGGCTATTCTTCAGAGCACAGTTATTTTTCCTGCAACTTGCAGATTACACCATCGAGATGGCATCCCTGGCTGCACTACTGCCACCTGGTGCTGCACCTGCTTCAGCACCACCCCCACCCCCTCCACCACCACCACCTTCCCAAGGGCCTGAAGAGGGGAACAGGAGTGAGGATGCAGAGGAGGAAAAAGAGGATGACGAGAATGAGGTAGAGGAAATCCCCACTACCCGCACTAGGCATGAGTCTTGGGTGTGGCGGTTGTTTACCATTCATGGAAATGGTCCTAAGGCTCGTGCGAACCGTGTCAACTGCAATGAGTGCAAAATGATACTCAGTCGCGGGAGGCATGGTTCGTACAGCTTTGGGACCACTACCATGAAGCGAGACCTGAGGTCATTTCACTCTGGAGCTATTCGCAAGGTTGTACCTTGCGAAGAACATAGTAGGTTGATTTCCTCTACTTCATCCTCTGTTTCTGATCCTGTCACCACAAGGACCACCTCTGTGGGACAGTGTCTTCCGCAAGCTGCCTCACAGGCCATACAGAATTCTGATGACCCTTACCTTTCGAGGGTCACAGTTGTATGCATGTACTGTGACACAGTACTCTGCAGGGGGGAGTGACTTCGCAGTGCTTTTGAGACTATCGTCTCAGACCACGAGAAGACCTACTCACTACCCAAATATAACCCACTCTACATCTTCCTCTCTCAGCTCGCCCTTTCTTATCCCTGTGGTTGGTGTCCCCCCCTTTACCCTTCTTTCCCCTCCTCTCCTGGTGTGTCGTGTATAAAAAACAAAAAAAATACAAAATAACAAAAATCAAAAACAAATAAGGCTCTTTTCAGAGCCGCCTTTCACAGTTGAAAAATAGAAGTGAAAATAAATGAAGCAGGGCTCTTTGTATTTTTGGAAGTCCGCGGGCAGCCCGCGGACATCTAAAAAATTGGGTTGCTACCCTATGATAACCATTGCAATTTTCTCAGGGAGGAAGTGGTGGCTCTGAAAAGAGCCTATGGGAGGTGTTTGTATGTCAAAAATGATAAATACTTAACACCTACTTCAAAATGGATGCTGTAATTCTAAAAAAGGTTGCAATGCATTTTGTACATTTCTCAGAAAAATCTGATTGCCAGCATAAGTAAGATGGACTCCATCTCTACGAAAAATATATGTACTACAAAACATAATATTTTCATTGTGAAAAGAGGACATGCCAAAATCTCTTAGAAAGGCACAAACAGCCTTATTGACATAGCGCCTTGCTTTTTGCCATTTGTGGACCAAATAAAGACGAACAAAGCCACATTTGTCTCTGCGCAATCCGTGAAAATATTACTTCAGAATTAGGAAACATGTCCATAACCTTCTCAAGTCCTTCTTTCAAAGCAAATCGCAAAGAAATTCCAGACACATGTCCTAAACTGTTCCCTCCACAATGAATTACAATTATGTCTGGATGTTGCTCTGTCTCCAAAGTAGCACAGAGAGGTAGCAAGTCCAACCACTTCATTCCACGTACTCAATGCAATGTACTTCCACATGTGGAAATCCAAGATCTACAGCTACTCCACAGCTTTCTGCATGCACCTTCAACCAATGTATTCACGAATCTCCCAAAATCCAAACAATCTGTTTTCTGAAACACACACCCATAGCTATCTGTTGTTCTCTCAGCAAAAAAGAGTATCTGAGAAACTCTCTCCTGGCACAACACACCCACTAAACTTTCCTGACCAATCCCTTTCAGCGCTCATTCTCATTTGCATGACTTCTGAACCCAAAAATCCCTGGATGTAACACCCGATGTCCGAGAACTACCGCCATGTCCGCGGACATATTGCAACATGAACAGCCCTTCTACCATTTCCAGTTCACTCTCTGTGCTATTCCCTCATTGGATGTAGCTAAGAAGTCACATGACCATCCACCAATCACATTCAAGACCTCTACATCTAACGCCATCATCATAGATCAGCACTGCAAATGTATTGTGAATCTCTCTGAGTACAAGTGTCACATCATTGGCAAGCACCATCTACAAGAAATACTGTGCAAGTCTCCAAGATTTCTACTTGCAGCTCCATGTATATCCATATGCATGAACACAAACTACAGGTATGCATATTTTCTGTACAGTACATGAACACATTTTCAAACTGACTTAATATTTTTTTTTATTTCATTTATTTATTTAATTACTTTAATTTAAGCATGACATTGAGGCACTATTACCTGGAAGAGCTTAGTTATAGAAATAGTGGTATTCAGTGTTACATTATGAATTTCACAAGACATAGTAAAGCTATTTTGTTTGCTATAGTTAGTCTTTGCAATACAATTTGTTCATTAAGAACATATCATATGTATTGAATTGGTGCAACATATCTTATGTAAATAAGATAGTTTTAATGGTTTTGAGGAAGGCGCTGAGGATTTCAATTAAAAAAATCAATGTCTAAATTAAAAACAGTGCTATATACAAACAAAATTACTAATTTGTTTCTTTTACAATTGCAGTGAAGACCATTCTGCTGAAAAGAAGCAGCCAAATTTGAAGAACAAAGAAGAACTAAGAAGTAACCTGTTCATTTTAGAAAAAAAGTAAGTAGAATATCACGATAATATTTGTATTATTACTGAAACACACTGTAAAGTTAATTCATGCTATTTCTGTGCCTATAAATAGAGATTGTGCACCATTCTGTCCAAAGATCCCCATGTCTTAAACAGCAATTTACAGCCAGAATGGCCCACAAATTCCCATTTTTAGACACACAAATTACCCAACTCAACCGCTAGAATTTTGATATTATAGAACAAACAACTGTTTTAATTGTATACATTAAATTTACTATTTGTACTTCTCCACACCACTAGCTTACTTTTTTCTGTCATCTAAACCCCAGTTCAGTAGCACATAAATTCAAGAATACCCATCCCTATTAGTTGTAGTTCCCAATGCACAATCACACACCATTACATACATCTTTATCATCTTACTCAAACACTCATGCACACAGCACACATACATTACAGAACACCCCAACCCATACCTTCTTTATTTTTTTCAACAGACCCTAAAGAATGCCTACCAAAAGGCAAGTCCGTAGAAAGCAACGCAAAAGTAGAGCAAATGAAAATAGAAGTGTCCAACATAAGCATCCATCTCTAGCAGAATTTGTAAAAAAAAAGTTGAAACAAAACAGCTAATACAGTCATTTAGTGAAACACAAGAAGTTTCAAGTACAAAAACTTTGCCTCCTCTATCAAAATGTAAAACAAACCAAAAAACAATTAACAGAAAATCACCTATCACTACAGATAAAACTGATTCTTTAAATTTTGATATAGTGCAAAGTAAGCATACCAAGAAAAGTATTTTAGCCAAAATGTACCGTCACAAAGTCCTTCAAAATTTTATAAAAACAGGAGAGAAATCAGGTTCAATGCTTAAAACCTATCGTAGGAAATTAATCTTAGAAGCGTTGATAGACATTGCAATTCTTCTCAAAAGAAAGTTATTTATTTTAGTGTTAAACAAAATGAAACCACTAACAAAACTAATAACTAAATTACAAAAAAGACTTCTTAATAAACTAAATGTCAACAGAAAGAACTTCTTAAGTATCTGCAGAGGTGAATGGAATCACACTACGAACACAGAACCATACTTTAATGAAGAAGCGTACAAACAAAAGCAAACAAATACAATTGCCATACATAGCACTGGTCGAGGTTATGAAAAAGTGAATAATACCATAATGGAACAAGAAGTACTCCTTACAAAAATATGCCCTGAAAACTTAGAATTACCCCTCCATTGAACTGAATCAGAACATCTAGTGTACAAATGGCCATGCACGTCAATGTGTAACATTCCCAAACAATTTTTCAAGTCTTTACGCCAATTCCTCAATCAATATGTAAAAAGCAAAGACAAAATCAAAATTAAACTACTGCAAAATATGGATACCTGTCCAGTGCGCAAGTACACAGGACTACAAGGACATTCATTGGCCTGCATTACAGAACCTACTTGTAAAACCACCTTCCATGATATCAAATTGATATCAACACATCATTCAACTATAAGAAATCTAGTCTATAAACTGTACTATGCTAAAAGTCCTGCTTTAGCACTAGCAAATTTAAATAACATTCTTCTACATGGTACAGCAAAAGACCTACTTGAAGAAATTGACTATATCCAGAACAAAAATTGTGGAAGTGAAAGCCACCTACAGAATGAAATAGCTTTAAACCAAATTAGCAACAATTCTACACATGGCAACCTTTTACTAAACACATACCAAAAAGAAATACTAAAATGTAAAAGTACATCAGCTGAAGTACCAAACCATGTGTGTGTATGTTGCCGCAGAACTTTTTATAAAAGTAACACAAAAACTGTAGATGGACCTATCATACAAAATAGAAGACAATGAAGATTCTAAATGGTTTGAATTAGCTCTCTACCTTGTGCCAGAAAACAAATAGGAAATAACTGACCCCTTAATACTTTGCAGTTACTGCACTACAAAACTTGACAACAACCAAACTCCTTCACGTGCTATCACAAATAATTTGGAATTATACCCACTAGCAAAACCCCTACAACAACTTAATTTATATGAGAACATGATAATTCAAACAGTGCACCAATTTCAAGCAATAATACGCCTTCTACCAAAAACAACAAAATTACCTCCCTCTGAATTGGTAAAAGGCATTCGTGGAAAAGTAGTTTATTTACCATTAGATTTAAAAGGAAATGTGCATACTCTAGGAGTGCAACTTCCAATGGAGCAATCTTTAATTATCTTAGTAAATGGAGTACCTACAAAAGACAAATAAATATGGCAACAGCTGGTAGATTTACATAAAGTTAGACATGCCTTGCAATATCTTAAAGAGAATAACGAATACTACAAAGAAATTAATATTGAAGAAAACTTGAAGGATAGAACTGAAATAATTCAAGAAACACAAGAAGCTGGTCGATTTGAGCTCCTAGATCCTGCTACAATATCAAATACTTTAGACCATTATACAATTCATCCTTTGCACTCTAATGACACCATAGAAGATGCACTGGAAACGTACCAAATGCTTCAAACAAAAGGATCACCAATGAGCATATGGGAAAAAAGTATAGAAGCACATGCATTTCCTCTACTCTTTCCTACTGGCAAAGGAGGAAGGTACGATGATAGACCTATTCAAATATCAGCTTCAGAATACCGCCCATTACGGATGTATTCTGAAGATCCCAGATTTAGACAAAATGTGGAATATATATTCCATCTACTCTTTGAAAGTGAACTAGCAACTTTATGTTATGGAGTTGCACACATATTAAAATCAGGATCACACTTTCAAAATATGACAGCTACACAATTATTACAAAAAGTGCAACAAAAGGATGAGGTTTTACAATCAAATATTACAAATCTATTAGCAAATATGTGTGGTACTAAAGAGTACTGGTTTCGATGTCATGGAGATGTATGTTGTATGATCAGAAACCTTGGCCCACCCACTTGGTTTGTTACATTAAGTTGTGCAGAATATGAATGGGAAGATTTACATGATTTCCTACGCATATCAAACAAAAACAAAACAAACATAGATATACTAACACCTGGAGAACTTTGTTCTTTGGATCCTGTTAATGTTTCAAGATATTTTCACCATCGCTTCATTGCTATGCTACATTTTATTTGTAATAAAACTGTTCCTCCCCTTGGAGAAGTGCAACACTTCTTTTGCAGAAAAGAATACCAAGCCAGAGGAGCACCACATATCCACATGCTTTTATGGATTAAAGATGCTCCTAAATTTGGTCAAGACAGTGATGCCACTGTTTTACAGTTTATTGAAAAATATGTCACTTGTGAAATTCCATTAGAAGCAACAAATAGTGATCTTCATGCACAGATTTTACAATTTCAAAGACACAAATGTGGAAAATATTGTTGTTGCAAATACAAAAACAAAGGGAAATACTACACCAAATGCCGATTTGGTTTTCCTAGACCAGTTACAAATACAGGTCAAGTGAACAACCTCATGTCTTCAGTTAGACATAGTGTTAAAGGTAAGTCACCTAAAAATACATATTACATAAAAAGAAAAGAAGAAGAAAAATATATCAATGATTATAATGCAATCATTGCCCACTTATGGAATGCAAACATAGATGTGCAGTACATTGCAGACAATTCTACTGCAGTTCCACGATATGTCACAGCATACTTAACCAAAGCAGAAAAGACAGAGCTCCAAGACCTCTGGAATGACCTGTCATCATATAAAACAGTGTCTCAGAAATTAAACAGCTTGGGCATAAAAATGCTCTCCCATAGAGAATGTGGATCATATGAAGCAGATGATTGTTTAACTGGTACTGCATTGTATGGTAAATCTGAAAATATAGTATGGCCAAGTCTTGGTCCAGCTAAAGCTAGAAAAAGAGTTCTAAAATCCTACGAAGATATAGAAACAGTAGCCAAACATGATCCCAACAGCCAAGACATTTTAAAAAACAATTTATTGGACACACACTTCCCAAACAGAAGTAATACTTTGGAAACCATGTGTCTATACCACATAGCCCAAAACTACACATACAAAAAAATATAAAACCTGATGAAAAAAAAGGTAAATACAGAGTGACAAACTGTGAAGGCAGCTTAGTTAAATTCACTAAACCAAATTGAATTAATCATATCAAATTGTCTTAAAGACTCCTCAACATAAAGAAGTATATTACATGTCCCTGCTACAACTCTTTAAACCATGGAGAAAAGAAGAAGAAATACTAGATAACTATGACTCATATGAAGATGCTTTCAAAGCAAATGAAAGCACTATAACTGATGTAAATTTTACACAGTACAAAACAATGTTGCACAATGAACAGTAACACGAAGAAGAACTCCAGGCCCAACTAGTTAAAGAAACTCCTGACAGTAGTCAACCTTCTGTAACAGGAAGCCAAGAACCACTGGGAGAACCACTAATAATACATGAGGCAGAATTAGCTATGACAGAAGTAGAAAACACCAAGTGTCAGTATGAAGATAAAGAAGACTTAACTATACTACAATCAAAACTAAACAATGAGCAACGTAGCATTTTTCAAGAAGTAACAAAACCAATTGCACATGGTGTACAACATGAAAATAAAGAATGTTCCTGCCATAATTATAAACCTATACTACTGTACGTCAGTGGTGAAGCTGGTTCTGGCAAAACATTCCTAATCAAAATCATCAGTAAGTTCCTTCAACAATTGACAAACAACAAACTGTCAGCTGTTCTCACTGCCCCCACAGGTTTAGCTGCCTACCACATAGGTGGTGTCACGTTACACTGATTACTACTATTGCCAGTAGAACACCAGAACAAATTAGACTATTACAAACTTTCTGCAGAAGCTGCAATGGAACTACGCAGAGTATTGAAACAAATGAAACTGCTACTTATAGATGAAGTGATCATGGTCTCCAACCTAATGTTGTCTTTGATTCACCTCATATTACAAGAAGTACTCAAAACAAACTATGAAGAGCTCTTTGCAGGAAAACACATTATTGTTTTCAGAGATCTTCTTCAATTGAAACCAGTAAAAGGTGAGCCTATTTTTAAAACATTAGGACACAAACTCTGCCGTAAAACTGTTGGCAGCATTCGAAATGTCAACCTTTGGCAACATTTCCAATACAGAGAATTAACAGAAAACATGCGGCAATCTGCAGATCTCACTTATGCCAATATCTTAAAAAGTATTAGAGTTGCTATACTTTCTAAAGAAGCAGAAGCAATATTGAAAACCTGGCACATTAATGCACTTTATGCGATAATGCATGTGCTACAGATGTTATGGAACAATTAGCCCACAAAAATGTCAATTGTATGGCCTTAATGCCATCTCTTGCAAGTTGTTTCAAATTCAATGAAATAATGTTAAGTAAAGAAATACAACCAATAATGGAAATTAGCGCCACAGACAAACTAGATGTAGATGGTATGACACTACCTATGTGTGACCAAGCCACAACAAGACTAAATAGTTTAGAAAAATCAATCTCAAACACAGCAGGCTTAGAAAAGATATTAAAACTATCCTTAAATTGCAGAGTAATGCTTAAACGTAACCTTGACGTGGACCCAGGACTAGTTAATGGAGCACTGGGTACAGTTGTTGGCTTTCAAACATACCCACGTGACAACAAAATTCAATTTGTCAATATTCTCTTTGACAAACTTTCAGAAGTAAAAAGGATAGGACGCTCAACAGCTCGATTCCTTCTCTTCAAAGACATGTATGTATGCAGAGAACAATTTTCTCTAACTTTTGCATACGCAGTCACAATTCATAAATCACAAGGTCTTACCCTACACAAAGCAATGATAGATATTGGTAACACAATCTTTAAAGAAGGCATGAGCTACGTAGCACTATCATGCTTACGTACACTTGACTGTCTATTTCTAATCAACTTTGATGCAAGTAAAGTAACCGCTGATATTCCTTGCATTTTAGAATACAATAGACTTTGCTCACTATTCACCCCCATCTTAACACATATTCTGTTCCACAAAAAGTAAAACGTTATAAAAGAAAAATAAATCAAACAGAGAGTAAAAGAAACTAATACTTCATCAAGTACCACAAGCAAAAAAGAATCAATTAGGGAAAGTAAACCAGGTACTTCTTCAAAGAAGGAAGACAAACTCCAAAAAAAGCAGTCAGATACAGAACTACCTGCTCCAT
Organism: Ambystoma mexicanum; assembly: GCF_040938575.1. NCBI lineage: Eukaryota > Metazoa > Chordata > Amphibia > Caudata > Ambystomatidae > Ambystoma > Ambystoma mexicanum. Next base: position 523,240,231 of record NC_090941.1, on the reverse strand, counting down.
TTAAACTCTCAAATATAGTTGGTGTAAGTTGCTACGTAATTATAGCAATGAATATTCTATTTAAATTACCACCAATTGTTGACAAAATTTACTTACACAGTACAGACCCATTGTGTTTGCAAATGTTAGTACTTCACAGAAATGCAGCAAACAATCCTGATAACACATATCGTGTTTATGGAATAAGACAACAATTGGACTACTGTGCTGGAATGGGGATATTCACTATAATCTCACAGGAAGATCCACAAGAATTTCTAATGTACTTACTACAAGTACTGGAAAACAAAAACATACCTATAAATGAAATCTTGCAGATTTCATACATGTGGAAACATACATGCACTCTCTGCAACAATGTGACACAAGAACAAATCCCCATTGAACGCTTTGTATATATATATCAATACCTAATTGTGAATCCATTCCATTTCAGCAACTTGTACAAAATGCAAACCATGGTAGATTATGTTCTACCTGCAATTCGGATAATTGCTCCACGTTACTAATACAAACACGTAATAAATACTTAATACTAATGCTTCTACGTTACAATGCAGATGGTACCAAAAACAAATACAAGTTGACTGGATTCACACATGGTCAAATATCACTTGGTAAGAAAACCTTCACAACAATAGGTATAATCTACCACGCAGGAGCCACAACCAATTCAGGGCACTACACTGCATAAATAAAAAAGAAATGTGGATGGTTTCAATGTAATGATAGTACCATTACTCTAAAGCAGAGATTATCAGCAAATCTTACAAACGCTTATTTAATGTTCTTAAAACCAAAATTTTAGAACTAAACTGTACTTAAACCCTAAGTAAACTTGTAGTAAAAAAATGTAAACTGTTAGAATATTCCAAAAGCTATCTAACGGCCCAAAGATTCTACAACAACTAATCAGATAAATGAATACCACTAAATTAGAGCAAAAAATAGACAATTAGAATAAGCCAATCGGTATCTAACTGTCCCAAAATTTAACAAAATTCAAACAAATATATTACTGCTCCGAAAAATGCAACAAGCCAATGTACAAAACATAAGCCAGAAACAACAAGTGAACACTGAAAACAAACAAACAAATAAACTGTACCATAACAGAAAAAGTTTTTTTTTTTAATCCAACATGGATTTTTTTTCCTCCCACAGACCCAATGATTTTAGCAATGAACACAGAAACTGAGCAAATTGCACAGTACTCTGGTTTGTAATCTACTAAATATGAGGGTAAAAAAAAAAATGTTGATTATACAATGTAATAAGTCATTACAAAATACTAATACTAACATGCTATTTTCTTTTATCACAGAAATTAACAAGAAATACATGTATTCCAGTTACTAAACCAAACAGTAAGTATATTATACACTCTATGCCCTCGCCACAACCATCGCAGCATATCACACCCATAGTATCCTATAACTTTGTTCCTTATAAATTTCTTTTTGACCCAAAGTTATAAGCAACTATAAGTGTGATATGCTGCAGTGGTTGTGGCCAGGGCATAGAGTTTTGGGTGCATGGCCAAATGGCCATGCCCCCAACACCGCAGCATATCACACCCATAGAGTCAAACATTTCAACTATGGCCTATGGGAACTTTTAATGTCCGCGGACATTATGAGTGTTTTAGAACACTTTCAACTTGCCAGCGAACAATACGGACAGTGTCCTCAGAACACCTCCATTTTGTTTATTTACGTACATTTCAGGACACCGCAGAGTTCTTAGAACACTTTCAACTTGACAACAAATTCAGGACACCGCGAGAGGTCTTAGAACACTTTCAACTTGACAACGAACAATACAGACAGCGTCCACAGAACACCCTCATTTTGTTTATTTACGAACATTTCAGGACACCGCGAGAGTTCTTAGAACATTTTCAACTTGACAACGAACAATACAGACAGCGTCTTCAGGACACCCCCTACGAACATTTCAGGACACCACGCATGTTCTTAGAACACATTCAACTTACCATTGAACAATACGGACAGCGTCCTCAGAACACCCCCATTTTGTTTATTTGCGCACATTTCAGGAAACCACGAGTGTTCTTAGAACACAATCAACTTGACAAAGAACACTACGGACAGCGTCCTCAGAACACCCCCATTTTGTTTATTTGCAAACATTTCAGGACACCTTGAGTGTTCTTAGAACACATTCAACTTGCCCGAGAACAATGCGGATAGCGTCCTTAGAACACCCCCATTTTGTTTATTTACGAACATTTCAGGACACCGCGAGAGTCCTCAGTACACATTCAACTTGCCAGAGAACAATACGGACAGCGTCCTCAGGACAGACAGCGTCATCAGAAGACCCCCTACGAACATTTCAGGACACCACGAGTGTTCTTAGAACACATTCAACTTGCTATCGAACAATACGGACAGCGTCTTCCGAACACCCCCTACGAACATTTCAGGACACCACGAGTGTTCTTAGAACTCATTCAACTTGCCATCGAACAATATGGAAAGCGTCTTCAGGACAGCCCCTACGAACATTTCAGGACAACGCGAGAGTTCTTAGAACACTTTCAACTTCACAACAAACAATACGGACAGCGTCCTCAGGACACCCCCATTTTGTTTATTTGCGAACATTTCAGGACACCGCAAGTGTTCTTAGAACACATTCAACTTGCCAGAGAACAATACGGACAGCGTCATCAGAACACACCCTACGAACATTTCAGGACACCACGAGTGTTCTTAGAACACATTCAACTTGCTATCGAATAATACGGACAGCGACTTCAGAACACCCCCTACAAACATTTCAGGACACCGCGAGTGTTCTTAGAACACATTCAAATTGCCATCGAACAATATGGACAGCGTCTTCAGGACACCCCCTACGAACATTTCAGGACAACGTGAAAGTTTTTAGAACACTTTCAACTTCACAACGAATAATACGGACAGAGTCCTCAGGACACCCCCATTTTGTTTATTTGCGAACATTTCAGGACACCGCGAGTGTTCTTAGAAGACATTCAACTTGCCATCGAACAATACGGACAGTGTCTTCAGGACACCCCCTATGAACATTTCAGGACAACGCGAGAGTTCTTAGAACATTTTCAACTTGACAACGAACAATACGGACAGCATCCTCAGAACACTCTCATTTTGTTTATTTACGAACATTTGAGGACACCGCGAGAGTTCTTAGAACATTTTCAACTTGACAATGAACAATACGGACAGCGTCCTCAGAACACCCCCCATTCAGTTTATTTAGAACATTTCAGAACACCCGTGATGTCCGCAGACAAATCGAACACAACAAGAACATCTACCACATGAAAAAACACAACTTTCAACTTATCTCATACTCTCCCACCCTCCCCAAACACTCCTACACACCAACACACTCTACTAAATACAAATTTTGAACCACGTTTCACCGCGCTGTCCAAGGACGTCCGCGAATCCAAGATGGCGGGCGCCACCGAAAATCTGCATGTCCGCAGACATGACCGCAGACATGACGTAAGCTGATCGGCCAATCAGAACACTGTCCGCGGAGCGAACAGGGAAGTGTGTCCGCGGACCGAACACAGATATCACAAATTTTTTATGACCCACTTTTTGGTCATTTTTTAAAAAACTACTGGACAGATTTTCACCAAATCTGCAAAAGCATGCTTTCGGAGCCAAGCCGCTGCTCCTGGTCCAAATTTGGTGAAAATCCATCCAGCGGTTTGGGCTGTAGGTGCGAGCAAAGTTTTTTTCCCATTCAGTCTATGGGAAAAAAAAAATTTTTGGGACCCCCCCTAGAACTTTTTGCCCCCTGGACGAATCCTCACCAAACTTTGCAAAACAATTCAGAGTGGGCCATATACCTTTTTTTGCAAATTTTGGTGAGGATTCGTCCAGGGGGAGAGAAGTTATAAGCCGCCCAAAAAGTGCTCTTCCTACGGAAACACCAACTTAACCATAACTACATGGCCACTACCGTGGCCATGTAATATATATATATATATGTATATATATATGGGCAGCAATCACCAAGCAGTGACAATACAATTCAAAAACAAGTAAAGCAATTTAATTCACTTATAATAATGCAGAATAGAAAGTACAGGAAAAAGAACAATTTTGGTTTGTGAACAGATAGCGTTTAGGTTAATATTTCCCCATGCAAAGTTGGGAGCAATCCTACAAAGATGTAAGTAAGCAACAGTTATTCAGGAATGAAAGACAATGTCCAGAGTTTGAATGCAATCTTCCCTCCCAAAACAAGAGAGAAAACCGTTTTTGAAATTGACACTCTTTAAAATGACAGGTGAAAATGGCTTTGTGAAAGAATTGCAAAGTGGGCAAAAATGTTTAAATTGAGAGAAATTCTTATGAAAGCAACACTAAATAGGTCCTAACACACATGAGTTACAAGATAAACAACAGTACACACTTTAGATCAAAAGGGGAGTTGAGAAACACTTTGGATGGGAAAAGACACGTGTAAAATGTTGGTTGTGGATGTAGCTAAGGGTCTTGGGAATAACTGAGAGTTGAAATTACGTTTCCATCTATATAATTGAAGAAGTTATAGAGGTTTTAGTAAGAGGCATTTTTGGAGAAATAGGCGCAGAGAAAAGCAGAAATTTGGTTTTAAAAATGACAGATTGGGGATTCCAAGATGGTGGCCGTTGTAGGAGGACGCATCTGATCATCTCTCCTCTCAGGGCCGCAACATTAAGCCCATCAATAGAGCATATCGGCCGAATCAGTCATTAAAAGCATAGCAGCTGGGTGACATACGATCAGCACCTGAGAGAATGAAGCTCTAAGTGCCACTGCGATGCAGAGCTGAAAGGGTGCACCAGATGAGCAGTGGGCCTGCATCATAGGCAGTGCCCGCCTGGGGGAGAAGCCGCTGCAGAGGGCGCCTGCACAGCAAAGCAGAGAGTGAGCAGCGGGCCCCCATTGAGGATCGCGCCCGCCTCGGGGAGAGGCTGTTGTGGCGGGCGGCTGCCCAGCATAGCAGAGTGCGAGCAGCGGGCCCACATTGAGGACCGTGCCCACTCGGGGAGAAGCTGCGGCATCGGACGGCCGAACACTGCAGAAGAGAGAGCGGCTTGGGCAGAGGTGAGACCCCTGGACGGAGACCGGAGACGCGTATTGGCGGTCTCCCCCCCGGCAGCACCGGAGTGCCATGGAGTATCGGCAGGCGTAGCAACTCCCCCGAGCGGCCTGCCTGGGGCCAGGTGGGGGCCCCCGGGAGCCCCGCAGCTTGCAACCAGCACCGAGGCAGCGTGGGGACGCAGGGACAATGCAGCGGTTCACCCAGGAACACCACGCAAGATCAGTGTGTTTTCCCGGGGCCCTGCGACCCCCGGACACCACAGAGACCGGGTGGTGGGCACACTGGATAGAGCAGCCCCAAGAGGAGAACATCAAAGGTGGGCACCAAGCCGGGGGTGGGAAACCACAGGCGCAGCCAACGCTATTAATAAAAACGTGCCTGTGGAACCAGCAATGTGAAGGCTAATCTTACTGCATGAACTGGGGAAGAAGCACCCCCTAGCACATTAGCTAGTGTCAACCTGCCGACATCCACAACAGTGGCCACAGTTGGTGATGAACAACATCAACAAATGCACCATTCCACGATAACCAGCCTACGCACACCCAGGGGAAGACAGCGGACCTGAGCCTGGGCACCCCCCCACGCAGAAATTGAGAGAAACGCATGCAATGGGCCATAGTGGAGGAGGTAAGCCACACTGACTGGCGGCCGTACACCAGGGCCCCAGTCGAAGCGCCACGCCGAGGGCCCCTCCCCAGTGGATATTGGTGTGGCGGCACTCACCACCTATCGCGTAACTGCGCCACCCCAGCAGGGCAAGTAATATAGATTATGAAGGCAGAGCTGACACAACCTAGTGTCTGTCAAGGACAGATCTTACTGCGGCACAGGTGGTGTCAAGCAATAGATCCCCGGACAACAAATAGGAACTCTCTTTGGACTCTCTGCGCAACCCCATAGAATCTCCCACGTTTAAGCACCAGCAGGTTAGCAAGGTGCATTAATGTCAAAATCACGAGCGAGGTTCTCAACACAATCCTCTCCGCAGAGGAATCAGGGAAGGTACCTAAAGCAGCTCTGGGGGACACAAGACAGCCTCGCATCCGCGCCAGAAGACTTTCCCCCACTAGGTCCCAGCTCAACCCAAGGAAGGATGGAGGGAAACGCATTGAGCAAAGAGGACATGCAAACATGCTTTAGGGAACTCCAATCGCCACTACTCAACTCTGTTCAAGAGCAATTTAAAATTCTGAGGGGCGAGATGGTGCAATCAATGCAGGAAATCCGGCAGGATGTAATTAAATTGGGGGAGAGGACCAACACCATGGAAAGAAAGCTCCAGCAGATGGAGGAAGACTCCTTAAAATCTGAGGAAACACTAGATAGGGTAGCCCAGACAACTATGTACCTTGAACAACAATGCGAGGACCTACAAAACAGGTCAAGGAGATATAATGTGAGGATCAAAAATCTGTCGGAATCCTTAGGTGAATTGACAAGGGGGGTCCTGGGAGTCTCTCTGCCAGACATTAGTCCTGGTTGCGAGAGACTTACCCAGAGTCTTTAGCTCACTATCTTTCACAGAGAAGAAATATCTTAAACATATCAGTCTTTGTCCTACCCTGGGGCAGTCCAGCACCGAAATGCTAGGCAATTCTCCTCTGAACAAGAGTACCAACAGCATCCCCAGACACGTGTTTCGGTCTGGTTGGACCTCATCAGTAGGGAGGAGCTGTGCCTCTCTAAGAATAGTGAGCAAGGGGTCCACGTCTGGGTTCCCCTAGTAACTTAGGGTGAGACCCAAAGTTACTTAAATATGCAAATTGACAAGGGGGGTCCTGGGAGTCTCTCTGCCAGACATTAGTCCTGGTTGCGAGAGACTTACCCAGAGTCCTTAGGTGAGGCAGACCTGAAGTCGATGGTTACGCAATTGTTTACCTAGATCCTGGCCGAAGAGGTGGACTCGGGGGTGGGGATCGACCGAATCCATAGAGTGGGCCCCAAAAGAGGGACCGAGCCGGGAACGAGACCCAGGGATGTGCTGGTGACTATAACCTCTTATGTGCAGAAAGAACAGATACTGAGAAAAGCCAGACACGGCCCCCCGATAAGAGTGAACGGCCAGGAAGTGCAACTATACCAGGACCTAGCTCAGTCCACTCTCCTTAAGAGACGGATGACGGATGATGGGGCCGGTAGTTCGTCACTTGTCTTCAGCCCAGGTGAAATATAAATTGACTTTTTTTCTGTTCAGCCTCCTGTTCACATGGGAGGGCGTCCAACATAGGATCACCTCCTGTGAGGAAGGCGAAGAGATATTGGGCTTACCGAGTGGAGGAGAAGGTGCCCACCCGAAACCCCAGAGGAGGTCCAAAGGGCTGAACCAGCAGGATGGGTGGGCGAAGGTCCACAAGAAAGGATGGGATAAGAGGACCTAATCACCCATGCGGTGCGCCAGACTACCCCCAAACTCAGATTATTTTAATGACTGCAGCTGCAAATGTCAACCGGAGACTACGGAGGCAGTCGATTTGCCCGATCGACCATCAGCAGGCTGGTGAGAGGATGTGGAAGGAATTCAATGGAATCTCAAGTGGGGTTTAGGACTCCCTACGATGTGTTAATGAGGGGAAATCTGAACCGGGAGCTCTGGACAATTCATCTCAGGCCATGTAGTAACCCGGTTCTGACCTGAAGGGCTTTAAGGCGAGGGGAAGGGGGGTTTACAAGTTTGAGATGGCGGGACGACTTAATGGTGGAGCACAGAGTGCAATAAAAAAGCGGGGCGGTTACAAAGACCCCACCCATCAAACTTTCAATGGATACAACAAATAAGATCCCGGTGACAGTGCTCTCACAGAATGTTAGGGGCATGAACACCCCCATAAAAAGGGCTAAACTGGACAGACAAGCCTGGAAACAGAAAGCAGACATACTACTGTACCGGGAAACACATATAAAGAGAAGCGAGAAAACCCGCTTTAAGATAAAAGGGGCGAAACATGTCTTCTAGTCAAATGCGGAGGGAAAGAGGGCAGGGGATCTGGTGGCCATAAAGGACACCCTAAAGGCACAGATTCACAGCCACAGAACCCACAAGGAAGGGAGATATGCCTTCCTGGACATCACGGTGGAGGGGAGGTGGATTACCCTGGCGTCGGTCTACGCCCCTAACGTGGCCAGGAAGCATTCCTAAAGAATATGCTGGGAACACTTGAAGAATTTGCGACAGGAGATATTATACCGGGAGGAGATCTGAATCTGGCTTGGAACCCCACTCAGGATAGAACGGGCAGAACTAGTGATGGCACGAGGGCCCCCTCGGAGGCACTCAAGAAAGCATTTGATTCCCTCTCCCTGTGTGACGTTTGGCTAGCAAAGAACAGGGAACGGCAGGGCTTCACGCACTACTCTCATATACATAACTCGTTATCGAGAATAGACTATATATGGGTCTCCACTGACCTCTTAGGTACAATCAGGGAGGTGAAGACGGACCCCATTGTCCTCTCGGATCAGGCCCCAATAACATTGTCCAGGGGGGTGGCGGATTGTGGACCTGGTGATTCCCCTCGGAGCTGCTACAAGATCCAGTACTGGCTGAGGAAATCCATGGGAAAATTGATATGTACTTTAACGAAAACGACACGGGGAGACCCCACAAGACACTGTGTGGGACGCCTTCAAGGAGGTTCTGCGGTGAGAACTAATAGCATTGAAGTCCAAGAGAGATAAACAACTGGCGCTGTGGGAGAGGGACCTTGAATCACAATTGCGAGATGCACAGAAGGAGGCAGCGGCCAACCCTAGTAGAGCCAAGAGGCGGGCTATGCAGCACATCCAGGGTCAACTGGAGATCCTTTACACGAGGAAAGTGGGCCACTCACTTATGAGGACGGATGCTCTACTTGGTCGCAGCTCCGGGTGGCGACCAGGGAGAAATCGATTCTGCCGTTGGTGGACCCCTCTGGTTCCCGGAAAACGACCAACGACAAAATGGGTGAGATCATGAGAACTTTTTACCAGGACCTGTATACCACTAGTAATCCAAAAGTGGAGGATCAGGAAACGTTTCTCCAGAATATACCCCTGCCGCAACTGTCTGAGGAAGCCCGAGAAGCACTAGATCAAGACATTACACTGGAGGAAGTGCTGCAGGCCATCAAACAACTCCCCAAGAACAAGGCCCCGGGCCCGGACGGGTACACTGATGCATTCTACAAGTAATTCCGAAATATACTGGCCCCCAGACTCACGGCACTGTTCAACACTTTCAACTTTTGGGGTAATATCACTCCGTCAATGAACGAGGCAAAACTAGTGCTCTTTCTGAAGCCGGACAAAGATCCCACCCTCCCTGGGTCATATAGACCAATTGCTCTGATAAACCTGGATGTAAAGCTCTTCACCAAAGTTTTAGCTAACAGGTTGACGGTACACTTGTCCTCTCTGGTGGATGCGGACCAGTCAGGCTTTGTCCCCACAAGGCAAGCCGCTAACAACACTAGGAGAGTGTGCCACATAATGGAAATGGCAGAGTGCACGGACACAGAGGCAATACTAGTAGCACTGGACGCTGAAAAAGCATTCCACCAAGTCGAATGGTCACAGCTCTTTCGTACGATGGCGCCTATGGGCTTTGGAGATTCCTACATGAGGATGATAAAGTCAAACTACAAAAGCCCCTCCTTAAGAATTGCTGTGAACAGCTTCTTGTCCAAAACTGTCGCGCAGACGAGAGGCACTAAACAGGGGTGCCCTCTGTCCCATCTTCTGTATGCCCTGTTCCTTGAACCCCTCCTAGTAGGATACTTCAACAGCATTTCATCAAGGGGGTGCAGATGGCTGGGCTGGAACACAAAGCCATGGCATTTGCCGATGACATGTTGTTGGCTCTAACGGACCCCACCAGATCTTTACCCACACTAATGAGTGAATTGGAGGCATTTGGAGCCATCTCAGGCCTCAAAATAAACAAAAGCAAGTCAGAGGTATTGAACTTATCAGTCGCCCCTGCGACCATATCAAGTTTGGCTCAGAGACAAGGAGTGAAGCTGGCACAGGATAGTATAACCTATCTCGGAATTAAAATCACCTCCAGGGTAACGCAACTGTACACAGCAAACTTTCCGGAATTACCCAACCACCTGCAAAAACTATTGACAAGATGGACGCCCCTATCCACTTCATGGTGGGGGCGAATCTCGGTGGTTAAGATGACAATTCTTCCTAAAGTCTTGTACTATTTGCAGGTCCTCCCAATAAGGCTCCCCATGTCATTCTTCCGTTCATTAAACAAGATGACATCCGCATACATGTGGCAACACAAAAGACCGAGGGTAGCAATGGCCACGTTGACAGCGGAAGTGAAAGAAGGGGGCCCAGCATTTCCGCATTTTAAGAGGTGTTATGAAGTGACACAACTGCGTGTCATCAAGGAATGGGTGGCAGACATCCCACAGTCCAAATGGACAATGCAGGACATAGCTGTAATGGGGGGCCCGTCTCGAATCTCTTGTGGTCCCACAAAAGGTACAGACATGCGAACACCAGAATAAGCGAGATACTGAGCGCTGCTCTCAATGCGTGGGATTCGGCAGTAAGGAGAGGAAACCTGACGACCCATCCATCTCTGTTCACGCCGCTCTTTCACAACCCTGATTTCCCTGCCGGGGATGGACCAGAAGGTCTTCATGTCCTGGAAACAGGCGGGCTGTCCTAAGATCGGCAATATGTACAAAGCCCGGTCAATTAGGTCATTCAAAGATTGTGTTCAAGAACTGGGAGTGGCAAGGGCGGAGAGGTACCGATATGTCCAATTGAGTCACTGGCTATCTATCCCGATCAACGAAGAGGCGGGAACTAGAGACCTCACGAAATTTGAGACCTATATGATAACAGATCCAGGTACGAGCAAATTAATATCCAATCTGTATGCACACCTGAATTCGCAAGGGGAAGAGGTCGGATGGATATACATAAAGAGGTGGGAAGTGACGCTGGGGATGGAAATTCTGTGACCCCACTGGGAAGAGGTATGACGGAGCGTCGCTACACTGACAAGATCCATTCACCTGAGGGAAATTTGGCAAATAGTGCTGCTGCAATGGCACCTAACGCCAAAGAGACTGAAAGAGATGTACCCCAATACGGATGGTCTCTGCTGGCGTGGATGTTGCCAGGAAGGAGATTGAAGCATATCTGGGGGTTTTGCCCAAACATTACAACTTTCTGGAACGAGGTCAAGGCTCAAGCCGGGAAAATGGTCCAAGGGGCTGAAAACCTTGGGAACAGAATATGGCTGGTGGGCATGTGGGACCCGACACAAAGGACGCATACCAAGCGCCAACGGAAAGTGATCATGGTGCTGGTGGTGGCAGCCTGGTTGGTGATAGCCCAAGGCTGGAAGCAACAGACAGCCCCAGCACAACTCCAGTGGCTTAGAAATGTATGGCACTTTGTATCTATGGAGTGGATGTCATGTAAACTTCAGGGAGCCACCGAGAACTTTCAATCGGACTGGGGCCCGGTTCTCCAATATTTACAGAGTGACTATATGCTCCAATGTGGTCCCCATAACAATCGTATCCTGAATTTGTTCTGTATTCATTGCAAATTATGGGTAACCGTACTATAGTCGTCTCGAGTCCTTGGGGATTAAGAGGGAGGGGGGAAGAGGTAGGGGGAGAGGGGTGTGCTTTTGAAAGTGACGTAAGTTGTACCTTAAAACCAATAAAAAAGATATATAAAAAATGACAGATTGGTTTCATTACACTATATTAATGACTATGAAAAAGAGAATGCCACTATTATTATCATTATTATTATTATTATTATTATTATTATTATTATTATTATTATTATGAATCAGTTACTCACGGCCGCTCGTAACTCTTCACGTGTGATACTCTAGTTTCTGTTTTGTATGGGAATTACTTTACTTAATCCAAATCACTAATGGGTTATGGTTTAATAAAACAGATGAAAGAAAAATCACTGCAAGAATGGCTCTGACAGTATTAGGATTCTGAAGTTAAAGATGAGATGGGGTGGGATTGGGATAAGACAAGGCAAATATACTATGTGTCACTGTTATTCCTGTTGATACTTACAGTCCACTGTACTTAAGATTGGACCGTCAGGGTTATGGTCATTGAATTAGGTCTACCGGCAGCAGGGCACTTCTGGAGGGATCAGTCAGCTGGGTGGTTCTGGTCAATTTGGACGGCACCTCAACAGGATTTGGAATGGATTGGCCCTTCTGGTCATGGGACACGGCAGATTAGCAGGATGAGAGTTTCAGCAGGCAAGCTTGAATGGTAGCAAGCAAGACTGGATCACAATTAATTCCCTGAAGTTTGGGATGATTGGATCTGGGCCTAGATAAAAAAGAGTTCAGCAAATGCAAAGGCCTGGGTTTGCAAATAAGTCTGGAATCAGCTGCAAGATGAAGAGTTCTGGAACAAAGTGCTGCTCGGAGATCTGGATGTATTCAGGAAGCAGTGTGTGTCTATGTGTGGTGAAGTTTCTATATATATCCTACCAAATGACATCACAAAGTTTATGGTGTGGACAGAATTTCAAACCGCACACCTACAGCTGTGAGTGGCCAAAGGCACTTGCCTTGTTCTGGTTGGCAGTCAGAAAAGAGCTGTTATATTTATGATGGGATTTAAGAACTCCCATATTGATTTTGACCAATGTACATTTCTAAAATGATGTATCCTAATAAAATCAGACACATACATTGCATATCTGATGGGTTATTTTCACATTCAATCCCCATCTCTGTGAAAACTGTCTTGGTAATTCTATAGAATTTTATCAATTTTATTCATAACAGTTTGGACTTACAATTTCTAATTCAGTACATATCTGGGCGATTATCACTGGAGCATGAATAGAGAATCTGAGATTTACAGCATTAATAGTTTTGCTACAATTAGGGTTTTCCTGTAAATTTGGTTCCTTAGGTGGTACAGGGTCTTCAAAGCATTGGCCTAAAATTAGGTTAACATCTACCAATGTTTAGATTTATACTCCTTCAGGTTGCACAGTTAAAGAGTTTCAAACTTAATCACAATTAAGGATTTAAACACAAAAAGTTCAGAGCAGTTTTTTTTTTCTTTCTAACTTCCCTTTCACAAGCAACAGATGTCCCATTCATTTGATGAGGGAGGTGTGTCCTCTTCCTTGAGAGGGAAGCTCCACTTTAGAGATCAATAGGCAGCCTGCCATTGTCCTTGGCTCAGCCAGAGACAAATGCCTAATAAGGTCATTGTCTAAATATGCGGGAACCTCAAACACCTATTAAGGCTTCCTGTAGCAGTTGAGTGTCAAGCTGAAGTGTGAATCTTTCCCAGGCTGGGCTGTCAGATCAGAATTAAATAGTTGATTAACTCCAGACTGGGTTTGGAGTTTAAGTTAAAACATATAAGTAAACACAGTTGTAGGGGGATTTTGGCATCTAAAGAATTAAGCCTTTGAACTAAAACATACTTTTAAACAGGCGATTTTTGCACTTTCTGAAGGGAAAAAGCACACTTAAACTGATTCCTTTACATCAGATATTCCTCTGCAGCACCAGTTCTTTCCTGAAGTGCTGGGATTTGTTTTTCAGTTCGGAAATATGTAACCAGCCTTTTGTTTGTAGTTTCTCTGTACAGCTGAAAATGAGACGGATTGTTATATGTTGCCACTTTTAGATGCATTGTTCCCATGTAAATGAAAACAATTTGTTGCTGGACTTGTGTTTCATAAAGACATTAGGCGGAGTTCGGCAGAGTTCAGTCTGCAGTCGAGGAGTGAGGAGAGAGGAGTTGCAGCAACTTTCCTGCTTGAACTTTGTTTTTTTTTCCTTTCTCGAATTGCGTGGCGTGGCCCTTTAAGCCCAAAGGCTCCACCTGCCTACATAAACCCTTGGCGTGCGCGGAGCGTGCGTGAAGTTCGGCAGAGTTCAGTCTGCAGTCGAGGAGTGAGGAGAGAGGAGCTGCAGCAACTTTCCTGCTTGAACTTTGTTTTTTATTTTCCTTTCTCGAATTGCGTGGCGTGGTCCTTTAAGCCCAAAGGCTCCACCTGCCTACATAATCCCTTGGCGTGCGCGGAGCGCGCACGGAGTTCAGCAGAGTTCAGCCTGCAGTTTGCAGGCAGCAGGCGAGGTGAGGTGAGTCGGGGATGCACGATACTGGGCCTCAAACCTGTTTAAAAGTCAAAAACAATCGGGGTAAAATCTGAGGGGCGCACCAAACAGGCATTTTATTAATGACACCCACACCTCAAGACCACAGACGTGATCCTCAATTGAGGCCCCCAATGCCAAATTTACTGTCAACTGTGCATGAAAATCCATCGGCCCTGTTACTCGCTTCGCCAACCAGCTAAACGCCATCTGGAAGCCTGTATTAAACGCAGCCACCATTACCCTTGGCAGATCACGGAATCAGGGGAGGGGCGGCTAATGAGGCAAAGATACTGCGTCTGTCGGTGCTGGCGGTTAAAAGTATGAATAATTGGGCTGACGCGACGGCAGCAAACATAGCAAATGCGCCTAGTGCCCCGAAACCGAACATGAGTTTAAACATGCTGTGCCTCGACACCTCGAGGAGGACAATGGCAAAGCCACTCCTCGACTTAAACAAGGTAAAATACAGCCAGTGTGATGGGCAGCCAGGGGTGGTCCTGGAGGTCCCGTTAAGTCAAGACATGCCCGAATTAGAATAATGTGCTCAGTCATTCCACCACCTGCACGATGAAACAGAGATCTCCTTGAAGCCTCAATGGCGTTGTCCCCATCGAGGCAACTGCACTTTGACCGCCCCCTTCTAACAGTAATTGCAGAGCCCAGCTTGCCGGAGCTAGGCAAGCCCTTCAATCATGGGCCGAATCTGCATGAAAGATGTCAATTCGACACGGCAGATCTGGCCCCAGCGAAAACAGCGAGAGCAAAACATCTTTTGTGAAACACCGTCGGCACCCTCCTTAGCTACCTCGGAACGGCTTGCCAAGATGTTGGCGGCACAAATAAAATGGAGGCGCAACTACGAGGAGGGTTGCGTGTTCTCTGCACATCCAATACATGAAAGCAAAGACGATTTGCTTGAACATAACTCCAGTCCCCTGGCAAGAAAACAACCAAACCTTGCAGCAGCAGTCAACAAAGAACGGAGATCAATGGGCCCAGGCACAGATACTTCTAAGCAATCCGTCATCGAATCCACACAAGCTTATTCAGAGCATGAAGCCCACCTATTACAGAGACTAAAAGGCGACTTTGAACTCATGAAGGTGAAACTAACTGAAGCCCATCAAAAGTTTTAAAAAAAAGAAAGAAGTGCTAGCCTTGACGACTTGGAGCAGAGGACCCCCTACAGTCTTCACAATAGAGCATCTCTACATCTTGCTATAATAAGCTCTCCACAAGTAATAACATCAAACGGAGGTGAGCTATTAAACAACACCAACACTATCCCAAGACTAAACCCAAGCTCAAGTGGCATGGAGAAATCCTTTGGGGCAATCTTGCAAGAAAATAACCAGAGGGAGTCAAGTGGAATCAACACACAAGACGCAAACACAAAAGAGGGGCCAACCAAATCTAATCTATCAACAGCAGCGACGATTGAAATTCACAATAACGTATTAGCTGCCACCTCGCTGGCACTCATTCCCTCCATCAAATTATACGAAACGCTCAGTGATGGATTAGTCACACAAGGCGCAATTATAAACAACGTCAACGCAAATGAAAATGGAAGCTCTAAATACCACGCTGTTAAGACATCTAGATAAGTAAGCGGATGCCACAGCAGCCTGGCAACCAAGGTTAAGCGATCTCACGATGACAACCACGACAAGACTGCCTTACTGGAGGTGGTGATGAAATGTATGAAATAGCTCCATCACAGAGAACGGCCAGAACATCTACCCAGTGAGACAACTAAACTGACTCTGGCTCTGAACAGCCTAGCGCCTTCTATAAAAACATTAGGCAACCAAAAAAAAAGTACAGCGGATGCTCATAAACAAGCGCAAATGGGAAATAGAGATTCAAATGCACAGAATGAAAGTGCGCATTCTACTGACGAAAATGTCGCTAAAACTACATCTGAGGAGACAAGTGAGTCTGCTAATCAACATGCTCAGAGCGGTAACCGAGCCAAATTGTCGGAACGACAGAATGCCCCGGTACCTCTTCAACAAAAGATAACAAAGTCCACTAATGTGGGGAAATGCACAGGCACAATTGGCCTGCAGGTCAAAAACGCCAATCCCTCGTTCGACATTTTTAAAGGGTCGGCTAAGACCACTCAAATCACGTTGAGCAAAGACTCCAAAAATAAATCTGTGACATCTGTAAAGACCAAAGCTAACAACCAAAAGAACGATGCAAAAAAACAAACCACCATGACCAGAAAATTCATAAGAAACATAACAACGCCAACACGGCCCAGTCTTTTTGTGCGCGAGACATTTGAGCCTACGGTGCAGTTGAAGAAGAAACTAATAAAAAACAATAATATGAGGCAAGTACAGTTTGCAAAGACAATCCAAAAAAACATTCTCGCCGTGACTCTGGAGAAAGCTCTGCACACTCTATAACCTCTTCAGTTGATCTTGCAGATCTCTCCACATACTCAGTCAACTCCGAAGATGAATTCAGTACGCCTACACTGCCCAGTAACGACTGTCAGATGAGGGAAGACGCAGAAGCAAACACTGATGGCCTTGACGCTCAAGTTTGGAGCGGCCAAAAAGGAAACTTTGCGATCGTCCCAACCCTACTCCCTGGAAAAGACCGATATATCCAGCGCCACCAAGGCTAGCAAAAATTGCCAAGACCCATAGAGTGGAAACTAAATTGGCTTTGATTCACCAGTTCGACCAAAAATCAAGGGCTGACTCCATTGTACCCCCTGACAGAATGAGCTCCAATCTAAATCCCAAATTCACAACAGCACAAAGATCAAGAATAAACAAAAGAGGAAACACAAAATCAACAGAGGTGATTCATGACTCACTGTGTAAACTGCGAGTTGAAAACGTGTTAGCGGACGAAGCCACAATTTTTCTAAATCGAAGCAACACTATGAAGTTGCTTCAGAGTGTCCCGTTACTTCGGACAATAACCACAGAAGACATAGAGATTGTTGAATATGCGACTGAAGCGTGCACTGATATAGCTTTTTTGCACATCTAGTCACATGTGGTACAAAGGATAATACTAGAGGAGACCACACACAATCAGTAAAAGATAAAGCCAAAGAAACAAACGGATTGAATTTAAAGAAAATGATGCAACTCCCACCTAAATCCTCTAACAACAGTGGCAAAGATGATGCAATAAAAGAGGTGGGAACATTCGATCACTGATTTGGGAGACAATCAAACTAGCAATGCATTAGTGAAGAGGAGGATCGGCTAACTGTCATATCTTGGAACACAACGGGATTTCAACATCTTTTCAATGAATTTTCCATCGACCTCAAGTCCAACTTGCTAATATGCCTGCAAGAGACCTGTCTACGTGAAACACCTACAAGAGATGGATATCTCACCTTGTTAAACCAGGCCGCTAAAAACACCCAAGGAAGACCATACTCTGGGCTAATTACAATGATCAAACAAAGAAAAGGCTGGGGCATGATTGAAACATCCAATCCGAACCTCTTTGTCCAATGCACAATGCTACAGTTCAAGCCACACGGAGCTGTAAAAGCAAAACGCATGCTTGTTATCAACATGTATTGGAATCCGGCCAAGATATCGACAAATCACTTCATCAAGTCAATACCAACTATAGTAGATCAAGGCCAATTACAACACACAGACCTAAAGATCATACTATGTGGTGACTTAAATCTTGCAGATTTATTTGACACAATGCAGCAAATGAATGCCTCTACTGGCATAAGTCCAAATGCATCGTCTAGATGTAAGCGCTGGATCCTAGCGATGGAAATGCGTAACTGTGTCATGACAAACGGAAATGTTGCCGACGACTTACCTCCCCAACCAACGTGGCACAACGAAGGCAGCCATCATATACTAGACTACATCTGGGTTTCCTCGAACTTATGGGGCCAAACCGTGAATTTAACTGTAAATGCTATGCCAAGAAGCGACCACAACGCCCTGGTGCTACTCTGGTCAACTAAACAAAAAAATTCGGATAGAATGTTTGGAGGACGTTTGAAGATTAGCCAGGCGGGAAATCGGCTAAGACTAAACAGGAAACAGATCGCAAAAATGACTAATACATTGTGTTCTAAAGAAGATTCCGTAGAGGCCCAGATAAATTACACCCCGCTGTAGCTGCAATTTCGTACCCGACAGGGTGGGTCAACAAGAAATAACCACCAAAATAAATACATCTGGAGTCAAACGCTAAACAATGAAAAAAAGAAGTTACGCAAAGACATAAGAAAAATGAAGAAAAATCCTCGAGCCCTGACATCTACTATGATCAAAAAAAGGAAACAAAAATATCGCAATTGGCTCAAAACTTTTGATTCGACGAGAGATCAAGAATGTGGGGAACATTTGTCAAAATTAATTGTGTCCCATAACTCGAGGGAAATCTGGTCTATTTTGAATAACGAGATGGTCTCTCAAAGCGCAATGCTAACAAACGGTGTATCAGAGGTCACCTGGATAAAACACTTTGCCAAGGTGTTTTTTACTGTTGACGGGTGTGAAAGAAATCCAGACAAAATCGCTCAAAAGGAGTGGGACACGACTGAATCATTCAATGACATAAGCACCAAAATCTCCAAACTAAAAAATTCCCGAGCAGCAGGCCCGGATGGCATTAGTAATATCATACTAAAAAGCAACAGAATGAATTGGTCAATGTTCATTGAAACCCTTTTTAGGCACATTGCAAAGGCAAAAATATTGTTTCAATCATGGACAACAACAATAATAGTGCCAATCCACAAATAGGGCAGACCCCAACAACTACCGGCCAATCACGATGTTAGACACGATTGGCAAAATTATGGCATCCTTCCTGCAGCAGAAATTGGCAAACTGGGCCACAAAGACAAATCGACTGGATCTCAGACAGACTGGGTTCACCAAAGGAGTGGGGACTGAAGTGAATCTAGTGGCATTGCATTTACTAAAGCTTGAAGCCATGAGACAAATAAGAAATCTATATGTGGCTTTTGTGGACATGCGCTAAGCATTTGACTCAATCAATCGTGAGCTCCTATGACAAAAACTAAGAAGCTGGGCATGTCCTGAAAAAATTCTACAGCCAATAATTGCACTCCATGCAAATACATCGATTCAAGTTCGCTTAAATAAGAAGGGCGACCTATCAAAGCCAATCGACACAAACACAGGTGTCTAACAAGGCTGTCCTTTGGCCGATCTACTGTTCAAGTTGTTGCAGACATTCCAGCCCCACTAAATTCTGCAAAATGCTTTCCGCCAAAGCTAAATGGTCAAATAAGAGGAGTCACGTATGCTGACGACATAGTGCTCATTGACTCAACGCAGATAGGTCTTCAAAAGCTGTTATCTGCTCTAGACAATTATAGACAATTATATGCTGGCAAACAAGCTACCTATCAACGTGCCAAAGACGTGGGTAATGATAATTGGGGCTTCCAAAGGCAAAAGTAACAAAAAATTTCAGTGGTCAATCAACTCTGAAACGATTGCGAAAACAACAGAAATACGATACCTAGGTATCCTCTTCAACATCCTCACAGGACCTAATACATCAACCTACCACTTTTGCGCTTCAAGCTACAAAACTACATAGACTCTATGACAAGTTTTCGCTACTCCCTGTACGTGACTTCATTCAACTGAAAGTCGCACCAGCCTTAACTTATGGTACGGAAGCAGCCTGGAACTTAAACCACAAAATCTGGCCTTACTTAGAAGGTCTATTTTGGAAAAAAGTGTTAAGGCTCCCCAAGTACATTTCCAACATCAAGATCCGAAACGAACTTGTGCTAGACTCACTGCAAGGAACAGTGTTATGGAAGTCAATGTCACTGTTCAGGAAGATGAGTCTACGTTCTCCCGAGCCGGCGTACAAAATCTTTAGTAATTTCGGAACAGAGCATCAGAGTGTTTTGGTCAAAGACTGGGCAGCAAAACTTAAAGCCACATTAGTATGTGCAGACATCAAAATGGATATGCTGCTAAAATATCCCCAAATTGCAAAGAAATAAATAAAATAATGGCAATGGATTTTGAATCAAGAACGCTACAACAACCTAGCTTCAGCGGTTTACCTGGGGCAGGTAGCGAATTGTCTAGACTCACCCTCTACCTATCGAAAACAATTTCCCTCGAGATACCACCAAGACAGGTTTCTGAAATTGCGGCTGAATGCCTCGAGGAATAAGGAGTTACTCCACACAATTCATGCTAAAGACACGGATGACGACCAATGCAGATTCTGCAACGCTAAAGTAGAGTCAAGCAAACATCTAATAATTAAATGTGTGGAACTGACCACTCAAAGAACATTCTACTTAGGAAAATATGCCCCAGCAAACCTAAACATGGAAGATTGGTGGTTCACAATCCTTGCGATGTTGACTTGTGCAGTAGTTAACTATTTGGACATGCTTTTGATTGACCAATTCTACATGTAACTAGGCGGAATCTGCGAGAAAGTTTCATCTTCACTTTTATCTTATCACTTTCTTATTTTTCTTTGCAATTTGTAATATGAAAGAGAAAGAGAGTTTTGCAATGGAAACAAGATTGGTAAACATTGTAACTAAAGTTTGTATGTTCAAACTATTAAATTTACAATAAAAAAAATAAAGACATTTCTTAGCGGCTGTCAGTGAGGCCCGGTTTCTTCTGACTGCACAGGATGATCCGTGGTTTCAGCACATTTTTCATTTCAATGGTTCACTTGGAAAATGACTGAATTGAGCGCCAAAACCGCACTTTGAAGGTTGAAATTGATTGGGAAAATTGTATTTTAAAGGCATTTTCGGATTTTATCCCACTTCTGTGGCCTTGCTTCATGTGACAGGTAACAGCACCCACTCGCATTGAGTCCTGTTTTTTTACACCAACTTTGACTGTGTGGCATGGGTGTGCAGCCTTTGGTGAGTGTGGCCCATGCACAGTTTTGCAGATTTTTGTGCGCACAGGGGTTAGCGCATCCATTTTTGGATGTTTCTTTCGCCATTTGTAAATTGAGGCAGTGGGGCTCATTTGTATGGGTTAAAATATCCCACAAAGCCCCCCACCAACTTCGGCTTGACTTCCAGTCGTGGGGATATCGGGCACGTGGGATTTTTCTTTCTGTCCGTGTGAAGAAATTCGGTTGCTTCTCCCATCAGTGATTGATGCGACATGCTCTCCTCACTGGTTCTGGTTGGAAGTGTGGAGCGACACTCCGGATCTCTTGGGTTTTTCCTCCCGGTCCCCGAGGAGGTCCTCCTTGGTGATTAGGTAGATTTAGTTCCAGTACTAAAAAACAGAACATAGCACGGTTATGAACATTTTCCCCACTACTGTTCCCCGGGGAATTTCAGCAGTGGGACAGATGCATGCATTTGATAACAATTGACAATATTTCCTGCATGTATTCAATGATAGTCTTAACACTTTCCTCGAACATAATCAATGAACCTTTAATAATTTGTCTAGATGTCCAGATTTTCCCCCTCTGGGTTTCCGGTAGGCTCTTCTATTTGCCACAAAGTATGCCTGGGATAGCAACTCTTTAGCTGGTTTATGTGGACCCACTTGTCTTCCCCTTCTGTCAAATTTCCCTTGGGGATGTGGATTCTGTAGGCGACTGATGAGATTCTGTCCACAATTTCAAAAGGACCCTGCCAACTTGGCAGAAATTTGCGCTCTTTGGCTTGACTCCTTTGGAAATTGTACAAGTAGACCCTGTCTCCTACTTGATATTCCTTTTTGGTTGTTTTAAGGTCATAGTGGGTCTTCGTACTGTCTGCAGATCTTTCTAGATTCTGCTGAGCATACACAAACCAATGCAGACATCCCTTTTATTGGTATGAAATAAAATTGCTTAAATGTCGACTCCTTATACCAGTCTGCCGCCTTGAGGATGTCCTCCAATCTAACTCCTACATAAAAGGCCTTAGATGTCATGGTGCCTCTAATAGAATGTGCCCGGTACGAACCAGTGTCAATGCCTGCCTGCATCATGAACCATCTAACTCATCTGGCTAATGTTGGTTCCACAACTCCCTTGAATGGTTTCCCTCAGAGATACGAATAGCTGCGATACACCTGCGGGTCTAAGTCTATTCGTCCTCTCCTCATATTTCTTTAGACATCTGACTGGACATAACTTAGGCAGGCCTGGAAAGGCCAAATATGCCACTGATTTGATACCTACCCCCTTGGGGTTAAACAATTTCTTGTCTATGTCTAGTGCTCTCACATCTGAAACCCTCTTGCAGGATATGAGGCAGATCAGTGTGGTGAGCTTTGCTGATATTGCCTTCCTAATCAATCTGTCATTATCTGGACAGTTGATGAACATATTCTGGACTAAATTCATGTTCCAAGTCCGATTGTACTTGTGTAATGGAGGCTTCAACAACCTCACTCCTCTGAGGAGTCTACATACAAGTGGGTGTTCTTCCACTGCCACGTTCTCTATTTTCCGGTGGCCGGCTGATATGGCAGATCTACACGTATTTACAGTTCTGTATGCTTTGCCTTGCACTGCCAGGGCTGGTAAAAATGTTACAATCCATGTGACATCTGCTCTATTGGGATGAATGTGCTGTTCCACTCACCAGCTAGTCCAACTTGACCAGGTCAGTCTGTAGGTCTTTCTGGTACCTGGCGCCCAAGCTTCCTCAGTAAATCTTGCAGCATCTCCCGATAGTCATGGTTTCTGCCAGGCACCCTGGAAATCGCCCATGCGATCAGACTCAATTCTCCTACCTGGTTCAGTGGGTGACATTCTCCCACTGGATTCAGAATCTGTTCCCTGAACTGTGGTAACGCTAGTGTGTTCTCGACTGACAGTTCCAGAAGGTCCGGGTACCACACCTGAGTCCTCCAGTCTGGGGTTATCAATATTAACGTCACCTGCTGTCTCCTGACCTGGGCTATCCTTCTCGGGATCATAGCGAATGGGTGAAAGGCGTATTCCTTGTCCGGTCCCCACTTGTGCAAAAAACGCGTCGGTTGCCACTTCTGCTGGATTGGGCCTCCAGCTGAAACATCACTCCAACTTCCTGATCAGTCTGGATGGAAACAGATCTGTTCCACACGGGCCTCTCAGTACCATCAAGGACACAAAAACTGTCCTGTCTAATTGCCAGTCGCTGGTGTCCCTCAGATGCATTGAGTTCCAATCTGCTATTACATTCTGCAGCCCTGGGAGATATTCTGCTGTGACGCTGACCTTGTTCTCCAGGCATATGTGCCAGAAATCTTTCGCCAACTCTGCTAACAACCGAACTTCGTCCCTCCTAGCCTGTTTATGTATCGTACTGCTGAGATGTTGTCCATTTTCAGTAGTATGCAACAGCTCACCTTGTCTTGGGTCCAGCATCTCACCACGAAGGACCCCGCCAGTAGTTCCAGGCAATTGATGTGGAGCTCTAGTTCTTCTCCCGACCACCTGCCTCCCATTGTCAGATCTCTGCACCGAGCCCCCCAGCCCCACCAGCTAGCATCTGATTCTATAACTAAGTCTGGGGATGAGCCAAATATCGCTCTCCCGTTCCAGGCCTCCATGTGGTCGAACCACCGGCACAGTTCCGTTCTTGCTTCCACAGAGATTGGCACCTTTTGTTCGTAAGACAACCCTCTCTTCAGGTGTTGGATCTTCAGGTGTTGCAGAGCCCTGTAATGCAACGGCCCCGGAAAATAGCCTGAATGAATGAAGCTAATCTTCCCAACAGTCTGGCTAACTCTCTGAGTTCCTTCCCATCGCAATTATCGGGCTGATCTCCTTCTTGATTACATTCACCTTGTGAAGTCAGGCTGAGTGTGGCTGCCTTCGTGTCCACGACAAAACCTAGGAACTCATTCGTCTGTATTGGTACTAACATGGATTTCTCCCAGTTTATCGGAAACCCTAGCTCCTGTAATAACTGGGTTGTCTACTCTGTCTGTTCTAGAAGTCTCCTTTTGCCCTGCCCCATCAGGCAAAATGTGTCTAAATAAATTATCAGTCTGATGCCCTGTTCCCTGAGATGAGCCACTACCATCCACACCAATCTTTGTAAAGGCCCAAGGGGCTGATGCAAGACCGAATGGGAGGCACCTGAACTGCAATTTCTGGTTCCTCCACCAGAACCGTAGGCATTTCCGATCCTTGTGTGTTACTGGGATCGTCAGATATGCGTCTTTGAGGTCTATACTGACTACCCAGTCTTCCCTCTGTAATACATCCCTTAGAAGAATGATGACCTCCATCTTGAAGTGTCTGTACACTAGAAATGCATTCAGGTTTCTCAAATTTATCACTGGTCTGTTTTTCCTTTTGCCCTTGACTGGGAACATATTGCTCACAAAGCCGTTCCAGGGATCTTCTACCCTTGTGATCACCCCTTTCTTTTCTAGCTGTGCGATTTCCTTGTCTAGCAACTCTTTGCCTTCTCGCGTGAACCTTATGTGCCTCGGCTCCTCTGTTTGAATTCGCTTCACCAAAACTCTAGGTGGAAATCTTGTACTGTCTCCTCGACCCATGTATCTCCTGACAATTCTCTCCATCTTTCTAAGAACTGAGCTGTTCTCCCCCCTACTACTTGGGTCCCCGTTACCCACCTGTGTTTGTGTGAGTCTGCCTCTTTCCTCACCTGTATTGGCCTGTTGGCCACTGCTGCCTCCTCTCCAGCCTCTACCCCCGCCGCTTCCCCTTGACTGGAAGAAGGGGTTGGGTCGGAGCTCCTCTTGGTTTCTCCAATCGCTTCTGTTATTGGCATAGGGCCTGTAGAAGGAGAATCGGCTAGCGGAGCGGCCCCTTCCTCTGCCAAATATCTTGTTGCCAAAGACCCTCTTGAGCAAGGCCTGTGCCTTATCTATTGCAGCGTAGGTACCGTCAGAATTTCTCTACTTCCTTGATGAATGTGTCTCCAAACAGTTTTCCTTTACTGTTGGAAGTCGACTCAGCCATGGCTAGTTCACAAATTTTTGGGTCGATCTTTACAAGGATGGACCTTTCTGCGCTCTGTTGTTACTGTGTAGTTGGTGTTGCCGAGCAGGAATATTGCTCTCTGCACTCCCAGCCTCCTAAAATCTCCGGGTCCACTCTTTGCTGCGGTTGTTTGGCCTCTTCGGCCATCTGCCAAATTTTACTCAACAGACCCAGGACATCCAGGAGCTTATCCTGGCAGGATCTCCGGGATCTATCTTTTTGTTTTGTTTTTTTTGTTTTGTTTATGGTTTATAATAAACCTTTACAAAATCGAACAAAAGAGCAAATATTAAAACACATATGTATCTTAGCAGGAAAACAAATACTTGAACAATCCGTTACAATAAAATCCCAACTACAAATTCAAAATACAGAAAAGAATCACAGTTCATTCAAATTTCATCCAAGAATTCACGAAAATACAATATGCAAGTCTCAAAATAAATTATCAAAAGAACAAACCCCGAAAAAGACCAAAGACAAATCACCAAGACATCAATGCTAACTTAACTCACAAACCGATTTTAAAAATGTTATTATACGTATAATCAAAATAGGGGAGTATCCATGCCTCATTTTATACCAAATAAAGTCACGGTCAGCACATGCATTTGAGGAAAACGTTTGGGCAAAGTATTCAGTTCTCTGCTTAATCAGCATAGGGCATATTAACAAGATATGGTGTAGAGTTTCATCCGACCCTGCCTGATTGCAGAATCTACACCATTTCTTATCCACTGATATATTTCTTACATTTAAAATATAATTGGTGTGCATAACAGTCAACCTAAATCTCATAAAGGAATTTCTAATAGACCTGGAAGGGTATTTCATCAAGTAAGTTTCCATACATGGGAAGAATTTCCAAAAGGAATGGGCTTGACTATAGAGTTTAGAGTCTACCACTTTACTCATTGTCAATGACCAATCGATCCCACGTATGTTAAGTTTACATTTGTTAGGCTTATTCAGCAGAGTGCTCTTAGCTATACCCATTTCTTCCAACATCATATCAACCTCCTTATTTAATCTAATTATAAAGGGACATGTTGAATCACTTCCCGCTTTAGTATACAGGTTACTTATCCCAGACATCTTACATTTTCTCCATAATAGAAGCCTCTTAACCATAACCAGAGAGATTGCAAGCCAAATTCGTAATGTATCGTCTCCATTGGAATGCACTTTGGTAAGAAAAACAATAAACCCCTCCAAATGATACCTTCCAGAATTTTAAAAAAATCCATGATATTGGTAGCAAAAAGTTCCAATCCATACGTTAACCTTGGTACCACTTTTCTCAAATAGAACTCCAGAATGGGTTTCATGGAAAATCTCATTCTTCTCTAACAATCGCATCTGCCTTAACGTTGTGAAAACAGAAAAATAATATGAGGCCGGGAAGCCCAAAAAGAAACACACCAACACAGGTTACAAAGAAACATACAAGTGCTTTATTTCAAGCTACAACAGTTACCAAGTCAATTGACAAACGGATAGCTATTCGGCTCTCAGTACAACATAACAAACTTCAATGAGGGTTCGATGTGTTAGTGAGAGAGACCGCATATTGGAATACCCGGGCCTTTTATACAATTTGTCCAGCCCTTGGCCAACCCTCTTGTGGGTTAACCATTCTGCGAAATATTTAATTCTGGTCTTAGGGTTCCTTGCCAGGTCAATCCCTTAATATATGCATTTCGATTAGTTTCGCTGATATGAGTAGTACATTTACATATAGGTCAACGGTAGGACAAGGTCTCTGTTCGCGACCCCGACAAGTGGCCTGCAGGTATATTAATTATTCAGTTGTACGGAGGTCACAACGGCCAGAATCTTACTCAGAATGTCATTTGGCCTCCATTTTGATGTTTAGGGTGATTTCTACATAACAAGAGAACCTAAAATGGCGGCTCAATCCAAGATGGCGGCTTACATTGGTTTTCTCTATGGTCAACACCTTGCCGTGGAGTTTGTTCGCACATGATGTTTAGACAACTTGGCGTAGGCCAATACACATACAATTGTTACAATAGGAGGCATAATATTGTTTCTATTCCGACAAACCCTCCTTTCGGCCTATGCCAAGTGCTAATACCATTTCTAATGTCTTTGTAAATAACTCCATGCATTGTCGTCCATACATCCTGAATCGTTATCGGTAATATCTATAGCCATTAGGTCGTTCACCAGAACCTCTTGCAACACAAACTCTTTAGATGCTGTATCTGGGGCATACATTTTGTGCCCTATCGTGCTCACTGCCTGAGCGCAACATCCCCCTAGCATTGCACATATACTAGGTAGACATTGGATACAGCAACAAAGGAGTAGCAGGATTCCCAAAATAACCAGTATGACAGAAAGCACCTTCCAACCCCAGGATCGTAGAGAATCCCAGAACCAAGCACTAATACTCCAATCTCCCACAGGAACATGCACTTCTGAACTAAGGACGTGCAAGTTCTGTATTGCTTTGAAAATTGTCGGTGAGGAACCTGGTACGAAAACACAACAAGCGGACCCCACTAATTTACATACTCCACCACGTTCTGCCAGGATGACATCTAATGCCATCCGGTTTTGGAGCGCTACCAATCTTATTGCTTTCTGTTCCAGTGTCATATTGTAGAGGATATCCGTGGTCCGGTTGATGGTTCTCTCCAGTACTGTTGCTAGCCCCCTAATATTTTCAGAATTTGCTATCTGTCCCCAAAATGGCACAACTGAGTTTGTTATATCGCCCAATATTTGCCCAGGGGTATCTCCATTCTCGTCCCGCTGTGGGCGAGCCTTAGAAACTTCCAATGTACTAGCTATGAATACCCAAGGTAACAGGATTCCTAAATAACAGGTGCCCTCCCAATCCTTGGGCAACCAGGGAAATGCTGTACTACCGCAAACGAAATAGACAGGCCCCCCTACATACAGAGGCCTGTTCTCTCCGGTCAAATTTACAATGTTCACACAACCTTCAAAATCTCCCATTGACCGAGTGCCATTTCTTTGTACACAGAAGGGAACTGAATCGGGGCTATGGTTAATGGAGTAGGAAGGAGGCACAGCATCCTTATTGCCTATCGGAGCCATTTTAAAGGAAATTAGAGTTTGGAAAGGAAGAGACAGTTTATCAGATGGCCTAATAGAAGCAACATTAGGCTTACTTCTATTTGCAAAAAGCGAGCATCCCAGGGGAGTCAATTCACGTTTCTCAAAATTATTTAAATTAGTTCCATCAAAGTTCCCTGAGATGCTGTCATTCCAACGGCCAAAGAATAGTGCTCTAAGAGAGGCATAGCAAGCAGTCGTTAAAGGTAAAGGGTCAATATACCATCCTAGCCCCTTGGTCCCATGTTGCGGTAAATGGGTGCAGATCCAGCAATTACTCTTATTAAAAATGGCATGCGTTGAATTCATTATTATCATTAAAGTGTTATTATGGTACTTTCGTCTATGCTGGGAGTCCCTAGGTGACAGAGTATGAAGGTGTACAGAGGGAGTCAAAGCAGTAGGTACAATTTCAATTGGCAGAAGAGGTTCTAGAGGATACATTTCTTCAAAGTACCAGAGTCCCACGGCAGTAACTATACAAATTCCAATTAGTATTATCACAACACAGCAATACGTTTTCGGGGCCCAGGCACATCGTTCATTGTCCGAGTTGGTCACCCCCTTATTTACAAGTCCAATGCGAGCAGCAGCGGTGGAGGTGGCAGGCATCGTAGTTTCTCAATCGACGACCCCAATGTTCGTTGCTGGCGACACTACGGTCGCGCGACTTCTTAGTCCTTCCCCAACCCTAGCCAGCAGAATCCCTTTCTTTTCAAAAACTTTCTTTTGCAAGAACAAAATCTCAATGACTCTTTTCTTTTCCAGATGCACAGGCAAAACCCATGCCGCAGTTCTATTTTCTTCGTCGAAGGTCGTACCTGGTGGTTCCCGGTACTGTTTGATCCGGAAATAAAGCAACGTCACTTCCTGAGGAAAGCAACGTATCAGAGGCGACGGAAGTCGCAGAACTTGAAACAACGTTTTCCGGAAGTGACCTTTCCAAGGAGTGTGGAGACAAAATGGACTGTTCCCCAAGCTCCACGGGCTCAGGGAGATTCTCCGACACACTCACAGCGCTATTTGCTACTCCAGGATCTGAGATTGTAGCATCACCGAGGGGTTCTGCTTCTTCTGTAACGTGTGGCGTCAGGTGAGGAAGTTTCTTGACATGCGTCGCGTGGATCCAATGTTTCTTTCCAGCCACCCACACTGCTGTCTGGGTGACCAACAGCACCTGGTAGGGCCCCCGCCAGCGAGGCGCGAGGCAGGAAGACCTTTCGTAGGCCTTCACCAGGACCCAACTTCCAGGCTAATTGAACCTGATGATAAATGAGATACAGATTTTTAGTCAACTGGTTACAGTAGTCTACAAGCAATACATTTTCAACCTCCCTCAATGCTTTAGGCTTCGGAAGACCCCAAATATTAGCAGGTCTCCCCATCACTACCTCAAATGGAGAGAGCCCAGTCTTAGTTTGAGGTGTGGCACGCATTGCTAACAATACAATAGGTAAGGCGTCCGGCCATTTCAGTTTGGTGCCGGCGCATGTTTTAGCAAGCTTATTCTTTAGGATACCGTATGTCTATCTACCAACCCAGCACTTTGAGGATGTCTAGCCGAGTGAAATCGCTTTTCAATGTGTAACGCTGTGCATATCTGCAAAAATTACTGCTGCAACAAAATGGGGACTGTTGTCTGACCAAATTACTCTTGGCAGCCCAAATCGTGGAAAGAATTCCTTTACCATAGTCTTCGCAGTGGTCATGGCAGTAGCATCCTTA
Source organism: Ambystoma mexicanum (assembly GCF_040938575.1). Classification (NCBI taxonomy): domain Eukaryota; kingdom Metazoa; phylum Chordata; class Amphibia; order Caudata; family Ambystomatidae; genus Ambystoma; species Ambystoma mexicanum. The sequence continues at coordinate 523,210,221 of NC_090941.1, read as the reverse complement.
ACGGGGAAAGCCTCATCCCATTTACTAAAAGCACAAATGATCACAAGGACATATTTTAGATTGTTACACCGTTCCATCTCAATAAAATCAAAGTGGGTGACCTCAAAGGGAACAGAAGGAGGCCCAAAACTACCCCCTGGAGTTACTGTCCCCTTCCCCACATTGTGCTGTAAGCATATCATGCAAATCTGGACATAGCGCTGCGCGATCTTCAAAATGTTATCATTTACCCAGACTTGTTCTAACATTTTCGTGATCTGCTGAGCACACACATGCGTAGGACCGTGTGCCATCGTAACCATCGCCAGCACATATGAATCAGGGAGCAACCATTTCCCTTCAGATGTATCCACCCAACACCCATCTTCATCTAGTTTCCCCATCCCTTCGGCCCACTTTTTAGACTCATCTATTGTGGCATCAGCTTGGATATCTCGTACAGACCCAATACCCTCATCCATTACATAGGCATCTTTTGTTTCTCTTAGAGCATACATGTCTGCGCTAAGGTCTGTGGCCGTTTGCCTGGCTATCTGGTCAGCAAAAGCGTTCCCTTTTCCCACATCATCTATGACCTTACGATGCGCTGCACATTTCATGATCGCTAACTGACTAGGGAGCGCAAGTGCCGAGAGCAATTGCACTATCAGGGGGCCATGCTGAATCTTGGTCCCATGTGAGGTTAGGAACCCTCTTTCTGACCAGAGCCTCCCAAAGTTGTGAGCCACCCCAAAGGCGTACTGGCTATCAGTATATATGTTTACTGTATGCCCTTTGGAGAGTTCACAAGCTCGGGTCAACGCTATAATCTCTGCGGCCTGTGCGGAGTTATGCGGAATTCTCTTAGTTTCAACAACCGTACTCAATGTAGTAACTGCATAGGCAGCTGTAGATGTACCATCCGGAATTTGAAGCAGGAGCCATCACAAAACAGCTCCCCTTCCGCATTGCCCAAAGGAGTATCTATAAGGTCTATCCTGCCCTTCGTTTCCTGTTCAGTAGTATACAGGCAGTCATGTGATTCTTCGTCACCGCAAACAGTATTTTGGAGGAAAGGTAGGAGTTCAGCTGGATTAAGAACACAATACCTCTTAATTTGAATGTGAGGGGCAAACAAAGTTAATTCATACCTCGTCAGCCGTGCAGAGGTGAGGTGCTGTGTTTGGGTCCTATTCAATAGGACATCTACAGAGTGAGGTACCATCAGGGTTAAATCATGGCCTAGGACCACTCCCTCACTCTGTTTTACAGACGCGGCAGCAGCAGCGACAGCTCGCAAACATCTTGGCAAAGCGCATGCGACAGGATCAAGGGCGGAAGAGTAGTAGCCGCACGGTCTATTCTTCCCTCCGTGTTCCTGTGTTAACACAGCCAAAGCACATCCATCACATTCATGCACAAACAACACAAAGGCCTTATTGTAATTTGGAGTACCCAGAACCGGTGCAGAGCATAACGCGGCTTTGAGAAGCTCAAATGATCGTTGATGTTCAGACTTCCATGGCAGTGGCGAAGAGATGCCCTTCTTCGTCAAGGCCAACATTGGTTTTATCACTAGTGAGAAGTTCGGGATCCACGGCCTACAGTAAGAAGACATACCTATTAAGGCTCCGACTTCCTTCTGTGTATTTGGAACAGACATGCCAGAAATGTGTTTTATTCTTTCAGGTGTCAATCTTCTCCCCTCCTTTGACAGGAGATAGCCTAAATAGGCGACCTCCTGACAACAATATCGAAATTTCTTAAGCAAAGCTTTATGACCATGTTCAGCCAAATAAATAAGCAACAATACAGTGCCTTCTTTACAAGCACTTTCAGAATCTGCAGCTAAAAGCAAGCCATTGACATACTGAAGCAGTTTACAAGTAGATGGCAATTCAAGGGTGTCAAGCTGCTCTTTGAAAGCCCTACTATAAATGCTTGGACTTTCAGTATAACCTTGAGGTGCATGAGTAAATGTGAACGAACGTCCCCCCAAGGTGAACGCGAACAAATATCTACTATCCTTGTGTATAGGAATACTAAAGAAAGCTTTCTTCAGATCCACAACACTAAAGTGAGTAGCTGTAGCAGGGATCATCATTAGTATCATTGTCACATCAGGCACAATTGGAAATTGTGGGGCGACAACTTTATTAATAGCGCGTAGATCAATTATGAAACGGAATGGGATTGCATTGTCGCCTTTCTTGTACACGGGTAAAATCGGGCTGTTACATAAACTACCTGCAATATCTTCGATCACTCCTCGATGCACAAAATCGGAGACAATGCACTTCAAAGCACGCTCGCCCTCAACTGATATTTTATATTGCGGAATGCGTGGTAGTTTAACTCCATGTTTCCAAACTATTTTAACAGGTTCAACCTGTAGTACCCCGACATCATAGACGTCAACCGCCCACAAACATTCCGGGACAACGCTAAACTCAGGAGGCAATGGTCGAGTCAAAAACTGAGAACTGGAAAGTTGCTGTGGTGAAACCGTCAGTCGCACTCCGTCAGAGGAACAATGAATTACTGCATTTAGTTATTTAGTTTCTTCAACAAATTTAACCCCAGCAAATTCTCTCCACAGTTTGAAGTCAAGAGGAATGGACAGTGGTCCGTAAAGGGACCCAAAGAAACAGGCACCGGTGAAGAAACCGGACAAGCGACTGGTATGCCAGAAAACCCTACAGAAACATTAGTTTGCCCTGACAGTGGAATGTTTGGAACCCGAGAATGATCAATGGAGCACTTCTGTGCTCCAGTGTCTATCAAAAACTGATGTTTCCTATTCCCCACTAACAATTCAACATAGGGACCTTTTTGACTAACGGGAATAGGTGAAGGTTCCAAACCCTGCTTTGGGCTATCCTAACAAAATAAAATGTCGTCAGAAGGAAGCTCTTCAGAAAGGTAGGCAGCAGAAGGGTGATCAAATATGTTTCTCGTGTCCACACTCGAAGTCTGATTATCCCGTGAAAAAGGTTGCTGAGGATCTTGCGAGAACTGACCTCTATCAGGGCCCCCCACTCCAGGGCGACCTCTAGGTCGTCTACCCATACTCCCAAATGTGTTGTTTGACCTCTGTCGAAGGACGGGGCACTGGGCACGCCAATGACCTTCCTGGCGGCAATAGGCACATTGATTAATATTCACAGGACCCAAGGGGACGTTCCCTTTCGGAACATACTGACCTCTGGTCTGTGAATTACCTTCTGTGGGATTTCTAACAATTTGCTGTAACAATACTTTAGTCTTCAAATCTCCTTTCCTCTTCTCTATTCTCTCTTTTTCATTATTAACACGGTTCTAATAATACTGAGCCATGTGCAAAACTTCAGATTGGGATTTCGCCTGCCAAGCGCTCTCAGAGGACATAAACTGTGACTGGATGTCAGGCAGCAATCCACGTACAAATTTGTCCACAAACAACCTTTTCCCAGACTCTGTGCCCAAGTCCTGTCCACTGAAGTCAGAGAATACCTGTTCGAATCGATTAAAGAATTCGGTGGCACCTTCAGATTTTCCTTGAACACAGGCCGTAAGCTTGTCCCAAATAATTCTTTTCTCAGGAATTATGGTTTTCAATTTTGCGACAATTCTATCAGGCAAAGTGAGTATTACCTGAGGTGGTTTCTCACCAGCTGGTCTTTCCCCATCAAACCTAGTTATGTTATCCCATGTATCTCCCAACCCTGGCACATTGTCTATTGTTCGAACCTGCTTCCATAAATCTATGGGCAGGAGTACAGGGAATAGCAAGTCAATATCACTTAGGGTGAACACAGAGGACTGTAAAACGGACTCTATCTCTTTGTAGAATCCTGTCGGATTTTTCCTAATATCAGGAATTGATTGTCTAATAGTGTTCACTTCCTGTCACGAAAACGGAACGTGAACAAATTGCGATACATAATGTGCAGGGATGTCCACAGCGGGTGCACCTGTCCCAACGTTAGCGGGAATCTCAACCTTTGGGACAAATGTCGGAGGAACCTCTCTCATTGGCAACTGAGATACAGGTAATTCCGATCGCTTACTAAGCAACAGAGCCAGGTCGAGCGCTAAGGCAGCCGAAGAAGTGTCGGGCGAAAAAGCCCTCTTACAAATACCCAATAGCTCTATAGGACAACTAACCTTCTTCCTTACACATTCATCCTGCAGGTACTGTACCATTACCTGAATCACCTTCCTCTGCATTTCTACTGTATACTGACTATACGTGTCATATACTTCATCCGGCGGTATTGATGAATCCGAGATCCATCGAATCGCATCTTTGGTACAAATTCGTACTTCCTCAGATGCCGATTTACGACACGGAAGGAACCGTTTCTGTACATACATACTGTCGTCTTCACCATCCTCAACCCGTAATCTTTCTAAGTCCCTCCTATACTCATATAACCTCTCAACATGACCATGTACTTTCTCCTCAGTGTCCCTCGAAAGCGCTAAAGTATTTAGATCCCTCAACCCTTGTGGGAGATCCGTATTATGTAATCTACCCCACATTACACATAAATGAGCCCCCAAACCTTCAATAAAAAAAATGTTCTCGGGAAAATTGCCCATATTTGATAATGTGGAGAAAACGTCAGCTTGATCACCTCTCTCCATACAATGCTTAGCCCATGCAAATAATTCCCGTTTCTTTTCCGCAGAGACAGTATTTCGAGTAACAATCTTTGACCCCGCACCCTGATCAACTTCAGTCAGTACAGAACCACTCGGGAGCAGAGGTGCGGGCAAATTCAATGGAGGTGCGACTATCGGCGCAAGGGGAAAGGGTGGTAGAGCAGGTGGAGGAACAACAACTAGAGGAATAGGAACAATAGGTTGTACACGGGGAACAGGACTAACAGCAGGAATAACAGCAGGAATGGGCAGAGCACCAGGGAGAGGATCATACGGAGGTGGCGCAGAGGCACCAGGCCTGCGTTCGTTTAACAATTTATCAATAAATTCTTCGGAAACATGAAAATCTTTAGAGGGATAGATTTTCTGGATACCGAGTGAGAAAGCCCTATCCATATTCTTGACTGACTCTGAAAGTTTTTCCTTATCATATAACAACGCCTTTTCGGCATTCGTTTTATGACGGCGTGCATGTTTATCCCTAATTTTAAGCTGCTGCAACGCTTCTTTTTTCCAATTCTGCAAAACATCAAATGCTGCAGGTCTGGCCTTCTTCTTTAGCAAGACCGATTCTAGGTTTTCACTACGGGGGATCTCGAAACTGCTATTGATTGGCCACTGAAATTCGGAGGCATGTCTGGTTTGTCTGTGCCAAATATCATTAAATACTATACTTTCAATGCCATGCTTACAGTACATAGTACACGCCGGCGACCCCTCCTGTGGTGCCGGGCGGCTAAATTCCAAAGATTGTCGATCGCTGCGGAACAGAGCCCTAAAGCAGCTAGACAATTTCCTAGGCATTTCACAAAAAATTGGTGTTACCTGGTCAATAATTGTGTCTGCAGATACAATACGCCAAATTCAAATTGTCAGGGTTAAATTAAGAGTCGGGTCACGACTACACCTGACCAAACCTAAGGAGGACCGTACGGTTTACCAAAGAACTTACCTAACGAATTTTACCTTGTGTTTGGTGGTTTCGACAAATCTGCCCGCCTTAAAAATGGACCCTTGTCAAGATGCCGTGTCAGAGCACACGACTATCGTCCAAGGATCGGATCGTGCAGCGCTGCCGAGGTATCGTGTCTCGGTCGTGTGATACTCGGTCGGGCCCGCAGTATCACACCGTCCGATCCCGGTTCGATAGTCTGCGTCAATCCTTCAATGATCCGGCATCAATCTTGAGGGTCCCTATTCGGGCGCCAACTGTGAAAACAGAAAAATAATATGAGGCCGGGAAGCCCAAAGAGAAACACACCAACACAGGTTACAAAGAAACATACAAGTGCTTTATTTCAAGCTACAACAGTTACCAAGTCAATTGACAAACGGATAGCAATTCAGCTCTCAGTATAACATTACGAACTTCAACGAGGGTTCGATGTGTTAGTGAGAGAGACCGCATATTGGAATACCCGGGTCTTTTATACAATTTGTGTAGCCCTTGGCAAACCCACTTGCGGGTTAACCATTCTGTGAAATATTTAATTCTGGTCTTAGGGTTCCTTGCCAGCTCAATCCTTTAATATATGCATTTCAATTAGTTTCGCTGATATGAGTAGTACATTTACATATAGGTCAACGGTAGGACAAGGTCTCTGTTCGCGACCCCGACAAGTGGCCTGCAGGCATATTAATTATTCAGTTGTACGGAGGTCACAACGGCCAGAATCTTACTCAGAATGTCATTTGGCCTCCATTTTGATGTTCAGGGTGATTTCTACATAACAAGAGAACCTAAAATGGCGGCTCAATCCAAGATGGCGGCTTACATTGGTTTTCTCTAAGGTCAAGACCTTGCCGTGGAGTTTGTTCACACATGATGTTTAGACAACTTGGCGTAGGCCAATACACATACAATTGTTACAATAGGAGGCATAATATTGTTTCTATTCCGACAAAGTGACTTCAACTTTAGCCCTAAATTGGTTTTTGATCAGAGGAGCAGAGTCAGTATCTGAAAAGCAATACCCTAGGTACTTGAAGGCTTTTTGCTGCTTGATGTGTTTACCTGCACAAAACCAGGCATAAGACTCCTGCTTCCTGTTAGGTTTGCCCATACAGATAATAATAGTTTTAGTTGGATTGATTATTAAGGGAAGATGGCTTATGAACAGTTCAAACACCTTGATAAGGCGCTGCAGACCCACTTTAGTGTTGTCTATCAACAGGAAGTCATCTGCGTACGCAAGCCACGAGATCGACATCCCATTGAGTTTCGGAGAAACCAAACCCTTATTGGAGAACACTGAATGAGCACCACTTACGTAAAGGTTAAAGATGGTTGGTGCCAGCATGCAACCTTGGCGCAGACCAATGCTGGTTTCCATCTGTAAGGAAAGCCCACCTTCAGAGTTCAGTCTTATCACCAGTTTAGTATCGGTGTACAAGGCAATTACAATTTCCAACAAATGATTCAGAATGCCCAAAGAGTTTAATTTATTCCATAAAGTGGGCCTATCCACTAAGTCAAAGGCCATACTAAGTTCCACCGATGCTACAAAGGTCGATCTTGCACCCTTTACCAAGGCTTTGCTCTTTAAGCATCTAAGGACAAGGCCTCCACAGTTCGTGCCACAATTTTTTTTAAACCCATTTGATTTAGACTCAAAATGTGGTTGGCATCTATCCATTTCTGAATATCAATCAACACCAAAGAGGCAAAGATTTTAGATTCAGAATCTGCTATAGCAATCGGACGATAACTACTTGGCAGTAATCGTGAGCCCTTTTTGAACACTGTTTTGGTTAGGCACACATCTTTAAAAAGAAAACATAGAATCTTTGCCCCATACAACGGATTGGATTTTAGGACTTTGTTGGTAAGGTTATTCAGACATCGTGCACCGGTATTTTTTATTTGATTATCAGACTTTTTATATCATCAACCAGACATAACAAGGGGTCTCCCCCCACTGATGATAAATCTGATTGCTTGCCTTGTATAAGTTCGAATAGTGGCCCGCACATGTCTCTTCCGGAATTGGGTTCAACATAGAGACTTCCTGAGAACAGTCTACATTATTAATCAATTGCCAGAAATTGGATAACGAAACACCCCTCATTGCTCCCAGCATCCTTTCACCATCACGCTAGGTGGCATCACAGCAATGGCTGATCATCCAATTCTTATATGCTTGTTTCAGTTTTTTTATTAAACCCATAGCACCAGGATCAGAGGACAACAATTTACAAATTCTACGGACCTCCCTTTGAAGGCCCTGTTTTTTCTCATGGACCTCATGGTCCATAGAATGTTTGTGGTGTAACTTTTGGCAAACCTTACAAGGGCACTGATCATTAAACCTTGAATTCTATTCCCTATGGTAGATTCAAAACAATTCGCAGAAAACATGAGCATACGCTGTTCTAAATGGGTGTCCTCATATTCACGGATCATTGTTGCTGTAAATTTGTGAGTTGAGTTATAGGACCATTTGATCCTGTTCTTCGAAGAAATAAGTAAAAGACTCTTTTTATAAACCTTTTGGTCCCTCAATAGGACCTTAGACACAAACTCAACCTTTAGCATACAATGATTGCTCTCTGGAACCTCGTTTACTTCAAATTTTACCAGGGACTTAATCAATTTAGCTGACAGAAAAATATAATCGATTATAGAGGAGCAGCCCCTAGCCTTCCAAGTAAAATGGTAATTTACAATCAATTCGAGGCCCCAAAGGTCCTCAAAAGACAACCATAAAGTTTCTCTCAGTTTCTGATTACCAGTAGCAACATTGGTCCTATTAAGATAAAGTTCATCACCAACCAGCCTGTGAATTTAACAATCCGCATTTAAATCCCCTGCAATGAGTATTTAACCCCCTATATTTTCACTACACCATGGATCCATAATTTTTCCTAAGGAGATTAACTCATTTTCCAGCTGCAAATCTGAAAATTCATTAGAGTTCCAATAAACATTAATCAACAGCAAAGGAAAAGCATCAACCCCCCCACCTTAAAAGCAGTTAATAGAAACAATTGTCAATTTTTCCAAACCCCGGTTTTAGTAAAGCCAGGAGAATCTTTTGAGGCTGTGAGCAGACCACCCTTGGGTCTGCCCCTCAGACCCCTAACCACACATATTTCATCAACCACAAAACCCTCCCAGCCAACCAAAGAAGTTAGCCACGTTTCCTGAAAGAGAATTAAATCAAAAGTGAATAAATCACTCATAAGAATCTCATTGTCAAAAAGGTGTAAATTCCCTCTGGAATTCCAACAAATCGCTTTCAAGTTATGGTTACTTTCTAGAGTGGTTTCCCTAACTCTTTAAGGTTGCTGATCGCATCACGTAATGATAAGGCCAGCCATCTCCAATCCTGTTTGTCAGATACATCTTCCGATCTGGAGTGAGTGAGAAGTTCTTTATTTTCATATACCAGACCATTAGCTCTTAACCCTCCTCCATCAAAGGCTTGCATAGGAACCATCTGGTCTTTGAATGGAAAAAGATCAAACCCCATGCGTTGAAGGGCTTCAGCCTCCTTCAACAACATTGATCTCACCAAGGGGGACGGGATTACAAGCCTGACAAAATCAAATCTATCTTTGTGGATAAAATCCACCAGTCGAATATCAGCCGAAGTAATAAGACTCAATTCAGGAATCACAGCAAAAAGGGAAAGAATATAAGGTTTGTTTAACGGTTGATACCTCCCATCATTAAACAAAGAACATAGTATCAGACCAGGTAAATTCGCAAATGCAGGCGTTCTGAGATCGTGTTCATACCTTGTTTCTACATTATCCTTCAGAGTCCCCACCTTCTCAGATTTGTTTACATAGGAAAACTGGTTAGGCTTGTTCGTTAACTCACCACTTAAGCCATTTGTATTATTTATTGAGTCCTCTGCTCTCCCTTTGTCCTTCAAAAATTTGTTTTCATTCAAAATGTCTTGAACATTCCTCAATAATTCATCAACTCTTGTCTGCCGCCTGGAATCATGCTCATTACTTATATCTACTTTTTCATTTAGCATCTCTACCTTCTCCGACACCAATGCATTAAATGGCTGATTAGGCATATTTGTTCCCTCGACACTTGGACCCATTCTTTTGTTTGTTAAATTGTCACTTCTCCCTTTTTCCTTCAAAATTTTGTTTTCGTTCATAATATCTTGAACGTTCCTCAGTATGTCCTCCACTCTTGTCTGCGGGTTAAATGCGGATGGAATGACATTTGGATCCAACACCTCACTATGAACCCGCAGAGTACCGGACTCCCCCCTGCCATTATTGGACTCTTTGACAATAGTGAGGTTAGTAAAAGGCAGAGTGTTGCAAGCAGTTGGGTCCTTATGAAAAAGTCCCTTATTCACTGTCTGCACAGTGGCTCTTCTGCCTGTCGTTTTCATGGACATAAAAAGAATGAACTACACACAAAAGACTTTATTGGGAAATGTAGTTTTTGGATGTATTTATTTATGAATTGAAACTGCTATATTTTTATATGCTGCTCGAGTTTTGAATAAAGGAAGAAAGCATGATCCGAGGCTCCTGTCTTGACATAGAATTGAAGTTAGCCATGACTACAACTACCATAATCATTACTGTTTGAAATGAAAACACAGGTTTAGAAATGGAGAGTCCAAATTCTATAAGGTTTCTGGGAAAAAACACAGAACCAAAACAGTACCACACACCTCCACATTACAGAACCCTGTGTAATTTAGGAGGTATGGGCTCAGTCCAACCCAGTGATTGAAGCAGGAATTCAGATAAACCATTTTATTTCATGAATACTGCAAGGATAGTATACAGTCAGATAAAATACATTTCCACCTGTTCCGGTTCAAAGTCAAACTAGCTCTAGTCCTCTCTGCTTGGTGCTCCTTGGGCCGCTAGGTGCAAGGTGAAACATAAACCAATCTGATCCCACAACAACCAGGGTGTTGCAACATGTCGGTGGAGTCCTTGCAGAAGGTTTAAAGGAGCTTGTTCCCATGGGGTTTGTATACACAGCCCTGTATATTACTGCACCGGTCAGCTGGTACAGATAAAAGCAGGCACAGTGGTCTCACTGCATTGGTATGAATGGTGTAGACAGAGTTTTCAAATGTGTACTCACAGACTATTCAATGCTCCCAAACACCCCATTAGTTCGTTTTTTAATTTTTTTTATTTATTTATTGGTGCTTGGTTTACGAAACCTTTCACTTTCCAAAACAAACAAAAATCCACAAACACAATTCATCATTCTTTTCACAAATTCTATTAGGTGCTTAATTCATCAGTCACGGTTTCACATTCATTTTTACCTCAGAATAAAAATAACCCATAAAAACATTCTTAAAAACTGAATTCATTCTTAGGATTCCGAAATACTCTCCTCAAACTAAGTATTATTATTCCTCATATTGCATGACTGGTTCTCTCCTTTCTCTGCGCACCAATCAACTATAGCCTACACTTTGAGATGAACCATCAAAGTATGGTCCAATGACCTTAACAATGCTATGGTTTGGTTCAGGTTCTCACCCTGTAGAGGAGGTCCCAAATAAAGCCTGCACTCCAGTCGTCCATTTTGAAGTACCAGGAATGTTCACACCAAGATATGTGACATATGATGAGCAAATAAACCAGCAGAGAGCCGCGGTAGGGCTCTGCCCAGTACCTGTTAGAAGAACAACACCTATTGAAGTACCAGTACCAAGGAAACCATGGACAGTAAGGTATCCATTGAGAAAACCATATCAACAAATTAAATGAAATGAAGATTGTCTGAGTACAGTCCCTGAAGAAACCGAAAAGGCCTTAATAGAAGACGAATGGTGACGTCACGAGAGCCTGGACTGACTCACATATAGAAGAAATGACAACCAGAGAATGACGCAAAGAGATGAAACGCCATGAAAAAGGACATTGTGAACATAAAGTGAAAGGACGATGTCAAAATGTAAGAAGCTTAAGCTCTAAGCAAGATGAAGATATTCGACCAGTTTACACCTGTAAATATGTTTGGAACCGCAAAAAGTTAAGAAAACAGTGTGACTTGCTATGCTTAGTAGAAGAATAGTGCGGCATGCGCCACTATACATAATACCTCAAACGAAACACCTTATTATAAGTTTATTTCTACTTTGCACAAGAAGCAGAATCAACCCAGGTTACTAAAGGCCACACGAGAAAAGCTTCATATTTAGCAAAATCGAGAAGAGACGGCTGAAACGAAACTCAGCAGAGGCAACTTGTGCCAGGAAAGCCAAGGTTGTACCAATAGAAGAGACGAACAGTAGTTACATTTAATTGAAACTAAGAACAGAATATCCTGCCGCTGAAAGGTTGAGATAAGAAGACGAAGGCAGTTGGTGGGTGAAACAAGAATCAAATACACAAATTAAAGGAAAAGAGGCAAATTCACGGTGTCTGAACAACGTGGCCAGCCGAGTCTGACGAAAATGCGAGCTCACATCTACACATGGCACAAGGCCAGGCGAAGATATCATAACTTTTACAGACAGAAGATGCAGTCTCGAGGCCAACCACAATGAAATAATTGACACATGGCTACTAGAGTAATGATTGATTGTAACAATGACTGGAGGATGGCCGGGTATCTAAGGGGCACCTCGCACCTGGCCGACCATTCTGCGTGCTGCTAAGCAAAGTGAAAAAGTATGCCTGGAGTTGGTGCCAACCCAATCACAATGGACCAAATAATTTAGGGTCCTATAGTTAGTAGAACCAATAGGACGTCATACTTTTAGTGACGTCTGCAGTAGTCATTTTTTGGAGGAAGGCTTTAGATGCCCACCTGACAGTGTTTACCCAATCCCCTCACTCCGTTACCATATACAGATATAGTACCTATATGAAAGTTACCTTTTCCTAACCAATAGAATTGTATTGCAACTTTTGAGTGTTACACGTCGATGATGCCGAGTTTTCAGTATAAATGCTATAATTTTTATAAAGTTCGTTGGAGTTGAAGCAAGATGGAAGATCGCACCATTGCTGATATTCATAACTCCCCGTTTTTTGTACTTGTCATTAAAGGGACTCCCTTTGCCAAACAGTTGAGTTGTCCTTATTGATTGGTGTTGGAGTAATACATCTGCACCCCCATCCATCTCACAGGTGCCGCTATCTTGTCTTAAAGTGCTTCTGAGCTAATCCCGACTCTATAGGCCGGTTGGGGGTCTCGGAGCACACTTGGTAGCAGAGATTGATGGTTATCGATTATTGATTAGAATAAGACACCCATTAACCGTCGACATAAAGTAAGTCTAGGTCCACGGCAATATCATGAGTCCTTTACCATTAGGCTCAGTAGACCGTGAAGCTCCCCATTGACAGTGGTAGAATAAAAATAAAAATCTGCAGAACGAGGTCTGAAGGGACCCGTGTTACTCACATAACCCCTTCCCACTCCTACGGGCAGCTGAGCGGGAGAAAAGCCAGAGAAGGCGGTGACGATGCAGTGATCCCGAGGATCCAGAGAGGAAACATGTAAACGGTGAGTTAAAAAGACTAATGCTTTGGCAAAAGTGCATGCCTTCGAACAAGTGAGGGAAAAGGTAATGGAGGGAGGCGGGAAAACAAAATATAGTTAGAATTAGAGAAGAATGTATATATATATATATATATATATATATTTATATATATATATATATTTATATATATGGAAGGGAATAATAACTCAAGAATAATTTAGTAGATAGAGGGAAGATGCCGGGGAGGACACCCGACAAGAGAGAGGTTACCGGGGAGGACACCCAAGAAGAGAGAGGATCCGCCTTATTCCTATGCTTTTTATACAAGCAACTAGAAGAAACTTGTATCCAGAGTCCCAAATAAAGGGGAACGAATAGGCTACCACATCGATTAAAGGCACCGTGAAAGGGATAAGTTTCAACTCCATGTTGGGGTAATACTAGAGGCAGATGTATTTGTGGCCAGCTGGAGTTTGTCTAGTGCGCTGGAAAAGGAAGGGCTACCTCCGAGCAGACGGCATGCCAGTGCAGCACGCAGCCTTATTGGACAGACTGATCAAGGCACTACAGCTCCCAGTGGGCATAGCGGTCGTGAAATGCGCTGCTCACACGAAAGGGACAGATTTTATCTCACACGGAAATTAAGCAGCAGACATGGAAGCCAAATGTATGGCATCCAAGAGTGAGACGATCATGGAAGGGGAAGTCACCCACACAAATGAGAAAATGATGGTTGCATGGATTGCACCTGAAAGCTATAATAATCTGGGACAAACACAGTTGATGGAACTCCAAGGGGAGGCACCACAAGAGGAAACAGATTTATGGAAGTGGTGAGGGTGTTCTTTAAACCCCTCTGACAGCTTGTGGCGACAAGACAGCACTGGTAAACCAGTAATGCCTATAGCCTTGTTAAAATTAGCACTGGAACAGTTACACTATCCTGCACACATGTCAAAAGAGAATCTAGCGGCAACGCTCGCAGAAGACTGGTTCATACCGAACTTAACCGAGCACGTTGCATTTTTTATAGTGAACTGTATAGTGTATATATTTTTTATAGTTTGTTTGCAGACACAAACAAACATGACTATAGCTCCCCCTCAACCTACCAGGAACAAAAAAGATATCACAATGGACAGACTCTTACCACTTATCCTTCCTTCATTAAACCGTCTACCTGCACTAGTTGACACTTACAACGCAACTATGCCCACACCATTGAATTCCATCGCACCTCTTAAACTGCGCAAAAGCAAATCACAAGCACACCTAAACACGTGGTTCATACCACATTTAAAATAACTTAGACAAAAAAAGAAAACTGGAAGCCTTATGGCAACACACACCATCAGCAGAAAACAAAACGAACCTAACTAAATTTGCCGACCACTACAAAAAAGAAATAATTAACACCAAGAAAGACCTTTATAAAGACAGGATTGCCTAAGCCAGCTCTAACACAAAACTGCTCTTTACCATACAATGAGAAATGGAAGCACCGATCCCTCCAGCCGACAATATAACCAAAGACAAAGCCTGGTGCGCCAACAAAATTGTACTCCTCAAAGGAAAGATTGCGGATAAGAAATCCTCCCTCACCAAACATGATGCTCACTCCCAAACTACCGACACACCAAGCAATAAACCAGACCAATTTAAATTCTCCAAAGTTTCCATCCTTGAAATAGAGAAAATCATCTCCTCCCTGAATCCAACTAGATGCCAGGGCGACAACTGCCCAGCACAACTAATCAAAAATGCAGCGAGAGACCTGTCACCATTCATCACCAAACTCATGAATGCATCCTTTTCAACTAACACAGTCCCAAGTAACTTGAAAGTATCCTGGGTCTTATCCCTGCTGAAAAAACAAACCTTAGGTCCAGCCATTCCAACTAACTACAGGCCCATCACAACAGTTCCCTTTCTTTTAAAGATACTTGACAGAGTAGCATACATCCAGTTACAACAATATCTGGAAACTTATCCCCTCGGCACCTGCCAATCAGGTTTCAGACCGCAACATGGCACTGAAACTGCATTGATTGATTTAAAAACACAAATTGAGGCACTCACTGATAAAGGGAAAACTGCCATGCTGCTCCTCCTTGACTTGTCAGCTGCCTTTGACTTGGCGGACCACGAAATCCTTTGCGAACACCTTGCCTCAGCGGCTCACTTCTCTAAGGAAGCAGTAGCATGGGTTCAATCATTCCTCAACAATAGATCCATGAGAGTATTCTCCCCGATAGACTCAGCAGATCCTATCTCAATAACTTGCGGCATTCCACAAGGATCATGCGTCTCACCCACCATGTACAATGGGCCTCATTCCGAGTATGGCATTAAGGGATAGCGGCCACCGGTAACGAGACCGGTGGCGGTGATCCCTTACCGCCATACTCCGAGTTCCCTTTGCGCCCTCGCCCTTAACGCCTGCTTTGAGCAGGTGTTAAAGTCGAGGGCGCAAAGGGGCCTCCAAGCCAATAACGGTGACCGTAATGAACGGTCACCGTTATTTGCATCTTCCCCATTCCCATTGAGCCCTATGGGGGCTCATTTGGGAATGGGGAAGAGCCTTGGTGAATGGGGAATTACCGCCCCGCCAACCTTGGAATGGGGCGGTAATTCCGCCATCCACCAAGGCGCTGCCGGTCCGGGTACGGCGTCAACCAAGGCGTTAATAGCGCCATTGGTTAGCGCCGTACTCGGAATGAGGCCCAATATCTTCACAAAGCCACTGTTTGACAAATTGGACAATCTGGGGGCCATCTACACCAATTATAAAGATGACACCCAGATCCTCATACCCGTTTCGGGCAATTACATCACTGACACGGCTCTTGTGAACAAAATCTACTTCCTCATTCAGGCATGGATGGCCACGCACGGCCTCTGCCTGAATGACGACAAGACCAAACTCCTAATACTAGGTACCCCGACCAACCTTAAAAAACTCAACAAAGAGTACTCCTCCGTCAACATTGATGGCAATGCCATCAAGGTTGTAAAGGAAGTAAAAACACTTGGATTCTACCTCGACTCCACCCTAACCTGCAGAAACAAGTCAACCCCCTAGCGTCCACATCAGCATACACATGCAAACTAATTAGGGCCTGCAGACCCTACCTATCCCCTACTAGCTGCATTACCCCCGCTAATGCCCTCATACTCTCAAAATTGGACTACTGCAATGCCCTCTACATGGGGTCTAACAAATACATCTTAAACAAAATTCAAACGCTACAAAACAACGTACTGAGAACAGCACTAAATATCCCAAGCAGAGATCACATATCTGCAATCAGAAGACAAAACCACTGGCTGTCAATTAAGGACAGAATTATGCTAAAAACGACTTCCCTGACCCACAAATGCCTCAACAATGCCGCACCACAGATCTTCTCCGACCGGATAGCCAAGAAAACTACTAATCGCCTGACTAGATCCTCCAATTCTTGCTACCTTAGCGTACCGCGTTTCAACCTAGCCAAATCTGGTGGCAGAAGTTTCCCAGTCATGGCAGCCCAAACATGGAACTCACTCCCCTACTCACTCCGGGCTGATCAAACCTACCCCAGTTTCAGACGAAACATACAGAAATGGATTAGAACCAATGACGCTCACCCAAGAACTTAGTGTCAAACAACAGATCAAGCCAGTAACTGCCACCTTATAAGCTGACACCGAAATTCCACCTCTTATTACCTTCTTCAATGCAACTGTATATATTGTAATGTATTGTATATATCTGTAACTGCCTACCGGTAACCTGTGACCGGTAATTCTATGACTGTGATCCTATGACTGTAACTCTTTGTATCATTAAGCCTAAAGCCTCCCTGTACTGCTTGCGCCCTGCTACCTTTGGGTTTGGTGCGCCATATAAAAACAATAAATAAACAAACAAACAAACATCTTGCCTTACTGTAATTTCAGACCAGCTGCAGCGATGACGAAAAGGGTGCAGGGCAGCATGGAACACAGAAGGAGATACTACTGCAGGCACAGCTCAAGGACTTTGTGTTCCATCTGTTTTTCCTGGAGATACCGTCCTGGTAAAGAACCATACGAGAAAATGGTGGGACGAACCAAGGTTTAACGGTCCCTTTACAGTGGAAGACTGCAATCCCTCTGCAGTGAAACTACAAGGAAAGAGATCTTGGATCTTCCTGGGTGACATCAAACCATACATCAGAGAAGGCCCCCTGCCTGCACCCCAGCGCAAGGAGACTAGGAACGACGGGGAAGAACCACAGCAGGTACAAACGAGATCCATGACAAAAAAACAGGACGCATGAGCAGCAGCAAAGTAAAGCCAAAGAACTTTTGTGAGATAGTTGTGGTTTCATTTTGGACATTCCTCTGAGCAAAAAGAGGATAAGGACATAAAAACGGACACTCTGTGCATCCTAGTTACAGGGTGAAGAACAAAACTGCATTCATAAACCACAGCATAGTCTGTTAACTTTGAACTGTGGACTGAGGCACTCTGAAGCCTTGACTAGAAAATAATATGCCAAATTTTTATCGAGGACACATAAATTGGAAGAAAATACAGTACCCAGATTACTTCCACACAGAGACTTTGTTCGGAATCACCTATGGTGTCCCGCAGTAGCAACATCACCAAAGACTTGGTGACATACTTCGATCTAGTGCTAAGATCGTACCTGTCACTGGTGGGGATGCTCACAAGTGTCACTGACTTTCTTCAAGATCCTGAAAATGAAAAGATTATAAAGCAATTGCTTATTGTGATTGCCGAGCAGTTCCTCCTACTTCCAGAGTATAGCGAGGAAAAGCCAAATGTCCCAAGCAGAGAGGGAAGTAAATGAGCTTGTCAACGTATTGTTCTTTCGCCTAATTGAAGACTATCCAAATTTTGTCGGAAGAACAACAGACGTACTCATGTTTCTTCGAGATCCAGCAAATACAGAACGTCTGAGCATAATCCTCAACAGCATTGTGATCTTAGTTGCTTGCCACGCAAACGGAAAGTGCAAACATTGTTCACAGTAAAGCGAAAGCCTAAAGCCCTGGACTTCAGCAAGACAGGACAAATGTCCTTGTCACCAGAAGACAGTAGGTTGGCCAGCAATGTCTTCTTCTGGTTAATCATAGATTTTCTCGAGCTAGTGGGGAGACCTGTAGATGTTGACATCCTCACATTCATCAGAGACCCATCTCATTCTACACAGATGGGCATTCTCTTGTATGGAATAGTGATGCAAGTGAAACTTTTTAACCATCAACAGAACTATATGAGAAGATTTTAGACTTTCCGCCGAGGGACAGATCGAGAGAGCATTGCCAGAGATTGCATTTCTTATTTTATATTGACAAGGACACAATAGGCCTCATTACGAGGTTGGAGGTAAGGTGTTACCGGCACCGGTAAGGATGCCGGTGCCGATAACCCCTTACCTCTGTATTCCGAGGTCCCTTAGCGGGAGCCGCTAAGGGACCAGGGAGCTAATAACGGGCCTGCTATTAGCGGGACCGTTATTAGCTCCATCCCCATTCCCATTTAGCCTTATGGGGGCTCGAATGGGAATGGGGAATGGTTCTCAGAATAGGGACTTACCTGGTCCTCCAAGGTTGGAATGACCCGGTAAGTCCCTATTCCGAGAACCCAGACCTGGAATGCGGTAAGCACCATGGCTACCTCCTACCTCATAATGAGGCCCAATATGTCTTCGGGAATGAAGCAGATCAGAGGCGTAGACTGGGAGCTGATATATTTTGAACATGCACAAAAAGAGACTTGCTGAATTTTTGCTTGATTTTGACACTTCCGATAGCCTAGTAAAAGAACTGTATCCCAAGATAATAGACAGTTCATTATTCAAACGAAGGTGGACAATTGTGTAATACCTACAACTCACACACAGAATCCGGAGGACAATATTGTTTAAAGGATTATATTAAAAGTTAACATTTTGACGAATGATCGAGATGGGGATCCAGAGCAGCAACCTCGTCCTCCTGCAGGAGAAAAGACGTCCACATTTTTCTGGAAGTAAATGCTGCCGCCTGACCTACAGAGGCATAATGTATTTATTTATTATATTCATCATTGTTTTATTATCATTGACGATTAGAACTGCATTTTTTATTGGTGCACAAAGCGTCCCGATTCCAGTGCACCCACGTAATGATGCACGCATTAAACCTACGAAAGTACCCAGACCTTACATAGTCATTCCAGTCCCTAGAAGATCTTATGGTGGAATGAATGAACTTGAGATGGATGTGATTAGCAATGACACACACACACACTTGTGGTAACAAGCAAACCAAAATCCCGGAGACAGGGTCGGCAAAGGATGAATGTGAAAAGGTTACTGACAACCACACGCATGCAAACGTTGAATGCACATACACAAGGCCTTGTGACAATGACTGCAGAGCCACAATTCAAAGCTTAGTAGAAGAAAAGACTGCCTACTACGAGAAATCCCACCATAAGTAAAGTAAAGATCCAAATGAAGGAAGCGGATGTCATGGAGGGACAAGAAAAGTCAGAAAGAAAGCCAACAGAAACCACAGTAGTAGGAACTATTGATCCAATACCAGGAAAGGCAAGAGCAATCCTGGAGAAAATCTCTGCACGAGCACAACTGATAGCAGACACAGTATGGCCATTCATAGCCAAAGAAAGGAAAAGACTAGAGGAGCTGAAGAATGAAGCCACAGAGACAACATTGCCGAGCATATATGTTCCAATGAAAGGGACAAGTACAAGTGCTACAATGCAGCCATCTACAGGACCAATGCCAGTGTGGATATGGGCATTTCTAACCAGAAAGAAAAAGATATACGAGGACAAGGAAAGAGCTGACAGACTTTTGTCTACTCAAATGGCGCAGATGAGAAGGCCTGCACCATGGACAGGGATACCTGAGAATCCTCCAGCACGAAGGAGCCATACAGATGCATTCAGGGATATAGTTATAGCAAACTACATGAAACCATTAAGAATCAAGAGAAGCATGCATGGAGATGACAGTGAACTAAATGATTACTTGGACAGCACAGCACATTTGGGAAACAACATTTGGTACCAGCACATGAAAGATGTTGGAAGATGAAGTTCAGAAGGGGAATGCTTTGTTTGTGCACTCCTACCGTATAGCATGGGGAAGTCCAAGATCTTCGTAGCAGTAGAAATTGATGTCCAGACAGCACACTGTCTTTCACACGTAACAATGTGCAAAGCCAGAGGCCAGTTCATGGGTAGTGATGCCTCACTGAAATGGGCAACTGAAGAAACCGATCCAAATGAAGACGATTATGTCCAGGACATAAAAACAAGAAACAGTGGAAAGACAAAACACATTGTTATCAGATATGAGAAGCCTGGAGTTAAAGGAGCGGAGATTAGAAGAGGAGCAAATCAGAAAATGAACATCCAAGGAAAGACTCCAGAAGAGGCTCGAAGTTGGAAGAACAGAGGCCAAATGCAGATTTGGGGAACGGTGCTTTCACCAGATGAATGGGAGAAAGGAGTAGTGATTTGCAGGGCATGGATGGTCCTTGGAGCCTGCAAAGAAGCAATTGAAAATGCGCAAAGGTTATGCAAGCCATTGTGGCCAAAGCTTGCAAAACTTCTAACATGGGTCAAAGACAGAGGAGGACCCTTGTACCACTGGAAAGCTCAAAATTGTGCTTCAGGAACAATAGCACAAGGAAGATGGGAGAGAATCAGAACTGTGGATGAATCTTTAATGCCCCAGGAATGGAGCACGGAACTGCAGTAATTATGGATCATTACTGGGCATGTGGCTCCAAAGCATACATCAGGTTGCGAGAAACTGGGGAGGTATATGCACAATAGTGAATGTCCACGTTTCGGCTTTGGTGATCCCGAAAAGTGTCTTGAATATTGACAGTTTCCCTAAAGCAGATGCTCACCTGTGGTAGAAGAGATCTGTGGAACTGCTGACTCGACTGAAGAGGAAGAATTACTTTTCTGTCAAATCTGAAGAAGCTTTTCATGCAATCCCATATGAACATAGGCTGTTTAGCCTCACCTAATCAGTGTTTGCGACAATCTTCATGCCAAGATTCCAAGTTGGAGCAAATACTAAATGGTTGCAGATAACCAGATGGGAGTTACTGCAGACCATCAACACAGCCAAAAAGGGATTCAACGTAATCAGAGAAGAGTTAAGAGCCATCCCACTGATGACCCTCCAGAACAGATATGTTCTTGACATGATCATGGCTATGGATGGAGGTATTTGTGCAAAAATCTGAAAATCCTGCTGCACATTTGTAGCTTCTCATGATGAGGAAAATGGAATGCTAACAGAAGCCATAGGTATGCTGACAAAACTACAGAACCAAATGATTGATGAAACTGACAAAGTTGATGATGACAGTTGGTTTGGATCACTATTCTCATGGGTTCCACAATGGATTGCAGGTGCTTTCAAGTTCCTGGGAGCCCTGCTAATGATGATATTGCTAGGATTCTGTGTTATCAAGATAATAATCTCTCAGTGCCAGAAAACTGCAAAAAAAAGCCATATTGATGAAGATCGTGATTGATGTCAAGCCAGGATGGAAGCCCAAAGACCTGGCTGATGTGGAAATAAGAGACTTTGTGAGATCTAGCATTAATGCAACTGAGGGAACAAAGTTCCTCTATCCCAGAAAGCACAGATACTACATGGGAAGATGGGTTTACTGCAGCCCAAATGGACAATGTCAGCTGATGACATGGAATAAAGACAAACACGTAAGGACAGCAGGAACTCTGAAAGGAGTCATAAAGAGATGAACTTCAAAGAGGCATTTCTTCAGACCATCATGTACAGACCCAGAAGATGAAGAAGGAATGAACCCAGGCGATGAAGTAAAAGTGAATACAGGAGAACACAAGAATACAGATCCAAAGAAGGAGGTGAAAGTGGTCGATGACTTGCCCAAAGTGGGGAGTGTAGAGGAGGTCCCAAATATGCCTGCACTCCAATCGTCCATTTTGAAGTAAAAGGCCTTAATAGAAGATGTATGATGACGTCACGAGGGCCCGGACTGACTCACATATAGAAGAAATGACGACCAGAGAAGGACGCAAAGAGACGAAACTCCATGAACAAGGATATCGTGAACCTAAAGTGAAAGGACGATGTCAAAATGTAAGAAGCTTAAGCTGTAAGCAAGATGAAGCTATTCGACCAGTTTACACCTATAAATATGCTTGGAACTGCAAGAAAGCTAGGAAAACAGTGCGGATTGCTATGCTTGTAGAAGAATAGTGCGGCAAACGCCACTATACATAATCTACCTCAAACTAAGCACCTTATTATACGTTTATTTCTACTTTTCACAAGAAGCAGAATCAACCCAGGTTACTTAAGGCCACATGAGAAAAGCTTCATATTTAGCAAAAATGAGAAGAGACGGCTGAAACGAAACTCAGCAGAGGCAACTCGTGCCAGGAAACCCAAGGTCATACCAATAGAAGAGACGAACAGTAGCTACATTTAATTGAAACTAAGGACAGAATATCCTGCCTCTGAAAGGTCGAGATAAGAAGACGAAGGCAGGTGGTGGCTGAAACAAAAAACAAATACACAAATTGATAGAAAAGAGGCAAATTCACGCTTTCTGGACCACGCGACCAGCCGAGCCGGACGAAAACGAGAGCTCACACCTATGCATGGCACAAGGCCAGGCGAAGATATCAGAACTTTTCCAGACAGAAGATGCAGTCTCGAGGCCAACCACAGTGAAATAATTGACACATGGCTACTAGAGTAATGATTGATTGCAACAATGACTGGAGGAAGGCCAGGTAACTAAGGGGCACCTCGCACCTGGCCGACCATTCTGCGTGCTGCTAAGCAAAGTGGAAAAGTATGCATGGGGTTGGTGCCAACCCAATCACAATGGACCAAATAATCTAGGATCCTATAGTTAGTAGATCCAATAGGACGTCATACTTTTAGTGATGTCTGCAGTAGTCATTTTTTGGAGGAAGGGCTTAGATGCCCACCTGACAGTGTTTACCCAATCCCCTCACTCCGTTACCATATACAGATATAGTACCTATATTAAAGTTACCTTTTCCTAACCAATAGAATTGCATTGCAACTTTTGAGTGTTACACGTCGATGATGACGAGTTTTCAGTATAAATGCTATCATTTTTATGAAGTTCGTTGGAGTTGAAGCGAGAAGGAAGATCGCACCATTGCTGATATTCATAACTCCCTGTTTTTTGTACTTGTCATTAAACGGACACCCTTTGCCATATTGTTGAGTTTTCCTTATTGATTGGTGTTGGAATAATACATCTGCACCCCCATCCATCTCACTGGTGCCGCTATCTTGTCTTAAAGTGCTTCTGAGGAAACCCTGACTCTATGGGCCGGTTGGGGGTCTCGGAGCACAACCCTTTATGAGCTTAAGCCACCAATCATCCACAGAGATTGAACTAGAGCTGTTGATTATTTTGCCTAGATATAGGGTTCTTTTCTCTGTCAGCCCTTCACATAGCAGGTCAAGCGGTAAAGTGTTTCTTTGGTATCAAGCGTAAACACAGAATCTGCAATTTGTGCCAAACTCTTGCCATTGATTCCTGTTTATCAGGACCTCTTTTGTAGGGAGAAGATTCAATATAAGTCTAAGTAGCTCTGCTCGCAAAATTGGACAAGGAAACTAAGATAGAGCATCACAGAGTTCCTCTGCTTACATGCAAGCTGGAAATCAGTATAAGATGTACAATAATCTCTTGCTGTGATCGTGTCTATACAGTCTTGCCCACATAATTTAAGAATGATGGCATCAGGGTTGTGCAGTAGGTCAATTTCAGAAGAACCTAACATCTTCAACAACCTAGTACATGCTAATGGCCATGAAGATCTGCTCTGCAACTTTGACTCTAACATTTCCTCTGTCCTCATGCTACTCGATCTCTCTTCTGCCTTCAACACGGTCAACCATACTATCCTGCTCAACCGTCTCCGTGATATCCTGGGTATCACTGATCAGGCTCTGGCCTGGCTGACCTCTTTCCTCTCTGATCCACCCTCCCAGGTCCAACTTGGGTCCTTCCTATCATATATCCTCCTCTCTACCTGTGCTGTCCCCCAGAGGTCTAAACTCTCACCCTGGCTTTTCAACTAATACCTACTAACTCTCGCCCACTGCATTGCCATTTTCTGCTCAAATTTCCAGTGATATGCTGATGACACTTAGCTCATTTTCAGGCTGCCCTCTGCCACCTCCTCTCCTTCTCTCATCTCTGATTGCCTAACTGCCATTCAAGATTGGTGTGTCGCCAATGATCTTTGTCTGAATGCCAGCAAGACAGAGATCCTCCTCATCGACACACCTTCACCATCCTTTCCCCTCACTCTCTGGCCGGCCTCCCTTGGCCCTCCTCCTACCCCTACTGACTCCACACTTTCCTTCTCCGCCCACATCTCTGAGGTCTCTAAAAAGTCAAACTTCCTACTGCACCTCCTCAGAGGTACTCTGCCTTTCCTCTCCTTCCCCCAGAAGCTCACTGTCTCCCAAGCTCTGGTTCTCTCTAGGATGGATTATTGTAACAGCCTCTTTCTAAATCTGAGTAGAAGTGGGGTAATTGTTGGGGGTCAACCTCTTAGGTCTTGCGCCCTTTTAAATGTGCAGTTTGCAGGTGTCGCATCGGTGTGAAAGTAGTTTCGGAGGAACCACTACCCCACTTCAGAATGTTTTAGATTCTTTTGGGGTTTTCACACATTCACTGCGCCACACTTATTTTACAAATTTCGATTTTTGAAAAATAAGACAATTTATGTTTAGATTTATGTCATAAATCTCCCATAGAAGAGCCCTTTTTATTGACATGTGTTTCGGCTCATACTGAGCCTTTTTCAAAACAGGGCATATCTCATGGTCATTACATCACTTTTGATCACAATATGTACAAACAAATGAATGCATATGTGGACAAAGATTAGGGAGGGATGTAGGGTGGGAATAACAGGGAGTAAGAAAGAAAAATACAAATGAAAATGAAAATGAAACTCAGGTTAACTGCATGTTGATTCTCACATGTTAGTAGTAAATTCAACATTTCACAAACAGTATTCATCAACAATAGTTGTCATACTTTTGGCTTTAACAATATGCAGCTGATCAGGCATTTGTTCATGCTGTCTTGTCCTAATGTGTAAATGTTTTACTCAATTACCAATCTCGATCCTGAAACGAAACCGGCACCTTTTAAAACTGGATCCCCATTTAGCAAAATACATTGAAGAACAACCGAGACTCATTTTCAGAAAAGCCAAGAGCATCAAAATGAATCTTAGCCCATCATTACTTCCTGAGATACCGACTGAAGTTAAGGACACCTGGCTACACAAGGAATTGTCAGGTTTCCCAAAATGTGGATCATGCACAATGTTCAACTTTGCGCACAAGGGCACAAGGGGCTTTCAGGACACAAGGGGAATCAAAACAACAATACATTTTGTCCCTTTCCCATGCACTTGCGCGTTCTGAATGTCACTGGGCCTAGTAAGATTGCTGTTTTGTTCTCCCCTTTTTCCCCCTCCCTTGCCTTGTCGCGCTCTGAAACACTTGTGTACGAGCGCGATACAAATAAATTATCATATCATATCATATTTAAGATAGGTTCAGCTGAACTACTCAAGGCGTCTTGCAGGATCTTAAATCCTCGAGCTGGAAGGTCGTTGAGGCACTTTATGTACAATGATATAGTTTTCCATTCTATCATTGCACGAAGGGACGTCAGGCCTAATTCATACCTGATTGCAGGCATTGGTGTGCTCATTGGTAGATTTAACACTCTCTTGCAAAACCGTCACTTACTTCCTTTTTAAAAAAAACATTTTTTTATTTCTTGTTTTCAAATGTGCCATTTTGCATCAAAGCCGATTCAAAGCACAAATCTATAGAGGCAGATGGTGGCATACAAGAGGTGTGGTATTAAGTGGGCGGGGGTAAACAAGTGCAGTAAAATTACCGCACTTTCATGGTTAGTTAGCATGCAAAGATACATAATAGTGCTTTAGGATAGGACAGAAAAAAGAAAGTTCCACTAAATGATTGTAGAGATGAAAGTCCTTGATGAGCGTGGATCATGCTCTTCTGCACAATGATAGTCGAGATCCTAGGAAGGTTATGAGGACCAATCACCTGAAGCATGAAGGTTTATCAGTCTGGGAAATAATTAGTGAGTAGAAAGTCTTTGGGAAATTGTTCCTGTTATTGTGTGGGACAACCAAATAATATTCTTACTCCATGCCAAAGGTGCTATAAAATTGGGATCTGTTTGTTGTCCCAAAGAAGGACGGGGGGAGCCAAACCTCTCAATACTTATTGCATATGTTTAGAAAATCAATGATAGTTTTGTCAAATAAAATAGATGTTAAGAAACATTAAATTCACCACATTTCCTGTGTAACCAAAATATATTGATTTGATCCATGTCATAATTCCATTTTCCATTCAGAAGGGCACAGTGCAATCTAATGCATTTCTGATCCTATAGGTCTTTCATCAAGGAAAATAATTCATGCAAAGAAGTAATGCTAGTGCTTGGCTTATCTTTTCAAAAGGAAGTCACCAATATTGTTACACTTCAGTCAATATATCTGAGGGAAATAAGAACTGCTTCAGTCATAGACAAAAATATGGACATCAAAAAGGCTCCCGTTTTGAAATAAAAAGAAATACCATTGAAGTAATCTAAGCACCACAACTAAAGTAGGCCTTGTGGGGTATATTTATAGGGCAGCAGTTAATGCAGGGAGTTTGTTACCAGTCGCAATCAAAAGTGCCACACCAATATACCTATTATATCATTCAATCTAACCCTGCCAATGAACCATAACATAACGCATAGATCCCTCCCCCTCTAGCAATAGGTAAGTCAAGTACCAGGGTGGTGTGTAGAAAGAATATATATTTATTGATTAAATATAATATAATAATATAAAAATTCATATTTGCACTAAATCACACAACATACCACCTTACTCTTTGGCCCAAAACAAAGCTTCAATACAAATAAGTAGAACACTATTCACTTTTTGATAATAGAATTCACAAATTTTCAAAACTCCACATGTGTATTTTCAATCCTGCTCTCATGTAAAAAGACGCACAGGTCGAATAAGCACTTCAAATGATGGGGTCACTCACAACACACTTAATGTAAACATGTAAGCAGTACCTTGAAACAGGGCCATATCATACGCTTGGCAATATACTTTACATGAAGTTTTATTTAAATAACATGCAATACTTTTCTATTGTTAAGAGAAATTTCACACGCAGAGTGCTCTTTATTTTGATCTCTCTGCACATTTGGCAATGCTAGTAGTGTTGGAGCACCACAAACGTTTAAGAATAAACATTTTTGATGTAGCTGGAATCCTTTTTCCTTCACCACTAGGTGAGGAAGAATCTCTCTTCTAACAGGAGTCTCTTTCCCCCACTCTATAACTCTCTATAGAGAGTCTGCTTTTAAATCAGTGAATTCACTCTATTTAATTTTGCAAGACACTTTTCTGCCCTAGCACAAACCCAGATATTAAGTTTACTATGGAAACCCTTCTGCCTTAAGGCAGGGTTTGGGGAATGAGGAGCAATAGGGAATGTTGCTTAATTTCTACACACCCCTCCACTTTAGTGAATTGTGGAGTTGGCCACAATAAGGTAAGGCAAATGCATATATTTTAATCAGAGCAAGGAGAGAGATCAGAGGTTTCGAGCTTGGTCGAGCTCACCATGCATTCTTTGTCTATATGGGAGTTAATTAAATTATTATTTTGTAAAAACGCTAAGGATCTACTTGGTCTGCCCAACCAATCAATAAGGGGAAGGTCTTAAATCAAACAGATCCCAACAAGGCTTAGTTCTGTTGGACAAGTGTACTTACATTGAACAGCTCTGGGTTTTGTGCTCAGGAAAAGTCATCAAGGATTCTGGATACTCAGTGGAAGCAAAGGGACTTGGCTAGATGGCTTTTGAAGGTTCAGTCTTCGAGGCGTCCACAATCCATCCCTGTATTTACCACTCCAGATTACCAGCAGAATGTAGTCTTCCTCCTGGTCTAATCCACCTCCTTGGCAATGTTAGCTCTCCAACCATTTTTCCTGCTGTTCCCACTCAGATGATTTCAGATAGCTCTTCTTTTCCCATTGTGCATCCCCTTATAAAATCTAAACCACACCCACAAAATATCTAAATTAGCAGGTGCCAGTTTATTGGCTCTTGTTTTGGATTGGACCTCTACTGTCCTCCCCTTTTCTCGGATTGGTCGCTTTTAGTTACTAGTCTCCATTCTTGGGAGTTTATGACTTCACCCCCTTAAATTATCTTTCTGAACAATTTTACAGTTGCAGCTAAAATCTACAGCATGGCAATTTTTTCAATGTACAAATAAGCATTATAAAATATAAATATCTGAATTGCTCTAACCATGACAGACTTAATTAAATGTGTCTGGCGTTGGCAGGATGTTGCAGGTACGAATGGCAGATTTTTGTAATTTATTCCAAAAATATAACAGTTATCAACACAAGATATTCTATTAAGATATCTAATTCAAAAAGCTATCATCTCTCTGAGTCTCCGCTTTGTGAGTTTTTCTGGGAAGCTTTCATCACGATTCAGTGTATAACTTTAGTTGTCTAGGTCACATTTTTATTATTTTCATAATCTTTTCGAGCATTTTTGAGTTATTTTTGTGTGCATTATGGGTCCTGAGATAATCAACAAAATATTATCCTCCATAAACCTATGGCAATCTGTAATAACATGTATGATTTTAACTTTAATGATCTTCACATTTCTTCTCCTCAAGAAACTTAACATGTAGTTTAAGCCATCTGCTCCTTTGTTAACAAAGCATTATTAGCTCCTTTCAAAGTTAATAGCCGGGCCATGGGTCTGCTTACCTTATCTGAATAGAGGAAGACAACTCCACCCACTCTCTCATGGGTCATTCTCTGGTATTTGTCAATTGTCAGTCATATCCTGGAGCTCACCAGGAATCAAATTTTAATTCTACGTATTTTTAAGAGTACACTTCATTAACTGGGCCTCGTGTATTCACAGTGGTCAGCTGTTCACTACATGAAACATTTGTCTGACAAAAGCTCTGTCTCATGGCTCTGTGAGCATCAAAGAGATTTTTAGATCGAGAGATAAGACAGTGTTTGACCTTTTGGCTTGCTGTATAAAAGTCTCTGAGCTAAGCACAACTCTTTGTTCAGTTCCTATGAACAGCAAGTAATTGATGCGTTTACATTATGACTTTTCTACGTGGGACTTGCACCGATGTCTTGAAAAACAAAATATTATTTTTCCATCTTCATTCTCGCAGTTTCTTTGTAAAACAGCTACGAAAGTACATTTACTTTTGGCAACTTGAGTTTCATTCCCCATGTGTTCCTTTGCTTCCAGGCTGTAGAATGAGTCAATTTCCATTTTGCCATTGCAGATTTCTTTTTGTAAAAAGTGCCTTTCGATTTTTTTTATAATGTAGTGAAAGTTAGGCCTCTGGTTTTGGGGCTTTGACATTCGAACACAGGGCCCATTTTATGTCTGTAATCTTTGTTTCTCTGTAAACAGCATTTTGATGTGTGGCAGTTGAAAATACCCTTTTTGTTTGACTGTCATATCTTGCCCTACATATTTCTGCACATTTTGGGCTTAACATGGCCATTGCAGTTTGTTCGGTCTGGGGGCTGTATTTACCCCACAGCCTACATCAAATCTAAATTATTAAAAAATGGAGCACACTACTAAAATCTCCAAATGTAGTTGAAAGGTCTAACTATGTTTTCTGTCCTGAAACAGAAACATTGGCACATAGATGTGGTATACAAGAGGTCATAAGGGGCTCTGAATACAAATGGTACCTTGAAAGAATCATAAGACCAAGCACTGGTGACTTTGGTGTGTTGCGAATGTAAAACTTTGCAAGGTAATAAGCGGACTGCGGAGTACATTCATAAAGCGTGAAGGATAATACAATAAAGGAAATTACCTATGAAAAGGTGGCGACTCCATACCATTATAGGTAGCCCCAAAATCAAAGCAGAAAAACAAAGAGGACAAATCACAACAACTTTGCAATGTAGTAAAAGCAGTTTAATTGTATTTATTTATTTTGTGCTGTCAGGTACTGTCAGGTTGGAGTGACATTCTTTACATACAGTATCATATACTCATTTACATTGGGTCAGGGGAGACATATTTAGTATAGAAAGGTTTTAGGAAGTTATTATGGGTTATATTTTTAAACAGCCAATGTTGCCCTTAACCTTCATTGCAGTCTATGGAAATTGCCCCAAGCCAAGATGGAGGTTCTCAGTCTAAATTCTGATTGGCTGGGGATTGTTTATAGGGAGGACAATGAACATTCTAAACTGCCTTTTATCGTCCTTGCCCAGCTGAGAGGTTGTGTGCCTTGTTGCTCCTGCTTAACTTTGTCAAGGGTGACAAGTTTCTAGCAGTCGAGCGGAAGATCTGAAAGTATAACAGGAGTCGTGTTTGGAGTTTGGTGGAGACACAGGACAGGAGTCAGAAACTTCAATTTTTTCTGAGAAAAGAAGTTTTCAAGTCTTATTCACAAGATAAGTGACCTTCCAGTTTTGTTGAACTTTGTAAAAAAGGTTATATTTATCTAAGGGATTGAAATCGCAAATCTGTATCTAAAAAGATTGAAGCGCGTACGTTTGTTTTTATCGCTACGTGTCAATTCAAACTAGCGCGTGAGTTTTTTCCC